>NC_142398.1:6215768-6961803 GCF_059441095.1 Idiotropiscis lumnitzeri
TCTATTTATATATATATATATATATATATATATACATATAGTTCATTGAAGTTACTAACATTTGTTTCAAATCAAAAGTACACATTTTACATTTAATTAAATCTATTTTAGCAATACTTGACTGATTTTCTGCTGTGCATACATATCAATATAATAAACAAAAACAACACCATGAAAAAACAAGAATATTGTACGAATACAAAATGAATTATCTGAGAAATGACCCATCTTCTGTGGTGCATTCTAAGCAACAGATTACAGAATATTTTCCAAATAAAGAGCTCCTTAGAAAATAAAAGTTATACTATACTTATCTTGTGAAGTATATTTTCAGCATCAGCAACTTATTAAACAAAAACAGGGCCTTAAACTTAAAATCTTGGGTTAAGGTTTCTAAATTGGAACAATATGTAAAAAAAAAACTGTAGAGCATCTTTATCAGTTGAGTATACATCACATCTTCCTTAACCCTGCATAATTTGAAACACTATTGTTTTTACAATTTGAAACATTGTAACACAAACTCATCCAAATAAATTAGTGTATCATTTTGGGTCCCTGACTGTATTTTCAGTATAGGCAGAAAATAAACACTTCATCCCTTAAATTATTTTTTAACCGCTGTACTTTGTATATAAATAAAGATGTATTGGAGTGTATTGTACAACTCCCAAAATATTGAAAAATAAAATAAAAAATACAAATACAAAAGAAGACGATTTAACCCGTTGCATTGCCAATCCTTTCTGAGCAGCTAGATTAATTGTATGCGCAAAGCATCCGATTTGTGGCCCGAGTCCAGCAGTTGTGACAGCAATAACCATATTCATGGTATTGTCAGTAGTCGCAGGTATCGTTGCGTTTGGGCGCACTAATTTCCTGTGGTCCGCTACTTCTTTCAGACTTCTGGTTAAATCATGACTTTCGAGCAACTGTGTCTGAATAACGTTGCATTTCATAAACCCCTCTGCAGTGACGTAATTGTGCCGTAACGGTCAGGTAGCACGTTGCTAATTGGACTCTCGCCTTGTTGTACAAAGCAGGAATCGTGGTATTGGTGAAACAGGTCAGCAAAGGAACCTTATAACGTTCCACTCATTTTCACATCGAGGTGATGTCGGCGTAAATGTGTCACCATGTTTGTTGTACTTCCACTGACCTTGTTTAGCATTGTGTGATTGCGACATACTGTTGAAGATGTAATCCACAACAGGCTTTCTGTCTGGTGCATAATTGAAAAAGATATTACTTCCAACCGTTAGGCGCCAAGTTTGGTGGAGCGTCTTCCACTTCAGTTATGCTTGTCTTATAGCCATGTTATAACCGATAGCGAACTTCCCATGCAGCTTGGGCAAAAAGTAATGTGGGAGGGGCAGCAACGGACAGTGAATGAGTCTGCCCTTGCCTATCTAGCACATAAAAAGGCGGAGTAGACAGCGCTGCTCCTCATTGTCGTAAAATTTTGTGTATTGTTTGATTCAGAGCGCACCGGACCGTGACCACTGTATCGAACGATTCAATACAGATACACGTATTGTTAGACTCCCACTATTTAGATAACTATCCAGCAATATGGCTATTTGGAAAAATAGATAACTACCTAGCGATATTATTGGCTTACTGGATATTTAAGCCATCGCTGTAGTTACAAAGACAGCCCTAATTGGCATTATTGTGAGCTCACTGGACAGTTAAGCTACGTCGAACGATAGAAAGCTAACTAGCGTGAATATCAGCCATTTAAATACTTAGCTTGCAATTAAGCTTGGACTACCACTAGAGGGAACCCATGTACACTTTGGGCATCATTGGCCTAACAGCATCAAAATGAGAACAGTACTTGCTTTTGAAAGGCGTGTCATTGTTTGGATCCTGGGCGGATGCTTAGTGTTGGGACACAGACAAGCAGAGAATAGCATAACAAAGACACACAACATACACTTGCATAACTGTGAATCAAAAACTGGTTCTTGTTGAGAACCGGTTCCGCGAGTTTGAATTGCTTGGCATTGATTGTTGTTCTTGAAAACTATTCCCTGATCAATTCCAGTCGAGGTGAATGACACCATCTCACACATTGTGTAGCAATGTTATTTACTAGCGCAGCGAGCAAGAAATCTGGCGCAGAATGCTCGCTTGAAAATTTTGTTTACATTTTACAAAAAAAGATAGCAATAGGGCACCTTGTAATAAAAAAAAAAAAAAATTCGTCCGAGGGAGGAAACAATACCAGCAGTCACTCGAGTCTACCACTAGTTTCTCCTTTCAATGATATAGGGAAGATTTCCCAGATGGGGACCTCTAAAGACCACACTGTAGGGTTTGTAAATTGTAGCGTGTATAATATATAATTAAGACATAAAACACTGTGGATGCTAATCTACTTGTTTAAGCCCAACAAATATTGATAAAGAATTGAATCGGTAAACAGATTTATTCATGGAATCAAAAAATCTTAAGAATTCACATCCCTGTTCATATCCCCAAATTGTCTTCCTTTCTACTTCACTTTAGACAGTTATCCTCTTCATGCGGAATCGTAGACGGATGACTTGGTTATCTACCCATCAAGTCTGTTTCTTACCTTCCTCAGGCGTGTTGACCGTCTTGGCGACCTCACGCTCCTTTTCCCGACGAGCCGTCCGCTGCTTCTCCTCCAACCTCTGCTTTTCTGCATTGGCCTCATCCCAGTCGCCCTCCTCCATCAGACGCTGGTCAGGCCGGCGCCGGCTGTCTGTCGGCGCTACGCCTTCTTCGGGTTCGTTGAGCGTCAGTGCCAGTGAGGAGAAGAAGTACATGCTCTCTGCTCCCTCGCTGCAGAAAGAGAACTCTTCATAAATATTCATGTTATCTGTAATTATTTGTGAGGATTGTGGCATAACGTACGGTAAGGGGTTCTTCCTCCATATTTCCTTAGCTTTGAGAGTCTGGTATATGGTCTTCTGCTTGCCCTCAGCGCTGTTTTCGCTCTTGCTGCTCTGCATGATCCTGGAGAACTCCATCCTCTCATCCCACGTACCAGAGAGCACGTAATGCGCCTTTCCGTCTTGGTCCATCACCACGCCCGTCACCTACCAGAAGAGAAACCCAGTGTGGTTGTCAACATGCGCAGGCCTGACTCATTGGTGTGGGAGATCCTAAAAACAACTTAAATTTAATCGAAATCAGATCAAATTAGAAAAGCTACAGTCACCGCAAGTAAATCGCAAATTTTCAATTTTGACAGGTAAATAATTATTTAAATAATGTGTTTCTCCCATTATTATCATAATTGTGGAATATATTGACATTTATATCACCTTACTTTTATTAACGACATTTTTTTCTTCAAATTTAAATGTCATAAAATGTTTACATTTAATTATTTCTTTTATCTATGTTTGAATTTTGTATACTAAATTCCATTGCACTCTCTTATTTATTTATCTAATTTATATATTGTCTGTATTATTGTTGTATTGCACTGGAGAGGGGAGCCCTCTAATCTCGTTGCACACTTGAGTACAATGACACTAAAGGGATTTCTAATTCTAAAAAAAAAAAAAAAAAAAAAAATGTAATCATTTTTTAAATTTAAATAGTAAATAATTTAATAAGACTTCAAATTAAAAACAACCTAATCAGATTTTGAATACAACGTATAATTTAAGGTGATTTTCAGTTAATAACCAGTGGTGGGCATTGTCAGTCCATCACAAAGTTCCCGTCAGTATTTCAGGCTGACTCACATGGACCAGGTACATCTCTTGTCAGCGACAGCCAATCAGCATTGAGAACATAATTTCCACGTCACACAAAAGCGCCGCATGAACAGACACGCAGCCAAATAAAGAAGAAAATAAAATAGAGGCATGCCTAAACTCCCAGACGGACTAAAGCACTGACAAATGCCCACCTCTGATAATAATAATACATTGAATTTGGAAACGCCTTTTGAGACCCCCAAGGACTCTGTACATCAATAAACAAGACTTTAGACTTCAGTTCGATTAAAATTGTGTAAATTATTGAGTCAGTTTCATAAGATACACATTTTCATTAAATGTAATCCAATATTTGTTCAGTTTCAATACTTTACCGTATTTTAAGGACTACCTTTTCCCTAGATTTTGAACCGCGCAGCTAATACAACGGTGCAGCTTTTCTGTGGATTTTTCTTTGACCGGTAGGGGCGCTTTAAAGTTCAGAAAATATGCTAAATAAATCTCTTTTTTTTTTTTCTTGGGTCTGTTCGGTTTTAATTAGCAAAGTTGTAGCTGTGTTAAAAGGCACTGTTTATATACCTTTATGTGCATTCACTGTACAAAATCGTCCTGTACACGCAGTTAACAAATTTTTTTCAACATAGAAAACTGCGGCTGCCTGGTGCGGCTTCTAAATCTTTTTTTCCTAAAGGGAGCTGTTGCGGCTTATATGCGGGTGCGCCTTTTAGTCCGGAAATTGTGGTGCTTTGTAATTTAGATTCTTATTTTAAAAAGTTGTTTAAATTTACATTTGAAAACTTACGATTAATTCATTTTTTCAATGTAAATTACAACTACATCAGATCACATACATCAGATCACATTTTTCGAAACTGGATTTACAATCGAATTACAATGTTTTTTTTTATTTTCAAATTCTAAGACATTTTCTGTAACTTAAAAAAAAAAGAATTGTACAAATTATTTTTCACATTTTTATGTTAACTACGCATAGTCAGTAGTCCATCTCAAGACAAATGCAGGTGGAAGTATGGAAAAAAAAAAACAAAAAAAACGTCAATGCACACAAGTGCACCAAAAAACATCATTAAAGCCTTCTTGGCAGAAGTGAAGAACTGCAAGCAGTGTACTAATACTGAATGGACATGAGACAAAAAAAAAATCACCTTTCTTGGCAGGTCTCTGGAGAAGTAGCTGTAAGGAGTGAACTTAAGGTGGCAGCGATGGCCCGTCTTGTGGTTGACCACATCTATCTCCCCTGACTGGAGAAAAACCCAAACTTTACTGTTGAAAAAGATCTGACTACATTATGACATGACCTACGAGTGACGTCATCATCATACCTGATCGATCCATAACTTGCCCACAATGATATTGTGCACCGTGGTGGTCACTTTCTTCCAAGTGTAATGGTTGCCGCTCTTGTCAAATATGCAATGGATAGAACCTGAGGAAGACAAAAGAGCTCCATCGTATTAGTTCAGGAATATATTTTTGCATACTTGGGCTGCACGATTTTGAAAAAAAAAAAGAAAACAAGCCTAATTGCGATTATTCAGACCAATATTGTGATTACGATTCGATTTGCGTTTTTTTGTATTTTACACGTTAAAATGCATTAAAATGCTACAGTTATCTGTTTCTGCTTCAACTTTTCCTTTGCACTTGTCTCTCATTTCCTCCAGCATATCTGCTCATCTCCTCCAGTGCACTCTTCCATGCGCATGCACACCCTCACGTCACACACAAGCATGTCACAATGTTCGCAAAACTACGATTGTCAGTCAGTTTAGTTTCAGACAAAGAATTTGATCAATATCATAATACAAATCACTAATGTCACCATTTGATGAAAGGTACGAGGCGCTCTCTTCTGGCGATTGTATTGTATTGGATTTGTTTTTTGGGGGCTAGAAAAAGCAGTATATTCACCATTGGTTGTATCAGACACGCACAATGACAAGTTACAATGTTGCCGTTAGTGCTGAAAAGATGCTCTGAGAGGGAGCTTGTCACCGGTATGCACAAATACTACATAGTAATACACATACAAGATAGTTTTCCGACGCCAATTTTTTTTCATAATGTGGATGCTACTGTTAGCGATCTTAGCTTAGCACGTGAATGGCCGCTAGCTGTTGTCTCCCCTTCATTTGTTTATTTTGAATCCGTTTGGCAGGTTTCATACTCAAATCGGCGGTGGTGTTTTAAACATTGAAATACGTTGGTCATGTTGCCTCTGGATCTGATGGGGTTTTTTAAAAAAAAAAAATTATGCGGTTCATTTTTGTCGAATCCGCCGTAAGTCCAAATAATAGACGCATCGCCCGTCTACAGCATGAGCATCTCCCTCTCCTCATCTACGGCGGCAGAAGTTACTTCCATTAAATCCACTTCGGTACACGGCAATCACAGAAAAAAAACTGGGGTGCACGCGTTGTGTCAATGTCGGACTGCGCTGACTGTAGGCACCGGAGCGCAGACTAACGCGTGTTAGCCAATAACACTGATTGGCCAACGCCATTAAGACCCGAGCATCAACAATTCTGGTTGGCTAATTCATCTGTCACTCAAACGCCAAAGGTTGGGGGAGAGAGTAAAAACTAAATAACCGCACTGTCTTGCGATTAGATAATCGCATTACGTCACGCGTCAATGTCGATTAGATTTCGATTTATCGTGCAGCCCTATTGCATACTCACATCATAAGGCACACTCACCCAAGGGAATGATAGACAAATATTTTCCTCGGAATTTGCTGGCTAAAGTGATTTCCTGTCTGAGCGTCCAGCCTTTCTCAGAGACGGCGTGGTGGGCTGCGGCAGGCGGGTGGTGGCTCACCTGAGAGCAGAAAGTAGTTGTGATATCTTACTGGAATCATGGCTATACGAACACCAAGAAAAATAGGGAATCAAATAATCTAAAAGGCAGATTCCAGGAATAAGACAGAGTTGTGCGTCTATAAAGGTTTTTTTGGGGCCTTGGGTGGAGGTCTACCTGCAATTGAAGGCCATTCAAGTATATTTACAATTTCCTTAGAAGTCTGCATCAAAGTAGATAATTAAAGATAAACATGTCTTGGGGAGATGTCTATTATTTATATAATAGGAATGAAACATGAGTGCATCGTCAAACCACTCATTCAATCTATATTAGTTCCGGATTAAAATCCTCTTGGTGATGCAAATATACAAAAAAGTCTGTCTATATTTTTCTGGTTTACAAAAAAATTATCAATGTCAATATGAATATGGACATGTTTATATTTCCCATTGATTTGTTTTTTGTGTTCATTTCGTTATGATTTCATATTTTATTTGTAACTGTACTCTTAGGTTTATTCTGTTTTGCATTTAATTTTTATTGTATATTTAACAATTGTATAATTTGTTCATGTTATAATTAAATGTCTAGATGTTCCATTTTATATTCATTTTGTATTTCATTTTGCATAGTTCATTCCATTCTTGAAATTTATTCTAATTGCCATTGTGTATTTATTTCACATTTTAGACAGATTTTGAATTCTGTATATTTATTATTAATCAAATCTATATTTTATTGGATAATGTATTATATATAACTTGATTTTATATGTATCATACCATGTATTATTTTTTTCTTCCACATTTGCATTCAATGACCTATTTGTCTAATTTAACATAGTGAGCTGTGCAAGACAGTGTCACATCCTCATGCATATCCTGTACATATATCGTATATACCGCTACCTTTATTAAATTTAACACGGAAACTCTTGTTTAACGTGACAGGACTCTGTTAAATATCATCGGCTCAAATGGTGCTGATGTAGGATCTTGACACCAAAAATGAGTCTTCATTCAGAACCACCATTTAGTTGTTTTAAGTGCTTTGTATTGTAGTTTCCACCTGCTC
This sequence comes from Idiotropiscis lumnitzeri, assembly GCF_059441095.1. Classification (NCBI taxonomy): domain Eukaryota; kingdom Metazoa; phylum Chordata; class Actinopteri; order Syngnathiformes; family Syngnathidae; genus Idiotropiscis; species Idiotropiscis lumnitzeri. Next base: position 6,223,370 of record NC_142398.1, read on the forward strand.
GCAAAGAGAGCGATAGCCACACTCTCCCAGGCGATCCAGCTCAAAGGTTTCCCCCAGAAGAGGATTGAAGGGCTTGCTGGTGCGGTGTATGGTGGTGGAGTAGGATGACACGGTGAAGGCGGCCACGTAGCACATCTGCTCCAGGGAGCTCTGACACTTGGCTGCCTTGTCTAGCAGCTCGTAGTACTCCAGATCCTCCGAAAGACGTTGCAGCATGGACAGAGGTTCACTGAAGTTCACCTAGATGGGGGAGCGGACGAGGGAGCATTGGCGTTACCGCGTTCGGGTGGCCCTGGTGCTTTACGCAGTAGCTTTCTGACCGGCATCGGTATCTTGGAGAGCTCCTTGCCGATGCAGTTCTTCATGACGCTCCACAAGTTCAGGTAATAGTCGGGCTTTTCTGGGATGCGTGTCCGTCGTTGCCGGGCGAGCTCCAGCTTGTAGTGCCGCAGGGACTCCGGGCTGGATGCCAGCGACATCTCGTCAAACTGAACCAAGGGGAGGAGGAGGAAAACTTGCTTATGACAGAGGAACTTTGGGTTAGGGAATTCGCTTCTGTTAGCGGCTAATTTGGTAGCTTGGTGCTGAAATCTTGCCTTAGCGAGTGAAAATGACTGGCTTGCTTTATTCATATTCTGCTCACTTGCCTTCGGCTTCCCACTAGTAGCCGCTTGCCTAGTCACAACACCCTACCTCTGCCCCTATCATCAAGGTAACAAGAGTGTGACATGGATATTAAGTTCTGTTAATTCCTTTACTGTATATTGATAGAAAAATGACAAAAAAAAACTAAACAAATAGCGCTGGTAACTCTTTCAAATTGTGAGAAAAATGCACACTACCTCTCCTTTCGACAGAAAGTAATTGAATACACATTTACCGACAGATCGTCCATGCTGGCCTCAAGGCTTTGCCTGCTTACATTGCTGCCAGATCTCCTGGAGGACAAACAAACTATTATCCATATTGTTCACAAACTAATGAGCCAGGGCTGAAGTCTTGGCAACGGTGCAAGTTCATGTGAGTGCTCATGTATGAGTGACCTGTGACATTTTGGGTCAGCGGGAATGGTGATGAACTCCGCCGGGTCCTCTATGGCGTCAAAGAACTCATTTTCATCATCCTCGTCGCTAGCATCCCCCTTTCCCGACATTCCACCTGAAATGTGTGGAGGATTACCGTATTTTCCGGACTATAAGTCACAATTTTTTTCATAGGTCGGCTTGTCCTGCGAATTATACTATGAAATGGCTTGTACATGAGAAGGCACTCGAGCCTTATGCACCAATATCTCCAACTCCTTACAAACACAACTGAGAATGACGGAGCACAAATGCCCATCGAGACAATCATATTTTGCACACTACAGAGCTGCAAGTAGTGGAATTTGCAGCTGGAAACCATAATCAACAGCAGAGAGAAAGTTTGAGGTGAATGAGAAACTTGTTTGGGACTGGCAAAAAGCGAAAAGGCTACCGAATTTTCACGACCATAGACCTCACAGAGTTAAAGGGCGATGTCTCAGTTGTGTGTGCCATTTCTGTATTTGACAAATACACTGGGCGCACCGCACTTTCAGGCGCACGCGTCCTCGCGCATGGTAGCTCGTGCATGCTGCTAGCATTTTGAGATAGCCACATTGATATTAAGAGGGTGACATCATCAATGTCAGGGGAGGGATGTCACTCGTCACTACACTCCTTACAGTCACGGTTTTAAATCAAAACCAAAACTATCACCGAACATCCACTGAACACCATACAAGCAAACAATGAAACAAATAAATACAATAAACACAAATTACGCATCTCTCATGCCATTGATATCCCAAATAGAAATAAAAATAACACAAAAAGACTACTGCAAAGCATTCTGAGTGTCTTTCAGCCTGAGCCAATCAGATGTCTGGTTAGAGAGATGTCGTGAGTGGTGTGCTTTGGGCAGCATGTTTTTGTTTTGTTTAGTTTTTTTGCAGAGTCTGTTATCTAAACCTGTGATGTTTCTTGCTTTGAATAACATGAATGACAAGACAGACTACGACATCGTGTGGACAACTGCCCTTTTGTCAAGCTTTCTACCGCACATACATACTGGTCTCTTCTAACTGACTGTCTCAAACCATCACCAACAGTAGTGCTAACAGAATTTATTTGTCACAGTCAATTCTGCTCATTGTAGTCTCAGACTATAGCCAGCCGGGTTTGCTAACATGCACTCTAAAACACCCTTAGGGGGATCATCCACACTGCTTGAGAGAATAGTACGTATACAGATCTATGGGTCTCAGTCTATACACAAGGCGCTTTGCATTACAGGACGCCTCGTCTGCTTTGGAGAATATTCGGGACTTTAAAGAGCGCCTTATGGTTGTGAAAATATGGTGATGAAAATATTAATACGATGAAGGAAAAAGAAAAAAATTGATGCAGAGTTGTTTTTGTCAACAACGATGAAAATATTTTCTTGACGGCCTTTTTTTCACGATGATAACGAGGCAATGAGCTAAACGTGGCTCTCTGATGACGAAAACATGCCGTGACAAACATGAATTTTCGTTGACGAGACGAGACAGGACGGTCCGTCAGACACATTCAAAATTTCTTACATCCCTTCCTATTCTACATGTAATCTGTCTTTCAAAAAAATTGTGGGTGCAACCTATCCTCGTTTGAGCACGCTCGCCAGCGCAGCGCGCGTGGTGGCATGTGCCGCACACATCGACACAACAAAACACGAACGCGTCTGCAGTCATTCTAAAAATAAAAAAAAGTCTCCGGTCATTTGTCTCGGCTCGCACACTCATACGCTTTTCTTTCACAGACCACACTGGCGCGCTTTTGCTTTGACGGACCATGGCGACAGTGACACTCGGTAGGCCACTTTGTTGTGATAACAGCAAGTTGTTACAAGTAAACAAGACATGTTTGATAGCGTTTGTACTTGTGCTACTGTATTACAAGTCTACTACAATTCTATGCTGTCAAAACTTTTTTATTTAGTTTATTTATGTTGCTTTAAAGCCACAACAGTTGCCAAATAAAATGTTTTGATTCTCGTCTTATTTCGGAGCAATGAGCATTGACCACTTTATCTGTTTATATTGCATAATACTTTGTAGTCCATCAGAAAGTCTTTGCTATCGGTTGCAAACCTTGTATGTCTAGTTTTAAATAAAATAGACTAAAAGCTTTATGAGTTTTCATTGAATAAATTTACTAAAACTAGAGTAAAACCTTTTTCTGTTTTTCCGTCAACTTAAACTAGACTAAAACCTTTTTGAGTTTTTGTCGACTAACACTAGACAAATAGGAGTGACTAAATGTGACAAATACTAATAAGCATTTTCATCCAAATGACTAAGACTAAGACTAAATCTAAAATGCCTGCCAAAAACAACACTGAATAGACGGCCACAGCTAGAGGAACAAGTTCACCAGTGACGGCATAAACAACGCGCTGCGGGTGAGTTTTCAACAGTGCAGTTACAGTATGTCTTCATGCTCAGTTTGTTGCCAAGGTGATAAGTAAAAAGGACTTTGCAGGAGGACCTTTTTGGTACTTCCGCTTCATGCAACGCAACTGCCTCTCAATCAGAGCACAGACAGCGGTGTCCCAAAAGCATTAACATTAACACTGCACACCTTTCTTGTTCGAGTTTATTTTTCATGTAGCTGAATAACCTTCATTGTGTTAGATAAGCATACCTTACACCTCAGTTGTGAAAACTTACAAGATGAAATGTATGGGAGTAGGACTTAGGTGTTATGGAAAAAATACGGATAGTGTTTCGGATGAGTGTGAGGTTTCTAGGTTACTTCCGTACACGGGAAAACATGGGCACCAGGACGCTATCGTCCATGCCCCCGAGGTGCATGCCAACGAGGGCTCCAATGACGAATCTTTTTTTTCTTTTTTGGTGGCCCGCATGGGCGCGGTGGCTTATGGTTAGGGTTAATGATAGTCACTGCTGTTTACATCCCGCCCGATGCACCGCGCTCTCGCTACTCGCGAGCGTCTTCAACAAACAACAACGGGCCCACACTGATGGCGTTCATATAGTAGCGTGAGACTTTAATAAGGCCAATTTAAAGACTGTATTCCCAAAGTTGCACCAGCATGTTAAGTGGACAACAAGGGGAGAAAACACTCTTGGTCATGTGTATTCAAACATCAAGCGCGGGTACAGAGTCATGCCCCTCGCCCCCCTCGGCCAGTCATACCACCTGTCCCTGCTCTTCACACTTGCGTACACCGCACTCAGATGCAGATTCAGGCCCACCACAAAGACTGTTAAAACATGCCATGAGACCGCCATGGGTGAATTATAAGACTGCTTCCAACACACAGACTGGAACCTCTTTGATCATCAGTCCATGATGTTTACACACAGTGTGTGTACTGGACTACATCAAGTTCTGCATGGAAACTGTGTCTGTGAACAAGACCATTTGGACTTTCCCAAACACGAAACCCTGGATGCCCAGCCAGGTTCGCTCACTCCTCAAGGCCGGTGACACTGCCTTCAGGTCAGGCGACAGAGGTCTGTGTGGCTCATGCTGACCTGAAAAAAGGCATTAAGCAAGCCAAAATGAACTACAAGGGGAGGCTCGAGTCCCACCTTGCCAGCAACAGACCACAGGAGGTGTGGCAGGGTCTACGGAGCATCACCAACTACCAAGGCAGTAGCATAACACCGGTATACCCGAGTGCGTCGCTGGCGGAGGAGCTAAATTGCTTCTTTGCTCGCTATGACTCACCCCAACCGCCACACCCCGCACTCCATGCCTCAACAGAGATCACATGATCATCAAAGACAATACTCACCCGAGCTCACACCTCTTCGACCTGTTGCCCTCTCGCAGGCGCTACAGGTGCATCAAGACAAAGACCATGAGGCTGAAAAACAGTTTCTTCCCGAGAACCATCTGCATGCTGAACTCTCGCACACAACTACCCTTACCTTGTAGAACTGCAACATAACGTGTTTTATTTATTTAATTTCATATTTATGTTCTATTTAATTATTTAATCATAATCTTTAATTGATATACTTAATTAAATTATTTTTCTATCGCACCGGAGAGGGGAGCTCTCCAATCTCGTTGCACACTGAGTACAATGACAATAAAAGGCATTCTGGTTCCGATTTTTTCTGTGACAAACAAAGAAAGTTATGATCGTTTCCTATGAAAAGCAGTGAAAGTGCACCAATTGGTGTCCACAGCCGAAATGGCAAAGAATATAATGATGTAAAATTGCAAAGGAATATGAATGTAGTAATTTACAGGAAGGATTTAGGGTTAAGAAACAAATGTGAAGCGTACCTTTGCTAAATATGTCCACGTTACTGCGTGACGGCGCAAGTACGGTGGCTCCCCTGAAAGCTCGCTCCAGGTGGTTGTGCTGCTTGGCCAGCTGCTCCAGTGTCTCCTCCAAACGGATCTTCTGCGCCCGCTCCAGTTGCAAGGCCTTCTGCCAGTGCTTGCTGTGGTTCTGAGCTATGGACAAGAAGTCTCGGCACGCCTACGCACAGAAAATTGATCAGGCGTTGATGATGTCACAGGCTTCTGTTGGTGAGCCGGACTTACGTTGATCATTGCGTCGGAGGTGATTCGGAAGAGCGTGGCTCTCTCGTTGACATGTCTGATCTTCTCGCCCATGTCCACCGCCTCGTGAATGCCCTCCAGTTCTGACAAAGATCTGTTTGAGGATTAAAGTCAATTCAGTCATCAACAAGTTGTACAATATTGCAACAATAGGGATGCAACGATTCACTGAAGCCCCGATTCTATTTGATTTTCAGTTCCCGAAATCGATTTGATTCGGTTTTTTGAATCGTTGCCATGCTTGACTGTTCGCTCGTGTGGCACTGCAGCCATCCTCATATGCAATTTGCATTGATGTACAAAAGTTTAGTGGTTTTTTTTTTTTCCAATTTTAAATGGAATCAAAAACTGTCCACTATGCCGAGTTGCACTAATTCTGTGAAAGTACCTCAAAATATTAAAATAAATACACATTTCTTGGTCACCAATCCATTTTTTTGCATCTTAAAGGGAACACTGTTTACACATTAATAGTGTAAGTCTCGTTAAGTTATTTAAATTGAGTTCTTGTAAACTCAAAACTTTTGTCTTGTACCACAATGAACTTTAGTTTCTTGTTTTCTCGCATCTTTGAAAGTTTGTTCTAATCATGTCATCTTTCTTGTAATACAATAATCCCTCGCTATATCGCGCTTCACCTATCGCGGCATCGCAGAATTTTTTACAGCGGTATTGTGCTCTGTGTAGCTGCCCCTTGGATTTTGAATAAGGACGCAGAGAGTTTCAAACGGGTGTCGATACTCTTATCTCTGAACAAGCATGTTCAACATTCTGCACCGTGAAAACTACAGAACAAAAAAAAAACACAAATTGTCATGGTACTTTCACAAATAATTCACATATCAATCATGTCTACACAACGCTCCTGTAACGGCAGAAATGAACTTTTCTCGTAAGCGTCGTTAATCAGTGCGAGCAGTTGAAGGTCTTTCTGACTTGTCCATAGTGGCACATCATTTTATCCACAGCTTTCACTTTCATTCAAGTACTCACATGGACCCAAATTAACTATTTTGTCTTCTTGTATTAAAAGTTTCACAATCCAGGGCAGTGAGCAATGTCGTTCATTACAACGAATGGATAACATCTACTTGAACTATGAGAGCGCTACGGGAACGGTCAAAAGCTGTTTTGCTTCCACGACTACCAGCACTGTGGTGAATTGTATTGTTTTGTGAATGACAGTGCTGCAATGGGAAAGATTCATCTTGTCTACAACCTCCACACCTACGACTGCAGCCCGGCCCACGGCAACAACACCATCGTCAAGTTTGCTGACGACACGACAGTGGTCGGTCTGATCTCGGAAGGTGACGAGACAGCCTACAGAGAGGAGGTAAAGAGACTGACAACTTGGTGCAAGGACAACAGACTGCACCTTAACTCTGCTAAAACAAAGGAGATTGTCGTCGACTTCAGGAGGAACAAGACGCTGCCGCCCCCCCTCTGCATCGAAGGCGTGTGTGTGGAGAGGGTCCACACGTTCAAGTTCCTGGGAGTACAGATCTCCAATGACCTTTCTTGGACACACAACACCACAGCAGTGGAAAAGAAGGTCCACCAGCGTCTGCACTTCCTGAGAGTCCTCAGGAAATTCAACCTGGACAGGAAGCTGCTGCTGGCCTTCTACCACTCGTCCATCGAGAGCCTGCTGACGTACTGTGTCTCCACCTGGTACAGCGGCTGCACTGAGGCGGACAGAGTGAGGCTCCAGAGGACAGTCAAAACAGCGCAAAGGATTATTGGCTGCCCTCTCCCCTCACTGTCGGACATCTACACCGCCCGGTGCCTCAGAAGGGCTCTCAACATCGTCAAAGACAATACCCACCCAAACTCACACCTGTTCGACCTGTTGCCCTCTGGCAGGCGCTACAGATGCATCAAATCAAGGACAAATAGACTGAGAAACAGTTTCTTTCCGAGAGCCATCTCCATACTGAACTCTCACACACACACTAGACCACCCTAACCTTGCAAAACAGCATTGTGATGTGTTTCTATATGCCCTATTCAGTACTGAATTCCATTGCTTATTTATTTATCTAATTTATATATTTGTCTGTATTATTGTTGTATTGCACTGGAGAGGGGAGCCCTCTAATCTCGTTGCACACTTGAGTACAATGACAATAAAGGGATTTCTATTCTATTTCTATTCTATTCTATTATCTTTGGTACGGAACAGACAGGATATAATGCTCATGCGCTCTTGCTTTGTATGTGAAGCCTAGCAGAGACAAGTAAAAGCCACCGACAAGCTCGCAGTTGTCCCACATTTATTTTGTTCCACTGAAGAACACGACAAGCACATCGTCTACTCTTCCTCTGTATGCACAGGGGGGGGATCTCGCCACACGCACATGCGCAGTCAATCACAAATCAGAATTATCAAATTAACTACACCATTATTCACAACACAGTGAATCCTAAATTCTAAATGCCATAGTTTATCTATAATTACTAAACATGAATCTTTGTAAATACCTAACAAAAAACAAAATATAGCACAATAAGAACTGGCACTTACAGCTCCCATCAACTCAATACAAAGGAATGAAGAAATATAAATGTATAAAATGACACCATTTCAATTTGCCATCCAACTAATAATTTTTAATATATTGAACATTTTATACACCACCGTACCTCATTCCGCTCTCCAAGGGCGCTAGTCAACAGTTCCGACAGTCAGCTATCTTGCCTTAGCTTGGGATACACATTGAGATTCTGAGCTACGGACAATGTAAAATAACAAAAAATCACAATGTCCATTCTTTCCCAAAACAATCAAATGTATGCTCTATACCTAGTGTGTGTTAATATAGATGGCTTTTTTACCGCTCCTAAGTCAACATTTGAGCACACGTCTCAAAGTGAAGCAACCTGGAAGTTGAATAATAAAAAAAAAGATAGAAGACGAAATAACACGCTTAAAACAAACGCAGCAATGCCACAAGGTGGGACTGCTGGACCACAACTTCCCATCTGCACGCATAAATAAAGCACAACAATGCATCATATCAAATGCATTGTAAAATAATAAAAATAAATAAATAAAGCTGACTACTTCGCGGATTTCACCTATCGCGGGTTATTTTTGGAACGTATCTCCCGCAATAAACGAGGGATTACTGTATTGTTGTTATTCTTTGTTGACCTAAAATTGTGATTCTGCTGCCTTCATAATATCTTATGTATTATTGTTTTTTTGCAGTAAAACAACCTTTTATGATTTTTTTTGTGACATTACGACTTAAACTAAACTATATTTTTAATAAATAACCGATATCATTAAGACCTTTTGTTTAACATACTTTTTTCACCACAATGCAACATAATAAACGTTTGACACATCAAAAATAAGATTTTCTTGGAGTAACTTTTTTTTCTCATACCTCATATTTCTTTTAATAATAGGGAAACTTGTTTCCATTGATGCTGCAACTGCACAGGTAAACTACTAATGTAAATACCAAAAGCGTTGGTCAAAAATTATCTGTGAATACATTTGCGTCCATATATTAAGGCCAGTGAGGACCTCAGTGTACCTTTGCAGGGCTGATCCATGCTTTAAAATGAGATCATTGCATGTGTTGAGGTCCTCCACTTTGCTGCTGAGTGTGCGCAGCGTAGACTGGATTTCCATGTTACGGCCGCCCCCCCGTCCTTCGTCCGGTGACTCATCTGTGGACGACGACGATGAAAACGGTCAAGAAAGTACAACGCAAAACCGGGAAATTTTGCCGCACCTGATAGATCATGGATGGTAACGGCTTTTGTTTTGGCGAGCTCCAGGGAGGTGATCCAGCGCTGGCGCTCCACCTCCGAGCTGGCCTTCAAGTGGTACGTCCGTGCGCCCCCGTTGGAGATTACAAAGTCGCACGAGTCCTCCACGACAATGTTGGCAGTGGCCAGGTTGATGGTGCCGCGGCACGTGTGGGCCATCTCGGCCTGCGTACTGTGGACAAGATCATTGTTGATTTCATGGAATACTGTGTATGCCTCCTAGTAGGTCTCATAATAACTCCACATTAGATTTTTGATAAAAGACAATGGTTTTCCTTGTAGTACTGTGAATTATTATGATGTAACATTGTTTCTCATATTACGAAATCTACAAAAATATGACTTTATATTTTATATTATAGTAATCTTTTTTTTAACAGAAGGGTATTTCCACAAGTCATATCACCTTTTTACTTACAGTTTAACTCTACTTTTTAAAACACTCTAGATTACAATGTTTTTCTTTTAACAATATTACTCAATTCTTGTAATGTTACATGACTTTTTCCTTGTAAAATTCGGCCTGGGATTTTTTTTTCAACATTTTCACGTTACATCTTTTCACATACTGGTGCATTTTCCTGTCACTGAAATTTTTTTCCTGTAACGTTATGCCTATTGTATCCACAATGCAATCTAGTAATGTTACATTTTTGTAATACTATGTTTATGCTCATAATGGTACAATTTATTATTTTAATAAAATATTTTCACTTTCTTCATTAAAAAATGACATTTTCTTCTACATGTTGACTTCTAAAATGATTTATTCTCATAACAATTCACGTTTTCTATCTTAAAAAAATGTATAAGTATAGTTTTCTAAAATTATCAGTACTTTATGTTTGCAAAAATGACCATTTAAATGATGCACATCAGAGAGTAATAGCGCTTCAGTTTTGCCGATAGGAAGCAGCATCACGCACAATTCTGTTTCCTGTAAAAACACAAGTGATCTGAGGTCACATCACTTGGTTTCAAAGTAATGGGAAAGATTCCTACCGATAATATGACAGTAGCCCATTGCTGAGGACGAACCAGCGTCGCTGGTAACCTTTGATAAAGTTCGTCCATTTGAAGAGCCACCCCTTGTATGCATCGCCTGGGGTCGGGGGCTTTGATTCTGATGACATCACAGCAGCCTGTTGGGGCGTAATCACATCTTATTGACGTTGAATAGACCTGATGGGCTAAATATAATACAATACAATACAACTGTATTTATATAGCACATTCCACAACAGCTGGAGCTGTAACAAAACGCTTTCCATATGGTGTAATATATATTAGATACGAATCAATACATATACATACACATATACATATGACAGATGCCGAGTACCAATAGGCGAGTACTTTTGATATATAACATTTTATTTAACACAATGACAAAAAAATGTGAACAAAGACTTTTCTTTCTGAAGCAGATGATGATTTTATGAACTACAGCAAAGGAGGCTTTACTTGATGTCAAGATTTTTTTTGCCTTAAATATTAGCGGCTGCTATCGGCAGGCTCCATGAGTACCCAAACCTTAAAGTAAGGCTGGTATCGGTAGTTGCCCATCCCTAATTTAAAGTTGATTTCATTTAAACGGACTTCAAAATAAGGAATTAAACGGGGAGGAGAGGTAGGAAGTAAGGCTATATACAAGCATGGAGAAGAAGGGATGAAGGGTGTGTGGGTAGGCAAGGAGAAGCACAGTTTAATGGATAGCTAGATACCAACAATTGTATGAAAGGAAGGTGGGGAGAAAATTCAAAAACGACAAATTGAAGGAAGGACTAAATGAAACAAATAAGGAACGAAGGAAGGATGGAGGGGGTGGAAAGAAGGAAGGTGTGCAAGGATGGAGAGGTACATTGATTTATGGAGGGAAGGAAAGATGAAAGCCAGACACAGGGTTCTTAAAAGGTAGGAAGGAAAATGGGGTGTATGAAAGGAAGGGACAGAGGGATGACAGTGAGTAGGAAGGAAGGAAGGAGAGGAAGCTTTTGTGTGAGAAGAGGGGAGTGAGGAATGATGAAGGGGAGAAAGATGAACCAAAAGTTGGAAGGAAGAATATTGGGGAGTATGGGTAAAAAAAAAAACAAGGAAGGGGGAAGGAAAAGAAAGAGGAGCGTAGAAGACCAGGAATGAGGGGGCCACCATCACCTTTAGGGTCTCCATCAAATCCACTCACTCGTAAAAAATAAATAAATAAATAAAATAATAAGTCCAGGCTTGAAAACACGAACACTGGCCTGGAACTCCTCAGTTGACAACTTAACCCTGGCTTGAAAACCTACTTTGAATTTACGAGATGTAATTGTCCAATAAAAGAAATCTAATTTTAAAAAACAGAATATGTATTAACATGACTTACATAGGTGACATGAAACTGAACGCTGCCATGTCCATGCGACACACATGAAAATCGGAAGACCTTTATCTAGGCTCGATACACATCATCATTATAGCAATTAATCATACTCATCGATACACGTCATTGTTATGGCAATTAAGCATACTCATTTTTGTTTTTATACTTTGGGGGCAGTCAAGAACGTAAGACAGAACACGCAGTTTCGTGTTTGTGCGTGCGTCAATCTGTCAAGTGCTGACGGCGAGTAGGCGGTGGTGAGCTAACGTCCTCTTCCCGGAAACTTTTTATTTTTCAATTACATTTTACGAACAAAAATACCTTGAGTTGGCAACACAATCTCATATTGCGACCCAAGCGGCTATGTGTTATCATCGTAGTGTGGAGCAAATGATTGGACGAGTTACCTGAGAAGTAGTAAGCCAATTCAAAACATAAAAATCCCTTTAAAGTATGGCAGCCACTAAGCTGGCTTGCTAAACCGGAAGTCGTCATCTATTTTGGTCAGACACGTCGAACGTGTGACACCCTCGTCCGTAACCGACTTCTGACACCATGTTGTGTTGGGTTCGGTTTATAAAAGGAAGACCCCCGCTCACTCCTGTAGTGTTATATCGAATCTTTTTTTGTCTGCTTGCAATAACAAACACCCTAGCTTGGTCTGCCCTCTAGCGGTTCTATACATGAAATACTACTGATTACACCACATGTTGTTGTGCTAAATGGACACTGGGTGGCAGCACTGACATGTAGCGTCACAGGGACGTCGCAATTTACTGCGGAAGTGATGCTCTTTATCCAAATTGATAGAGAAAAGCAACTGGTGCCCGATCTCTGTGCATTATTTCTCATATTTACAGCGTACTCCACGACAAAGGACTCTCTCTTCTCTTTCTCTCTCTATATATATATATATATAATGTGCTTATTTCGCTGTCATCAGGCCTGACTTTGTTTTTTTTTTAATATCCTCTTGCTATTGTGATACCAGTTTTGGGGGACACTAGACTACCCGCCCGTCCATCAAAAGTGGTCCCATTAAAATCTGAAGGCACATTTCAAAATGAAACGGCATCAACTACACGTGGATTTTACTAACACTATAAATGTTTATTTTTATTTACATTATTCGTGGACAACCAGTTATCACACTGCAGCAATTCTCAAAGTATTTTCATCATGCAAGTTAACAAAGGCAACTATCAACGGTGCAACATTAAAAGACATGCCCCCCTCCCACCTAAAAAAAAAATCAGTTTAGATTCGATAAAAATATTAATCACGCTAATCATTCATAACATGCAAGCCATTTTCCTCATTTTGGTGTCATCTTGGAGATGTTGACTTTAGTTCATTAAAGCATCACGTTATCAAATGAGTGTGATAATTGTAATAATCACACGATTTGTTTCAATCTGTTGAAAATTAATATAAGTGCGATACTATTTTACTCATCATACCATCCATTTTTCACCAAATGCATGCAATGACACCATTAGTTCAACACAAGTTTTGAAAATATAACTAAAGGTACAACTAACAATTTAATTAATTCAATCATTGATTAATCTGTTGATGAATTTATCAATAAATCAGGTTGTAAAAAGACAATTTAATTTCACTTTATTTTAAGCTGTAAATTGCTTCAAATTGACAGTGCAGAAAATGCATAAATTGTGGTTCAGTCCCTAGCGTGGCCCATAATATTAGAAAATTGGAAAGAATTATCAGTTTTCCAAAGTAAAAGATGTTTGCAAATGTTTGATTTTGAGGAATACAAACAAAACAAAGAATCTGTCTGCTTTTATGTAGGATAAGAGAAATCAGAAAATTTACTGGTGAAAGGGTGAAATTCCAAGCATTTGGACAAATTCCAAATAAACATGGTCTCACAATTATCAAGATATGACTAATTTTGAAATAATTATCTAATTATATAAAAATATTTACATAAACAATGGTACATGTCCAACTTTAGTTCCAATGTTACCAAAATGTCCAATATTAATCATTAGAGCAAATTTTAAACCAGTTTAAAATTGGATGTAATGTAAATGGCATTACGACACCCACCGTAGGAGCAAATATCGTTTGTTAGTTCTTTACAATAATTTCATTTCAGTTTTAACCTAGTAGCATGTCATGTGCTAAGACAATACCGGACTCAAATCCTAAAAATAAGGAAGGAAAAACTAGTCTTTGTCAGCATTTTATTTACTCATTTGTAACTACTAAACCTACAACCATTTCAGATTTGTTGCCATTACTGTAAAACACAAGTGCACTATATATGTATTTGAAAAAAAAATACCAACTACTGTCGCAAAGTGTTTATTTGGTGATGGTGTTGGCGTTCATGCTTTTGCCGCTTCCGCTGAGCACAATGTAGGGCGTTTTCTGCGACTTCTGCTTCTCCTGAAGCAGCGCCACGGTGCCCAGCGGTGTGTCGCTGCTGCTCATCTTCTTCAGCAGCGCCTCCTCCTCCAGTTTCTTCATCCGCCGCTCTGTCTTCATCTTGCCCGAGCCCTTGCCGTGGAATCTGTGCGACAGCTGCCGGAAGGCCTCCTTGGGTGTCAGCTTGCGTCCCGACTCGTCCACGTACTCGATCTTGACATCGGGTTTATAGCCATCCTTGTCCTTGAAGTCCTGCGTGAAGCCGCGATACTCCTCGCGCCGACTGTATTTGTCGTCGAAACCCATCTTGTCCTCGATGCAGTAGTTGTCATTAGGCAGGGCTCCTTTGGTGGCTTTGACGCGCGCCACTTTTTGCACCTCTGTCTCCAGCAGTCCTTTGTTCTTGCACAGATGCAAGGCAGCAGCCAGACCCGAGTTGACAATGGGCTCCTCGTCTAAAATGGTGGCGGAGGCCGTGGCAAAGTCGGAGTGCTTCTGCTCTTCATCCAGGTTGACGCTGCTCCATCCCACATTGTCCTCGGCGTCCGAGTTGGAGTCGCCAGCGCCTTCCCTCTCCTCCTCCTGCTCAAAGTCCATCATGTCCTCCTGGTCCTCGCGGTTGCCTGACAGACCGTAGGTGGGAATGTCGCCCAGCGTTCGGCAAAACTCGGAGGTAGCGTTAAAGACAATGTTGTTGCGCTTCTCTGCGTCTTTGTCGCCGTCGTCTTTGGCGAGCCGCTTCACCCGCTCGGCGATTTTCTCACCGGAGTCCTTGAGGAGCCGCTTCTGCCGCAATTTCCTCTGCTTCTCCAGTTGCTTCTGTAGCTCCTGCTCAGCCTCATCCTCCTCAATGACACTGGGCTCGGGCGGCGTGAAGTCATCATCGTCGCTAATGTCCATTTCCGCAGTCCGGATGTCATCTGACATTTGCGGAACCACCGTTGTTGGCGCCACCTCGTGTGGCCGGCTTGCACCATTCTCGTCCTCGTATTCCCCTTTGCGGCCCCGCCCGTGAGCCCTGGAGCCGAAGTCAGTCTTGCGCGAGTCATCCAGCAGCAGAAAGTCCGCCACTGACGTCTTCTCCTTCTTCCGGATTTTCTTGACGCGCCGCTTGGTCTTTTTGAAGCCCACCATCTCCTGAGGTGAGTAGTACTCCGACGCTATCGCGAGCATGGGCATCTCCAAGGACTGTGCTTGGCTGCGGAGCATCTCCCGCATGGCCTGCAACTCCCGCTCACGTTCGCCGTCGGCCACGCCGCCCGTCTTCAAGCGGAAGCTTTTCTTTTTTTCGCCGTCGATCTCTTCATCATACTTGGACAGCACAGAGCGCGACTTGAATGTCACCATGTCATCCACGCTCTCCTCCTCCTCGTATGGCTTGTAGTCGGGCTTCTTCTTCTTCAGCTCCACATTCTTGTCCGCCTTCTCCTTGTCCACGAGTCCCACATTCTCCAGCACATCCTCCTCCTCCTCCAGCACGCCTTTGTCTTGCAGTGTGAGGATGACTGTCTGGCCCTCGCCGAAAGAGTCCACTTTGTGCTGCACTTTAAGACCCTTCAGATCCCGTGCTGTGTATGCGCTGTTTTTACGTCCTTGCCCAAACTCCTCCTCCACAAGGCTGCTCACACCAAACTCCTGGTCCATCTCCTCCAGGAGTTTGGCTCTCTTCTCTGCCATCTCTTTCTCCTTTGACACCTTCCGGATCTTCTCCACCCAAGCGGCGGTGTCCTCCAGCCAGTCATCCTCTGCCAACGTTTTGACTTTGCCAAGCTTCTGGTTCAGCAGGCGCTTCTCCTTCATGGCAGCCAGCTTCTCCTTCATGTCTTTCTGCTTCTGGATGAGAGCAGGGTTGATTGTCTCTGCCACCAGCGGCTCCTCCTTAGTGCCGAGTTCCTTCTTGTTGTCATTCAACTCCAGCGGTTTCAGTCCCAGTTTGGCTCGGAGCTTGTTGGTCTCCTCGATGCTTAGAGATGCATCTCCACTGGCGGACTGAGCTAGCGTCTCACCGCTTCCCTCCTCGTATGCCTTATCAATTTTCTCCTTCTTGATGCGTGGCTCCCCGCCGCTTCTCTCGACTTTGCTGCGGCTATCGCGTCCGCTCCTGTCTCTGGATGCGGACCGCTTTCGTCTCTCCTTCTCCCGAGTACCATCTCGGTCCGATGGGTCTCTGTCGCGCTCCTTGCGGCGGTGTTTCTTGTGCTCCCGACGGCGGTCCTCGGCTTCCCTGTCCCGACTCTTTTCCTTATGTTTCTTGGACGAACCCATTTTGATTTTTCCTGCGGTGACAAGTTAGGAACAAATATTCGCTTAGAGGCTTGACAAGAGCGGGTAATTGTAAAATGAGGTAGCTTCGAATTGCTAAGCACTTAGCATAGGGGAATCGCCACAATGAAAAACTTTTACTCACTCAGCAAGTGGACAAAAGGAATTCACCGCCCCTTTGGTCAACACTATCCAAAACTTTGTCGAGATAAGTGAGCTAATGAGTCATTTATGTTCAATTTTTAGTTTTCGTCCAAGCTCTGGCCCCACGAAGTGCGTACGAAACAGCAACGTTGGAGAAGTTACTTCCGGTTGCGTAGAAGTAACTGACTGCCATCTACAGGTCAGGCTGGTTGTTGCACCAGGAAAGCGTTGATGGTGACCCCAAGAATGTTAAAAAATATAAAAGGACGGTGGTGTGACCGGGTTTAAAACAACCCGAAAAGAAAATGCAACTCTACCTTTTTTTCTTTACATTGAATCACAATTGTTCCGCGACTCAACCTTTGGGACGGTCCCACTAAGAGTAGTAAAATATTATTTTTCCGGGTTCACTCACGACATTAAAAAAACAAATACATTTAAAAATACATAAGCAGATATGTAACAAGGGTAGACTTGTTCACTTATTTTAAATTTCCATTCTTGTATCTATAATTACATCCATCCATTCTGTACCGCTTCTCCCCACAAGGGCCGCGGGGGTGCTGGTCCTCTAAATCCCAGGGTTCACTAAAGTATCGACAACATTTTCTTAATAATTCTGTTTGGTTTATTTGACATTATTCCCACATGTTGATTCGTTTTTTTATAGCTCTCTGAAGAAAAAGGAGAACAGAACAGTATACTACACTTACGAAATTAAACGAACATACTGGAAACATGCAATAAAATGAAGTAAAATAGTGCACTTTTTTATTTATTTATTTTTTTACAAATATTCATAGTTTTCTGCGCATTTTTGTTGCTAGAATCATTTATAAGTCTGATCTGGGAAACTATCATTGTGAAAGGGTGTAAAGGTAGATTTGTGATTGCCACACTTAATGTTTAGCCTTAGTTTTTGACAAATTAAATATAAAAAAGACATCTTTATTAACAAACAAAACAAAACAATACTTTTCCAATTTCTAGCAGTGTCGCCGTGTATCTTGTCGCAGTTAGTGACGTCACGTTGATTTTTTTGCTCGTGTCGTGGTGATTATTACAACTGAAGCCCAACAGACCGTGGTTAACCTAGTAACAGGGTGAGGCATAGTGTTGAAAACAACCAAGATGATCCGAAGTAATTGTTTGGTTTCGTGCCACCGACCCTCCGCGCAGCTGCACTGTACCTTTAAAACAAGTCGCGCGGTTCTTGTCGCGGTTGAGTGACGACATATTGATTTCCGGACACCTGCTGGTTGAGTTTGGCTCAACGAAGCTTGCAAATCTATCTCAAAGCTTTTCTTTTCTATTTTTTTTACACGAAATAAGCACTGCGCAGGAATATTGGCAGTAGAAGATATTCCCACATGGATTCAACGAGGGAGACTAAGTAAAAAAAATAGTCCACCGCAACGTGTAAAGCTCCGGTGATTATTATTCCATTTCACTTTGAACTGTTAATATGAAACAGGTTGGCTACCGGTTTACTTGGACGTTAAGAATTTGAAAGCAGTTCTAACTCGTTTACTAATTTGGCTTGTATGTATTGTTCGTAGTTAGGTGGCTTTCAGCTCCACTATTGTGGTGCTGTAGTTAGCATCCGACACGTTACCTAATGGTAGAACGCTGACAGGTAGCATTAGCTACGTACACCCACCCCAAGGCCGATGTTCACTGTCGAGAAGCTACTCAAGAGGGTGGTGGGGATGTTCAAAGGTTGCCATGGTGATAACCGGGCCCAGGAGCGACTTCAAAGTTGAACCCTAACCGCCCCAACCAGAGAACATGTCCGCATCTGCAGTAGTAGTTTTTCGGACTTTCAACGTTCGTAGCCGCTCGCTTTGACGAGCCTTTGCCTGTAAGGTGCGCTCTCCTCGCGTGTCCGTTTGTGACGCCCAAGTGACGGCTATCAGAGCGTTTAACTGCATGGGGCCACCTTGGAGGAAGCGAGTCTGGTTGCTCGGCCCGTGTGAAATCGGCGCTGAGTGGTATAAGCACTAGCAGTTAAGCACACAAGGTTGTTGTAGCCCGTGGATGGTCGAAATACACAAGTCACCAGACCCGTATATCTTTTTAATGTCAATCTTGAGAATTGTTGTTGTTTTGGGTTTCCAGTTAGGCGGGCGGTAACATGGCAACCGGAGGCGCTCCTTTCGATGACAGCACGGACGAGCTGCATAACTGGAGCGTCACCAACGCCAGTTTGGAGGACCGACTCAACAACATGGTAAACGACACCAGCTCCTCATTTTCCTGATACAACCATTAAAAGAAGCTTATGACTGCATTTATGTCCATCGTCTTAATACAAAGACAACAGTTAGGTGAGATTTTAGGTGGGACCTTTCTGTTGAATCAGACCGTCACACTTTTTTTGTTAGCCTATTTTCAAAAGGGTGGTATTATAGGAAAACTTGCTAACCACAGACAACATAATACAAATGAGCTTAACATAATTTTAAAAGCCAAGAAATGGTCACGAACAAAACACTTTGCAGATATCGCTGATGAAATTTTGAGTCCCTTCCGTAGTGTCTACTTGGACAGTGAAAGGAAGACAAGTAGTGGTCAATCTAACTGTGTGACTGAACAGTTAATGTCGCCAACATTTAGGGTTTTACTCAAGATCTTCCTCCTTACAGTCACCCCGATCGTCAACTTGCACATCGGATAACAAATCATGTTCAGCATCGGCGTTATCTCATGTGGTGCCTAAGTTACTCAAAATGATGAAAAGCCACGCATTGGTGGAAATATGAATTTGCAGTCAGCTGAATTATTTTTTTTCCCTTGACAATGACAGCATGTTTGTGATTCAATAAAAATATAGATTGCGGTAGTCGTTAAGGGCCAGTTGCTGATTGTAATTTATTTGCTATTGTCAGGTTTGTGTGTTTCTGTGCTTCTTCCATGTCGTTGGGTGTGCGATTGCCTTTAGATATGGCCGTTGTGTTAGAGGCTAATGCAAAATGAGTTAGTAGATACTTTATTTATTCCGTCAGGGAAATTTAATTAAAGTGTGGCACATAGTTCATGCCTCTTTGAGTAAAGAGCCTGCAAAATTGGCACATCAGAACCGTAACAGAAGATGTAGCATTTACCAGCTTTTGTATTTTATACAGAACAGAACTATGGTGGGATGTTGCTGCAACTTGTGTGCTTCCTCCATGTTCCGTTCCATATTCACTCTGTGTTCCTGCTTAAATTGACCGTTCAGAAGCTTAGTAGTACAGACCCGTGTGTCTTTCAGCCAAAAACTCACAGAAGTCCCAAGTCCACGTTCGCCATGTAAATATTAACATAATTAGATGAGTGATGATTGAAACTGTCTGAATTTCGTCTTAAATTTCATCAACCAATGGCCCTCCCTTCGCAACTTTTGTTTTGTTTGACACAACGCTAAAAAAAGAATTAAAAACATAGCTTCGCTGCAATCTGCTATTACCACAAGTCTATCTAACCACTATCATTGTTGATTTCTTTTTTTTTTCATACTGATGATCACTTGTTCAGGATTGGAGTAGCGTGCAGCAGAAGAAGGCAAACCGCTCGTCGGAGAAAAACAAAAAAAAGCTGTCAGCTCCTTTGGTGGCTGAAGGCCGCCTGACCAATGATATTTCTCCCAATTCTACCCCCTGGAGCGGCCGCCGCAGGCCAGTGCACGTCAAATACACCAGCCAGCGCTCAGTCCCGGACCAGGCAGAGCTGGACAAGATCCACCAGAGGATTCACTTCTCGGATTTGGATGAGGTAAACAAGAGCACCTTGTTTCACATTCCTGGAGCAGCAATATATGTGACATAAGTGAAAATCTTCTAAAAAGTTGGGGACTACTGGTTTACAAGATGGAAAAACATGTTGGGGGGATGCTCTTGAAAATTGAATAGTTATTGTGGACTGTTGTCGTAAAATCAGCACACAAGCTAACTTATGTTCTTTAGTGGAGACACAATGTGACTGGCGACTAGTGGCCTATCGCACTGGGCGCCTTAAATTGAGTTTTAATGTGGATGGTACGTGGGCCACCTTTTAGCAAGGCCTAAAAAAAAATTTGGAAAACCCAATTTTGAACTAGGTAGTTTTTAGTCTGCAGGTTTTCAGGCACTATCTTCAAACATAAACCAATCTTTGATTCCATTTTACAGGGACTTTTAACTTGTGTAATCCCTCCTCACAGAGCATCGGTAGTGACTCTCAGGGCCGCGTGACGGCAGCTAACAACCAGAGGCAGCTGGCGGCGGAGAACAAGAAACCCTACAACTTCGTCTCGCTGCACGTCAATACCAACAACAGCAAGGAGCTGCTGCTGCTCCCGCCCACCACCTGTGCCTCTTCCACGCCCACAGTCGCCAAGGAAACCAAGAAGCATAGCCCGGCACCGAGGGACGCCTTCACCCCTGGTCCTACCGCCAAGGTAGCTGCAACGAGGCCAACGCGTGGAAGCCCCGACAGGAGCGCGGCGGTGGTATGCTCAGACTGCGAGGAAGGAAAAGCCAGCGTTGTCAGCAGCCTGGTAAGACTTTTTATACAATTCAAGGGGCACATTTGCCCAACTACTTTTTCTGTGACATAGTTAATGGTACCTGGTGGCTAAATTAGCCATGAGGCTATGATTTGGGCAGAATTCATTGTGAAATATTAGGAATGCACTGATAATGTGCTCATACCCAGAAAAGAAACTATCTATATTCCACAGCGATACTACTTTACCAACCTGACGTGTAACTTACGGGCAGGTAAAGTAGGTGCTCAGAGAGTTCGGCGACGGAGGGGGCTGCAGGAAGAAAAAAAATTATTCTGTCTCTGAATAATGTAGATGTTTATGACAACTACAGGTGTAAGGAATAATAGATTAATTGGTTTAATCAACAACGAAGCAACTACTCTGGTCCAGTGTTGTTTTTGTCAACGATTATGAAAATGTTACGTTAACGCCCCCCCCCCCTTTTTTTTCATGACGATAAGGAGACGATGACGAGCTAAACGTGGCTCTTTAACGAAAAAAATGATGTGACGTACATAAATTTTCGGTGACAAGACAGGATGAAATTGTTAGCATGTGGTTCGTCAGGCTTTCAAAATTTATGACATCCCTTCCTATTGTACACGTAATCTGTCTTTCAAGAAATGCAATGCTGGTGGACCTATCCTCATTTGGGCACACCCACCACCGGGACAGCACACACATCCCACAACAAAACACGAACACGTCTGAGACCATTCGTATATAATAATAATATTTTTTTGGACGTCTTTAATCGTCAATGGCAGTAAATGAGTTAAAAAAAAACTTAGCTTTGATGATCTCTAAATTGTTGCATTGTATGAGATCACGGAGACAAAGTCCGTTCTAGCGCTCGCTGCACTTCTGAGTGGGATTCTGGGGATGCATGGGCGGGTCAATCTGCGCATACGTTAACTCATTCGCTACCATTGACGGCTAAATACGTCAAAGATCCTTTTTTTTTTTTTACTGGGCTGGTAGTGAATGAGTTAAATGCATCAAATATTTTGACTGGATTATTTACACAAATTAATTACCGCCCATTAATGCGATAAGTTTGACAGCCCTAATAGTAATATTTATGAATTAAGGGCTGGGTTCACACCAGGTGGATTTTTTTTTCCCGAAAACGCCATAGCTATAAATTACAAAGTGAGGTGTTATAGGTCAAATTAAAAAAAATAAATAAAAAAAGAAAATATCTAAAAAAACCTGATGTATTAGTAAAAAAAAAAAAAAAAAAAAAGTTAAATCAGCGTCAAAAATATGTTTAAGGACACACAAAACCAACTCTGAGTAAACATTGCTGTTGACTGGTGTTCTCAAATTAATCAAATTGTTTCAATGATCAATTGATCGTTTAGAGACTGTGTTTAATTAAAAAAAAAAAAAAGATCAACGATGACCAACATTTTTTGCCCATTTTTATACATGTTACAGACCAAACCATTAACTGTATCATAATTTGTTTTTGGGGTACATTTTTTGAATTTTTGAAGTAAAGTATTTGTGTAAAAGGATGCAAATTAAAAAGTGTTTTCAAAATTAGACTAATGAAGAAAATAATAGATGAGATTAATCGATTTAAACAAGTGTTAGTTGCAGCCCGAGTGCTCGGTGTTTGAGGATGTTAAGCATCACTTCTCGACTATTGAGAGAAAGAAGTAGGGTGAAAGTGAGGCAGGAAGGTGCGTCTGTATTTAGGGCAGTTTATAAATACGCCAGTCTGGGTGCCCGCTGCAGCTTGTTCCTCTCCTTCTGACTGCTACCCACTCTGTCCCTCTCACACTTTACACTTCTTAACACCAGCAACCCCGATTTTTGTTTTGCAGCTGGTCAGCAAGCTGGTGCAGATCCGCGAGTATATCGGCAAGGCCAGCTCCATGCGCGACGACTTGGTGGAGAAGAATGATGTGCCGGCCAATGTGGAGCGCCTTTCGCATCTCATCGAGCATCTCAAGGAGCAGGAGAAGTCCTACCTGCGGTTCCTGCAAAAAATGCTGGTGGGTCTTCTTTGCCTTCTGTCGTTCTGCTTCATTTTCTAAAGCCTCCTCTGTTTTGCTGTAATATTGTGTTTTGGTTGATATGTAAAAGAAATCTTGCAAAAAAATCTAAGTGAAAAATTGGGATAATATTACGATGTCCATTGATACCTGTAATCTGTTCTGTGGCACTAATTGACAGAAAAAAAAATAAAATGAATTGCAAAGCTGCAATCAAATGAGAGGTCCAGTCTTAAAATGGATTGTACCGTCGTAGCTTTTCATTTCAGCAAATGTAATCTCCTAATGTTGCAAATTCAACAAATGACTGTTTTCATGTGTTTCCCACCATAAACACTGCTGTGCATAATTCCTTGGAACAGTCCATTTAACAAAAAACTGTTCTTAATTTAAAAAAAAAATAATACAATGCTTGAATGCCATTTTGGATGACGATAATTTACATAATTATTTATAATGGGTTGTAGACAATTTAGAGTCATTAACGAAGCCAAACATGTTTTCTTTATTGGAGCAAAACTATTTGCAAATGCGTATTTCAATCCACAAATGTTTAAAAAGAATCCATACTTGTAACCACTGTCACAAATGTGTACCGAGAATCAACAAATGTGTAATTGAAGTCACAAACGTGTACATTGATTTGTATGCGCACTGGGCCTCTTGATTGGCTGCGTTCTTACGTGTGACTTTTGCTACGGTGCTGCCGTGGACAAGTCACAAATGCGTGTAGCGATTTGCAAATGCGTATCTGGAGACTTGTGTGGCTCCGTAGCTACACATTCAGACCACAAAGGGGCGCTAGTACTCTACCAGCCCAGTACCACCAATATATACAAGAATAACATGGATCGTATCGACCCACGGTCTAGTCCCATTTATTTAACATTCTTTAAATTGGAATAAATCATAGAATAAAGTGGAATTAACTGCATTGTTTGTACATTACACATCGAACTCACTTAGCCAGTGTGTCTTTATTTCCTCATTCCTCCACATTAACAGACGTTCATAGAATGAAATACCCTAGCCACTACTGTAGCGAGAACATTACATATCGATACGCTAACAAAATGTCACAAATAATATAATCACTGAAGCAAAAAAAAAACCAAAAACGGCTGAGACTTCCCTACACCTGCTAATTGACACATGAACAATGCTTCCCTTTAGTGTATTTAATAAACACTTCTCTTTTTAAACTAATTTATTTTGTAAACACTGCCTGCCATTTTGACTCCATCGGGTAGTCTGTCTGCTGCAGCTCTAGAGTACTAGCGCCCCCTTGTGGTCCGATTATGTAGCTACAGAGCCACACACGTCTCCAGATAAGCATTTGCAAAACGCTACACACATTTGTGACTCGTCCACGGCTGAACTGTAGCAAAAGTCACATGTAAGAACGTAGCCCATCAAGAGTCCCACTGCGCAAACAAATCATTATACAAATTTGTAGATTCTAGTTACACATTTGTGACTTCAATTACGCATTTGTAGATTCTTGTACAGATTTGTGACTGTGGTTACACATACTGATTTTTTTAAACACGTTTGTGGATTTAAATACGCATTTGTAAATCGTTTTGCTTCAATAATGGCTTGCCAAGAGAACACAAGGACAACAAGCAAAACTCCAAACCAGGGTTCGCGGTTAACCGCTTCCCGATTGCCCGGGGCAAGTGAAATTTGGCCACGGGCAAGGTAAAATTATGGGCAACTTGCCTGACCGGGCAAGCATTTTTTAAAGCAGCCAAATATCTTTAATTTCGACAAAAACTGTGGTGTGATCTGTTTGTGTGCACTGTATGGTGATGGTTTTACCCAGACACCCCCTTATGTTGTGGTATGGTCCATTGGCCTTATCGGGGGCAATGGGCGGGCGCAAACAGTTAGTTCAGTGAATGTCGAGTTAAAGTGAACGTCAATAAATCCCGCAGTATTGGAACTCGCTGTAGTTGCATCCTCATTTGAAGTTTTAAAAACACAACAAAAAGCTACGATATTTCGGCCGAAAATTGACAGCCGGAAGTTTTCTTACCTTCTGCGCATGTTTACAAGTGGCGACGAGTTCGTTCAAATCCGAACATTTCGGATTCCTCTGACATGACTAAAATAGCTCGAATATTTTTAAGTAGACAATTCAGTTGTGAGTAAGGAAGGGAGTAATATTTGATTATTGGCTCTTAATTCATTAGCTCCATGATGTGACCTGACATAGTGTCAGTGACTGTGTTCTGTTTATGCTTTGAAACTTATGGAGGCA
This sequence comes from Idiotropiscis lumnitzeri, assembly GCF_059441095.1. NCBI lineage: Eukaryota > Metazoa > Chordata > Actinopteri > Syngnathiformes > Syngnathidae > Idiotropiscis > Idiotropiscis lumnitzeri. The sequence goes on from NC_142398.1 coordinate 6,248,697, forward strand.
GCACCAAAGGCACTGGTCTTAAAGGAATACACAAATTTCCCACACTCATAATTTACTCATGTGATTACTCAATTAATAGGCTCTCCGCGATTTAAAATTGATAATCTGGATTGCTGTAATATCATTTTCCCAATTTAACATGCAGATTTGTTAATTATTAAAACTACAATTAACATTTTCAATAACTGCACAGGATGATACATGCTGTTGTGAGTAGGGTTTCATGGTTGATGATGAAAACAAGAGTAATTTATGCTTATCAGATTATATGTTTATTTACATTTTTGGCGCACATTTTACAACCATAAACATTTTATTCTTAGAGAAAAAAAATTGTCACTTGCCCAAGTCGGGCAAGTAATTTGGCCACTCGGGCAAGGCAAATTTTAGTGGCACTTGCCCTATGGGCAAGCAGTTTTTAAAGTTAACTGCGAACCCTGCCAAACAGGAACGCAGTAGAGATTAGAGTAGAGATTCGAACCTCGGAATTGTGGCGAGCATAAAACCATAACCTAGTGCAAGACCGTAGATCAGATTATCACTTTGTCATCAGGAGGTGAATGAGGAGGAACTTTTAAAGCACCTTGAGTATCTTGGCGGTAGAAAAACGCTATTGTCAGGTTTAAAATGCCCTGACGCCTTTCTTAGACAGAAAATAACTTTACTGATCTCACCAGGAAAAAGCAGGCATTGTTGTTCATCCTTGCCGGTTGACCGGAAGTGAGACAGAGAGAGACCCATCTTGCTTCCTTCAGCCCTGAGCACCCTCTCTCCGCTCACTTCCGCTCGACCTCCTCCTTTATTCGAGTGTGAAAGAGAGTATAACGAAAGTGAAACTAGTACATCATGGCTTACAATGAAAGCAAGGAAATAGAAACTTATTAGACAACAGAAGCAAAAGTGTGTGTGTGTTAAAGCAACATCGTAAGTGTCTGTGTGTGCGTGCGCAATTATCACTGATACAAATAGTGTATAAAAACATGATTAGAAATACACAAACTGTTTACATATCCTCACCCCATCTTACAGCTATGTTAAGTGAAAGCCTATTGACCAAAATCATACGAGCAACTGTGGCCAAACATGGCATAATGGGTTTGTACGATTTCAGATTATACTGTTCCAGGAACTGAGAGGGCAATTGAACAGGCATTTCCCTCCACTCTCTATAATTAGACTAAGTAGCTGGATCCCTGGAGGCTTTGTCATTTGTGGTGAAACTAGGCAAGTCTTGCATTATTAATTTGTTACCTCTGTTGATGTGACAGGCTCGGGAGAATGAAGAGGATGATGGTAGGACGCAAGATTCTGCAGTGGGTTCAGGCTCCTTGGTAGAGAGCTCTTCGCTGAACGTCGATGTGAGGTCCTCAGACACATCGAAGGCACCGGTATGCCTCGCTGCTCGTCATTATCAATTAGTCCTGGAGGTCCATCTGTTGAACTTGTTTGAAAATGCATGTGGTTTCTTTGCAGGGTGACTGGCCCGACACGTCAATGCGAGACCAGAAAGAAGAACTGGAGAACTTCCGCAAGCAGCACGAGCTGCTGAAGAAGATGCTGGAGCAGCAGGATCAGCTCAGGGCCCTGCAGGGCCGCCAAGAGGCTCTGCTGGCCATGCAGCACAGCGCCGAGCAAGCGCTCGCAGTCATAGAGGATGCGGCAGGTGAGACTCAGACTAGTGACACACAAGCAGAACAGTTATTTTTTTTATTTTTGTTGCATATTCTAGTTGTTACGGAGACCACGGGCAGTGTGTCTGGGCTGAGCATCACATCTGAGCTCAACGACGAGCTCAATGATCTGATCCAGCGCTTCCACAACCAACTGCGGGAGTCTCAGGTATTTCAGATCAGAAGCGTCTTCAGTGGGGTACATGCATAACGTACATGATGAGGAAAGCATCGCCATGTGGTTTTACAAATAGTGGGGCGGGCCTCCTGGGGGGGCGCGGTGCGATGCAGCGGTGCGATGCAGGGGGCGCGTCTGAACGTGGGGAAATTGTTTTAATTTTTTTTTTCAGCAGTAGTACGGCTGAACAATGTATCGTTTTGGGACTGCAAATGCAATTTCAGACGACGTAATTTTGAGATCGTCTAAGCTGCGGTTTGTGCCCCTAGTTCACGCAGTAGGTCACGCAGTACTGATTTAAAAAACAAAATAAATAAATCTGTCACCCTGTCGGTCGTTGTCCCAGAAGTAATTTCTTTCACCACTGCTTGAATACTAACCGCCACGCTATCCTGCATTGCAGCAGTATGAGCTTTATTTGTACTATATCTAAGTCCATGCACAGCAGTAGCAACGAGCTGTGTGATGGCAAATAAACGACCTCACTAACAAGTGTCGTTTAAAATAAGGAGGCGAACGAGGAGGTGCGAAGCGTGCCACTAGCTAAAATGAATTTCCGTTTTACGGCCAAAAGACGCGCCGTATCAAAGGGCGCAGTACCAGTTGAGGGTGCTATTTCTGTATTTAATACATAGATAGAACGCACCGTATCATTGGGCGCAAACAGAACCGAGCCACCGAGCAGTTGCGCTAGCTGCTCAGTCGCGCTAGCGTGTTTTTAAAATGGCAGCGGGAGTTCGGTGGCACGTTATTTTAGCTTTTAACAACGTGCTGAAGTTGTTCTCATCCAAAAATGCACCAAGTCCTTCTCTTCTGTATCCAAGATAAACAGCTGGACACGTTCTCCACCAAACAGGAGAGTCATTATCAGTCTGTCTCGCCATCTCGCTGTCGCGCAGCCCCTCAGATGGGATGCCGACACAATGCCGGTGTGAGCAAGTCACTAATCAACAAACGATGTGCGGTCACTGTGTTACATCAAAACTAAAACTATCACCCCAAATCAACTGAATAGCATAAGAGTGTAGGCCCAGCAAAATTCCGCCTCCCAGCCTACCATACAATACCTTAGTTAACATGCATGTACACTAAAACATAAGATAGCATGGCTAGCGTGGCTAGCTGTTTTTAAAAAGGCAACAGGAGCAAAACTGAGTTAGGTTGTATTTTATTGAACTATTTAACAATGAACTCACATTATTGTTAATCAGTCATCATCCACAAATCCATCAAAATCCTCTTCTGTATCAGAAATAAACAGCTGGGCAAGTTCTCCCACAAACACGCCAGGTTCCCTCTCGTCATTGTCAGATTCTGTGACGCTGCGCAGCTCCTCGGATATGATGCCGGCTTTCTCCATACAGAGCTAGCACTTTGCCCATATAGGGGCACTGGGGCCTGCTTTGCACTGGGGGCGTGCCTTTGTGTTGTCGTTCACGCCCATCGTTCCCCTCTCACGTCCGCCTGCTGTCGTTAGCCACGCCTGCCTTCTCTCTATATAAGCAGTGTGCAGGCAGGTAACGTTCGCAGTCAGCCCAGCGGTGCACTCGGTCCACATAATGGGCGCTCCGCATCAAAAGGCGCCCCGGCTTTTTTTGGACGGGATTTGGGACTTTAAAGTGCGCCTTAAGGCTGCAAAAATACGGTACTGAGTAATAAGTGCAAGTGCTTCGATGTACGCTTGACTTTTAACAGAAGTCTGACTCAAACTGCGTTACGGCGCAGAGCCAGCAGCTATGAACCGAAATGTGTTATGGCAACCATTACGTATCAAAACATAAAATAAGACAACGGCTACGTTAGTAATTTTGCAGACGCTCTCAGACCGGAACACGAAAACAGATGATGTCATCACGACGAACAGGTTTGATGTTAAACGTATAGTAAATATTTATCATCTCATCAATAATATTTGCCCATCAGAGTAGGGCTGGGCGATATGACCTCAAATCAATATCACGATAAATTGAGCAATTTTACCTTGATAACGATAAATGCACGGTAAATTTCCCCCACCCACGCACACCAAATTCACCTACATGGGCAAAATGATGTTGGTTATTGTAGTTCATTTCGGTAACGGTAAATTTTCGGTTTATCTCACTTTGCCCATTGTGTGCAGCAAGTATTAACTCTACGGTGTAAGTTTGTTTTGCAACGAAAATGCTATTATTCATAGTTGCGGCGGAGAATGTGTTATGGTGGGGGGGGGGCAATTTGTATTCTTCTTGCTAGGGGGGGACATCGCAGAAAATAGAGTAGCACTGTTTTACCGTGTGCGGTGTACTCAAGATGACGAACATAGTCCTCCACGTACACGGCCAGTTTTTCACTCACAATTGAGAGTTGCCTTAAAATAATGTTGCTTATATTTAAAAAAAACAAAACAAACAAATAGAACATTTCAAATGTATATATGAACAGCCTTCAGTAAGGCTGCCACAAACAATCATTTTGCTAGTCGACTAATCACCAACAGTAGTCGCGATTAGTCAACTAATTGTTTCATATGTGAATTGCAGCTTTTCGCATCAGCAAGCAGCTGCTCTTACATAACCATTATTAGCATGATTTTTTTTAAAGGTGTGTACAGATTAGTAAGATGATAGAACTTTGATTAATAAGATGATAGAACTTTGATTCAACTTTGCAGCTTGTGCCAGCATTTCCGAGATGTTTATAAATGATGGTGCAACTTAAATTGAAGGCAATACTGTGGCCTAAAATTTTTTGGTTGGAATTGTTGTGAGGAGAAGCGGATCAGATAATGCATGGATGGATGTTTAGTGCATTTTAAAATGGTGCCAAAACTATACACTGCAGAATTACACTAATACAATGAGAAGATATATAAATAAAAAAAAAAAAACCTTGTAAACATATTTCATTCTTCTTGGGCACGAAGAATTTTTGTAATGTAGAAGATAATGAAATTAGAGGAGTAAATTAGGAAATGCACAATGCTAAAGAAAACTAAAACAATTCTATTGGTTTTTATTGAACATTTATTGAAAACATTTAGTATTTCTTCATTATTATGGATAATTTAATAGTAAATTGGTCTACATAATCAATGCAATGTAAAAAAACTTTAAACATTAGGAGCAACATGTTTTTTGTTCGCACTATAACAGCATATTGTAACAGATTGTAATTATGTGTTCTCATGTTGTGTGTGGTCAATTGGGGCTTGTGTCAAATATGTCATGTTCTGGCACCACTCCTGCGCATGCAAGCAATGCGGCGTATAATTATATAAGAACGACTCATCGACTATTTAAATTTATTGTCGATGATTTTGATCGTTGTGATTAGTCTACAAATATTGGCGCTCCTAGTATTCAGGAAAATAGTTTCTAACTAAACAAATATTCCTGAAACAAGGTGACAAAATGGTTTGAAAACACAAGTACAATCATTAAGTCATAAAACTATGTAAAACTGGCAGAAATAAAAATGTTCTTTGCAAAAATGCATCCTATCAATATAAACCTGAAATTTTAGGGCCACAGGTAGAAAATTTAGAAAAATATTCAAGTAATTTAGTAATTTAAAAAAATCAGCAAATATACTGGCCAATGTGTTCGATTAATGAAAAATGTACTTCTGAAATTTTGGGCGCAAAATGGTACCCTAAGTCCTGATTTGTGCCCCCACTAGTCTAAACACTGAATTCGGGTTTATATTACATTGGCGGAATAAGATTTAAGCAGATGAATTTACCTATTCTCATCCATCTCATGAGGCTGCCGTTTTGGCCTTATCTCGTTTGAAATTGCCATAACACTGCCGTCGTGCTCACTTTGCGAATGTTGTGAGAGTTGCGCCGATGCTGACTTTGATTGCTAGGGAGAGTTTTTTTTAGTTATGCATCTTCAACCACATTTATCAAGCTTGCAATTGTCCTGCCATAGACCAAGTCCGTGCCGGACAACCGTCGTCAGGCAGAGAGCCTCTCCCTCTCCCGAGAAGTGAGCTGGTCGTGTTCCCCCCGGACGTTCGGCCCGCCTCAGCACAGACCTGTACTCCACTCGGCCTCCGGGCCCCACAGTGGCCTCGACGGCGGGGCTACGGCAGCTAGCGCCAAGCTCACCAAGCTTCAGGAGCTCCAAGACAAGAAGGAAACCATGGACAAGATCCTACATGAATTGCACTCCCTCAGAGACCAGACGCTCAACAACAACTACTGTGAGGATGGAAACAAAAAATGTAGGCTTAAATTGACTTAAGCTGCTTTAACTACATGCTTTTTCTTTGAGGTGGTGCATTGTCAACGCAGCGCAGTTTGAGCACAGGTGGCTCCTCAGATTGTCCGTCTGCGTCCTGCTCAAATGGAGCCGCGGCTGCCGCTTCCTTTCCTCCATTGCTCCCACAAGACTCAGACACTGCCAATTCTACAGACAAACTCAGGTAACCCCAACACACACTTCAAAAGGATTTTTGTGTTCACACTTTCAGTTTGCTGACAAGGTTTGAATAAGAGGGTGCTCAAAAGTGAGTCAAATATTTGAATTAAATAATTTTAAAGTGGAAAAATAAATATACTTTAAATGTCTTATTTTGTGTCACATTTTATTTCATTGGCCATTTGTTTAAGACGTACTATGAAGTAATTTCACAACATTACAAATTAAATCAAAGTCAAGTAATTAAACATTTAACAAAAAGTAAAGCATGAAAAGATCATTTTTATATCGTATATTTGACAAAGTAATAGTTTTCCCCTAAGTGAAATTCTGGCAAGTGACCAATCGGGAGGTGTGATTTTATTTCAAGAACAACGATGAGGGACTCCACATAGAAAGTGTACAAAGGTACTAGAAATCGACTGAGAAAGCAAGATTTCTAACTTATCTGAGGGGATCCAGGTATTTGAAGAGTTGGAGGAAGATGAGCTTGTTGGAATTATGTTCATTGGACCATACATGTATGAGCCAGATGCTCTGAATGCCAAAAATGTTGACAGACTTTAAATGTCACTTGCTGAAGATTACTGAACATGAATGTTTGTTGTTATGCTCGTTGCTATGGGTCCAATTATGAGTCTCTGTCGGCTGCTTTGGGGAAAAAAGAATTAAAGTATGCATAAAATAGTTTTAAGCCATTAGCATTATTCAGAATATGGTTGACTAACTTTACTCCACTCAAGGGTTTTCATTTTGGCACAAAAGCCCAGTAAAAAAACTAAACAAAAACAAAAACATACTGTGTGCATAAAGTCTTGTATGTGACCAAGCATTAATATTACATCCAAAAAAAACTGGTTGGGCAATAGTCCTCATTTTCTTTGTACTCATGCCATCTGACATTTCTAAATTATATTTTTTGTTATTTTGCACATCAACAGAAAGCTGAAGGAGGTCCACAAGCGCCTTAACGAGCTTCGGGAATTAGTGCAGTACTTTCAGCAGACATCAGACATGATGGTGGACGCTGTTAATGAAACCGTAAAAGAGGATGAGGAGGAAGAGGAAGAGACGGAGGAGAGCTCCATGCTGGATGCCATGTTTGACTATGACCAAGAGAATTGCCAGCCACCAACGAACATCAGGTGTGTGCCTGACTGCACCTAATTTAATTATGTACCCAGGTTCTGTAGTTTCTTTTTGTCACATGACAGAACGGTGTGTAATTTCAAACTAACCATCGGTTTGTGTGCCTAGGAACTCGCATCGCAGTGGAAACTGGGGTGACCTGAATAGTTTTGCCAACCACTGCAGTGTCTCAAGTAGCTCCAACACCAACAATCGTGACAGTAGACTCAACACTGAGATCAACAACCGATCAGCGACCAACCTCCGCAGCTTTAATATTCCCTCAGGCATAGGTAGACACGCACCCACAGGTGCGCCGACTTCTAAACTAGTGACTGCACATGACCCGTTTTGGCTTTCCACCCCTGCAGACTGCCAGTACAACAGGGACACGGCCTACAATTGGGTGAAGGATGAGGATGGCCTTAATAATGACGATGCCGGTGGTGGCGTTGGCGCCCACCGCGGGTGTCCAGACGACGAGGGGTCGGGCTCGAGGTCAGGCAGCAGCCTGGCCAGTGAGTCAGGCTTCTCCCAGGAGGTTCACCAGCAGAATGCCAAGCAGAAGCTACGCCAGCTGCAGGAACTGGTTGCCATGGTCCAGGTGGGAATATTACAAACTTCCACTCCCTTTCTCCCCCCCAGCTGATGTGGGTGAGAGAAGTGAGGAACACCCTGGTCTGTTGCTATTCAATTGCAGGAAACATAAAAGACAGAAAAATGATTTCACACCTTTGAACAGTCTTTTCCATCACTGAGTCAGCACTTGAGCACCAAACAGCTGAGTTGCAAGTTGTTAATTAGTGATGAGAATTTGTGCATGTGGCGCATGCAAGGAGACACATTGCCAAACACATATCCAGGAAACTGAGCATCAACATGCATTATTGTTTTTTTATTTTTTATAAAGAATGTGTGTTTAACACGATATTTGTGTCTAGAGCGACGACACAGATACCACGACAGCCAATGAGGAGGAAACTTTGCACCAACAACAGAATAACACTAGAGTTGGTAAGGGAGGACCCACTGTTGCTGGAACCCTTCAGGATGCCCGGGGGTCAGACGCCACTCTCTACAACAAGGCCAGGTATGCTTGTTGAATGAAAGTCCCAACACGTCTCAGGTTTATTATAGCTTGACTCTCTTGATGTGACTTAACAGGGAGAAGATCTACAAAGAGAAGCTTCGTCAGCAGAAGCAAACGCTCAAGCAGCTCCACGAGGAGCGTCAGATGCTTGGTGAGATCCAGGGCAAGATCCAGGACCTCCAGTTGACGTGTCCAGACCTACAGGTACCTTGACAAAAGTACACGTTACCGCATTTCCTCGTACTGTATTTTCTCAAATATAGTCTCTCACTATATCGCTGAATTTTTCATGGGAACATGTACTTGTCGATTGCGGAACCCCCGCAATGTGTGGTATGTACTCCCATAACCCCACCGTCTTTTCCTCTCTCTTCCAGTCTTCACTGTCCAGCCAAGTGAGTGAGCAGGGTTTACTTTGGAATGTTCCTGCGGCGACTTCGACGCCGGCTGTTGCGCAGCCTTCCTCCTCATCGTTGGCGGCCAGAAGCAGCCCGACTGTGTTCAACGCCACTGTCCCCGAAGCTGCTGTTACTTCAATCCCCGACAATGAGGTGGCAACACACATATTTTGGTCAAATGCCAAGCCCACTCCAGGTGAAAAGGTGTGCATTTTCTAACCCGAGTTGCTCTTCTTGTTGCGTCGCTAGCAGCTCTGGTCGGAGATGCGTCGCCACCAGGTTGCCCGGGAGGAGCTGCGGCAGCGGCGCAAGCACCTGGAGTCCCTGATGGCTGAACATCAAAGGCGCCGTGGCCTCGCCACTTCCCCCTGTGAGACTGACGAGCAAGCGGGTCCCTCTCAGCTCGCTGGTAGTCGGGGTGAAAGGTATTAAGTCATTCTTGGGCTGGGTATTTTTTTTTGTTTTATCATCAATAAATGTAACTAAATTAATAGAGAGGCATCTTATAAAATTATCTGAGAAAAGCAGAGTGAGTGTGTGTATTTTTAGCCACTTTTCGTTATTTATTTTTTTTACATTTTACATTTTGTTTGGATACATGTTTTCATTAGAGGCAGAATCATAGAAACAAACACAAAAAAACCCCAACACAACAAGAATTGGATTTTATTGCCATTGTCCCGCCCCAAGCTGCAGTGATGACAGTATTTGCCTACAAAGGGATTAATATTGCTGATGTCTTCAGGACAATGGCCACCTGGGGCTCCACTCCATGCAACCTGGACGAGGACGAGGATGGTGATGGTGACTATCGCTCCGAGCACAGCGCAGAGGAAGAGGACAGCTCAGAGAGCTCCTCTGTGGACGATGGCCACATCTTACCGACTGGCACCCTTCAACCCAACTACACCAAGAAGAAGAACCAAGATTGGTCAGTACAGAGGCCATACCGATTGATTTATATTTTCTTGGGCACACTCCGGCATGAGTTTCTCCTTTTGCGCATTTTCAGCATATTCTCTTGAAATTTCTTCTGCAAATTTTACTTGGGAATTTTAAGTGTTGCAAGAAGATAAAGCAAAATGCCTTAAACATTTGATGCTACCTGAAGGAAGTCTTGTGAGGTGCGCTGACGGTTTATGGATTGACAAAGAGTTTCGAACGGAGCCACAGCATATTTTCTTTTCTTTCCTCTTGTTACAATATCACGTGCTCTCCTTATGTATGTGTCGTCAGTAGCCCGAAGCCTCCACCAACCTTTCCCTCCGGTCATGAGTCTCCTCATGTTAAACCTAAGACCAAGCAGCATCAGCCTCCTCCATCGAGAAGTTCAAACCAGTCAGCAAGCCAGCCAACAACCGCCAGACGTCAGGAAAACCTGTGCTGGGCCTCTGAGCTCTCAGTGGCCGAGGGCTCCACCCACTGGCAGGAGCAGATCAGCCAGCTGCAGCGGCAGCTGGACTTCAGCACCAACATGTGTCAGACGCTGCTGCAGGACCAGCAGGTTGCCATTTGGATTATGCTAAAACTGGGAAATGAATGACAACTCCAGCTGATCCTTTACCTGTCTTCCCAAGATGCTGTCGTACATGCTGCAAGGTTTGATGACGGGCTCGTACAGCGTGTTGCCCAACAACCTGACATCACCACAGGTTCACCTACTCATGCACCAGCTCAACCAGTGTTACACGCAGCTGGCTTGGCAGCAAACCAATGTACAAAGGTAAAAAGCATTCCATCTTGATCCAGTTTTTCATCGTGATGGAGCGTCTCTGTATATGTGTGGTTCTAGACTGAAGCAGGTGCTGAATGAGCTCCTACAGCAGCAGCAGCAGCAGCAGCAGCAGCAGCAGGAGGAGCCACAACAGCAAAATCAGCAACATCCCCCAGCTCCTTCAGCTGCAGGTTAGCACACACAAGTCCCTTCTCCTCCATCTCAACTAAAAAGCAGTGGCTGCTTCTACTTCACTTGTTGGGTTGTCGGCAAACACTTCTCACTTTGCACAGGACTGGAGTATTCGTTCTCGCTTGTTGTAATTTGTTTTTAAAGCCATAGAATCTAGATACGACGACAAAAATTCAGCAAATTAGCAAATTGAAAATGAGCTGTTTAGATGAGGTGAGCCATTAGGTAATTCTTTAATATATATAATGTGCAAGACGTGGTTGAGTGGGACTAGAGCAGAGGCCACTGTGGTGTTAAAGATGTTACCAGCAAATGCCATTTGGAGGTTTGATATTACGCGTAATCAAATAGATTGTGCCTCAGCATAGGAATATCTTGTCATACGATACGGCACTCGAAGGCACGCGCATTTAGCTATTCAGCTAGTTAATATCTGTTGTATTTACAAATGCATGTGCCGTCGGCGCCATATGAATGGAAATTTTTTCACAAACAGGAGCCCTTGAATTTGAGGAAATATGGTACTTGAGAAAACTATTACCTGAAGCCATTTTATCTTTCTCTGTGCAGGATTTAGCCTGTTTCCTCTCTTCCCTGCTACCATGGGCAACTTATTCCAGGGTGCACTGAGTGCTAATCAAGTGAGTCCAGCCCAGCAGAAGCAGCACTTGGATCCCAACACCTCCACCAAATCAGAATACATGACCTTCCCTCCTCCACTCCAGCGCTCACCTCTTAATGTCACTCCTGACAGACGGTAGGTCTCACCTTTTTCGGTGTGGCTGCATTGCAGGTCATTCTGTGCGCATCGTTTCGTGTGACCTCCGTTTTAGACCCTCGGGCTGGTCCAGCAAACCCTTCCCAAACAACGGTGTCCCGCAACATCTGCCTCCCACGGGGGAGCGCTGCTCCTCCTTCTTCACTCCCTCGTTCCCCCCACCACAGCGACGTCACAGCCCTCGGAACGAGTGCGAGCGGGTGTCGGAGGCTAGTTTTAGCAGCTTGCCCGACCGCGCCGATCCCACCACCGTCACCAAGACCTTTAAAACCGGGCGTAAGGCCTCTGCCCAGGCCAACCTGGCCTCCCGCAGCAAAAGCCGGCGCAAGCGGGGCAAAGTGCACAACATGAACAACAAAGGTACACCGGCACAATTTGATGGAACGAGATGTTTTTTTGCATTTGCATTATTGCCAGAGGTAGCAAATGTACCCAGTTTCTGTAAACATTGCCTTCTAAATGTAAAAAAATGATTACTACTCTAAAAGTGAAATATCCTCAGAAATATTAATTACTATAAGCAAAAAAGGATTCTGAGTCAATTATATTCATTATTGTTTCAATAACTTGGCACAGCAACAACCATAGACTTAGTTTGTGTTTTTATTTTTATTGATTTATTTTTCATAGTGCACTTACTGTGAATAAGAAAACAATAACAAAGAGCTGGCTCGCACTGGCTTGTATTTTATGATATCAAAACATGTACCCTTAGGCGTGCTAATGTTATGACCTGAGTAACAGAAAATGTGCATTAGAATCTAAAAAAAATATACCTCACAATTTGAAAAAAAAATACACCTTGCGTAGAAGTGTAGTTTTAGATTGGACTAATAAAACAAATTTTGAACGTCAGAAGCTTCATGAACGGCAGTTTTAGGGTGAGGTATTGGTGTGGTATTGGTCCATGGCGCAGTAATTGTGGCCCACGGCAGTTTCTTTTCGTAAAAAAAAAAAAAAGAACGGAGCCCTTTTTTTTTTTTTGGCAAAGTAAGGTAAAAAGTACAGATATCAGAAATAAGTTAAAAGACATCAAAAAATGAAATACTCTAAGTACAGCTAGCTGAAAAATCTACTCGCATACAGTTCTGTGCTATTCTTCCTTCGCACCACTCATCAGGTCTGGAGAGCGACAGCCTGAGCAGCACGGCGGACGTGGACCAAGAGAGGGCAGCATCGCTTCGTCACAAGGATCAGCATCTGTTGGACAAACTGACGCAGGAGAAACTTGACAGCAAAACCAAGCTGGGCAACAATCCAAATAAAATCTCCTCAGGTACGCCGAAAAGCACTTCTTGACCGCTCTACCTTTGCTTGCTAATTTAGTCTTTTGTCACAACTCTTAACACTTGTTTATTTTGAGGACTGCACTGATTTGTCACCGCCACCTTTTATTTTGAGTTGACTCTTAATTTATCCTACTGACAGCCTATGCTTGGAGAACACCCTTCCTCTCTAACAGAATTGCATGCACAGAAGCAGCAGGTAAACTCACGGCGCAAGTCCATGCATCCATTCTTTTTTTTTTTTTTTGCTTTTTTCCATTCTTACCTCACCTAAAAACATCCCACGCATGCAGCCTGCACTGTTGTCGCTGATGTTATCGGCTGACACCTGGAGACAAATGTGTCGAATGTCCCCCCCCCCCCCAAAAAAAAAATGCAGACGCAAGCAGCGACTTCTCCTTGTTGGAGGCTCTCAAGGAGACCATCTACTCCGAGGTGGCAACGCTGATATCCCAGAACGAGTCGCGGCCTCACTTTCTCATCGAGCTCTTCCATGAGCTGCAGTTGCTCAACACCGACTACCTAAGGCAGAGGGCGCTTTATTCACTGCAGGTCAACTCCAATTTCTACTAAACTGTTGTTTAATATAAGGTGATAGAATTTGCTCCAGAGTTTAAACTGCCACCAAAAGTGCTGGCTGGAAGGGCTACGTTTTAAGCAACATTTGAAAGAGTGTTGTTATCATTTTAGTCTTAGTTGCCCCAGTCATTTTCAAAGTTTTTTTGAAAACCAGGGGAAAAAAAAACATACAAACAAGTTCATTTTTTTAACATTAGGTAACCACAGCATAATAAGACTAAAACCAACTAGAACTATGTACTCTTTGCAGACACTTGTCACAAACATGAAGAGTGTGTAATAAAAAAGATAGTGTATCTGCAGTAATTCATTTGGCCGTTAGCTTTCAACGGCACGTTACTGATGTTTCAATTTAGCAACCAATGTTGGTTTCAGCTGTTTTTGTTGTTGTTTTGATTCCACCAGAACACTTCTGTGATACTGTTTCAATAAGTAATAGTATGCACTCATTCCCACTATATTTCATCTCACACACCTGGACTCAATTAAGGTTAACTGCTGTCATGTCAACTTTTCTTGAACGCTGTGTGTGAGTAAGTGAACATTGGCCTCGTGTTGTGCTCCCTCAGGACTTGGTGAGCAGGCACCTGGCGGAGAAGACCGCCTCCCACGATATGCCCCCCCTGGGTGCAGTTTCTTGGGCCGGGGCCTCTCAGTCTGAGCTGACGCCCAGCGAGACCTCGACCATCAGCGATGCGGTAAAAGACGCCTCGTTCTGTGTCCGCCTTCGCCTTGTTTTATAGCAGTGAACGTGTCTGCCGTCAATCTCGACTTAGCTTTCTTCATCTCATTTCTTATCTTCTTCTGCACACTCCTTCTTTCTACATTTTTTTCATCTTGTTTTTTTTCCTTAACTGGCTCGCTTTATATCCTTTCCATCTCGTCTTCATTCATGTTGACTTGACAGCAAGACAAGTCTGTAAGTGGTGACCCCAAACTGTCCTGTGCGTGTGTCACCCGTGTTCTTTGTTCTGTTGGCGTTGCGCTAATTGGGAGCATGGCCAATTGTGTCTAAATAATTCCTTAGTTAGCGAGTGATAGATGAAACGTCTATATTTCTGTTTGAAGAACAGTCAGCGCTTGCAAGCCTCACCTACTCGCGTGTTCTATTTCTCGGAGGATCATTCATTTGTGTCGAATGACGGCGAGCTCTGCTTTCAAGAATGCTGAGTGTATCCTGTATTTTTAGGAAGTAGTGGAGAAGTACTTGAAGAAGAGAGATGACATGGAGTCCGTGGGTAATGACAGCACCTTGTCTTCTACTAACCAGGATCCATTTTCCAAGGATGATCTGGGTATGTCTAGAGGATGTGTTCCAGACCTACTTGCAATAGGTGATAATCTGCCATATAGACATCATACACAAAAAAGAGTTCACCCTTCCACGTGCTTTAAATACATTCTAAATGTCTATTTTATAAATATTTTCTCGTTTCTAAAAAATTACAATGAGTCGGGTCACTCTTTTCTCAAGGTACCACTATTCAAGAATCAAATACTAGTCAAAAGGTTGGAAACCATTCTCCATTTAAGTACCATGAGAATGTTTTTCCAAACTTGTGACTGGTTGTCTAGATTTTAATCTTCCTATGCGCAGTTGGAACATGAAAGGAAATACTAGGAAAAAAAAAAGTTTTGATTAAAAATGTATAGCACTAAAATAAGTTAAATAGTCCTGAAATATTAAATGTTAGTTGTTAGTTAAATACAACACAACTGTACCACACTTTTGAGAATCACTTTTACAGTATTTACAGTGAGTAAAGTAAGTATTTGAACACTCTACTATATTGCAAGTTTTCCCACTTGGAAATCATGGAGGGGTATGAAATTGTCATCGTCGGGTCATGTCCACTGTGAGACATATCATCTAAAAAGAAAAATCCAGATATCGCAACATGATGGACAACTAAATGCATTGCACAGGGGCAAAAACTTGCGAAGAACCTTGATGTACTGTGTACTCCTTAAAAATATTAGCAAAATTAAACCATCAATATGTCACATTTGACTGCATAGGCAACACAGTGATCCACTTGGACAAGGCTTTGGCAAGGATGCACCAGTACGAGCGCATGAAGCAGAAAGTGGACACGAGCACTGCTGGGGACTCTGACCTCTGCAATGTTGAATCCACCGCCGCTGCTGCTGCTACCGCAGCATCCGCCACCGCTTCTCCAGAAGCCGCCGACGGTACGCACGGCTTCCAGGGACGTCATCCTTTCGAGTTGCTTTCTAAATGAGTTGTGCTCTTATTTGTGAGCAGGAGGTGCCTCTGGTGACGTGCATGCTCCTCAAATCGACACCCTGCAGCTCAATCAGCAAATTAAGGATATCATGACTGAGGTCATTCCCTTCCTCAAGGTGGCGCTTCTCTAATTTGCTAGCTGAATGTACTAGTGCCTTGAATGTAAACATACACTTGTGTTGGTGCAGTGCTACTGTTTCAGTCTATCCACTGAATGGTTTTCAAAGAAGGTCTGAAAATTAATAATAAGGCAACATTATAGGGGTGCCCAATTATGGTGAGAATGCTAATGGTGGACCAATTAAGCGATAAGTAATTCTTTATCAAATTAGCTGACTATTTGTGATAATCGATTAATTGTTGAAATACTTTTTTCCCCTTGCAAAATTGTTGTTCAGAAAGATTTTCGTTTTGTTAACAGTAGTTCTCCTTGAAAGCTGATTGTGTTGTGACGAAACAAAACATTTGCTTTTACTTTGGACAACTAAGATCAAAATTTGCCCTATTCTCTGATAGGTTACAAACCAATTCAGCAACTGAATGGTAATTTGTTTGTGCGTTTTCTGCACTGTTAATTATGAAACGGAGATGGCTGGTTCATCAATGAGTATGCATCATGATAGGGTAAGCAATCTGTATTTTGACAACACTTCTTTGCAACAAACAATATATAAACTCTTGTCAGGGCAAAATGTACATTTAAAAAAATATAGAATATCATCTACAGGGAATAACGGGGGGGAAAAAAACACCCCAAAAAATGTTGGTACCTCCATGGAAGTAATCCAGTGCAAACCGAGCATAACTCTCGGAGATCATAGTGGTATGAACTGGTGATTATGAAACCATTGTGGGAGCACATTTGGAATGTGAATATATCTTGTGGCACTTTGCGTAGGAGAACATGCACGAGGTGTGCACGCCGATGCTGCTGACGACTTTGCGCCACAAGGTCCTGGCACTCACGCAGCAGAATGATGAGAGTAAGGAGTTTGTGCGCTTCTTCCACCGGCAGCTCGGGGGCATCCTGCAGGTATGACGTTTCCACTCCCAGGGTTCATTTTAAGGAGACGTGTTGGCCTTTTTCCTCACATTTTGAAAAAAAAAAGTTTTTAGAAGAAAAATAACAGCACAAATTTGTTGCTGTGACTAGACTTGCTGTGTGAACTAAAACAATTTTTAGCAACTTTTACGCTGCCTCAAACTACTTTTTTTCCCCCCCTTTAAAAAACAGCAACACATGTAAGTGACTTTTTGTGACATTATTGGAGAGTTCCGGACAAACCCACTTTTCAGACAGTACAAGCATTCAGTAGAGTTAATAGATTTAGATTCACAAGCTATTTTCAACACTTGATATTGGTTAATAATGTGCAAGAATAACAAGGACGGCTAATAGTATAGAATGTCGATTGGAAAAATTGGAACGTGACCATTTTTGGGCATACAGGGATGTCATTCATGCGGCACCGGTAGAATTTTAAAATTTGTCATGAAAAAAAATGCAACCTTATATTTTTCTTGTAATTAATTTTAGTAGTATCTTTTCACCAAAAATATGTAGAACCACAAAACGTACTTCTCCATTGTCGTGTAAGTGTGACTGAAGTGCATAAATACACCGCGTTCCAAATCATTATGCAAAGGATGCTTTTTGTGCATTTTTATAAATCTATGTAAATGTCTCTAAGCAGGATTTTTCAAGTCAAGTTTTGGAGGAAATTTAGAATGTTTTCAAACAAACCTAATGATCACAAATTGTTTGGCAAAAATAGAAACGCGGTTTGTGTTAAAATGTGCTGTTCCAAATTATGATGCAAAGCAGTGTTTCGAGATATTGTCTAGCTTTTAAAGAACTGACAATTATTTGTTGAATTTGCTGAAATGAAAAGTTACTTCAAAACAGCTTAACAGGTCAAGTTACATTTTAACATAGGACGGCTTATGTGATAGCTGCCTTTCAATTCTTGATTTTATTTTGGGGAGGTAAAAAAAAAACAAATAAAAACTACCGGTTATTTGTTTTTATTATTTCAAAACAGTCAACTTATTCTCTAACAGTTGAAGACTTTGAAGTCACTTACGCCGAATGCCATTTATAACAATCTGAAAAACAATTTGCATAATATTTTGGAACGCGGGGTGCGCATTCCCAAAAATAAGTTGATGAAACTATTTCAATGGTTAATTTCATACTTTATGCGTGATCACAGACAGTCTTTTTACTAGTAATAAGAAATTAAATTGTCATGGTATGTCCCCTTAAAAGAGCCTTGCCTTTGCTAGGATTCCCTCAATCGCTTCATGGGCCAAACCCTGAAGGACTGTGGTGAGGACCTACTGGTCGAGGTCTCGGACATCCTCTTCAACGAACTGGCCTTTTTCCGACTCATGCAGGATTTGGATAACGGCATTGCCGGCTCCCCGCAAGTCAGGCAAATGATGGAGAAGGCTGAGTATCCTCCTGATGCCAATCGCACTTTGAAGGTGATTTTTTTTTTTTTTAAATGTTAAAAAAAAAAAAAAAAGATTTGCATTAAAAGAATGTTGTTGTCTGCCGTTTATTCTCCAATTTAGGAAAGTCCGGCACTTGAAGTTGATGCGTCTGACTCGCCCGATGAAGATAAGGTCTGTGCTTGAGAGTGTGACACCAGATGCCACTTTTCTGCACAACTGAGCCATTTGGAACTTGATCGCAGGATATGGATGACACGGAGCAGGAGGTTCCTTCTCTCCTACCAACTGATGTGAAAAGCCGTGATGACGAAGATGAGGAGGAAGTGGCTGATGGTCAGACAATGCTGCAATCCATCAGTAAGTGGAAAATGGGTGATATACTGAAATAATGATGAAGTGCGTGTATCACCCGATACATTTATTTTTAAGTTATTTAAAACGGTTTAACTACTAGTACAAGCAAGCATTGTTGTTTTTGGCAGGCATTTTCAAACTTGTCTTAGTCATTTGGACGAAAATGGTTATTAGTTTTCGTCACATTTAGACGTTCCTATTCGTGATAGTTTTAGTCAACGAAAACTCAAAGGTTTTAGTCGACGAAACGCAAAAAAAAAAAAAAAAAAAGTGTCTAGTTTTCGTAAATTTATCCGACAAAAATTCAAAACGATTGTTGTCCGTTTTAGTTCAAACCAGGCCTTAGAAGGTTTCCTCCCAAAAGCAAAGACTTTCTGATGGACTATTCAGGATTATGCATCACAAACAGATAAAAGTGGAAACAGTGGAATCAATGCTCTTTGCTCCAAGATAAGCCGAGAACCAAAACGTTATGTTTGGCAACTGTTGTGACTTTATTTCACTTAAAGCAACATAAATAAACCAAATAAAAATGTTTTAACAACAGACTTGTAGTGGACTTGTTCTATAGTACAGTAGCACAAGTAGAAACTCTATCAAACATATGTCTTGTTTACCTAGAACAGCTTGCGGTTGTCAGAGCAAAGTTGCCTAGCGAGTGTTACTGTCGCCAAAGGAAAACGTGTCGGTGTGTGTGAGCCGAGACTAATGACCGCAGACGTGTTTGTGTCTTGTTGTGCCGGTGTGTGCGCGGCGCATGCGACTTGCGGGCTGTCCCGGTGGTGGGCGTGCCCAAACGAAGGGTATGTTTCACCAGCATTGCGTTTTTTCGAAAGACAGATTACATGTACAATAGGAAGGGATATTTTGAACGTCTGACAAACTGCACGCTAAGAATTTCGTCCCGTCTCGTTTCGTCAATGAAAACTCATGTACGTCATCGTCTCGTTATCGTCATGGAAAAAAAAGGGGGCGGTAAGGAAATATTTTCGTCTTCATCGTTGACGAAAACAACACTGAATATTTACATATTTACTGGCAGCCACTTTAGAGCATTTTGACACTTTCCAAGACCCACAGGATAATTTTCTTCACTAATTACATGTATGGCAAACTAACCAAATGAACAAATACATTATCTCCTACAAAAGTATAGGTTTAACAAAAGTGCAGCCATTTCACTCACACTAGCAAAAAGTGCTGATTTATAGTGGAGTGGCGTCAGATGCTCTCCATTCCGTTGACAGAAATAATTGACACGTATACTTGTCAATGGTAGTTAATATGAAAATGCAAATTTGGGGTGGGTGGGTGACATATGACAATAGCTTATAGACTTTGCTCATAGCAGGAGGTTACTGTATCAATCTCAAACAATATTGGGGTCATTCATGGCTGGTGTTTTTGCAGCAACAAATTAAGTTTTTAATGGTCATGACTCCAGTTTTGTCCCCCCCCCCAAAAAAAAATTAAAAAATTACAACTATTCTCATAAAATCTTAAAAATCCTTGTCCAGTGTCATTGATTTTGATTCTCTTCTTTCAATCGCTCCAAATCCTGTGGCCTGTTCACTCTCCAATGTCTTGTTATCTTTCGTGTAGGGCTTTCCAAAGCGGAGAGCCAAGCCCTAAACAACTACGGCAGCGGCGAGGACGAGAATGACAATGACGAGCAGGAGCCAGAGGAGTTTGAGGCCGGGCTCATGGACGTGCAGACGTCGCTGCAGGCGACGCTGGAGGACCCGCCGGAGCAAAAGGTGGCTTTCCAACATCCGGCTCGTTTAGTCTACTTCATATCAGTGTTTTGTAATTCTAACCTATGCTTGCATGCTTTGCAGGGCCAATCGGCTGATGAAATAGACCCAAAATCGGCCAACAACAACGGTGGGTGCTCCTTCTTTAACGTAGCATTTTTTTCCCATCATTCAAGCATGTATTCTTTTTAATTGGCATTAGTCTTGGTCACATTGCATGTTTAGCTTGTACAAAACTGTTTTCGTAATGGCGGGCTGAAATATAAAAAAAAAAAATCGTTCATGGAGTAATTTTCCCATTTATGTCCAATTTTATGGCGACGACGGATGGAATTTTAGAATAACTTATCTGCACCAAATATTTTTGTTGTGAATATACAGAACTGTACAAATACAAAAAGTCCCCTGACTAGTCCTGTTTGACTTTTATTGAGATAGTTTTTGACAGATTGTATTTTCAGTTACTTGTTGTAAATTACAATTATTTTTATATATATTTTCCCCCCTCTTAAAGTCAAATAGGCTTTCCTTCAAAGAATAAGGGGGAAATCTGCATGTCATTCATTGCACTATAGGACGACAATTGTCAATTGGAATTTAACTCTTCACTTTTTCCTCTAACAAGAAAATCACATTTTCTCAACCCACAAAACATGTTTTAGTCAATATTATACGCCTTTTTCCATCTGTTTCATATTACTCATTTTCATTTTCCATCCCTTCTCCCTCCAATCAGTCGAGAGCACCAAGTTGTCAGTTGTGGCTTTCACTGAAGATGAACCCGCTGAGACGATGAGTCACAACTCCAATGAAGAGGAGGAAACAGTTGGTGCCGCCGCCGTTCCAGAAGAAATCAACGAAAGCGCAGAAGTTCACACTTCTCCTAAAGATTCAAACACCACCTGCACCCCCGACACCGAATCCCCGGTCATGATCAATGTCGACGTAAGTACAAAGTCGCTACTTGGAAACAACGCATAATACATTGGACAAAGTGTCCTGTTGCTTGAGAACACAGGTGCCAAACGTCGGTCGTCGTGGTCCGCTATCCTGCATGATTTAACCCCTCCCCTAACACTGTTCGATAATTGGATTGCAGGAAGCCGTCTCTGGCAACAGCAGCCAGAGGACGTCGGACGAAGACGACTTTGTTAGAGTGGAAGAGCTTCCGCTGCAGCTGCCCGTCACCAGCCAGGTAAAAAGCAGTGTGACAAATGGAATCCGACCAATTTAATGGATGGCTGTACTGACAGGAGGCGTTGCAGAAGAGGATTGTGGATGAGCAGCAGATCAACGACCTACATGTGGAAATCCTCAGCGGCAATGCAGAATCGTCACCGGGACTCGTGGGAAATGGCGGCCACCTGAAAGAACCAGGTATTGGGCACCACGCCGGCTTCCGCTTCTTTGCTCAGCCGTTCGCACATAAAACTAAAATCAAAATTGAGATGCATCTAAAATCGTCTTTCGCCGTTGAAATAATTGTGGAAAATAACTATTATCCTTTCCCATTCTAGAGTAGTCGTTCTCAAACTTTTGACTCACAGTACCACCACCATTTTTTTTTTTTAAGTTTTAAATTAAACTTGATTTTATAACATTCCATTTGTCTTTGTGGAAGAATAAGACTGTTATTGATATATGATGACATTTTCATAGAATTACTCAATTAAAATGATAAATGTATTTTTATTGTAAAGAAAGTTCCGACCATTTCATAATATAACTTTCAGACTTATTCAGGTAAACTTTTTTTCTTGTCATGACTGTGAATTTATGGTCCTCTTTCTCATACAATTACCACTTAATTCTATCTATTGTTTCAGCTGATTCTCATAATGTTAGAAATTGTTCCCATTTAACTATATTATGTCTTTTTTTTCTTGAAAATTTCTGACTTAATCCTCTCACTGGTACAGGTTTAGACAAACTTTTTCCCCATAAAATGCTAACTTGATTGTCACATTCTTGGCAAATTTGTAATGTATTCTCACAACTATTAGTGTCACAATATTGCATTTTCTTCCCTGTAAAACCTTATTTATTGTCAAAGTGATTTTATTTTTTTCTTCTTGTATTTCAGAATGTTCTGAATAAGTCGTGAAAGGAAGCAACTCCCAGTGAGCTTGTGTTGGGTTTGCACCATCTTCTGTTCAATGAGTTGATTTTAGTGATACTTTAAAGTAGTCCAATAAGCTGTATTGCGCACATACATTAGTAGTTTATATTTCCTTCCATTGGGTGTCGGGCCGGGTTTAATGTCAACGCTGCTGACAAGTTCAAACCTATTTGAACATTTTTCAGTCATTAGTTTAGACTGTTATTTTGAAAGGTTCCTGCTCTTTGTATGCAATTCACAAACACCAGATTATTATTCACTTCGTGTTGTTCTGTAAACGGACTTTCCATGTTCACTTCCATGCCAGGACTGATGAGTTTTAAATAAAATGTTGGGTGTTTTAACAAAAGATGAACTTAAATGTCAAGTGATTTCCACACATTTATTTTCTGGTAGGTTGGAAACTTTTATTTCTTAATTATGACAAACCACATCTTAATTATGACAAACCACAAAGAGGATTTATTCACAAAAACAACAAAACAATTTAATGCGGGGAAAAGCTGCAATTTTACAAGGGTAATCATATTTTAAGAGAAAGCAATGTTAGAATGTCAGACTTTTTTGTAAATGTTTTTTTTTTTAATTTATTTTGAGTACCGTATTTTCCGGACTATAAGCTGTTACGTTTTTCCTAGATTTTGAACAGTGCGGCTAATACAGGGGTGCGGCTTTTCTGTGGCCTCTTCTTTCACTGGTAGGGCGCTCTATAGTTCAGAAAATACGTTAAATAATTTTTTTTTTCTCTTGGGTCTGTTCTGTTTTAATTAACAAAGTTGTTGCTCTGTTAAAAGGCACTGTTTTAACTATCTGTTATGTACCCTTATGTGTATTCACAGTACAAAATTGTTCTGCACATGCAGTAAACAACTCTTTTTTTTTTTCCAACTGAAAACTGCGGCTTATAGCCTGGTACGGCTTGCATATTATTTTTTTAACTATTGGGGAAAGGGTGGCAGCATTGCTTTTAAATAATTGGTATCCTGCGCTTGTAACCAAGCTGACATTTATTAGCAGTAATTGACACAACGTACATTCGAATAAATCATGGCCATAAAAACGACTAAATCAAAGGATTCAATCAAAAATGGTGGGAAATGCATTCATTGCTGTGTACAATTAAATTCAGCTGGAATCAAACCGTTTACTGCCACCCACGAATATACAGCCAAGTACAACTAAAGGTACATTTGTTTGGACCAAAATATTAATGACGCCAAAAAACAGCTCATATGAGTTGAAATTTTTCAAAAGGTTTTCTCAAAGCAAACCAATATCACCAGTTTTTACATAACTGTCATATTAATGCCAAGAATTGTGATTTAAGCCATTCCATGTTTTTTTGTGTCAATTAATACACTTTTAGTGGCAACAGACATTAAATGAACAAGAAATTGAAGAAAATGTGATCTTTTTTTTTGCTGTATTGGTCAAGGTGTTTAACTCTAGTCATGCGGCGATTCAGTAACGCACACAAAACATTTCATTGGGTGCGTTAAGGAAATGCGTCTGAGCGCACAATGCTTCACGACGACTCAGAAACTCAAGTGTTAAACTAGTGCCTGATGACACTATGCTGCACCCAGCGTGTCAGGCAGTCCAGATGGCAACAGTTCAAGAACGAGCTGCTGATTGGTTTAGAACATAAACTGCATTCAGAAGTTAGTAGGAGGGGAGCATGTGCTGCTTCTCCGAACATGCACACGCGCACACACTCAAGAGAAGTGAATCAGTGAATTTCTGAACGCATCCCTTTGTCATTACTTATTGAACTTGTTCTCTCTTATTTTGTTGTTTTGTAGTTTGATGTCAACAGAAAAAATGAAAACAGTGTCGCTCACTTTTTGTGCTTCTTCTTACAAAGAGTTTAGCTCACGATCAACTTATTCCAAAAGTAAAATGCCACTTTTTTTTTCTTTCAGTTGAAATAAGTGAATCTAGTCATTATATTGGTAGGTTCAGTACTTGTACATTCTATGGGTCATGAAAATTCAGTCAAAACACTCTAAAATGGCTGACGGCGAATAAGTTAATTGTTGATTTGTATTGGCTGGGATACTCGCGTGGCTCAACCAAGTTGGTTGTTGGCGGTGGCGGCTTCACCAGGGCATGCAGGGGCTGGGGCAATCGCGGATGTACGACTCAAGTGTACCCGACGACACTTGCATCAGCGTGGTATACGTCGTCAACTGCAGGTGTGTCAGAAAGAAGAAAAATGGTCAGGATGGCAGATCAGAGAGACGTGCTCCAAATCAAAAGATGTCACCCTCGCCTTGTTGAGCACGGGCTTAGTGGACAGCACATCGTACAACGTCTTCAGGGACACGTTCTGTTAAACAGTAAGAGTCACATGAGCGACACGTAACCAAATGAACACAAATAATACATTGTGTGAATGTATACATTGTAATAGAGAATAAAAGGGGATACTATAGAAAAGCTGTTTAAAAGAAAAGCTATTCTTTGGCACTGGGACAAAGGTTCTGCTTAATTAAGAGGAGAACATGTTTTGCAATTTGTTTTGGGGGGGGGGGTCTGAATTCCACAGCAAAGGCTAATTATTAAAACAATTTTCTTTATTTTTTTAATATTATTGCTCCGATACCACTTTTTTGGTCCCGATACCGCTATCTGGCTGTGCAGTATCGGCCGATACCGATACTGTACCGATACCTTTGAAAAATCTAAATATAAACACAATTTTTCTTGTGATTCTAAAGAATTGCATACTCTGATTAAAATTATTCATTCACCATGGGCGCAAAGGCTGTCAAATCTTCAACATGATCACCTAACCCCATCACAACATACATGCTCTGATCACTTTATATTAGTTATCTTAATCTTTTTCATGTACACTGGGTCATAAGATTACATTTGATTGATATTTGAAACACATTTGTGTAATTGTCTATTTTTAAACCTCCAAATGATTTACATTTCGTACTAATGTCCATTTTCCCTCAGTGTTGGCGCTCGCTGCGTTCGAAGCATGATACCAGTCGATAGCCGGTATCGGGACCATACTGGTTGGTACTCGCCGATCCCGGTACCAGCTTTTAACTAATTTACTGCCATTGACGGACATAGACGTCCAAGATCCTTTTTTTTCTTCACTTGGCCGGTAGTGAATGAGTTAAGGCAGTATTGGCACAGTTACCGATACTGGTATCTGTATCGAAACAAACCTAGTTTTTAAGAAGACAATTCTATAACAAAGGAAAATCAAAGTCAATTTGATAACAATGAAAAAAATAGATGTTTCTTTTTTTTTTTTACTATGACATTTTCCGGCAAAAATACAACTACTATTCATCGCAAATTCTGGGTACGAGTCCAGCCCATCTAAGACACACTTGTGGTGGCAGGCGCAAGCTGCAAAATAAGTCTAAAATTAATGAAGGTATTTACCGTCCACCCCAGTATAGGCTGTGGCAACATTTAAATACTTGTACTAAATTTATCATTGTCCAAGAATTAAAATGATAAATGAAGAAATTAAAAGCAAATTTGTGTGACAGTGTTGTCCTCACGGCACGCGACGTTCGGTTCATGCATTTGACGGCGGGCGTCCGGCGGTCGTCCAGGAACAGTGGCTCCTTCCAGTGGTCATAGTTTGTCTCCAGCACAAACCAGCGGCCCAGCTTCAGATCGAGCCTGCGGAGAAAAACACTTTTAATTTGTTTTTAGTTTACAGTCAAATCAGGTGACATGAACGCAAACGTTCAGTCATGTGCTATGTAGTCATTCACTGAGCAATAAAACATTTCACAAGAGAACAAGCACGGAAGTCCACTGTGCTTCTCTTTTTTTGCTTCAAGCTGACGTGCATTTATCTCCACCAAGCACAATCAACGACCTTACTGGTCCTGTTTCCACAAAAACAATTAATAACGTACACATATAAAATGCAAACGTAACTTTTCATCACTAAAGTGGGTTTTGTTCAAGAATTAAGTTGGAAAAACTATGAGGAAAACTTTTTTTTTTTTTAAAAAGTGGGAGGCATTTTTTTTAAAAGTTGCATTCAAGAATTAGTCAAAAATTTTCAAGAAAAAATGAATATCTAAATATCTGCAGTCATAACAATTTACAATTAATTTCTAAAAGAACTAGTGACACTTACTCGAGGACATCCAGACTGGTGAGTCGGGATCTAGTAATGATGCAACCTTGTCCGGTGCTGTTTCCTCCCAGGATGAAGTAGGCGGGAGCCAGAAGCTTCGTCTGAGCCAACCGAAACTTGGCCTCCTCGTAACTGTATCGCAAACCGCAAGTCAAAGTAAACAACAAACAGGAGCTGTCTTTGGAAATGGCTAAAATGGTCCCAGAAATTCTGCTTCAAACCAAAACAGCATATTTGCCATGTCTCTTTCAAACATGCCTCCTTGAGGGTTTTGTTGTGGGTTCACCAAATTAGTAACAGCAATACAAACTGTCTTTAATTCTGGATGGTGTTTCAAGCCAAAGGGGCAAACTTCCCGTGTCATTTGAGGCATTTACACCAGAGACTTTTTGTGATAGGTGTCTACCAAATGTCATGCATGCTAAGTGAAACTGGCTTCAGGGGCTGAATCTTCTAAAATATTCAAGCGATAGAAATTGGTCTTTGAAAGACCTGGCAAAATGTGACCGCTACAAACCAAAATGTCAGACTTTAGGTGTACATAAACAGATTTGTAAGACTTTTTTATGGGTCGCCTCCTGGTAGAAATGCCTACTAAATTTCATTTTGATAGGTCAAACTGGCTTCCAGGGCTAAATTTATTTTTAAGAATCCAGTACAACTCCAAGAAATTTTTGAAAATGCCAAATGCCAATTATGGCTGCGCCAAGCCAAAATAGCCATTTCAAACCAAAATGGCTTTACGGACCTTTTTTTTTTTTTGTGGCTCCACTCATAATACACATCCATTATCCAAGCCGCTTATGCTTATGTCGACCAAATTTCATGATGGAAAGTAAAACTGGTTTCATTTGATTTTCTGTTTAATTCCAGGACCTCATTTTTGCCTTCTAGTAAGTTTCATCTTAAGTGAAACTAGCTTCACGGGGTTAAATTCTTTCGGAATAAAAACTCAAGATACCTTGTTGTATTTTCCAGTACAGAGCGAGTGAGGAAGCTCATCCAGATCCCATCTCGCTTACCAAGGATCCACTCCAGGATGCCTACACGACGACATAGCATTTGTTTCAAAGTCATGCTAAATGAAGACAACGAAGTCTATGGGGAAAAAGTATTACTTCGCAAGTTATAATTACAAGAAAGGTTGGCTACCATAGAAAGTGA
This sequence comes from Idiotropiscis lumnitzeri, assembly GCF_059441095.1. Taxonomy (NCBI): domain Eukaryota; kingdom Metazoa; phylum Chordata; class Actinopteri; order Syngnathiformes; family Syngnathidae; genus Idiotropiscis; species Idiotropiscis lumnitzeri. The sequence goes on from NC_142398.1 coordinate 6,276,338, forward strand.
GAATTCTACAAGAAAATGTAAATCGACAACATATATACACGTGAATACACACACACGCCCACACACATAAATACATACACACATATGGGCCATATTATTGATAAAATGTAAAATACTCTGAATCTTGCGAGAAAAGTCACTGACCGATATATCCTCCATCCAGACTGAAGCGCTCATTCATGGTGAGGGTGAACATGTTCTGAAAAAGGAGACAACATACATATGATTATAAAAAGTCTGCATACCCCTGTTCAAATATCTGTTTTGGTTTAAAAAAAAAAAATGAGATCAAAATCAAGTTTAAAATTCCTTCCAACATTTATGTGAGATACAGCCTCTGCGCAACATTGTTGGGGCTTTTCCTGTTGAGAAGCTGAAATTAACAACTGCGATAATGTGCACAAAGCCAACCAGAACAGCTGAACTTTAATTTTGGTTTCATGATGTCGGGTGTGTGCCGACTCCCATTTAATGTGACTTCAAATGGGATTGGTTCATTCTGAGCAAAGCCACATCCCCACTTATAAAAGGGTGTGCATACTTGTGCAAACACATCCTTTATTTTTACTTGGCCTCTCAAAAATCTTTTTTTCACAAATTCAGTTGTACAGGGAATCACATTAATGGCGGAATAAGTTTGAAATTATTACCTTGATCTCATACATCTGAACAGGGGTGTGTGGACTTTTAATAGCTACAGTGTGTGTATATAAGAACTCACAGGCTTGATGCCAGTCAGCATGCCGACGTAACCGGCAAAATTTGTGGACTTGAAGACGGTGCGGTTGCTCCTCCTGAAGTCCACGTTGATCACTATAGACTTCAGCTGCTCACTCATGACCCAAGACTTGTTCTTCACGTCCCACCTGATACACACACACACACACACACACACACACACACACGACTACCTTAATATGTCCTAAGATTCCGAGACATGACTGTCTAAACCAAATTTAAAAAATCCAGAAAACAAAAATCGTGAAAAAAGTAACAATCTTATGTGGAAAGATGTGTAAATTTGCGAGAAAAACTGCATCAAAACGTACAACACCATGAGGAAAAAAACTGCAATGAATGAGACCAATAGTCATATTTGAAGAGGAAAACCTATTAATTTCATAAAGGAAAAAAAAAATTTTTTTTTAATTCTATGAAAGAAAAAAAATCACAATCTCCAGTAAAAAAAACAAATCCTACGAGAAAAAAAATATTTGTAATCTGTAAAAAAAAAAAATTTAAAAAGCAATATTGTAAAAAAATTCATCAGAATCCTATGAAGAAAAAAGGTTGCATTCCGATGCAAAATAGGACACATTTTAAGACACGTAATCTTAAAAGAAATGTGTTTTTGGAAATTCGTAATATTGCACATACATGCGTATACAGTACCTGCACTACGAAGAAGATTGTTGCGGATGCCATGAAACGTAAATAAAATATGTACAATCCATAAATATTTAAAAGAAAAAGACAAAGACAAAGAAGGAAAAAAAAACAAAAAATATGATACTTCAATGAAACACACAGCGGCTTCCTTTGAATACGCAACGCCAGACAACACTGTGGAACTCTCAAACTTTCTATTAGCGTTGTGAGGGTAAAGAGGACGAAACATGCTTCGACAATGCCATCTAGTAGATGCCGAGGGGCACTGGCCCTACTTGCCCCAAATAAAAAGCAGATGGCACTCTTACCCCATGAACAAACCAAAATCCAGGTTGCGACCATGAAGGAGGTTTCCTGTCAACACAAAAAAGCATTTGGCAAAACCATTGCTTGACATTTTTATATAATTTTCCCTTTAGGGCACTAATAAAAGTCATTTTAGAAGGAGGTGTCTGACCTTTAGCGTCCTCTGCAACCACTGAGGTGCACACGGTAAACACCTCGTAGAAGATGTTAAACAGGACCACCTCGCCTATACAAGTGAATAATAATGATTTTAAAAAAGGTGATGTAAAGTAGCCAGTGAGATGCTTAGTGAGAGAAAAAAAAGAATTTTACAATTAAAAGAATTATCATAGAACAACAAAACTTAAACCCAGCAGAAAAGTATTTTAGTTTTTTGCTAATCTATGAGAAAAAGGTTTTTAAATGGGGGAAAAAATATATTTTGAGAAACACTTTAGAACCAACTCTAAAAGAAAAAGAAAAATGGCATAGTCATTCAACAAAACTCTCCAAAATTAAGAAATTAAAAAAACAAACCAAAAGAATTACTTCAAAATAATTCTGAATTCCAAGAGTTAGAATCCAACAAGAAAATGTTATATCTGAGGAAAAAAAAATCATAAGCCTACAAAAAAATCCAAGAACAAAAACAAACAAACAAAAGAAGAAGAAAATAAGATCATAATCCCACAAAAAAGTCCAAGTCCAATGAGAAGAAAAAGATGGAAAAACTACAAAAACAAGGCGTAACTCGCAAGAGAAGTTATAATTCTATAAAAAGGAGGGATTTCGACTGGGTGGGGGTAATCCAGCTAAATAATATGGATACAAAAAAAACCTCTACAAGCAAAAGACCGGAAAACCACAAGAAAGAAATTGCTGTAGTTCTACCAAAAAGTCATAATCCAAGTGAAAAAAAGTCATAATCCTACAACAGCAATTGAGCAAGTAAAAAAGTCGCCATCAAACAATAAAAAAGTCTTAACTCTCATCAGAACAAATATATCATTAAAAAGGTCATAATCATTCAGGAAAGTGACATTGAACTCACCAGCAATATAGCAATATCTGGTGTACCTATTGAAGTGCCCGCTTACCGAGAGGAACTCCCGACGCGGCCGCTATTCCTTTCATTTCGTCGCCAAATGGGTACGGGAGCGTGTTGGCAATCAAAGGCTAGCGTGCAACATGAAAATGGACTAGGATTACAAACGATATGCACATTATTTATTTGAAAGGGGGGAAAAAAATGCAAGTTCCTCACCAGAGTGACGTCCACCATCTGGATGAGCTTCCCACCGGGAACAAAAGCGTTGGCCAAGTCTCGCACAGCCTGGATCATGCTCGCCAACTTGGATGCAAACATCACATTGAGACACAAGAGTCAGACACGAACTAGAAGAAAAATGACGATGGCTGTCGAAAAACATTGCACCTCTGTCTTTTTGTCAGTGATCACAGATGTCCATCTGTCCTTGGGCGGCAAGTCCAAGTCCACAGTATACCAGCTAACGGAGCTTTTAAACCTGAATTGCAATTGGGCTTTAATATAATATTTGGAACAATTGCAATCAACACATTCCAATAAGGTAAAGTATGTCAATAAAAAATATGACAGTTTTGATCATTTTTCTGCTCTGTTGCATTTATGTTATAGTATGCCCCCCCCCCAACACACACACACACACACACACACGCACACCTCAACGCATTTAAAATGGCCGTCAATTATCTGCGGACTTTTACGATTCACCGGCCAGGCCGCTCACAAATAGCTGGAGTCCATCCACTGTAATTCATTTTCAAATAATTTTCTTAGATGGCGCGTTTTAGCATACATTTTAAAATAATAATAATAATTAAAAATAATAATCATAAATAAATCACACCTCATTCTTATTCATGTTGCACATTCAGATTTTAATAAATTTTAATCAAATTGTATTTGAATCAAAGTTACTTGTTGGAAAAAAGTTAATCAAATGAATAAACAAAAAAAATCCTCAATTATTTTCCTCAGTAGTAGTCGTTTATTGCTGTCGTATCACATTTTCACTGTTCCGTGCTGCATTTGGACATAATAATTATTCAATTCTAACTCTATTCTTGTTTAAATTAATAAATTCAACATTACTAAACAAAAACTAAACTAAACATCATATAACTGTACTCATTCCCAAGAATGACCTTTCATTTTCTATTATAAATCATTTTCTAGTTTTACACCAATTTTGTGTTGCACTTTTAACGAGCTCTTTCAGTATTATATTATTTCATCATTTCAATCATATTGTTGGTAGCTTTATTTCCAAAAAGGTGTGCTGCCTTCAGTTACAGTCCGTAAATAATACAAGCATCCGTATTTTCGCTCGCTCTTCCCGATTCAGAAAGTGCGTCGACTCAACACCAGACCATTGACTTTAGGCAAGCTTAGAATACTGAAAATGATTTATTCACTGTAAATATTTTGCCACATTTTCCATTTCTAGTTTGCACAAAATGAAGGTAAACTTCAAGCACTATTCCAAAACAGATCCTGAACGCATCATGGCGCAATAATTATAAAACAAGCATGACATCGCTTCATACGTTGTTTTGTGCACTATGATGATGATGATTTTTTTATTGAACATATACACAGAACAGAAATGAACATATTCATACGAAGACGATTTAAAAGTAAAAAGAAAGGGAAAAAGGAAGGTCATAAGCACAGTTTACATGTTCAATAGGGAGTAGGAAGAAGTAGAGAATTTATCTAGTCCTACACCCTTTCAGTGCATTTTTACTTAATTTAAATTAATACAATAGATATTCCATATAAAATCTAACAATATATAATAATATTTACATTACATTCGGTGTTATAAATAACAGAAATTTCACGATTAGGGAATTTACTTATATTTGATTTCCATTATATATATTTATATATATATACAAACACGCGCGCGTGTGTGTATAATATACTATGACAACAAAAACAACGTTAGCACATTCATGTGACTTACGTTGGCCCACTCGGAGGATACATTCCCATCCGACAGTCTTCTGTATACTGCAAAGAAATCATTATAGGGGAAATACCGTTTACATTTAAGTTTGACGAGACCCTGACAATGTCTTCTCACTTCGTCAACGAGACAAACACACGAATGTAACTTACCGGCGGTACAAACTGTGACGACGTGGCCGCGAATACAGCGGCTAAAATAAGAAAAGGGAAGCGGTCCATTTTGTAGAAATGTGCACACTGAAGACAAGCTGTTTGCAAACGACTAAAGAGTGGGTCAGCGTCTGTTTTTTTTTTTTGACACGCATAGCCGACTCACGTTCCACCAGGTGGGTGTACTCGGACGTCAATAAATGTTAATAAACGTTTTCTTGCACAAAGTGACGAGAGGAAACGGTTCTACAGATATTTTAACTTCATACAAGCAATTTAGAATTTGTAGGTTAGAAAATTCAACCGATATTTCTTCAAATAATATACTCGGTATGAGTACTATAACACCCTTCAATGGTACCTTCCACACGGAAGCGGTTACTTTGCTATATTTTGCGGATGCGACACCGAGGGGGAACCAATGTTGATAGTGAATAAAACACCGTAGTTATTCGGAAATTTATGGTTGTAATTCATTTAAAAGTTAATAATCACAAGGATACATTATGTTTTGGCCACATGGGCGGATACGGCTGGGTAAAATTGTACCGATGTGAAATCAGACGCCCGTCTAAACGCCATCGTGGAGTAGTGATGGGCATAACAGTTCTTTTAAGTGAACTGAATCATGAGAATCAGTTCATCAAAAAGATTCGTACTATTACCCCCCCTAAAAAAATCCCCACCAAGATGTTCCTTGGATTTACATTGCTATATCAAATTTCCCCATTGTGGGACTAATAAAGGACATCTTAAAAACATGTAGCAGTAATGTTAGAACGAGAATGGCAGTACAGCTCGTTCACTCACTGACCCGTTGGTGAACGAGAAGTGACGACACGAAGCTAACATCCTAATAAAAACAAGTCGACATTTTGGGTTATATTAGGATTTTAAAATATTAAAAATGTAAAACCCGAATTGATCAGCTATTCGTTACTTTTGTTCTTGGCGAAGCAGCTTAGAAATAGTTTACTGTCCCTGCTGCTAATTCAGCTAACGATGTGCAAAGAGAGAACTGCAAAAAGAGGAGCAGAAGAAAAAGGAAACAAGTGATCACCAGAACGAGCCTAGTGAAGAAAAAGAGAAAAAGAACCAGCGTAGTGGGCTAAACGTGTGCACTTCTGCTTTTCAGTTTTTTATTGGACGTGTGCTTCCTTACTCCCACAAGCACAAATGTCACGTTTCAACTGAGAATTTGTAACGATTGTTTTAGAAATAGACTGCACATTGTTTTTGTATTAGGGATATTTGTGTTTGCTGAGTTTTGGACCTTCTGGTTATTCTTGACAAGTGTCCTTTGCATTCACTTAGTTACGGCCTAATCCTGCCTCAGAAGAAATGCTAGACAAAGCCAACAAGTCTCCGGAAACTTTCCGTGTTTGGCGAGAATTCAGATGAGGTGGCACAATCACTCCCCATAAATGTTAACGTTGAATGCCAAATCTCTCGGTTTAAAAATGCTATTTAAATGAAAGATTGTCTTGAATCAGACATCTGTCTGCAAGAGTATGCAAAAAGAAGCAGCCAAGAAGACGATGAGACCTCCTTGGTGTTGTCTTCCCTTGTGACGTGTTGACAGGCTGCTTATTGATGTGCGTTTACAAACTCAGCTGGAGATTAAGTGTATGACATCCCAAATCAGAGGCTGGCAAACAGTCAAAAAAAATGTCAGGGGCAGACAAGGTCACGTCATTACTCAAACCTTTTTTTTTTTGCAACTCCAGTGAGCGACTACTTTTTTTTCACATGCAGCCCAAGTACATTCATCACCTGAAGGCAGTAGACTGCTGTAAGAAGGAGCAGGCATGCCGGGAGGAGCACAAGATCCAGAGGGAGCGCGAGGCGGAGGGCGGCTAGTTCGCAGACAAGGAGACATACGTCACATCAGCCTATAAGCAAAGCTGCAGGAGTAAAAGGACGAAGAGGAGCGCGAGAGGCGCCAAGCTGCCATTGAAGGTGAGGCCCACCGCAAATTGCTCGCTTTTCCATTTCCGAGTTTTTTCCCTCTGATTTATGGAAAAAGTAAATAATGAAAACAAGTCTTTCATGTCCAGCTCTGGCTTTGAATCAGTAACACCCAACAATTTCCAAATTTTTTTTTTTCTTTGCCGATTAGAACTGCTTAAGATTATTTTTTCCCCCACCAGCCGCTTTGGATGTGGGGAAACAAAAAGATCGGAGCGGTTTCTACAGACATCTAGACCAGACGATCGGAGAGGAAGCCACCCCGGATCGCTTGTCAAACAGGTACGAGCGTGCAGAGACATTTATGAGTGATTATGTGTCTATATACGGCAAAGTTAAAGTTTTTCCATGCGTTTTTATTCAAAAGTTCGCAAGTTTGGACATGTTGCAGGAAAAAAAAAAAAACTTCACAGCTTTGCATCAACGCAATTTCCTCTTTGAGATGGCTGCAGCGTCTGACTCGAGCATGGCGGTCACAGCTCGGCCCTCCCCAATCTGCACAAGCGAAAAGTCACAATTACTCCCAAGAAATGTGCCGTCGGACACCCTTTTTGGGCACATTACATTCGTGTTCAGAAAAGTGAGTGTCACCACAAAAAATCTGACGGTAATTCCAGCCATTTCATCAGAACACACCAATAGACCAAAAAAAAAAAACGCCAAAAAATACAGTGACTCTCACCCGCCAATTCCCTCTTTGAGATGGCTGCACCGTCTGACTCGAGCATGGCGGTCACAGTTCGGCCCTCCCCAATCTGCACAAGCGAAAAGTCACAATTACTCCCAAGAAATGTGCCGTCGGACACCCTTTTTGGGCACATTACATTCGTGTTCAGAAAAGTGAGTGTCACCACAAAAAATCTGACGGTAATTCCAGCCATTTCATCAGAACACACCAATAGACCAAAAAAAAAAACGCCAAAAAATACAGTGACTCTCACCCGCCAATTCCCTCTTTGAGATGGCTGCACCGTCTGACTCGAGCATGGCGGTCACAGTTCGGCCCTCCCCAATCTGCACAAGCGAAAAGTCACAATTACTCCCAAGAAATGTGCCGTCGGACACCCTTTTTGGGCACATTACATTCGTGTTCAGAAAAGTGAGTGTCACCACTAAAAATCTGCCGGTAATTCCAGCCATTTCATCAGAACACACCAATAGACAAAAAACAAAAAAAAAAAAACAGTGACACTCACCTGCCATCTTCGGCTCCTCAAGATTTAAGTGGGGGATTGGCACCTAAGCAACAGGCACAAGTCAAAGGAGGAAGTGGCAACATACATTTCCAATTTGGAATCAAAAGTCAGCAGTTGTTGCAACAGATGTCATTGCCCATCTGACTTGAATGACATCACAGCAGAGGGAGGTTAACGCCTCATGTGACTATATTTTGACAAATGGAATCAGCTTACCTGCAGCATTTGAGCAGCAAAGGTGGCGATGACTTTCAGTCTTCAGCAAACTAAAAACAAAAAAGTGAAAATCTTCACAGCCTGTACCTCAAGTGTACACAACGTTCAGAAAATAGTCACGCAGAAAATCTGCCGGCAAATCCAGCGGTTTCAGTAGAAGAACAAAATAAAAACATTTAAATACCTTCCAGGTCGACACTAGTAGCTCCTAACTTTAAACGACGATTTTGTGGAAGGTTCTCCATCCGGACACGTGACCTGTGGGAGGTCGATCGAGACATTCATTCTCAGACAAATTTACGAATACCAGCACGTATAAATTGTTCCCATGGTGACTCAGAACAGTGACAAATAAATATCGTCAGTTATCGCATCGGACGGCACTTCCTATTCACAATTTTCATCATAGCCACGTTCGCGTCACTTCATTCAAGAGGAAAAAGAAAAAGGCTCACCTCCACATAGTCTGCAACGTCAACCTCGGTGTTATGTGATGACGTAAAACGACATTTCACGAACCGACGTTCACCTGAGAACAAAGACGTGAAATTAAGTTTTAGCTGGCCGGAGCAAACGCCCACCATTGTGTCACGCAATCGATCGTCAAGTCCACGTGCTCAACAAAATGTTTAACTTCGGCAGCTAAAGTTGAACTTTTAAATACCTTCCAGGTCGACACTAGTAGCTCCTAACTTTAAACGACGATTTTGTGGAAGGTTCTCCATCCGGACACGTGACCTGTGGGAGGTCAATCGAGACATTCATTCTCAGACAAATTTACGAATACCAGCACGTATAAATTGTTCCCATGGTGACTCAGAACAGTGACAAATAAATATCGTCAGTTATCGCATCGGACGGCACTTCCTATTCACAATTTTCATCATAGCCACGTTCGCGTCACTTCATTCAAGAGGAAAATGAAAAAGGCTCACCTCCACATCGTCGGTCCACGTGCTCAACAAAATGTTCAACTTCGGCAGCTAAAGTTGAACATTTATATCACACGACCAGCTACGACTTTGGACTATCATTTATTAGATAGTGGAAGTCGCACTTTCTTTTTTTTTCTCATGCCTTCGTTTCCTCATCTGGCAATCATAAAGAGACAAGCGAGCTGAGTGTTCATGTGGAAAAGAACGGACTAGGGACAGCGCGGTCATTAAATAGCTCCGGTCGCATACATATGACGTCACATCAATGTTCCGGTGTTGCAGCAATAAAAGAAGCCCGTTTATCTGTATTTCCGAACAGAAATATGTAGACGTTTACGTAAAAAAATGATGCAATTTGGCAAAACAAAGCTTACTTGTGACGAACAATTTTGTCACCACTCAGTTTCCTCCGTAATAACAATAATAATGGATTTTATTTACATTACACTTTATATTCGCTAGGAACTCAAAGATGTAATAAAAACAGGTAGTCGTCGAATAATGTTAAAAAAAGACACAGTGTTAAAAAGACTTTACTAAAAAAGATAACTTTGAGCCCTCTCTTCAAAGATTTGACGGACTGTGTTGCTTTTGGCATTCCACAGTTCAGGGGCGACGGAGAAAAACGTCCCACAGTCCTTAAATTGGTCCTCACTGGCTTGAGGAGGTTAAAGTTTGAGGAGCGGAGATTGCGAGATTCAGAATAAAAGTGTACTCACGATTCGATACTGTGACGATATGTGGCCTACGATAACGATAATATCACAAAACACAATGTCTACGATATTCACTATATCATTAGAAATCTCTTCAACAATATATCATGAGATATGTGACTAAAAAAGTAAAAAATGGCCATAAAAATTAAAACATCCATTTTTTTTTCAATGCCAATATGTGTACAAAGTACCTCACTGCTGCTGAGTCTCAACACTGTAGCTACAGCTGGACGAATTAAAGTGCACGAACATTAATAACATGTTTTATGTTAACCAAGACACTGCACTGCTTTCTGAACCTGAAATGTCAGTATCAATTGTCATTAAAGTGTTTTACGTTAACCCACCCAGTGGAAACATCAAGGCATATTCTTCTTGAGGAACACTAACTGAACAACATGCTCAGACGTAAGAGCACACCAAAGGGAAACTTAGCTTTAAAAGCAGTAGTGATTGTCAGCTGTCTTGGTTCGCCTTTTTTTTATCACCTGCGAGTAGTAACCGTGATAGCGAACGAGGTGGCTTTGCAGATTCCTAGTGTTGATGTTATATTTTACCTTTGCAAAGCAGTTCTTGCAGATTGCATACTCTTTATCCAGTGTTCTCCCGTCACCGGTCTCGTAAAAAGCGAAGTGTCTCCACACTTTCGAGTGGAAACTCTTGAAACTTGATTTGTTTTTCTGGGTTTTCCGCCATTCTTGCATTAGTTCTTTTTCTATTGTAAATTCTTCACACTCTTCACCGGCCGCTGATCCCGGCAATTTTAGAACCGTTTGCGGCATTAGCGCACCCACAGACAAGATAGGAGAGATTAAATACCATTATGTGCGTTGTTTTGAAATATCGATATTGCCGCCAGGCTATCGATTATTTATTGCGACAGAGTTAGCAACAAGGGTCGCGGGGGTGCTGGAGCCTATCCCAGCTATCTTGAGGCAGTAGGCGGGGTGCACCCTGAATTAGTTGCCAGCCAATTGCAAGTCACACAAAGATGAACACCCATCCGCGCTCACACTCACACCTCGGGACAATTTAGAGTGTCCCATTAACCTACCACGCAGGCACGGGAGAACATACAAACTCCACAAAGGAAGGACAGAGCCAGAATAAAACCCTGCTCATCTGCACTGTGAGGCGGACGTGCTTACCAGTTGTACACTGTAGCCGTCTTGCTACACAATAACTTTACATTTTGTTTCTACTCAATGCATTGAGTGATGTAAAGACACTTGCGTTTTTGTGAATTTGAGAAATGGCATTGAAGAGATGTTTGACATTTAGACCACCCAATTTGTTTCACCCATGATTAAGCATACACTCATAACAACTTATAAAATAATATTTTTCAGTACATTTTTGAAGTAAATATAAATGATGCACTATACACAAATGGGCGCAACATGTTTATTAAAAAACAAACAAACAAAAAAACTGTTCACTTGCAGTATCGATCTGCTTTCATTTTGCTCCTCCTGTAAATGATGAAAAAATATACCAACATCATGAGATGCATCACAAATACAAGTCAATGTTAAAAAAATAAAAGTTTAAAGTGACACGTGTGGGGTGGTGAAGACATTTGTTTGGGCGGTACCTGTCGAGCAAAGCCTCGTGAAACTTTCCGTCTAATCTGGCTTTCTTCAGCATGGACGGCTCCTCCTCGTTCACCCGCAGGCGACGGTCCTGGAAACTCTGAAACTTCTTCCTGTCAAGTCACATTTTCATTAGAAAAATAATTTAGATAAAAAGAAAACTTGGTTTTCGAGTCAAAAGTTCGCATTGCCCCTTGGTGCTTGGCACAATTCATAGCGCTGAAAATCACTACCTTGTCAGCTCATACATGTGAAATGCAAACATTGCCTTTTTTTACAAATCAAGAGAAGAAAAAAAAAAAGTTTCCTTTTGACTGTCTTAGTTTTGACATCATACATTCAAGTGATCACTTGTTGCAAGGCATAATTGCCCCCATTGGCCAATGGAAAAACTGAATCATGCAATATTTTTGAATATGAAAGAAGAGAAGATTAAAAAAAAAAATCTAGTTCACATTCAGTCTCTGTATTCACGTCATGCAATCAATCAAGTTGCTTGGCAGAAATTATAGCACGCCAACACAACCGCCCCGTCAGCCAATGATATGAAAAGTGTTTGTAATACATCTGAAATTGGTTCTGTATTTAATATAAATTACCTCACATGCGATAAAGAGCATCTGTCTTCAAATTTTGTGCGATTTTTCTTTCCCATTTGATCAAGCTGCTATAAACTGCTGCAGCGCAGGAATGAATAGTTGGTGAATAATTTTGGCTGCCCACTACCCCCCCCCCCCCGCCCCAAATTAATTTTGCAGTTGCGAGTCGAGTTGTGCTATTTGCTATTATCCACATCACAACAAACAAAAGATCGTGTGCGGACAAAAAGGAGAAGCTAGAAGACGAGGTGTGCAAAAATGGTCACTCCATGAGATGCGTGTCTTGATTGGCGCGCGTCATCTTGAAAGAGTGCTCGCGAATGAAACGATGCAATTTGCTTGTCAAGATGGTGTCAAGTTTGTATGGATGTGCATGTGTGTGTGTTGACTTGATACAGAGAAAAAGGGAGCAAAATCATTGCAGTGTCCAAAGTTGTCCGAGGTCATTCCAAAGTAGTTTTTAGGCTTTCGTAGCACCTTGAACCTGAGCTCAACTACATACAATACTGACACCAACCAAAATATTGAGCAATTATTTGACCATCTTGACTAATAACTGCTGGAATATAATGTTGCAAGCTTGAAACGAAATATATCCTGATAGCTGCACTCTGAAAAGTTTATGTGGACTTAACAGGGAAGCAAAATAACGAGCAGAATGAGAAAAGTGATGACATGCACTAAAGTGAATCCAAGTCTATTAGTCAGGGGCAAATCGAGTACAGTGTAAAATGGGGTTTGTGCGAAGTCAGCTGACCAGCAATATGGAAATAAAAGCAGCAATCATGTCAAGAGCAATTTGTAAGTAAATTATGAATAAAGAAACAGCCCTTGTAAATCAAACCTATAGAAACACTAGAAAATGCCATCAACGGGAATGTCCACTATACTTACACGTAACTGAGCTCGCAGGACTTGACGTTGCCTCTGTCCTCGTCTGCAATGTCGTCTTTAGGCTTCACGTCTCGCTCCGCACATGAGCGGATCTGCAATGGCGCAGACGCTCGCCGTTAAAAGCAGGCAGGCCACGTGAGGGGTTGTGATGAACGGACTATTATCGCACCTCACCTTCACTATCTCGCCGTCGCCCGCTATTTTGCTCGTGGCCTCAATGTCGCCGCTGTCGCTGTATGAGATGAAGCAATTGTTGGCAGCAAGGAGCGCCATCTTGCCCTGATCCACGAGGAAACACCATTGTTTTATGCTCTCACTCTCAAAGACACTTAGTTGACTTTAAAACATGTCATCAAAGACAATTCATTAACTTAAATACTAAAAAGGCAAGAATCATAAACTCATGCATTAAAAACTAAACACTCATGGAAGTACCTGCCTTAAATACATAACTCTCAAAAACACTGAAAAAAAACTTTGTCCCTCAACCCACAAATATTCAAAGACACTCAGATAAAGAAAAGACAGAAGATATTTTTGTTACCTAAAAATGTAAAAAAAAAAAAATCAAGCATGGAGTCACCTACTAAAGTCAACGTTCTGACTCAACAACACGCTCTTAGTCACCTTAAAACTTCAACACTCAAAGATGCTAAAAAAAAATCATAGCTGCCTTAAAACCACACCAACACCTAACAGCACTTGGTCTCCTCAAAAACTCAACATTGATAGACATTACTACACTCAAATATGCTTACTCGTCTTAAAACTTCAAAACTCAACAATCCATTTTTTTTTTTGCCTTGAAAACTCAGAGATGCTTCGTCACTTTAAAAGGTCAACAATCAAAAACACAAAGATGCTAAGTTACCCGGAAAACGCAATACTCAAAGACACTTAGTTGCCCTAACACCTCAACACATCACAACAAAGAAGAGCCGTAAGAGCCCCAACAAGTTGCCTTACACTCCAGGACCCTTCAAAGATGCTTAGTCACCTTACAAACTCAACACTAGACAACAATGAATCCGGGTCAACTTAATCTCCTAAAAACCTCACCAAAACCCAGTTCCCTTAAAATGATAAAGAGCCTCAAAGGCGGTTTAATCACCTAAAAAAAAAAAACCTCAAAGGCGCTAAGTAGCCTTAACATTAGGTATTGGCAGTGGGGCAGTTAGCTACCTCTTGAAAAACGGGCTCCCACTGTTCTCTGGATCCAATGGCGTCGGAGCGGCCCACCACCAGGTTGTCAGCGTTGAGACCCAGGTACTTCCCATAGCCAGACTTCAAAGCTATCCTGAAAAAAGAGTTGCAGTACCAACGACAAAGAGTAAGGACTCTGTTCAGGACTTTGGGTTGATACCTCAGAATAGATCACCTGCTATCCGAGACCTTGACTGCGGTGAACTGTTCTGGTGGGTCTGGCCCTTCGTCCTCTGAAACACAATAACAACATATATTATAGTCAAGTTAATAATTAATAAAATATATATATATATATATATATATATATATATATATATATATATCTCCACACACACGCACACACCATTTCTTTCATGTATTTGGACCAAAACCATCCTCTCTGTGTGCAGGAGTTATGAAATTATTTTTGGGAAAAAGTGCTAAATAATATGTCCTCATTCTCCTTGTAAATTCCAGCTGATGTCCTCTTTGAGCCCCTGGCAAAGAGGAGGATGTGAGGAAGGAGACACTTGGGGAATTGGGGGGATTTGAGTCTCCCGGCAGTTTTCCAGCTCCTCTGATTAAACGCATGCTGAATTAATCTGCGGCGCTGTTGAAAGAAAAAAAAATTGAATAATTTGAATGCCGCTATCAGCCCTGCGGCAAAATCTTTTCCCCTACACCAGCCCCTCTTCCGCCCTTGCCCTGGACTCAACCCCTCTTTGGCCAATCCGTCTGACGTCTGCATTTAGACATTGCAAAGCTGGATTTGTAGACAACAGCTTTTATGGCTGTCCCAAACGATTATTTGTCTCCCGATTAATCTATCGACTTTAGTCGATTAGTCGAACAAATAATTTTTAAACACAATTTTCAAATAATCCAGCAATTATTTGGCATTGACAATTAAGTCACAAAAACACTGGTGAATACTTATTTGAATTTATTGTTTATTAAAGTAAAAAAAACAACTTAAAATGCAACGTGAGCCCGCGCATGCTAACTCTCATATAGAGCAAGGCATCTTTGTCAATGGCAGCATTTCAGATGCAATAAACTATAAAAAAAAAAATGGCCCGTTTTGCCTTAGGTAAAACAAATGCATTTCAAAATCATAAACAAGATTCACCCTGCCACTGAATTTCTTAAGAAAATATTTCAATTTGAGGTACAGAGTTGTTCCTTCTGACATAACGATGATGAAACTTTGGATCATCTGTTTTTGCTTTGTCCTATTTCTCAATGCTTTTGGACTGATATGAGTAATTGGCTGTCATTGAAAATTTATAATATTCCAAAATTTGAATTATGTCATATTATTTTCTTTCTGGATGATGTAGAATTTTCTGTGTCTGAATTAATGAACATTATTTTGTTGTTGGGTAAATACCACATACACTGTGCCAAATGGAGAAATAGTAAACCCCCCTTCCCAGCATTTATGATTGACTTTAAAAGGTTTTTTTCTTATGTCTTAAGAAAATAGAAACATGTAACTATGCGAAGATGATATGTACATTCGTAAATATTTATCATTTTGAATGGTACTCATTAATTATGCTCCCTTCTTTCCGTTTGAATAGAAATGCCAATTGTTTTTTTTTTTTGGATGTTGTTGTTTTTTCACTTATGAATCCCCTTCTTGTTTTTTGTTTCATATATCTATTTTGGTTGACATGCTGTTACCAAGTACCTGCTGTCCTCTGTAAGTGTTTGTAATTTTCAATGTTCAAAAAAAAAAAAGTACAGTGTTATGGGTACGTCTGTGATTTCACACGCCGGTCAAAGACTATTAAAAACAAACAAAAAAAAAACCCAAGAGGCGTTCTAAAAAAATAATAAACCTCAGATGCAATATGAGCTCTCATGACAATACAGCTAATTGACAACGTCAGGGAGTGATGTCACTGGCCACCACACTCCTTAGAGTCACGGTTTTAACTCAAAACCAAAAATATCTCTGAACAGCATACAAGCAAACAATGAAACAAAGAAATAAAATTAACAAAAAACATGCATCTCTGAGGCCATTCATATGCGCAAAAGAAATAAAAATAACACAAAAAGATTACAGCAATGGATTCTGGGAGCCAATCAGCCTCATCCAATCAGATGGCTGTTTCGAGAGATGTGAGTGTTGTGCTTTGGGCAGTGTGTTTTTTTTTTTTTTTGCAGTCTGTTGTCCAAACCTGTGATATTTCTTCCTTGTAATAACATGAATGCAACATTGTGGCTAGCCGCCCTTTTGTCCAGCTTTCTCCTGCACAATCACCAAAAAAACGTATACACGTAACGTATTCGTCACAGTCAATTTGGAGCATACTAGTCTTAAACTTTGACCAGCAGGGTGTGCTAACATGTACTCTGAAATGCCCTAAGGCACATGTGTCAAACTCAAGGCCTGGGGGCCAGATCTGGCCCGCAACCTCATTTTAGGTGGCCCGCAAAGGGCAAATCATCTGCATCAACTTCCTGTTTCTAGAATATTTTCTTCACTTTTAACAACACTGAGATATGAGATATTGCCATTTATTTGTTACCAATCCTCCCCTTTTAAAATAAATTGAAAAATTGTTGAACAATTACTTACAAGCTTCTGATTTCAAAACTGGCTTTCCAATCAATTTATATGGGTTCACAATCATACCAGCCCTCTGAGGGAAACCACATCTATGATGTGGCCCGTCCACAAAAATGAGCATTACAACAATATATATGTCTTTGAAAAACCACAGTATTTAGAAAATAAAACATTCACAAGGTTTATTCATTTAATTTTTTTCAAATTCGTCGGGCCAGATTAAAAAAAAAACGGGCCGCATGTGGCCCCCGGGCCATAGTTTGCCCATGCCTGCTCTATTAGTGTGCCTGGTGATGTGTCATCCACTTGGGAAATCAACCACCTCCCTCAAATAAAATGTCCCCTTAAGGATGTTTAGTTGCATTTAAAACATTCAAAGACACTTATTTGTGTTAAAAACGCAATGCTAAAAACAAATGGGTCATGCATCTCAAAGTGATGGGGATGCTAGCCAAAAGAGATCACTTTCAATGCTATAGCATTCTCTAAACACAAAGTAAAATATTTGACACTCACGGCAAATAAAATCCACGCCAAAGGTCTGCAAGCGCAGCGAAACACATATGTGGTGGGAGAAGTGTTGTGTTCCCTTGCACAAACAACATCGTTTTTGTGTATACCACACGCAAAAACAGGGTAATTTGTATGGGGGTGCGTGTGCACACACACACACACACACCCCAACACCCCCCCCCCCACACACACACTTTTGTTTTAATTCAGCAGATCAATAATTTTTTGTTTGCAAATAATAATATTTTGTGATCCAAAGCCCATTTTGTTGTGCTGTTTTTGTTGTTATATCAAAGGAAAGCTTTAGATCAGGGGCGCCCACACTTTTTCAGCATGCGAGCTATTTATAGAATAAACGAGTGCAAGTGATCAACCAACTTTATTTATAGATTTATTTGAAAATAGAATTCCTTAAAGGTACAGTATATGTTGATGTGCCTTGCATGACTGCATGAAAACAATAAGGGACAATACAAGTAGTGCACATTTTCTATCCGTTACATTAATGACGACTTGCGCTACATGGAATGAGTCAAGGGTATAGTCCGGACAGGAGCTGCTGATAATGTTAAAGTCAAGGCAGTGCTTTTACAAAAAACTCTTCATTCTTTTGTCAGGAATTGCAATTTTGATCAAATTTAGCTATCTTCTAATGCTGATTGCTGTAGAATGGAAAACAAACTTGAAACAAACTTTTTTTCCTCTTGACACTACTGTTTGAATAAACACCTAACTTTTTTTAATTGCCTCCCTTTTACCCCGAACCCTGTTTGTACTCATGGGCATTCAAGAGTTTATTGCTGAGCATGTTGGCACCATGTTGCTAACCAAAACAGCAGCATTTGTGACTTTTTCCTCCATAATAAAAATGCCGCGGCCTCACCTGGGTGCGGCGCACCAACCGTGAAAAGCCCTGTGTCCAGGGCGTGGATATACGAATTGTTGTGCATCTCGATGGCGACTGTGCCCATGATGTCCGCAAAATGGCGGATGGCCCACCAACCGCCTGGCGGAAAAAAAAAAAAAGAATAAATTTAATCCACATTTAATAAAACGCGACTGGATGTGAAACGTCAAGATTGAGGAATGATCCATACTAAAATATAAATAGGACATGCACATACCCACAACATCCAGTTTGGATTCGTCATCTGCTGCCTTTCTCTTCTTATTTTTGTCCTTCTTCTTTTTCCTGTTAATAAAAGAATTACGTGTACATATTGGAAATTGCAGCTTTCTCTCCCATTTTTTACGCTATGACATTTTCTTGTTTATTCACGGATATTGAACATCCATCCAATTATTTTCAAAACCGCTTATCCTCACAATATGGTAAACCAAAACAAAACAAAAAACCTACACTACTTAGAGACGACAAGTGGTCCGAAAACTAAGTCGAATAGAATTCTATTAATTGTGCGGCAAATTCATATTGTGTCGCATTGTGGCACATGAATGATATCGCCAATAACATGGATCCATTAAATTTAATTTTGGTTCAGGGAATATTCGCATATTTATTTATAAAATGAATTAATCAATTTCCTTCGATACTGCACTTCTTGGTGTGTTGCTTACTAATGGTTAGCAGATTACAAGTGACATAAACACATGTAAAACACATCTAATAAGAAAAACAATTTGCAGTGCAATGATTTGTTTATATCCACCACTACAACCTTAGCCTGTTAGCATTTAGCACAAATCGCTAAAGCCCCAAACGAACCGAAACTTTAAGGCACGCCGTTCTATCCACCCTCGAGATGTCTTGACTTACCCTTTATTCTGTCCCTTCAGAACCAATTTGGTCGATTTAACGCTGGAATATTCCGCCATTGTGTAAAAAGTAAAACGATTATCAAATTAGCAAGATAGCACGGCTACGCAGGCGAAAGCGGAAGTTTGACAACTACGGTGGCCACAGAAGCAAACACAATTTCGACTTCGACTAAACCCATAATTTGCTGTTAGTGTAAAAGACAATATAACACCCAGTTTTCTTTTAGTCGAAGACTTGCTGTATTATCATACTAAGTTTTTCTTGATTTAATGATGATTATCTTTAATGGCACAATCGATTGAATACATCTTTTTTCCTGCTCTATAGTCTAACCTACATAGAGTTCAGTTGTATACTACTGACTATTAAAAATACTTATGATAACTGCTAAAAGAAACAATTATGTGTGTAAAAAGAACAACTCTCTTTTCAGATAACATTACGTTTTGGAACAAAATATATTTTACTTTTTTTTAATAATAATAATTTTAGTAATTCTCAATCAATCAACCAATCAAGGAGAACCCGCGGTTTATTTGACCCTTTTATGCATTATGTACACACATCTACTATAAACTCGCCTTTAAACATTCGCTTACGAAAAATTAGTATACATGAAGTACTATACTCAAGTATAAGTATGTAAAAAGTGCTCTGGACTATGTACTTGTAGTGTACTAAAATATACTAATTCAATAGTTTTTTTTTATACTAAATTGGAACACGTAAAGTTTTTAAAACTATAATATAAGTATACTTAAATACACTGCTAGTATACTCGTCTATTTCTAGTCCACAGTTTAGTTTACAAGTTTGTACTTTAAGTGCACTAAAAGTACACAAATTTATATCCTACTAGTATACTTCTTGTCCACAGGTTTGTACTTTAAATGTATTAAAAGTACACTCATTTAAATATTACTAGTATACTTCTCGTTCACAGTTTAGTTTACAGGTTTATGCTTGTGTACATACCAAAAGTAATTCATTTCTGAACTACTAGCATAAAAGTTGTATACTTCTGGTCAGCTTTAGTTTAGAGCAGGGGTAGTCAATTAAAAGTCACAGAGGTCCACGACGAAAATTTCTTCCAATTAAAAGGTCCGAACCAAAGTCCAACTTCCCGAAATGTCTAGCCTATGTTCACATTTTTATATAGTTTCAATATTTAGTCATTTTCAACAGAGCGCACTTATATACTAAATATTTAGCAATGTTCCCATTAAACACCTTTGCCAGTCAAACAAATATAAGGCGTTTATTTCACATTCAAGAAAATGTGGCTCCAGGAATTTAAGGGTGCCAGTTCCAGAAAAAACGGTAAAATATCTCCTGCAGAACTATATCAAGTGCTAAGCATTGAGTTAACATCTTTTACCTTTTTTTTTTTTAAATCAAAGAGTTATCAGCCTAGAAGAAAACGGAAAGCCTAATTATCCAAGTAAACCAGGTCAACATCTTCATCTCCACAGGCTCCAGTTCCCAGCCTCATCAGACAACCACCACTTCCTCCTGCTCAGCCTTGTTCCTCACAACATCTCAGGTGAAGAATCAGCTGAGGAAGATGAAGGCGAGGAAGGCGGCAGGCCCAGATGGGATCAGCTCCCAGCTCCTCAAATCCTGCGCAGACCAGCTGTGTGGAATCGTCCAGCACATGTTCAACCTGAGCTTGAAGCTGGGCAGAGTCCCCCAGCTGTGGAAAACATCCTGCCTGGTTCCGGTTCCAAAGACACCCCATCCGAAGGAGCTCAACAACTTCAGACCAGTGGCGCTGACGTCTCATCTGATGAAGACCCTGGAGAGACTGGTCCTCGTCCATCTGCGCCCCCTGGTCAGCTCCTCAATGGACCCACTCCAGTTTGCATACCAGCCTGGCATCAGTGTGGATGATGCCATCATCTACCTGCTCCACACTTCACTCTTCCACCTGGAGAAGGCGGGGGGCACGGTGAGGATCATGTTCTTTGATTTCTCAAGTGCTTTCAACACCATCCAGCCCGCCTTATTGGGAGACAAGCTGGAGCAGGCGGGAGTGGCCCACCACCTCATCACATGGATTCACAACTACCTCACAAACCGGCCACAGTACGTGAGAACACAGGACTGTGTGTCTGACGTGCTCCTCTGCAGCACGGGAGCGCCGCAGGGAACTGTGCTGGCTCCCTTCCTGTTCACCCTCTACATCTCGGACTACAAATACAATTCCACAACCTGTCACCTGCAGAAGTTCTCTGATGACTCTGCAATTGTCGGCCTCATCACTGACGATGACGATCGGGAGTACAGAGGGGTTACGCAGGGGTTCGTGGACTGGTGTCAGCAGAACCGCCTCCAAATCAACGCTGGGAAATCCAAAGAGCTGGTGGTGGATTTCCGCAAGCGTCGGCACTCTCCACCTGCACCAGTGAATATCCAGGGAACAGACGTTGAGAGGGTCTCAACTTACAAGTACCTGGGTGTTCATCTGAACAATAAACTGGACTGGAGCGACAACACAGACGCTCTCTATAGGAAGGGTCAGAGCAGACTCTTCCTACTCAGGCGGCTGAGGTCCTTTGGCGTTCGGGGAACACTCCTCAGGAACTTCTATGACTCGGTGGTTTCATCAGTCATCTTCTATGGAGTGGTCTCCTGGGCAGGAGGCATCTCGGGCCGAGACAAAAAGAGACTGGACAAACTGGTGAGGAGGGCCAGCTCTGTCCTGGGCTGCTCCCTGGACTCTGTGGACTCAGTGGGGGGCAGAAGGATGACGGTAAAACTGTCATCAATGCTGGACAAACCAGCCCACCCATTCAATGACACTCTGAGAACACTTTACAGCTCCTTCAGTGACAGACTTTTACACCCTCGCTGTACCAAAGAGAGATTTCGCCGCTCCTTCCTGCCAACTGCTGTCAGACTTTTTAACAAGAACATTGGGTCAGGCCTACAAACGGGAGGGCATTAGTGCAATTGTGCAGTCCTAGGATGCAATATTAACTACTACTGTACTTTCAGCCAAGGGTGTACTTAAATATTGACCAATGATGTATTTTGTTTACCATTACAGTATTCTTATTACAATACTTCTATCACTGTAGTATTTCTACCACTGCAGGATGTTCACTATTACAGTACTTTTATCATTGCAGTATTTTTCTATCATTGCGGTACTTTTACTATTACAGTACTTTTACCATTGCAGTACTTTTACCATTGCAGTACTTTCATCATTGCAGTATTTTTCTATCGTTGCAGTACTTTTACTATTACAGTACTTTTACCATTGCAGTATTTTCTATCATGCAGTACTTTTCTATCATTTCAGTACTCTTACCATTACAGTACTTTTATCATTGCAATATTTTTATGATTGCAGTATTTTCAATCATTCAGTAGTTTTTATCATTACAGCGTTTCCCCCTCCGTATAATGGACAAACATTAGGAGTGTTTCCTTACACTTAGATACGTTTATACTGTGTATATTTGCATGCTTTTTATGAATGTCTGCTGCTAATGTTATACATTAACGGCCAAATTACGCCGCCGACTCTGTGTGATCTATATCTTTGCTGCTGTAACACCTCAAATTTCCCCATTGTGGGACTAATAAAGGACATCTTATCTTATCTTATCTTATCTTACACAATCAATAAAAATGGCTGTCCTTATGAAAAACTAATTCAAAATGAGCTTTGACACCACTTTTTCTTTTGAATATTTTTTTAACTTCTCTTAATGAGAAAAATGAGTTTGTGACTGCCCTGCCAGTGACTTGAATCTGGGTTGGAACGGAGTCAGGGCCATTGGGATTTGGTAGATTATTTCACACATCTGGGCTTTGTGTTTTCCTTTAAATAATGTTTGTGCAACCACATTTAAGCACTCCTTCACAACTTCCCCATCACTTGAACGTTTTTTTTATGTTTCCCCAAAATCCATGATAGTTTTACTGAATATTCGTTTGCATGCCGCTGGGCTGTAAACGAAAATGTAAACATCTGTTATACTGCACTCGAAGTTCGATGTTTTTGCGTGCGCTCACCTCAAACTTCAGCGGATAACTGTGCACAAAAGGGCGGTGCTTTGTTTCGTAGTGGCGCTTCGCAATGTTGCGACGGTTTCGGAGCATATGATGCACACTGGTTTTGAATCGGCTGCAGCCAGAACGAAACTAAATTTCTCCGTCCATTCATTTAAAACAAGACGCATCGACCTTGCTAACTTTTTAGCAAGGCATACTGTCAGCAGCACTCTCTTCCGGTCTGCTGCGCAATTGGCAGTGGATCGTAAACAAAAGATTTGATTGGCTCAAATCAGTGACGCCTTTTCCATATTTACTAGAATTGCAGCGCCAACGTTTGCGAATGCGCCCTGAAAAAAAAATTCAGCATAGATTGGCCATGGGTCCGGTCCGAACCGCGGGATGGTTCGGATGGATGGATGGATGTATTTTTCGGTGAGGGTTTTTATCCAATCAGAATTCCGCTAGCTTGTGTTGCCAGGCAGTTTTCTCAATACCAGTAGCACGCAGTATTCTTTCCGAGGCCTTCAAATACAATTGTGCAGGCATCTATTCTGTCAAAGTCAATGAGCTTTCACATTTGATAGACAGTAGCGATAGCCAATCTGATCACGAGTTGGTTACAGTGAGCCTTCTCGCTGGCCTTACGCTGAAGGTGATGAATGCATCTTGTGATTGGATACTCATGCGTCAGGGGGCACCGCTATCCGGAATTAACACACCCGGAAGTCGTAACCGGCGACCGTTTGAAAATGGAAAATATATTCTTGCTTTTTTAAACCACAATGCCAGAGGGAGGGAAAAGTGTGGATTTAATTGCAGATACACTTGCGAGGCCATTTTTAAGATGGACGGATTCTTGCGGGTTGTTTGCAACTCTCATACAATGCACTCACCAAGTATAGTATCTAGTTTTGTGTTGTCAAGCTATGGCTTTGATTCCACATCCTTGTGGGCACATGACTCCTTCCCCGTCAAACTTGAGTTTGAGAGAGTTTATCTCCCATACACAAGGACAGCAAGATCCCCAATGAATAAAGCTGAACTTGCTGTCCGCAGAGACCTCAGCTTTCGCCCTCGTACAAAGACATTATGGCCTGGAACAAGAAAGAAATTTCAAAGTTACTCACCAAGTAAGACACAATTTCAAATAGTATTTTACAATGAAATCAAATCCAGAGAGAAACACCTATCTTATGGGTAAAATTCAAGGATTTTGAGTGATATTACAGTGCAAACCTTGTTCCTTTCATTTTGGGGTACTTCTTTACCGTGTCATAAGGGCTAGGCAACACTGGAGTGAAGGGTGCATTCACTGGTGGGTCTTTGGATGTGGATGCTGTTGAGGCAGATGCAGGACTTTGAATAATTGTCCAGAATTTTCCCACAACTTCTTGTGGTTGTGTCATGAATGCTAGAAGTTCTGCAAAGACAAAAATGTTTTAAGACCATTTCATTTGTCAATTAATGTTACGAAGAGATGATAGAGAAGTAGAGCTGATAATGGATAAGACTGAATCAGCCATAAATAGAGGAGGAAGGTGTTTGTCTTTCCACACTTTTCTGCAGATGCTGGCTCTCCTTGAAAGCCATAGAGTTTATTTGAATTTATTATTCAGATTGTCAAAGCTTCTGTATTGAAATATTTGTATTACAGTCGGATGGCACGGTGGCCCAACAGGTCAGCATGATGGCCTCACAGTGAGACACAGCAGCGGTCGTGGGTTCGATCAGGGCTCTGGCCTTCCTGTGTGGAGTTTGCATGTTCTCCAGCGTGAGTTTTCTCCGGGTACTCCGGTTTTCTCCCACATTCTAAAAACATGCATGGCAGGCCGATTGGACACTCTAAATTGCCCCTAGGTATGAGTGTGAGTGTCGATGTGTGCCCTGCGATTGGCTGGCAACCAGTTCAGGGTGTACCCCGCCTACTGCCCGAAGATAGCTGGGATAGGCTCCAGCACGCCCCGCAAACTTACTGAGGAGAAGCGCTACAGATGATGGATGGATGACTGGCATTTTCACATGACTGTATCCTCACGTAGAAGCAGAGGTGAGTCAGGCTAATACCCTTGTTGACAACTAATAAAGAGGGCTAATACATGTCCTTGTCGTGAGCTGAAGCAGTTTCGATGAGAGAAGAGGGACATCCTGTGCTGGTCACCATTCTATCGTTTCTTGCGATGCGGTCTATCCTTCATTTCTATAGCGTGCCACTTGTCATTAAGTTTGTTTATGCGCTGGAACCGATCATGTTTAACTTTCGGCGAGAGAAGCAGGGTACTCTCTCGTAATGGTCACCAGTCAATCATGTCTGAACCTTCCGTTCTTTTGTTACCTTAAGGGACGCTTGATTGGCGTTAACATTGGCACTTATATAATAGGGTCAATCAATACTAAAATGAACCCCCTCCCAAGCTTGTTATTTGTTTTGTAGTCTCAGCTGTCTTCATCACAGCAGGAAGGAAAGCGAGGTAATGCTTTGTCAGTTCTGTTGCCTAAAACGACAACCGATCGCCACTATAATGCAAATGTACATTACTAATCTTGTCCACTTCAACTTGTGAAGGTAGAAAAGTGTTCATCACAATAGTTTGCATTTATTGACATCAAAGGTGAGCTCACACCTCCACAAAATCAAAAATACCGTGTCGATCGATTCTCCACTTATGCAGGCTGAAGGGGACTAGAGCAAGAATGTGCGCACGAACCCCGACTGGTTATATTTTGGAAATTTCGCTACGCTAAAGTCGTGTCAACTTTCAGGAGGCAGACGGCGGGCAGCAGGCGGACATGGATCTTTTCACCATTTTTGGATGTTGTAAGCAATGAAAGTGCAATGATTTCCAATGGAGAGTTTGTCATCGGTCCCTTTCTTGACTCTCCCAGGACATTGAGAGAGTGAAGGGGGGTGTGGCCATATTCCTCATTATAAATAGGCGTTTTTCAAGGGGTCACTAATTTCTTAATTTCTCTAAAATGAATAGATAAAAAAGTAATTGATAACTCATTTCAGTTTCCTGATTAAAAAAATGATAAGAACTGAGCTTGTTTGTGAAAAATGGCCCATCTTTTACAGTTTGCCGAGATTGGCAGGTAACTGAAGACTTTGCCAACTTTTGGTAAGAGAAGCAGGGTACACCTTAGACTGGTTGCTCATCAATTGTGTATAAAGCAGTGCTTCTCAATTATTTTCAGTTCCACCCCTCCTAGCAGGAAGAAAACAATTTGCGTATCATCCATCCATCATTTTCTAAAGAGGAAAATCTTTAGGGTCTCAGCAACTGGAGCCCAGCTGACCTTTGGCGAGAGAAGCGGAGAACGCGTTGGACTGCATTGTTGCCAGTCAATTGTCTGCAAGCTACACTGATGTGACACCAGACCATACAATGCATGAATTGTCTCGAGCATTTTTTCTTTTCCTTTCTTTTCATCAGTGTAGCATCTAATTGGAGCCAATTTGGGTTACCTTTTGATGATCGATTCCACGGCACATACAGACAATCCCACATTCACAAAAATAATGACTAAAACAATTATTCTGAGTCTTGAGTTAGTCTTCCATGCACGTTATTGGAAGTGAGGAATTGAACCCAGAACCTCTTGACTGTGAGGCAGATGTGCTCGCCATTTGAGTCCGTGTTGCCTCGCACACAGTAAAGACGCTTCAACGTATGCACGTGACTCCTGACCAACTGGTAGTTGCGCATAACCTCAGTAGGTGGCAGTATACACAAGCACACACACGCACACTGTCTCATTGCATTTGCCAATGTGCCTTTTTTAGAGCAACGCACGAAGGTTGTTTTCATTTTTATTCCACCCCCCACCCCAAGTCCTCTAAAGGCTTAATGGCAATAACTCATTTTAAATGCGATACATAAACTGACTTATTAAGACACACTAATGGGCTAAAGGCGACATATAATCAAAAAGTGACTTTTTAATTGCTTGTGTACAAATTGTTTAAGTCTCTGGAGTGCCCGCCCACCAATCAAGTGTTAAATACGATTCATTAAAATAAATAAATACATACATGAATTAATTAAATGCAATCTTCTCTCTTTAAATCCATCTGTGAGCAAGCCGTTCAGAATTTTGCCCGATTGTGACATCACATGGCAGCTTGGCTTGACGCTTTTAAATGACACACCATAACGTCAAAGACAAAAATCAAGCAAGGTTGCAGAGTTAGCAGTGATTCACATCAGGTAATCAGATTAGCTATTAGTGCTGTTAGAATTATGTTGCTAATTCAGAAGTGGAATTCTGGCAATTGGTTATGAAGTGCTGTCTCCACCAGGGAAAATACAGTTGTTGACATGGTTGGTGGGTGGTGGGACATCTGTATTTGTCACAATTGTGGACAAGGTAAGTTTGGGGGGCTGTGCGGCATTTGTTGATGTGTCCACTGCATGTTCCACATACATAAATTGTCAGCTGTAATTTAAGCAGTTTTGCGCTGAAGTGCAGCCTCAACCAGTGAAAATACAATGGTTTTAATACTTTTAAAATGTAGCTCCATCCAAGCTCTGCGCCTTATTGTCATATCAACAAAAGTCATTCTCCAGTCGGCACACCCTGAAGGAGAGGGGTTGGGGAATTGGAGCAGCTGAACGGGACAAGACTGACCCCTCAAAACAGGCTAATTTTGTTGACTTGCTGGCGTGAAAAAGTCTCAGAGGTTTCCGACGGGGAAAGGCGTGAATAATTGAAAAAGGCTTCAGTGTATTTTTAAACAGCTTTTTACATTCATAATGCAGACACTTGAATCCCAGTGACACTGACACGCTGCTGCTCATCATCATCATCATCATCATCATCATCATCATAGCCATCTGGTCGTTAAAATACTTTTACGTCGCTGCACTGACACAGACGACATGCACGAGCTATCTACATGATCATATTCAAGGACTAGCAACAAACAAGCGCTCAAAGCTATCAGCCAAAAATTGAAAATGAGTCAGATGATTGCAGGTTCCACAGGAAGCTATGTGGTCGTCCATGTTGTCATTTTGAAACCATCAAAAATAAAAAATGAACCCTTATAATACCTTGTGGTCATCCTCACAGTCAGCTGAATATGTCCAAAATCAAAATCTGGTTCGTATTTTGAAAACCTTGTGACTGCTCATTTCAATTTGTAACTATGATGAGCCAACAAACATGCTCTACATCTTGTGCACAAAACCAAACCAACGACATACCTCCCAAAGCGTGGCACATGTACTTTATGTATGTGCGCGTGTGTTTACGTGTGTGTGCGTGTGCGTGTGCATGTGGGTGTATGTATGTGAGCTGCCATGTTACAAAGAGACCCCCTGCAATAAGTCGCTGGAAAAGGCTTTTGGCGCACACCCCATCATGTCGGCATCATTACCATATGTTAAGAAGAAATTTGCCACTCCTTCAAGTCTCATTGCAGCATGAATGTTATGCCGTACAGTGCAGTGAACCCCTCCTCTATTATATATATATATATATATATATATATGTATATTTATTATTTTTTTTTTTTGGATAAATGGATAGATAGATAGATAGCGAGAGAGTCCTAACAGTTCTACACTTTAAAAAAGCATGTGATAATGCCAACACGAAGCGATGTGCAGCTCATCAGAAGTTAGATAAGAAACGGTCCCCGCCCACATTTCGCATTCATGCCTTGCATTAAAAAATCAAATGAATGAAAATGAGCTTTTGAGGATTCCTCGTGCACCAGCTAATCAACTCGGCACAAAGGACAATGGGAAAATAATCAGGCGTTATTAATTAAATGGCAAAGTCAAACCAAGTAATTTTCGTAGTTGATCATCGTGCATTTTGTCATATTGTGGAAAAAAACAAATGCAGTTGAAGTGGTTGAGAGCACTAGAGATGGACATATAGAGAGAGCGACATTGTGAGCGAGTGAAAAAGAGAGTGAGCATAGCCCTCTGCCAATACTCAAAAGTTTGTCAAACCAATCACTGAATTGATCGTCAAAAATTTTAACCACCCATTGTCTTGAAGCAAAAGGAACATAACGGAGGGGAGTGCTTGACTAAAAAACTAACTGACCTGTTTACTGACCACATGTCTTAATGGATGTGACAAGTCAAAATTCACCCCCAAATCTTTATCTTCAACTCAAAAGCTGTGACGATCTCAAATCCAGTGTGATACAACATCACCATCGAATGGTGCCTGTTTGTCATTACAGTTAGGTACAATCTTACATTTCGCATGGCCAAGACCCTCTTCCACGCCTACCTGTCGATAAACCTGTCGGATATAATCATCAGTGGCAGTAAAAGGGTGGGTTGCAGTCAATGAATATTAACGTCCACGGCAGTGATTGACTTCACATGATGGCTGTTTACTCTCTTTTTTTAAGTCTTTCTTTTGACTCATGCCATTAAAAACTCTTCCGTGTTTGCCCTTGGGCTTGTGTTTCGCATTAAACAAGAGGAACATCGATAACGACGACTTTGAAAGCAGATTCATGGTCGTTTCAGACGACCATCCGTCCTGAGTTATCCTGGACAAATCAATGGAAGGCCACCGGCATCGCTGGTGAATATTCCCGCCACGTCTGGTGCTGCGGCGGCCTGTCGGGACCTTGCCCAGAGGACACCCACGGGGGCCACCGAGCGACCAATAGCACCTCGACCCACGAGGGTCACCAGTAATTACGATGTGAAGCGGATTTTTCATTAGGTGGCGAGGGGACACTGACGTGACCGACGGGACCGCAGATGGCCATCCAGCACTTTCCCGCACTTTGCACCTACCAGCTTCCTGCGTTTAAAATATTTACTTATGTCTTAATGGTCACAATGAATGAAAGCAATTAGAGGCTAGATGGTTTTCAGCAGAAAACTTACTTGAGTTGTGGAAGGGTTG
The DNA here is from genome assembly GCF_059441095.1 of Idiotropiscis lumnitzeri. Classification (NCBI taxonomy): domain Eukaryota; kingdom Metazoa; phylum Chordata; class Actinopteri; order Syngnathiformes; family Syngnathidae; genus Idiotropiscis; species Idiotropiscis lumnitzeri. The sequence goes on from NC_142398.1 coordinate 6,306,246, forward strand.
TAACAGTCAGGCCCCTTTTAAAGAAATCTCTTCTATGGGGTTGGGTGGAAAATTTTGTGATTCTTTTTGAATCTGTAAATCTTTGCAAAATATATTTTAAAACAGAATCATAAAAATATTTGTTTCATTAGTAATTCACTTGAGGGGGAAAAAAATGAAGAACATTTTTTAAAATTGTAAATATTTTTGCAATTGCATTAATCTACAAAATATATGAGTATATGTTGGAACTCCCAAAAAGTAATTGTAACGAGATCTGCAAGGAGCGATAAAGGGATACTCGCACATTTGAATATTTTTAAAATCAGAATTAAAGCACTTTTGATAAAAGTGACTCTATAAAATCAGAAAGGACATAAAAATGTCTGACTTCCTTTTGAGTTTTAAATAGGGCTTCAGAGATTTTTTAAAGGTATTGGGCTGTTACAACAGCCTCAAACTTTTGTGAGATCATGGTGACACGAACAACCAGAGATGCTTCGCTAAAAATTTGCAGGGGGCATTTTTGAGCCATTTTTTTTAATTGCACAATAACCTAATAAAATGTTGGTGCTGCTCCCAGGCCTGATGTTTGCGCAAATTTTCACGAGTTTTCGTTAAAATCTATACTTTCAAAAGTAGTGTTGTCTTCTTGGCAAACGGAGGGTAGCCATGGGAACATGTTTTGTGAAAAATCACAAACTTCATGTTGCGGCATCATGAAGGCCAAAACACTCTTCCAACCAAATACGAGATATCTCTGGCGAACGAAAAACATAAAAAAATACATATCCTGTAGCCATGAGGTGACCCACGACCAGTACTGTAGAAATAAGTTTGTAGACGTATTTCAGACATGGACTTTTTTCAAATGTGATAAATCTTCAGTAAAAAATGTAATGTGGCTGCTTTGTTCAATATTTCTAGGGGGCAGTAGAACATTTACTTTTCTCCTGCAACAAAGTCGTGGTTCACTCAGACTCCAAGATTGTGTGAATATAATGTCTGTATATAGTGTGAAATACATCTTAATAAAACATTTCCATGGTTTCCCTCCAACTTGTAACCACAGCCTGATTCACAAAACAAGGAATTTTGACGTGACATCTTTGGTGGACACGCCGGACACCGAAGGATGATTCTTGCAAAAGTACCAGTAAATGTACTTTATTTTTTTTTTTTTATTATTTAGCAACTCAGAACATAAAAACACAACAACCAGGGGTGGCAAACGTGGAGGCAACGAAATATACAACAAAAATATATTATAAAGCCTGACATCATCAGACATCACCGCAGGTCCCCTTTTTAGGACTCCTTAGCTGACCAAAAAGGTGCTTGATGTAAAATACACAAATCAAGCAGTCAACTGATGCCTGCATAAAACGAAGCAACAATGAGGAATAATTAAAATACAGGTTACACGATATTGGATTAAGTTTAAATGTGTTCTTGTTAATGTTGTGTTATAAGAGAAGTTACAGATATTTCGTTTACAACAAATGCTGCCATTGGCACTTTTTGAAATTTGTGTTGACACACTATTGCAAAACTGGCTACCCTGCCACTTGAAGACAATTCTATCCATTCATCCATTATCTTAGCCGCTAGGGTCATGGGTGTGCTGGAGCCTATCCCAGTGGTCTTTGGGCAGAAAGCGCGACATTAATAAAGATGTATTGCATTATAATATATATATATATATTGATTTCTTAGGAATATGTGAGGAAACTGGAGTACACAGAGAAAACCCCCGCAGGCACGGGGAGAACATGGAAACTCCACACAGGAAGGCCGGAGCCGGAATCCAACAATGTACCTCTGTACTGCGAGGCTGAAGTGCTAACCAGTCCGCTGCCGTACCTCCCTCAATATAATTCAAAATGTGAAATATAAATCCTTGCTTTTCCTTAAGTTCTGCATTAAAAAAAAAGTACCAGTGTTATACATGGACTATAGAATGTGAGCCAGTGTAGTGTTGCATCGGAATTCCAGAATCTGGATCGAATTGTAGGCCACTGAATTTGATTGAATCATGGGCCTCAGAATCGAATCGGGAGATATTGATAGATTCCAGTGGCAGGCCGTGCATGTCACACCGAGGCCTTCAAGTGAAGTCCGACTTGAATGAAGATCTCTCATAATACCATTGTTTATGACACCACGGCTGGACAAATAATATAGAGACAGACACTTACGCTCAACTGAGTGTTGGACGACCTCGGCACACGAGAGCTCGCTTCTCTTGAAAGGTCGTCTAATACTCAGTACTGTGTGTGTTCCTGTATATTATATGTCCAGACGTGGTGTCAGAAATTATTTATTGAAGTAGGACCAAATATATTTTAACTCAGTTAACTCAGTTTGATTTACTTAAAAAATAATTTGCATACTTTGCAAATATTGTGGCATATTAGCTGTCTTTAGCACGTCTCAGAACAAAACATTGTGTTTAAGTTACCACTGGGCCTTGCAAATCAACACTGCTGGAGTGTGGCGCTTGTGGGCAGTTTTGAGAAATGTTTCGAAAATAAATGTCTGCAAAGATGTCTCCATTTAGATCGTATTCAATAATCCAAGAAAGCTATTAGAACAGTCAGTTGAATTGAATATACTTCATATTTGGTGATTTTGCATCGATTCCAAGATATTATTCAAGTAAATATCTGTGATAAGCTTTGCAAAAAATAGTAGTTGAAAAATGTGATTAATCACAATTAATCATGAAATTTTAATTTTTTGTGATTAATTGGTTAAAAAAAAAGTAATCACTTGACACAAAAAAAATTAAAAAATAAATATATATATATATATATACATATATATATATATATATATATGGCCCAACTGGTTAGCACGATGGCCTCACAGTGCCCCCACATTCCAAAAACATGCATGGCAGATTGATTGGACACTCTAAATTGCCTCTAGGTGTGAGTGTGAGTGCGGAAGGTTGTTCGTCTCTGTGTCCCCTGCGATTGGCTGGCAACCAGTTCAGGGTGTCCCCCGCCTACTGCCCAAAGATAGCTGGGATAGGCTCCAGCACCCCCGCGACCCTAGTGAGGAGAAGCGGTACAGAAGATGGATGGATATATAAATATATTACTCCGTTTAGTACGTTATAATGAAAAAAAAAAATATTTGCCACTAGGTATATGTATCACAGAATAATCCCATAATTATAAATACATGTGGAAAAATATTGGAAGCAGCAATTATTTATAATAAAGGATAATATGAAATATTTCATATGAATTGACAAAGATTAAGAAACAAAAATACTGTTCCTAATAAAAAAATAAGAATGAGAACAAATCTGATTGGTGGCAGACTAGAAAATCCATCCATCCATTATCTGTACCGCTTGTCCTCACTAGGGTCGTGGGGGTTGCTGGAGCCTATCTCAGCTGTCTTCGGGTTGTAGACGGGGTACACCTTGAATTGGTTGCCAGCAAATCGCAGGGCACACAGAGACGAACCACCATCCGCGCTCACACTCATACCTAGGGGCAATTTAGAGTGTCCAACCAACATGCCACGCATGTTTTTGGAATGTGGGAGGAAACCGAGGAATTGAGAGTAAACCCACGTAGGCACGGGGAGAACATGCAAACTCCACACAGGAAGGCCGGAGCCGGGATCGAACCCACGACCTCTGCACTGTGATCGTGCTAATCAGTCGTCCACTGTGCCGCCGCCAGACTACAAAATAAATGTGAAAAAAATAAGTCAACAAAAGAAATGAAAAAAAAACCTCACTAAAGACAACTTTGTTTGATGTTGGCAAGCTGTGTTTTAAGTCATGTGACTCAAAATGTCCTGGCCTCAGTCATCCTCTCTGATTGGCATCCAATTAGACGGCCGAAAAGGAGATGAGAGACTGAGTTAAGAGGGAGCGGTCCCCACGACGCTGGGCGGATAATGAAAGAGGACGTGGATGGAGGAGGACACGCAGAGGACGGCAAGGTGTGGAGTCACTTCACGGGAAATACCAAAGGCAACGCGCTTTTAACCTGCTACTAGTAATACACTTTTGATAAAGCCTGCTTAATTTTGTAAAATATTAAATTGCGTACCCTCGCCTCTTCAATATTGCGATTTTGATTTGATAAGCAATTAGTATTTATTCAAGGCCTGCCATGTATATGTTTAACAAACATGAGTAATAAATAAATCTGTAGTATAATAAACAATATCCGATTCATTATACAAAAATATTTTGGTCTTGTAGGTCAGCCTCAGACTAAAATAAAGCCAAATGAAACATACCTGTACACCTCCACACACACCCACATATATATATATATATGTGTGTGTGTGTGTACATATATAAGTGTGTATATTTGTGTTACATGTGAAAAGGTTGAAGGAATGCAATTGATAACATCAAATAAAAAGTCAGCCTTTCCCCCAAAGTTAACTGGGATCGGCTCCAGTACTTGATGAGTGGAGTTGAAGATGACATGACAAATAAAGATAATTATGTAGACTGTTTGGTTAAAGTCCACAAATAATTCGAAGTTTTTAATAATTAGAAATAAATAAACAAATTATTATTGAATTAAATAAGTAATAGTTAACACAATTAACAAAGTAAAAACTGAAAAGAAATTAAAAAAATAAATAAATAAAGTGGAAAAAAAGAATAGAAAAACAGTCGCCTCAGTTTCTTTAAAAATCCACAAATTATCATTAAAATAGATAAACAATAAAATGGATAAAAATGAAACAATGTTGATATTTACTTTTAAAGACATCTACATAGGGGTCTGTTGGGAAATGATTAGAGAAACGAATCCTCCACAATTGATGACTGTCGGTTTTTGGCCAGCAGAATCTCATACTTAGCTAGCTTCTACGCAAAAGGGAAACATTTTCAAAATTTCAGCATGTTCGCTGCAAGAAAGAGGCAAGCAAGTCTCATCCTGGTGGTGGGTTTGATCGAAACAGATGGGCGACATGATTGGCGGCGTGGTGTTAATTAATGTCATGAGCATTGGCGTCAGTTAACGGCCGCAGTGCACCACCGCCTCTCCTCAAGGTTGACTCGCACCGTATTTTTCGCCCGTGTTACTTGTTTACCCGCCAGATTTCTACCGCGCCATAACTCTTCATTTATTAGCATATACACAGCGCCTATAAAAGTGCATCTGCGGAGTGATGAGAATGATGGCATTTGCTCGCATTTCCACTTCCTGTTGCACTGCACTTCCAGAAATCTAAAATGTGCTTAATATTGTTGACCTAACGGATGCCTCACCCATCTGTGGTTGAACAAATACACACTGCTGGCCGCTGTTTGTTTGTTAGAGCACAATAGCCGTGACATTACAGTGAATTCATGAAGAATACTGTAGCACAGAGGTATTCAATTAAAAGTCACAGAGGTCCACGACTAAAATTTCTTCCAATTAAAAGGTCCGAACCAAAGTCCAACTTCCCTTAATGTCTAGCCTATGTTTACATTTTTAGTTTAAATATTTAGTCATTTTCAACAGAGCGCACTTATATACGAAATATTTAGCAATGTTTACATTAAACACCTTTGCCAGTCAAACAAATATAAGGCGTGTATTTCACATTCAAGGAAATGTGGCTCCAGGAATTTAAGGGTGCCACTTCCAGAAAAAACAGTAAAATATCTCCTGCAGAAATATATCAAGTGCTAAGCATTGAATTAACATCTTTTACCTTTTTTTTTTAATCAAAGAGTTATCATCTTAAAAAAAACAGAAAGCCTAATTATCCAAGTAAAACAGGTCGACATGTTCAGTACAAAATCAAGAAAAATGGCTGTCCTCATGAAAAACTAATTCGAATGAGCTTTGACACCACCTTTTCTTTTGAATATTATTTTTAACATCTCTTAATGAGAAAAATGAGTTTGTGACTGCCCTGCCAGTGACTTAAATCTGGGTTGGAACGGAGTCAGGGCCATTGGGATTTGGTAGATTATTTCACACATCTGGGCTTTGTGTTTTCCTTTAAATAATGTTTGTGCAACCACATTTAAGCACTCCTTCACAACTTCCCCATCACTTGAACGTTTTTTATGTTTCCCCAAAATCCATGATACTTTTACTGAATATTCGTTTGCATGCCGCTGGGATGTAAACGAAAATGTAAAAATCTCTTATACTGCACTCGAAGTTCGATGTTTTTGCCTGTGCTCACCTCAAACTTCAGCGGATAACTTTGCAAAAAAAGGGCGGTGCTTTGTTTCGTAGTGACGCTTCGCAATGTTGCGACGGTTTCGGAGCATATGATGCACACTGGTTTTGAATCGGCTGCAGCCAGAACGAAACTGAATTTCTCCGTCCATTCATTTAAAACAAGACGCATCGACCTTGCTAACTTTTTAGCAAGGCATACTGTCAGCAGCACTATCTTCCGGTCTGCTGCGCAATTGGCAGTGGATCGTAAACAAAAGATTTGATTGGCTCAAATCAGTGACACCTTTTCCGTATTAACTAGAATTGCAGCGCCAACGTTTGCGAATGCGCCCTGAAAAAAATTCATCGTAGAGCATAGGTCCGGTCCGAACCACCGCGGTCCGCCATTTGGTGATGCCTGCTGTAGCGTGAAGTGAAAATGAAGGGAATGTGAACAGTTAAGCAGTTTTATATATATATATATATATATATATACAATCTTTTTCTCCTTTTATTTATTTATATATTTATTTATTTTTTGGGGCACCACGATGGGTGACTGATTCCGGCCCCAGTCTTCGTGTGTGGAGTTTGCATGTTCTCCCCGTGTCTGTGTGGGTTTTCACGGGGTACTCCGGTTTCCACAGAGAGGGACTCGCCTCTCTTTTTCCGGATCGTCCCACATCCTCCGCCCGTAACCAGGGTGGCCTTCCATCTTTACACTTTCATTCTTATTCATAAAAATAATCGCCCTCCGTTGCCGTCCACCTTTCAAAGTGCATTCATCCTTGCCTTTAACTGTCCGCCCTCGCGTAAAATAAAAATAAATAAATAAAAAAAGCATCCATTCATGACTAGAGAGGCTAACAATTTTCTCATAATTCACTATAAAACACCCAATGAACAGCCACAATAGATAAAAAAGAGAACTATAATCCCACATTAAATTATCTTGTTGATACATACATAGATATAAGCACAGTAAATCTTTGGTTCGTAGAGCTTGATGGACGGGGCTTCTGTGGTCTTAGCAGAAACTTTTGCATATTTATTAAGAAGTAATATTAGCTATTCATTCTCCAGCCTTATAAATAACCAACCAGGAAAGTTTAAGTGTGTGCAGCATTTCGGATTGTCTGAGCCACAAGCTTGTTTATCAAAATAAAAATAGATCAATTAAGATAATCTGTGTCCAGAAGTTTCTTCATTAATCTGCTCCGTTATCCTGACAACATCCAGAATTGGCGAGACGATTTCAACCTCAAACAACTGGTGAGCTAACTAACTGGGTGACTGACTAACTGACATACTAGGTGGCTTACTGACTAACCCCAGCCAGCCCCATGGCAATGTTTCAAAAAATATAATTCATATGATAATAATAATCCATTCAATGAATTTATGCCTCAGTGGGTTCTACGCACCGTGTTGTCTTCTGAATGAAAAATGATGGTGTAGAATCTGTCTGCCAGCGCTTCAATCGAATCCACAAAAATGGCTTGACACCACCTGTGCCACAACTTAGACCTGCTTTTACCTGGTCTATGGTCTAGTTTACAAACTGTCAGTTGCGCCGGGGGTCATGTAAACGAAAATCCCTGCGGTCCACTGGAAAACCCAGCATGGTGTAGCACGTTCTGCCAAATTCCCCAAAACGGTAACTTAGTCGAAAATCAAGATGTGCAAGTTTCTACAGTCTGTTACCGACTGATTAACTGGATGACCGACAATTTAACTTTTTTTCGTGGCTGACTTAAGAAATGACGTGATTGACTGACTTTCTGACAAACTTACTGGCTGACTAACTAAACATATAAATGACAGACTTACTAATGACCCTCCTAACTGATTAAAGACTCTTGAGCCACCAGCCTTCAGGCTAACTGACTAAGGAACTTCCTGACGGACCAACTAACTAACCAATTAACGATCACCTAGGCCATTGCAGGAATAGCAAGAACAAATAGCTGGGTTTCATGAACTTCAGTGTGTTATTGAGACTTTATGTAAGAATTTTCTCAGTCGCCAAAAAGTGTTGAGAATTTACCGCTTTTAAAACACACTTACATGTTTTCTTCTTTTCCTTTTTCATGGGCGTCTGAGCTGCAAAGTGATCATCAGCACTTTGGAGGAAAGTAAGTCTGACATTTTGTGAAGTAAGCCTCTCGATGGAGCACTCATAAAGCTGACTGCCATGGGATTTAAGACGACTCAAACTAATGCTCTGCATTCCCCGCATATCCTTACATAACACTCCCGAGTAAAAAAAAAAAAAAGTCCCTTTGTTTCGTCGTCCTTGTGCTCACCTGACATTGAGCGTTTTTATGTCGGAGATGACACCTCCTGTCGAATGGTACGTTTGTCGCTCCGTCAAGTTGATTTCCCTCGAGGAGGGGAGCGAGCTGTGGAGGTGGAAATCCACTCTGTGACATAAAGCAAAACACGGGTGACAAATTCAAGTCGGGGATGGGCTAATGAATGCGGATGTGTTGGGCTCGGGAATGAGCAACGCCTGAAAAGGCAAGACGAATAATCAACCTTGGGATAGTAGATCTACAAACAGGAGGTGTTTGTCACTGAGGGCGGCAAATGAAGGGATATATTTTTTCTGTGTCATCGACACCAATGAACCACATCAGAAACTACAAGTCACAACTTTGAATGGACATGAGAGATGTTGGAGCGGTTCACAACAGACTGCATCGGCTCCTCCTCCAGTTACTCGCACGACTGTATTTGTTTATCTTACACAGTATACTGTACAGAAAATCATCTCCTATCATATAACATTGTAATTACAAGAGTGCAAGAATTTAGCTCCTTATACCTTTGACAGATTGATGAATTAAAACTGACTGACTGCATGAATAAATGACTGACCAGGTGACTAATTAGGTACCCATATAATTTTACAAGTGACTATCTACCTGAACAAATGTATGCGTAAGTGAACGTTGAACTCAGTGGTCCCCAGCCTTTTTTTCCGCCAGGAACCGATTTGTGTAGGACTGGCGTCCATTAGGGTGAGAGGAGTTGGTTGCGGTGGTACCACATATATTTGCAGCTGGAACATAATCACCTATGCGGGATGCGTTTGAGAATCACTGGTCTAACTAATTGTGCCTGACTACCTAACTACCTTTGTTCATAAGGACACTTTACTTCAGATGGATTGCTTAAATCGCAAAAGTATTTCCACCAAGTCATCATGTTGTGGTCAGTACTTGTTTGGAGCTCCTTTGGCAGCAATAAGAGCTTCCAATCGCTTTGGATAGTCAGCAAGAAGTTTTGCACAATGTTGTTTGTACAGTTTTATTCACTCCACTTTGAAATCACGCTCAAGCTTCGTCAGGTTCCTTGGTGATGTCTGGGGGAAGGCAATGTTCAGATTCTGCCGCAGGTTTTCTACTTGGTTGAATTCTGGGCTTGACTTGGCCAGTCTAAGAACCTTCACATTCTTCTTCCTGAGCCATTTTTCTTTCACTCAGGCTATATATTTTGGATCATTGTCTTGTTGAAAGGTAAACATCCTCCCAAGGTTCAGGCTTTTTGTAGACGTGAAGAGATTCTTCGTCAGGACGTCAATATATTTTGCACTATCCATTGTCCCTTGTATGAAGACAAGATCAGCAGGACAAGAGGAAGCGAAATCACCCCATTGTATTATGTTCCTTCACGGTAGAGATGGTATGAGCCAGTTCATCTTCATGTTGGCTTTGTGCCAAACGCACTTCATGGTGTTCAGGCCAAAAAGTTAAATTTTCGTTTCATGTGACCGCATCACTCTTTCCCACTTCGCTGGAGTGTCTTAAACATGTGTGGTAGCATACTGCAAGTGAGCCTTGAGATGTTTGTTGAGGCACGGCTTCGTCTTTGCAACACGCCCATCCTTGTCTAAAGTGTGGGATATTGTGGACTTGTGTACATTAGTCCCAGCTGGATGAAGAGACTTCGTCAGACCTTTAAGAGTTACAGAGGGGTTCGCGCTCACTTGCCTGAGCAGTTTCGTCTTGCCTTTTGGGGTAATCTTGGTGGAATGTCCTGTTCTTCTGACCTTCACAGTCGTACCATGGCGCTTTACCTTCTGGCCCTGTGATGCAACAGTACTTTTGGGCACATTGATGAACTGGCTTTGGATATATATAGCTTTGCCATCTCTTTGCTTCTCTTGAACTTTCTTTCTGAGGTCTTTGGACATCATGACTGTTGTCTGTTGACAATCATGGGATGACTGTGGACACTGGACAGGTGATTACTGGGCACAATTCTAAGGAGTAACAAGCCAATATGAGTCACGGGTGACTAAATGCAGCCTTGTGACACTGTGATGCAATACTTTATGGTGTGCAATCATTTTCGACTCGAAATAACTGGTGCAATGGTGTGAATAATTTTGCCACAATGAAATACAGACTTATACAAAGTAAAGCATGCTCAAGAACAAAAACAGTGATGGACTGTTTAATTGAGCTATTTCCCTTCATGCAAACCGATGAAACCTATTTTTCCTTTGTTGTCATGTCATTATCCACACCGCTTATCCTGTACAGGGTCGCGGGAGGGTGCTGGAGCCTGTCCCAGCTGACTACGGGCGAAAGGCGCACTACACCCTGAACTGGCCGCCAGCCAGTCACAAGGCAGACATAGACACCGTCACTGAGTAGGAACTGAACCCACAGTGCCAGCACACAACTCAGGCGAGTGTACAACTACATCATCAGTTCCTTTGTTGTGTGCCGACCCACTGTACCTACCTACTTACCTACCTAGATGCCTGCCTACCCAAAACAAACAAACTAACCGACTAACTAACTGACCGACCGACATACCGAACAACTAACTCACTGGCTAAACAACAACCTGATTAACTTGAGACCTGACTGTCTGGATAACCACGTAACTATATAAGTGACTTCCTACCTACCTACTACTAACAACCAAACTAACAGACTAGCTATCCGATTGACTTAACGAGCAACTAACTAACAATGTGACTAACTACATAACTGACTGACTAAGTCACTTTAAAACAAAGAAATGCGCAAACAGACTGATGGACTGACGAAACACACTGCTCGATGCACTAAGCAACTAGCTGAGGGATTGAATTACCTTTTGGCTAACTGACTGACTGACCAATTGAACAGTCTCTCCAATTACATACACATAATACCAATATGTCCACACATCGCGCTCATAATGAAGTGTCTGCTGAAAGCATTTAACATCAAGGTGGCCACCAAAGTGTTCACTTCAATGTTTCTCTTCACTAAGGCGACACTCTCTCCCACACGTGATGGATGGCTCGGCCCAAGACACAAATTACGCCGATCGTTCATCTCGTCCAACGTGACGTTGAGGCACACTGCCGCATAATTGAGAGTATGTCAACAGCTGTTGACTGAAGGACAGACATTAGTGAAGGGCAAAGGGACGAGCCTCGCTGAGCTCATATAACTAATCAATTAAGACACTGTAGTTTCCAGAAAAGATAATGACAAGATGAATCATGGAAAATAAAATGACTGTATATTATAAAATAATATCATTTTTATACAAATATTGAAAATCCTCCCCGTCCCATGTGTTGCTAGACAAAATTCATATGGGGTGATCATTTCAAAAACATCAGTCTTGCAAGAACAAAGATTTTCTATGTGGTAAAAAAAAAACAAAGGGGAATAGAGGGCTTTCCTTCAAAACAGTGGAAAAAATCTAGTCAATAAAAATGTTCTAAAAAAACTGTGATCTTATACTAAGAAAGTTAGCACCAAAAAATTATTTTCTTATAAGTAAGTGTGCTTTTTTAAAAAAATTAATTTCCCTTTTTTTAGCATCACAAAAAAAATCCCCTTAGGTTGAAATACAGAAAGCCTCGGAGTGTAAGTAGGAGCGGAGGGCTCCTCTACAACGTAGAGGCAGCAGACACAGATACTATGAAAAAAAATCTTGCCGTTCCATTATTTGTCATTTGTTAGCGGCCTGGATACCCATCCGTCATTCGGCGGTCTGTAATGTTTTTCAAACAGAACCAACCTGTAATTGTCAAATGGTCTGTTTGTCAGGTATTATTGTTATTATTATTATTATTGTTATTATTATTATTATTATTATTATAGTCCATCATAAGTTCGCTGGTTCATCAGTCGGTCCATTGCACATTCACTTATTTGCGAGTCTATTGAACTGGTGGCTGTATGCAGCTGTTTTAACTCCTAAAATGCCCAAAAGTTTTAATTTAACCTGTAAAATGCCTTAACTGTACTCCAGCTTTGCATTGTCGCCAAGGCTGTTGTGAATACTTTCTTGCAGAAGAGGCAGGAACATAGGGTGACCTACAAGAGTGGAGATAGAAGGACACAGGTAGACTACATCTTGTGTAGACGGTGTAATCTGAAGGAGATCAGCGACTGCAAAGTAGTCGTAGGTGAGTGTGTAGCCAGACAGCATAGGATGGTAGTGTGTAGGATGACTCTGGTGGTGAAAACAACAAAGAGGGCAAAGGCAGAGCAGAGGACAAAATGGTGGAAGTTGAAAAGGGAAGAGTGTTGTATGACCTTTAGGAAGGAGTTGAGACGGGCTCTTGATGGTCAGGAGGGGCTTCCAGATGACTGGACAACTTCAGCAAATGTGATCAGGGAGACGAGACAGGTAGGAAAGTCCTTGGTGTGTCATCTGGGAGGAAATGAGATAAGGAGACTTGGTGGTGGGATGAGGAGGAGCAGAAATGGATCCAGAGAACGGTTAGCAAAGAAGAAGTGGGACAGGGAGGGAAGAAAGTAGACAGGAATACAGGGACATACAACGGAAGGTGAAAGTAGAAGTGGCAAAGGCCAAACAAGGGGCTTACGATGACTTGTATGCGAGGTTTGACAGTAAAGAGGGAGAGACTGATCTATACCGGTTGGCAAGGCAGAGAGACAGAGATGGGAAGGACGTGCAGCAGGTTAGGGTCATAAAGGATAGGGATGGAAGAGTGTTGACAGATGCCAGTGGTGTGATGGGAAGATGGAAAGAGTACTTTGAAGAGTTGATGAATGAGGAAAATGAGAGAGAACAAAGAGAAGAAGAGCCGACTGCTGTGGACCAGGAAGTAGCAAAGATCTGTCAGGATGAAGTGAGAAGAACATTGAAGAGGATGAAGAGCGGAAAGGCACTTGGCCCTGATGATATACCCATGGAGGTATGGAAGTGTCTAGGAGAGATAGCAGAGTACAACAGATGCAATATTTGCTTTGTGGATGCTGATAGAGAAGTACAGAGAAGGTCAGAAGGAGCTGCATTGTGTCTTTGTAGATCTGGAGAAAGCTTATGACAGAGTGCCCAGAGAGGAACTGTGGTTCTGTATGAGGAAGTCTGGAGTAGCAGAGAAGTATGTTCAAGTGGTGCAGGACATGTATGAGGACTGTAAGACAGTGGTGAGGTGTGCTGTGGGTGTGACGGAGGAGTTCAAGGTGGACGTGGGACTACATCAGGGATCAGCTTTGAGTCCCTTCATGTTCGCTATGGTCATGGACAGGATGACAGACAAGGTTAGACAGGAATCTCCATGGACCATGATGTTTACAGATGACATTGTGATCTGTCGTGAGGGCAGGGAACGGGTGGAGGAGAATTGGAAGCATGGAGGTTTGCCCTGGTAAGGAGGGGAATGAAGATTAGCCGTAGCAAGACGGAGTATCTGTGTGTAAATGAGAGGGACCCAAAAGATTGACCTTACAGGGAGAAGAGACCAAGAAGGTGGAGGGGCTTAAGTATCTCGGGTCTACAGTCCAGAGGAATGGAGAGTGTGGAAAAGAAGTGAAGAAGCGTATGCAGGCTGGCTGGAACGGGTGGAGGAAATTATCAGGTGTGATGTGCGATAGAAGAGTTTCAGCTAAAATGGAAGGACAGATCAATAGAACTGTGGTGAGACCAGCAATGCTGTCTGGTCTGGAGATAGTGCCACTGAAGAAAAGACAGGAAGCAGAGGTGGACCTGGCAGAGATGAAGATGCTGAGGTTCTCTTTGGGAGTGACCAAGATGGATAGGGTCAGGAATGAGTTCATCAGAGGGACAGCACATGTTAGGGGCTTTGGAGGTAAAGTCAGAGAGGCCAGACTGAGATGGTTTGGACATGTCCAGAGAAGAGATAGTGAGTATATTGGCAGAAGGATGCTGAGTTTCCAAGTGCCAGGCAAGAGGTCTAGAGGAAGACCAACGAGGAGGTTTACGGATGTTGTTAAAGAGGACATGAAAGTAGTTGGGGTGAGAGCAGAGGATGCAGAGGACAGGGTTAGATGGAGACAACTGATTTGCTGTGGCAACCCCTGAAGGGACAGTCTTGAATACAAATAATTTCACCAAGGTTTAACAGATAACCATAAATGTTTATATCCAAATAAATACATATACATAAAATATTAGACTGAAAATAAAATATAGTAGATTTGTGTTGACATACTAAGAAAAGAAACTCGTGCAGACAAACACAAGGGACAGGCAAGGGCGTGTTTCTGTAAGTCATCAGCAAAACGGGCATCCATCAGTGACCGACTGAGAGGTCCGGTGGGTCCGATTACACTGACAGACAAAATCTCACTTCCGTCCGTGCTTAGTTAGCTTTTAAAAATGTATTGAAAACATGTGTGTGGGGTGCGGAAGTTAACACTTTTTTTGATCATTTGCATAAAACATTATTCGTGATGGATGAACTGATTAATGAAGGTTGGTATCAAACGGTGTTTTTTGGCATAGGAGGTCTGCGGTAATGTTGCACCCCTGGTAGCACTGTCCAAGACGCGGCTTTCATCGCAACTAGCATTTATTGGGAGTGGTGCAAAAAGCAAATAAATGAGCCCTCACTCCTCCGCTGGGAAATCCGAGTGAGTCGAGCGCAAAAGCGTTCTGCTGATGAGAGCGCATGCAGAGTGAAACGAAGTCGCGGCCCCGGGAAATGAAAAACAATGAGCTCAAAGGGGCTGAAAATCTCTTTGGGAAAGGCAGACGCTCGACTGCGAGCCAGTCGGTTCCCCCCGAAGAAACAGCAAAATGAAAACAATCATTAGGGGAAAGTTTTAATCAAAAGAGGATAGACTCATATTGGAAAGAGCGACAGAAATATTAACTTGAGGGCCCTGCTCGTTAGCCACAAGCCAAATCCCACCCATTAGAATACTGCCGCAGGGTTTTTCGATTTTATTACTTCATGTCGTCTCAAAAACGTGAACCTCAGGTACATTCTCAGAAAATTCCACAATGTGATGGAACAACGGATTATTTTGTGTGGTTCGAGAGAAATAAATCAGGTTGTTTCTATCTAATAAAGAAAAAAATGTGTATTTGAGTCCAAACTATTATAAATTGTATACACTCATGTTGTTTTTTTTTTTTTTTTTTTTTTTCAAAAAGTCATAACCTTACATTAATTTTCTTGTGCATTATAGTCGTAAAGGGACGCCTGATTGACGTTAACATTGGCACTTATATAATAGGATTCCAAGTAAAAATTGCATCAGTACTAAAACGTGTGCTTTGCGAAGCGACATGTGCTTTTCGTCTGGGCCGCTTCGGGATCGCCAATGTTCAGCAAACAAAACGTTCCAGCGATGAAGCCGATTCCACAGCCGAGTGTGGCTGCAATGGAACGTTTCATTGAGTGGTGTACGTTCAGCCCGGAGCTGTCATGTTCTAAAGAATAAAACGCTGCGTTGTAGTTATATCGCCTATAGTCAAAAAATCCTCATCCAAATAATGTGCACATCTACTCACTCCCACTTCAGTCTCTGTAAATATCCCGACTGGTGCTTTTATGTCGTGCGTCCTCATCGTGATCAGCAAAGAAGTGTGCCGCGACTTAACAGCATAATCTAAGTAGCTCTGCTCACTTACACAGTTCCTCATTCTCAAATAAATTAGCAATGGCAGGCTTAATCCTTTTGATATGTTGAAGTGGTCATGGCTATGGATGTCTACATGAATTTTGGTGCAAATTGGTCACCATTTTTGGACGTTGTAAGCAATGAAAGTACAATGATTTCCAATGGAGAGTTTGTAATCTGTCCCTTTCGTGACTCTCCCAGGACATTGAGAAAGTGGAGGGGTGTGTGGCCATATTCCTCTTCACTTATTTCCTAATTTCTCAAAAATGAATAGATGAAAAAAATAATAATCTAATTTCAGTTTCCTGATCAAAAAAACATAAACTGAGCCTGTTAGTGAAAAAAAGGACTATCTTGGATCTTGTCCTCCTTTATGGGAAAAAAGCTCAACCTTATGACAATGAAATTAGTTAAAAATATACATTTTTAAAGGAGACTTATTTTTCGAAGAAAAATGTCACATCCCTATGAGAATTAATTATTATTATTAGTAGTAGTAGGGATTTTCAAAACCACTTTTTTTCCAGACAGAAATGAGTAAAAGTAATCATTGTTGAGCTGCAGCTGTAACAAAGTGCTTTACAGTTGCTAAACCATTATCCTAAGCACTTATCCTATCCCAGCTGCCTCCGGGCAATAGGCGGGGTACACCCTGATATGGTTGCGAGCCATTTACTGGGCACATGCAGACAAACAAACATTCACGCTCACAAACATACAGGGACAATTTAGTGTGAGTGTTCAATAATACATGAAATTTTAATTCACATAATGGCAGATAAGTTATATTAATTATTGTAGTAGTGTAGTGAAGCACAAACCAATGGTTAGGATGATTAACATTTGTTGTCAGAGTTTTTATTTTTACCTGAAGTATTGGTGGTTGGTATCAACATCGTTCACAAATAACCAATACCTCGAAATAAGGTATCGGCCTGATACCAATAAATAGTATCGATATTGGTCCTTGCACATCACAATTTTTATTTGTATATTTATTGATTTATTTTTAAGAAAAACAGTCATAATCTTACACGGTTGAAGCATTGTTTATTTATTTTTTTCCAACAAAGTATGATTTTTGCGATTAAAAAGTCACAATTATGTGACTTTGTAGGATACAGTCTTATTTTTCTAGATAAAAAAGGTGATAAACATGAGAATGATGTCGGTTTGTTTTTCAGAAAAGAGTAACACAATTACACCAATAAATATATATATATTTATTAATGACCTCCCCCTTTGATAAAGTAACACATTCAGGAGATTTAAGTCTTTTAAGATTGTTTTGGAATGAAATTAGTTGGATTTGTCAAGAAAAATAAGGCCATTTACAAATACAGCAGTAGTAGTAGTAATAAAGTGAGATTGACTGCAGATTAGAAATCAGAATATTTGAGAAGAAATTCATTATTTTTCTAGCAAAAAAGACAAACATGTTTTGTGAGAAGAAATTTTACGACAGCGACTCAGTTAAAAAAAAAAAAGTGATATTAAGAAAATCTCAACGGGTTATCAGTCTCCTCAATTCCCACCATTTCCACAATGTGACTTCAACTCATCATTTTGTGTGTGAGATCCACCATTCCACCTTTTTTTTCCCATTTGGCCACTGATTCGCATCTCCGACTTGCTCACATCCGCTCCAAACACGTAAACACAATTTCCAAGCAATTCCCTTCTTTTCAAGGGTGACCTCTTTGGCAATCAGTGTAATTCCGCTTGTGACTTCTCTTGCTGATCCTTCTTTGTGTGCGTGTGTGTTTGTGAGTGTGCATGCGATAACATTAAATTTAGGGAGTAAATCTGCTCACTTGTTCAGCGTCCACCTGCAGAGCTCAGATTAAAGTTAAATTATTGCTTGTCTAGGGGCTTCCTGCCACTGCTTCCTCCCTCTTTCTATCATCCAGCTTCGTCTCCTGCGGAGATTGTGTTATTTCACTACTGGAAGCCAACCAGCAGCATGGCGCAGTGCTTAAACTTTCTTGGCATAATGTGGGATTGTTCCTCTGGGATAAGGACTATTAGGATTGCTTTGCACTATATAAATAAAGATGTATTGTATTGTTTTCTAGAAAAATAGAATATTGTTGACTTAGAGACAAAGTTGAGAAAATACAGTGAATGTCCACGTTCCAGGAAAAAATTCTGTTGTATTATTTCAAGGAATGACGACATGAACTAAGGGTGTGCATCGCTCTAATAAAAGATGGTTCGAAACGTATACGTAATATATATGTATATTGTAAAGTAGCACGATTCAATTTGGTTCGATTCAATGCACTGCAGTTCAAATTGGATTCAAAGTATTTTTGGAGAAAATTTCACCTTTTAAGTATAATTTTAGAAAAAAATACATCAATTTACTGTATTTTTTCCCCAAATAAATTAAAGCATTTTTATTTTCCCCAAAATGTTCTTCCCAATAAATAGCAGAATGGTGCCATTGCGCAATAAGCAGTACTTTAACAAATAAACAATTCCTCAAAAAAGAGGCTTGAAGCTGTTTATTACCACACAGTTTGAATTTACTGTCCAACTAAACATAAAACAAAGAAAATTACGTATTTAAAACAATCGCACATCTTAGCCTTACAGTCCACTAAGCTAATGCTAACTTTAACTAGCATCCATGTTGTGGTAGAACAACCCTTTAATCAGCAGAACAACGACACCGCCTTCAGAAAGTCTGCTTATCTTAATGCAAACATTTGACCCGCTAGTGATTTGCATCAGTAGGATGGTTTTAATGCAATGATTATTTGAACAGTAGTGATGGCGCAACACATTTTAGAATGTTAATAAAACAATACTCAGGCTTTATCCTCTACATTTTTTTTCCAGCATCTTGGGGTTTGGGGTTCATATTACCCCATCTATATCACGATAACAACATAAAACAACATACAAATCTGTTCTGTTTTGGCCTTCTCATGCTGTTCCCTCTGAGGCTTTGTACAGCTGCAATTGAATCTCCTGGCACCTCAGTCCAGCGCATTTCCTCTCATAAACAAGACCATTACTGTCACATAAAACTTTCAAGTGTGTCCACTCACCGAGAGAGCGCTGTGTTGTTTTTCTCTTGATTGAAAGTGTGAGGACGCGTGAATAGGAAATTAAGGCCCTTGCGCTGCTTTCACAGGCTATTACGTGCGGCCACGGGCCGTAGGCGGCCTTGCCGGCGTGACTGACAGCGAGCGAGACATCCATAATTAGATCGCAGACCATTTGGAGCTCACCACGCGACGCCCTTGAGTGACGTGCACAACAATGTGTCAGGAACCAGGTGGCCGGTGTGAACATGCCTCTCACTGATGGCCAATGAATGGTTATTGGAATGCAGATTCATCTCTTTCTTCTCTTTTCTAAAAAAAAATACTTGGTTAGAGCCTCTTGAGAATGAAAGAGCTAATGCAATTTTGAGTAAGTGGGGAAAATCACAATTAGATTATTTTTCAAAATATTTCAGCCCTAGCTGAAAGATGCAGTATGCTAGAAAACTTAGTATTCACCAGAGGGCCGACGCATAGCCAAACGGGCCAAAACTGACAAAACGCTGACTTGACTGACAAGGTAGTGGATGATCGTAATCTTTCCCACTCATGCATTTGACAGCACTAACAACTGTTTACAGCAGGGAATGATCCACTTTCACTTACCCAAAATTGACAATAAATAAACACATATCCGCAAATCACACATAGCATTCGAACAGTGTTATATTTTTAGGTGAGAGTTTTTTATCCAATCAGAATACAGCTAGCTTTGTTGCCTCACAGATTTCATAGAACACATTCAGAAGCAACAGTGCTGGCAGGCGTCGTGTTGTGTGAGTTAACAGGCTTTTAGAGTTGATAGACAGATCACAAGCTGGTTACAGAGAGCACAATGAAGGTGAGAACATGTGATTCGATAATCACTTGTTAGAATGCAGTGCTATGCAGAATTAACGAAGACACCCGGCAATCGCTTGAAAATCGAAAATATATATCTTTAACCCTAAATGGCCGAAAGAGGGAGTGGATTAACTCATTCACGACCAGCCCAGAAGAAAAAAAAGGATTTTGACGTATTTATCCGTCAATGGTATTGAATGGCAGATGTATTTGAAAGGCCATTGTCAAGATGGACCTTTCAAGAAAAGCTGGCTCTCACTAGCCAAGGTCATCCAACACCCAGTAGTGTGAAAGTGTGTGTCTGTATATTATTTCTCCAGCCGTGGTATCATAAATGATGGTAATATGAGGGGGATTTAGTCAAGTCAGAGTTAGTAGGACTTCACTGAAGGCCTTCGGGTAAAATACACGGCCTGCCACTGCAGTTTTTCAACCCTTCAAAGAACAGATATTTGAACTAAAATATACTATCCTCTACAACAAATGTACTACTTTTACAGAAACTTACTGAGTAGTATTAAAAGAAGTAGATTATTCTTCGTTTGTATCCGCATGGCTGTTTGATATTAGACTGCCTCCCACTGGCCAAAGTGGGCATACCAGAGGGAACATAACACTGAATTGGATTGCAGAATAAAACCTTCATGCACAAACTGTTTAATGTCTGACATTTTATTTTCTGTTTTGATAACATGATTATATTTTTAGAAAGTACAATATTGATTGCTATTTGTCCATATTAAAAACACTCGCACAAGATTGCCACAACAGGAGGAGCAGCATAATAAAGTTAGTGATTTACATATGAAATGGTTCCTACAAATAGAATTGTAGCATGATAACATTATGCACGAGTGCTTAATTATGTTATTCTTCCATTTTAACACAATACAATATTATAGCGTGCTATTATTCTTCATTGTAGATGAAACAACAATGATTATTTTTTTCAGGTACAGGTTGATGCTATTTTGGAAAAAAAAATTGTAAATTCATTATGGGCTGATATTTGTGCCACTAGAAACTGAATATTTGAATTGAAGACTAGATATTTGAATTGAAGACTGGATATTTGAATTCAAGACTGGATATTTGAATTGAAGACTGGATATTTGAATAATTAATAATTCAATAATTCCGTTTTCAATTCTATAATTCAGTTTTTAATTCAAATATCCAGTCTTCAATTCAAATATTCAGTCTTCAATTCAAATATTCAGTTTCTAGTGGCACAAATATCAGCCCATAATTCATTGCTTTATTATGTGAACTAAAAACGTTGATTCTAGTATAGGTCAAAATTGTTTATCAAACTAAAAATGTTCATGGATAATATCAATGCTGTAAGTTTTGTTCTTTCATGATTTTACCGGCTTTGAGTCATTTTAGCAGGTTGTCAATAGATTCATTGGAACATAGCAAGCGGTTGCTGATATTTCCACATTATCTCGACAGTATTGTTAACGCATCCTGCCTGTCGGGGTGCTTGACGGTGTAGGTGGGCTGATTCCTGACGACCAGGTCCGCCTGACTGAGAGCACTGATTGGCTTTTAGTCTGCTAGCTCTCGCTGAGCTAAACTAAGGCTTTTTATCACACACTGTTCGAGTTTCTCAGTTGGCTGCTGGATGTTTTCTTTTGCAATGATAAGGAGGACAACGTGAATGCATTTATTGTCATTTTCAATCATATTACATTACTTTCCTATACAATACGATGTTCGGTGAGCTGGTGTATTGTGATTTGTATTTATTTATTTTTATTGTGGGACAACATGAATTATTCATGAAGCGTGAGTTATAAGACATGTAAATGCTTTTATACTGACAGACAACAATGCACAGGTGCTAATCTCAAGTGACCTGCAAGTGCTGGAAAACGAGACATTGAACTCAGAGCCTGTTAAATAGATTCCATATGTAGAAACGACAACTTTGACAGGAGTTTCTATCCATTTTTAAACACATTTGTAAACAATGGAAAGTATGGAAAATGTTTGAGCTTTTTCATGCTTTGTGGTTGTGAGGGGAAGTCGGGGTGGGCCCTGGCGGGAGTTTTCAGTTTCAGGAAATAATTAAAATCTCTGCCCACTGAAAATGAATATACCACAGAGAACAGTGTTGTTAAAAACCCTTCCAAATTTGAATAATTAAGAAAACTGACAAGTACGTTCATGAAAAATCAAGCTGCTGTCTTTGCTTGTTTTTCATATACCTCCTTTACGCCTGAAGATGGCCGCACAATATTTCTACGGCATGACAAACAGAAATGGGCATTCTGTCCCAGGGATGGAACGCATGCCCATTTTGGGGATGGAGGATGAGAAGTTTTTTCAAAAAGGACGGATTAAGGGAGGACGAAAGTGGGTTCTTCCGTCGTTCTTTTAAAAAGGAGGACCACAGTTCTCTTCTGCGCTACCATGGAGTCGCCTTTATTAACACCTGTAACAACACGGCAGTCCCCCCCCACCCAGAGTAAAAATCTCTCTCAACAATGGATCATGTTCTTACCAGAGCCACCGTACACTTTGAACTAGGAGGCGGAAGTCTTTTGTTATCCTCCTGAAATAACGACAGAAGCAGACGAGGACGGAGGCCGGTTATTTTTATGAATATGGTCTGAGGGACGATGATGGAAGGGTGCCTGGGCCGCGAACAGAGGACAGACCAGCAAATTATGGTAAAGTGCCCATCTCTGACGATAACTAGTGCTAGCTGCCAACGAGCTGGCAAACTAACCGGCTTGGAAATGTAAACAATCACATGGAGATGTTCTGTAAATTGTTGTGGCCACTTTGAAGTCAATTTCAGCAGACAGCAGAGGGCGGTGCTACATAAAATGTCAGCCTCCTTGGAGGGCTATAAACAGGTGGATCATTTCTTAATTCTTATTCTGTGAACACAATAGAAATGAGAATACTGTCTTTAGACTAGAGGGGGGCCTAGTGATATTAATGACAGGAACATTTTTGACATGACTTCCGCTTTAAACCAAGGCTGTCTTTGTGGTGTGCCTCAGGGGTCTAGTTTAAGTCCCTCCTCTGTAACCAGGTTAATTTAGATGGGCAAATCTTGTGGAGTTTTATTAAGAAGTCAAATTTTTCACTATATTTTTTGACAAACAAACAAAGGGAACAAATGCTGATGAGAGAATCTGCGAGTAATTGATGACCTATATCAATAGTTTAACCCTTGGATAAACCCAAGGCTATGATTTTATTATCATTTGAAACTAATCTTACAAAATTACACTTAAAACTAAATTACTTTCAGATGATTTGATTTCCCTCCCAAAATACACCCGGAATGCAAGGACATGGCCATGTATTTCTGTCATTGCTTCACAAAACATAGATAAAAAAATCCAACCTCGCGCTTAGCCATTTCATCACATTTTTGACACCGCAAAATGAATACTTATTTTTATTTTTTTCAAAACATATTGTATATCACAAATGACTCTATCTTTAGTTGAGCTCTTATTGAATCTTGCTTGTTTTGCATCTGATCAGCTGTTCACTTCAACCACTGCCAATAGTGATGTAGAAAAAACATGTACAGTAAACAGGTTTCAGAGCCAAAGCTGTCTCAGATAATATGTTGTAAAACAGTTTTTTGGATGGTTGTCACCAGAAAGAGAAGACGGATCACACTTCACCTCAAACGACAATCCTACCCTTGGGTCCCTTGAAAAGCACTTTTTAAATCCATCCATTATCTGTACCGCTTCTCCTCACTAGGGTGGCGGGGGGTGCTGGAGCCTATTACAGCTGTCTTCGAGCCGTAGGCGGGGTACACCCGAATTGGTTGCGAGCCCATCACAGCGTACACATGGACGAACAACCATCCCCGCTCACACTCATACCTAGAGGCAATTTAGAGTGTCCAATCAACCTGCCATGCATGCTTTTGGAATGTGGGAGGAAACCGGAGTACCCGGAGGAAACCCACGCAGGCACGGGGAGAACATGCAAACGCCACAAAGGAAGGTCAGAGCCGGAATCGAACCCACGACCTCCGTATTGTGAGGCCATCGTGCTAACCAGTCGGCCCACTTTTTAAATCGAAGTTACTAATATTATAAGACAAAGTCTACCTCAAACTAGTGAGGCTGGACTCAGTGTGAAATATTTCCTGTTTCCTGGCAGCCTTGAACGCAGCATGCACAAGTGCTTCAAAGTCTAAACTACCTCTAATGACTTCAAAGTAGGCCCTTTTTTGGTCTACTTTCCACCTAGGCGGTACTAAGTGGCAGATGGCTTTGCGTGTTTTTTAAAAAAAAAACTTTTCCTCCCCCCCAAAAGTGGTATATTTTCGTCTCTCCGTGTTTCTGTCAGAAACATTTTGAGAGCTTGACAATAAAGGACCTTGAGACATTAATAACATCCCCAGCATCCGCTAAATTTGCTTCTGAAGCATTTCTGATTGGAAAGCGTTGCCCAGTTGGAATACCTGCTTTGATGGACTTAACTAATCACACGCAGGAATAATGTCATCTGGAATTCAACTTAAAGAGGATATTATGTCGTATGAGAAATGGACTTTCTAATTGTTTGTTTACAAATAGTTCTCTGGAGTGCCTCCCCCAACCAAAGTGGAATGAAGTCGTACAGTGTTCCTTTGCCACTTTGCGCTTCTCGTTTTGCGGCTTAAATGCTTTGTGGGTTTTTCCGTAATATTCATCAAAAAAAGAAATACAGCAATATTGCTGAAAGATGGCTCAAAGAGATGAGTTTACTCACAATGGCAGGATAGAGCCCGAGATTGTGTGCTAGGCAGTGAAGTTCCGACTAGATATAATTCGCCACACACAACTTGGGCTCTGGTACTGACCGGTTGGACACTCTTCCACTCCGGGGTTGCCCAAGGTGAGAGGCGTCGGGCAGGTGTGGGCATACTTATTGCCCCTCGGTTTAGCGCTTGTACATTGGGGTTCACCCCGGTTGACGAGAGGGTAGCCTGCCTCCGCCTTAGGGTAGGGGGACAGTTTCTGACTGTTGTATGTGCTTATAAACCAAACAGCAGTGTGCTGGAAAGCGCTCCCCTTGGGTACTCCCTCGTTCTGATGAGGGACTTCAATGCTCATGTGAGACCTGTAAGGGCGTGATTGGCAAGAATGGCATCCCCCAATCTGAACCCGAGTGGTGTTCTTTTAATGGATTTCTATGGAAATCATGGATCGTTCATAATGAACACTGTGTTCAAACTTAAGGGTGTCCGTATGTGCACTTGGCACCAGCAGACCCTAGGCCGCAATTCAATGATCGGCTTTGTAGTCGTATCAATGGATTTGCAGCCGCGTGTTTTGGACACTCGGGTGAAGAGAGGGGTAGAGCTGTCAGCTGATCATCACCTGGTGATGTGACAGCGCCAATGGTGGGGGAAGATGCCGATCCAACCCGGGAGACCCAGACATATTGTGAGGGGTTTGCTGGGAGCGTGTGTTAGAATCTCCTGTCAGAAAGAGTTTCAACGCTCACCTCCGGGCGGAGGCAGGCAACATTGAGTCTGAGTGGACCATGTTTTGTGCCTCCATTGTTGAGGCAGACGATCAGAGCTGTGGCCGTAAGGAGGTCGGTGCCTGTCGTGGCAGCAATACCAAAACCGATGTAGGAGGATAAGATCCGCCTGATGTTCCTAATGGCTCTGGATGTTGTGAGGCTGTCATGGTTGACACGCCGGTGTTCTAATTACAGAAGAATCACACTTCAGGGGTCCGTCGGGAGGTCGAATCGCATATACAGGAGGAACGGTGTGGTTTTCTCTTTTCTTTTCTTCGGGTCGGGGACGAGATCTTGCCCCAAGTGGAGGAGTTCAACTATCTTGGGATCTTGTTCATGAGTGAGGGTAGGATGGAGCGGGAGATCGACAGGCAGATCGGTGCTGCATCTGATGCGATGTGGACTCTAACGGTCTGTCGTGGTGAAGAGGGAGCTGAGCCAAAAGGCGAAGCTCTCAATTTACCGCTCGATCTACGTTACTACCCTCACCTATGGTCTCGAGCTGTGGGTCATGACTAAAAGAACAAGATCTCGGATACAAGTGGCCAAAAGGAGTTTCCTCTGAAGGGTTTCCAAGCTCTCCCTTCTAGATAGGGTGAGTAGCTTGGTCATCCGAGAGGGACCTAGAGTCGATCCACTGGTCCTGCACGTTCTGATTAGGATGACTCCTGGACGCCTCCCTGCTGAGGTGTTCCTGGCATGTCCCAACCGGCAGGAGGCCCTGAGGACGACCCCGGACACGCTAGAGAGACTATGCCTCCCGGCTGGCCTGGGAACGCCTGGGCATCCCTCCGGAAGAGCTGGAAGATGTGGCTGGGGAGAGGGAAGCCTGGACTACTGTGCTGAAGCTGCGGCCTCCGCAACCAGACCAGTGCGTATCTCACTACCGCGAGGGGGGCCCGCGGCGGCATAATGAAATATGCTTCGAGCATATTATGGGGAGTATGTAATGAATGTTTATGTTGTTGTGTGAATGTGTAAGTGTTTTCTGAAAAATCTTTTGGGTTTGTACATTTTTTTTTGTTTGTTTTGCACAGCCCGTGAGATATACTTGGCCACACCATGGGTGTCCCCAAGGAAAAAATAGCTCCAGCAGTGGTCACCACTGTATATTAATTTGATTTTGCCCAGTGAAATAAATTGATATACCTTTCATGATTTAATTTTGTTAAATATTACTTAAATAAAAGAAAAAGCCTTACCTTAAAATAAAAATGTAAAATAGAATGAAAAGAAATAAACAGTTTTTAGGAAGTGTAATTACTGTACGTACTGCAGCATTTGTATATTGGATGTGTGCCTAAGATGGGTGTGACCTACTGAGTGACATCAGGAGCTGGAGTTAGGTTGCCTTGGCCTCAAAATGTATTGGGTGCCCCTGGTCTAGCCTACTGGGACCAATATACATAAATACATTTCTTTCCTGTTCCTTTACTTTATTTGCTTTAAATATATAGAACAGAAGACCTAACACACTCAGGGGTTTACCTGTTAGCAGACTTTTGTCTGAATATTTAAGAAACAAAACTTAAAAAATTGTGGAAAAATCTTATTGGCAGTCTATTCAAGATTTTTTTTCCCAACAAAATTATACAGTGCACTGTTTTTCGGCATTTTCACATCTGTATGGTAGTGACTAAAAGTCACAACAGTACGACACAAGAGTTGTGATAGTCAGAGAAGTTTGTAGAAAATTGGAGAAAAAGTCAAGTTTTATTGTAATCTACTCTTTTCCATTTCGATTCCCTCAAGCTACAAGCTCTAACTTGTCATCATTTAGCCCAGTGTAGGGAATTTGGTTGCTAAACTTGTGAGATAAAAAAAAAAGCTGAGGTGGAACATCAGCACTAAGCTAGTTCAGTACACACACACACACGCGCGCGCGCACGCGCACACCCACACCACGCACACCCCCACACCCACCCCCACACACACACACACACGATTTAACGAGCATCTCTTAAGCACCGTTGTGGATTAATGGAGCTTGACACAAAGCCTTTTCACTGGCTTTATCTGACTCACACAAGCCTGGGTGGGGAGGTGGGATAGCAGGGTTTTCCCCAAGCGTGTCTTACTTAAAGCGCTTCACTTTACTTTTTATATTCAAACAACATCTGCATAACTCGTAACCAGTTAAATTACATGTATACACGCAAATCTTCTTCCTTGCACC
The DNA here is from genome assembly GCF_059441095.1 of Idiotropiscis lumnitzeri. Lineage (NCBI taxonomy): Eukaryota > Metazoa > Chordata > Actinopteri > Syngnathiformes > Syngnathidae > Idiotropiscis > Idiotropiscis lumnitzeri. The sequence continues at coordinate 6,333,808 of NC_142398.1, forward strand.
CCATAGAATATCAATAATACTGATAATCGGAACAATACCACATTTTAGTGTCATTTCCGTTGGATAATGCTAGCTTCATTAGAGCATTTAGCTTGTTAGTTAGCTGACTACCTCATCCCTACGTTCGAGTCATGGAGCCAAATTACTTCTTCATGACTTATTTTCTTATCGAATTTGGACTATTTCTTGTACCAGTTGTTTGGTTTATCTTGTTTATCATGTTATTTTTACCAGCGTCATTTGTTGAACTTTGTTGATCTCATCAACATTTTGGTTCAAATTCTCCATCTGAGTCACCTGTTTTTGGAATCCCGTTCTGTTAGGAATAGTCCGGACCTTGAAAAATACACAGACAATATTCAGATTTTTTTTTCTCATGTGATCACTAAACTGTCACAATTCTTTTCATTCTGACAAAAGTCAGATTTGTTTTCCTCATAAATCTATCTCTGAAATTGCCACAATATGATTTTTGTCTCGTTTAATTATGGCTTTATCCTCACAGTATTCTTTTAAGTCAAGTAAGTCTTTTTTTTATCTCAGAAAACTGAACAAGCATTTTTTTTTTATTCTCACAATAGATTTTTGGGGAAAAAAAATGTCAAATTTTTTCTTAGTATTGCAACACCCTTTTTTTAAATTCTGAATTTATTCTCAAAATAATCAGATTTTTTTTTGCCTCCAAAGTGGAAAATTATGACCGTCACAGTTGACTAACGTTATTTTTTATTTAAAAAAAAAAAAAAAAAATTCAAATTGTACAAGCCCTTCTTTCTCATGCGATTATACCTTTTTTCCCCCTGTAATATTCTGACTATATTTTAACATTTCAACTTGTTTCTTGTAAAGTGCTGACTTAATTCTAACAATATATATATTTATTTCTCTCTTTTCAGAACATTCTGTTTTTACACCACCGGTCAAGAAATATTTAATCAGAGATGGTGTAGCAATTAGTTGCCAAATAGATGCAAATCACTAGGTAATAAATCCTTAGTTAACTTAGTTACGTGTTCGTTTTTTTATATTCATGAAGAAAGGGTCAAATAAAGACTCAACAACTAATCCGAGTTTAGTTGCAATATTTAGTTTGTTTGATTTCTGGAGTTAAGGAAATAGCACAAGTCAGATATCTCGGCGGCTCTTTTTTATCCTCACAAGGAACTGTACTCGAGCGAGTACAATCAAAAAAGTTGCACAGTCTAAAAATGCCGTCCTTACATATGTAGCCTTTCACTAGACAGGTTTTTCTGCTAAAGGTCATGTAGGTTGAAATCAGTCTTACTCACTCCCTCCCCTCGCACGGGGCCACGTCCAAGGGCAGGTCATCCCGAGGTTGGTTATCTTCTGGAAGTTGATCCCCGTTTGGTTCCATGGCTTATCCCAAGGCTCGACCTTCTCCTGCAATGTGGTCTGTGTGCCAGTGTGTGTGCTCTCTCATCTAATCCCAAATTGTTGCGTCTTTTACCATGTGTTTTTCAATGGTGTTGTCCTTGTGACTTTACCGGTGCCCAATTCGTTGTGTCTGTATTGCTACGGTCTATGTGACCAATGTGCTTTATCGCATTTGTTGTGTCTTGAGTATGTGTGTGCTGTAAATGTGAGTGAAGGTCATGAAAATACTATGCCTGTGTTTTGCAAGTGTGAATGCAATTCATGAAATATATGGAATTAAACACCTTTAGGCTCAGTAATATATGAATATCATATGTCAGAAAAATTATAACCAGTCAACACAATCACGTCTTTACTGTGCACGGTAATTCTAGTTTCTTTGATCAATGCTTTTCGTTTAATAAACGCTTAACATCTGTAGCAAATGTGCACCTGCTAATATTAATGATTGACATTCTGTCACGTAAATGCTAACGCTAAAACTATTAACATAATACAATCCTTCAATGGCTTTGTGTCCCGTATTTCTGATACTGATTCATTAAAAAAATATATTTATGAATATTGTTATTGAGATTTACATTTTTTTGCTTTCAAATGTTTCCCACAAAAGCTTGCGCAATACTAACGTATCATGCATTGTGATTTTGCTGATGTTTCTGAAAACAACTACCACCTGTTGCTGAACCTAACCCTTCATTCATTACTTCTATTATATTATCCTTTTTACTATTATCATGAAAACCATATGTGCTAAAAGAAAAGAAATCAAGTAGTGCAATATATTGATCTCAAAAAATGTACTTCCATCTTGGATTAAAACAAATAATAAAAAATTCCAGATAAAATTCTATTTTCTTTCGCACACTATAGTACTTTTATAATATTTTTTTGTAAAATTTTCCCTTCACAAAATGACCTGACTTAACTCTCAGAGTATTTAGATTTTTTTTTTAAAATAATTAAAAAAAAGTCATTTTATTTATATTTTGGTGGTGTAAAATCGGACAATTCTGACTTCATTCTCCCACACAAAGGCTGCTCTAATTTTTACCTGTCGGGGTAACTAAAATCCCATCTTGCCAAGGTTGATGCTAATTGCATTTTGACTGAAACATGCGCTCATGTAATGAATAAACCGAGCACTTATTTACAAATATTCTCTTTTAAGCTTGAAGAAGGCGAAAGACTCGCCGAAACAGGTCAGATAAAAAAATCTAACCTAAATGAAATTGTCTGCTATAAATGAACTGGTCAAATATAAATAATAATAAGAAGACAAAATGAACTTAATACAAAAAAGTCCTCATACATGTCCTGCACCACTTGAACATACTTCTCTGCTACTCCAGACTGCCTCCGACAGAACCACAGTTTCTCTCTGAGTACTCTGTCATAAGCTTTCTCCAGATCTACAAAGACACAATGCAGCTCCTTCTGACCTTCTCTGTACTTCTCTATCAGCATCCTCAAAGCAAATATTGCATCTGTTGTACTCTTTTTCCTCAGTCTAGTTTCCACCACTTGTTCCCACAGCTTCATTGTGTGGCTCATCAGCTTTATTCCTCTGTAGTTGCCACAACTCTGCACATCTCTCTTGTTCTTAAAAATGGGCACCAGCACACTTCTCCATTCCTCAGGCATCTTCTCACTTTCTAATATCTGGTTGAACAACCCAGTCAGAAATTCTGCTATCTCTCCTAGACACTTCCATACCTCCACAGGTATATCATCAGGGCCTTTCCGCTCTTCAATGCTCTTCTCACTTCATCCTGACTGATCTTTGCTACTCCCTGGTCCACAGCAGTCGGCTCTTCTTCTCTTCATTCTGTCTCATTTTCCTCATTCATCAACTCTTCAAAGTACTCTTTCCATCTTCCCATCACACTACTGGCATCTGTCAACACACTTCCATCCCTATCCTTTATGACCCTAACCTGCTGCACGTCCTTCCCCTCTCTGTCTCTCTGCCTTGCCAACCTGTATAGATCGGTCTCTCCCTCTTTACTGTCAAACCTCGCATACAAGTCATCGTAAGCCCCTTGTTTGGCCTTTGCCACTTCTACTTTTACCTTCCGTTGTATGTCCCTGTATTCCTGTCTACTTTCTTCTCTCCCTGTCTCACTTCTTCGTAGCAAACCTCTTTCTCTGGATCCATTTCTGCTCCTCCTCATTCCACCACTGAGTCTCCTTATCTCATTTCCTCCCAGATGACACACCAAGGACTTTCCTACCTGTCTCGTCTCCCTGATCACATTTGCTGAAGTTGTCCAGTCATCTGGAAGCCCCTCGTGACCATCAAGAGCCCGTCTCAACTCCTTCCTAAAGGTCATACAACACTCTTCCCTTTTCAACTTCCACCGTTTTGTCCTCTGCTCTGCCTTTGCCCTCTTTGTTGTTCTCACCACCAGAGTCATCCTACACACGACCATCCTATGCTGTCTGGCTACTCACTCACCTACCACTACTTTGCAGTCGCTGATCTCCTTCAGATTACACCGTCTACACAAGATGTAGTCTACCTGTGTACTTCTATCTCCACTCTTGTAGGTCACCCTATGTTCCTGCCTCTTCTGCAAGAAAGTATTCACAACAGCCATTTGCATCCTTTTTGCAAAGTCAACCACCATCTGTCCTTCAGCGTTCCACTCCTGGATACCAAACCTGCCCATCACCTCCTCATCACCACTGTTTCCTGCCCCAACATGTCCATTGAAGTCTGCTCCAATGACAACTCTCTCACTTCTAGGGATGCCCTGAATCATTTCATCAAGATCCACCCAGAAGTTCGCCTTCTCCTGCTCACAACCTACCTGTAGCGCATACCCACTAACAACATTGATCATCACATCTTCGATTCCTAGCTTCAGGCTCATCATTCTATCTGACATTCTTTTTACTTCCAGGACGTTCCTAACAAACTCCTCTTTCACAAACTCCTACTCCATTTCTCTTCCTGTCTATACCGTGATAGAACAACTTGAACCCTGCTCCTAAACTTCTAGCTTTGCTCCCTTTCCACCTGGTCTCCTGAATACACAGTATGTCCACTTTCCTCTTCTGCATCATGTCAACCAGCTCTCTACCTTTCCCCGTCATAGTTCCCACATTCAAAGTCCCTACTCTCAGTCCAAGTCCCTTTGTATTCCTCTTCTCTTTCTTCCTTCAAACACATCTTCCTCCTTGCCTTCTTCGACCAACAGTAGTCCAATTTCCACCAGCGCCCTGTAGGTCAGCAGCACCGATGATGGTCATTGTTAACCCGGGCCTCGACCGATCCGTTATGGGAGTCGTATATTTGATTCGCATGTTTGATTTCGCCAAAGTTTTACGTATGATGCCCTTCCTGACACAACCCTCTGTATTTATCCGGCCTTGGGACCGGCATATGAAGACACTGGCTTGTACCCCCTTACGGCTACATTAGATAGTCTACACACCACTCTTTGAAATCCTACGGTTTTTTTTTTTGTGATAAAATGAGAACTCAGTCACTGATAGTGTAGTGGTATTCTCGCCCGAGTTGTGTGCGGGCAGTTCCCACTAAGGTATGGTGTCTATGTCTCCTCTGTGCCTGGCTGGCGACCAGTTCAGGGTGTAGTGCGCCTTTCGCCTGTAGTCAGCTGGGATAGGCTCCAGCACCCTCCTGCGACCCTCTACAGAATAAGCGGTGTGGATAATGACATGACATGACAAAATGAGAACTCAAACTTATTCATTAATTCAAAACTTTATCCACCATTAATGTCCTCTATATATGCAGCTTACTGGAACGGCTGAACTTTATTTGGTGTTAACCAGAGGTAATTTAATTGATGGCAGTTGTGTGCTGACCCCCTACGAGTTTGATTGTGATTGGTTAATTTTGAACACAGCCACATGCCTCTCATAAGTGTGTGCGCACACGCAGGTAAGTGTAACACACCAACATCCCTGCTCAAATCACAAGAAGTAACTTGAAGTATTGATGTGATGAGAATTTAATTAGTGAGATGGCTGAGCTGAGGAGAAGCTGGCAGAAGAAAAGCAAGGATGCCAAAAAAAGCAGCGGAATCGAATCGCTGAGTCTTCTTGTAACGCTTTACTGGAAATTCTCATTTCTACCTTGGCCACTCCATACCGTCATCAACATTACATGTCAATCATTCTAAAAGTATAACACTGGTCCAGTGCTACATCTTTGGGTGTCCTAAGATGAAAAGTAAGATGGTGCCCCCCACACCAACCCGATACAACATTTCTTTTTCTGGTGGCCTGAAATCTTTTGTGAGTGTGTGTGGGGGTTGCATCTGACTGTTAAATGGATGCATGTATACAGGTACTGGTTCCCTGTTGAAAATGAAGTCAGTAATGTAATGAATGTATAATATTAATAATAATAATAAATATGAATAATATGAATGTAACTTGAATACATTTAATTACTTTTGGATTGCTCCAATAATACAAAAAAAAAAAACTCAAAACAAATCAACATGACTTATGGAATCAGTATGATTTATTTTTATATATATCTTTTTCCCATTTTATGGCTGTTCAATATGCATGGTTTTGGAATGCCGGAGAAAGCCTGAGCACCCACAATTCAAATCCAAAGCACAAGAAAAGTGAATGAGACAAACTACCACTTATGCACCACGCAGCAGAGGCAGACAGAGATAGGTAGAAAGATAACCTCTTGTGAGGGAAAGCGTATTTGGTAGCTTTATTAAGTTTTTCAAACCTTTCCGCATGACTAGTTTGTACATTTCTAAAAGCTAGAAAAGAGAAGTTACCTTAGCCTTGAGCTTGTGCACGCATGCCATGCGTACTCGATGATGTCACAAAGTGTCCCACGGGCAAGTTGGTGCCCCCTATGTATGATATTGCCCGACACACTGTGCTTGCTCTGCGTATATGAAGCGCCGGCACTGATATCACAATACGCTCAGACATTCTTTGTCTTCTGCAAAGAGCGACTGATATTTCGACCGCACTGAGAAGCTGAGATGAGCTGAGTCTTGAGTGCAGTATACAGAATCTGGCTAATACTGTACCCAGGTGGCCAAGTTGGGAATAGCAGTGAGCTGCACAACCGAAGGAGAAATTGTGACAAAAACCCTATTAATAGTTTTCAATTCAATTTCATAATGTCATTTGTGTATATTTTTATAAAGTATAAAATTATGCAGTGCTATTTTTTGGGGCCGGTGAGTTTGGAACAGATTAATAACAATTATAAAAACAAAACAAAAAAACATTGAAGCCACAAATGTTCTTAATGAATATAATCACATAAGTGGCGTACTGGGTTCACTCTGAGACCTGCTTGAGCTTGCTAAAGGGAAACTGAAATGCTTCAAAATACATTTTATTGCACCCTCACCAGCTTTTCTAGTGCTGTTCTGTTAAATTGGAAAAAGAGGAAGATTTTTTACCTGAACAGTGTTTCTGGGCTGATGTAGGGGATCACAGACGCCCACGGTTAAGCCTCGTGGGGGTTCATCATTTATGAGCTTTTGGTGAAACACAAACGGAACAGCAATTACCTGCAATACCTGCGACAAGATCCCCGTGGAAGGATGTCTAAAAAAAGAAACTTAATTTCTTTAATTGCGATGTCAGTGCAGGACTAAAAAATGCTCATTTACCGCTCCATCTCTTGCCCCAACACACGCACGCTCACATTCACTTAGTCAGTATTTGCATTTGCAGTTTACCCTTTTACCTCATTATGCTGTGGGTCAAATCCACATTGTAAAAACATATTTTCTAAATGTGGAAAAAATGGCCATGATATTTTCTTACAGCTTCACAATAGTACATATTCTCAGATTTATGTAGTCCTCCATGGAAGCAGACTGATGATTCTTGGTTTGAACCCAAATAAAAAAAAATTGCATTTTTTTTATAAAACAATGATCAAAAACGTTGCTGATTTTCTAATGTTGTGGAAAAATCCTTTACTGGATCCTAATTAATTGATGTTTGTACAATTTTAACATGCATTGTCAATTTGATTGAAGGTTTGAAGTGGAATTGGCGGCAAGGTGGGCGACTGGTCAGCACGATGGCCTCGCAGTGCAGAGGTCGTGGGTTCGATTCCGGCTCCGGCCTTCCTGTGTGGGGTTTGCATGTTCTCCCCGTGTCTGTGTGGGTTTCCTCCGGGTACTCCAGTTTCCTCACACATTCCAAAAACATTCATGGCAGGTTGATTGGACACTCAAAATTGATGCGGATGGTTGTTTGTCTTTGTGTGCCCTGCGATTGGCTGGCAACTAGTTCAGAGTGTACCCTGCCTACTGCCCGTTGACAGCTGGGATAAAAATAATTATGGTCATCAATAAAATAATGGACAGAGTAATCGATTATTTAAGTAACACTGGTCAACAGCAAATTTTAATTAGAGATGGCTTTATGCGTTCCTGAATGTGATTTTGAAGTGGATTTAAAAAAATGTCAGTATTTTCTCCAGCACATCAGGTTGCAGCACATTTTTTTGTTTTTAATTAACCTATCAAAGTTTCTGCAACACAGATTTTAACATGTTGTAATTTATAGCTATGACGTTTCAGAAAAAAAAATCCACTTGTTGCTGAACCTAAACCTTAATTCATAAATTGTCACATGGGGAGTGGGGTTTGGACCCAGAACCAGACAGGAGTGACGACGTAAAAGTCTTTATATACAAAAATTCCAAGTAATAACAAGCAGGCCTGGATTCAGAACGCAAAGCTTGTCGTACTGACGATGTGTCACTGAGTAACTCGATCTTAAATACTCCAAGCATCAAGCCTATATGACATCATAAAAGAACAGAGCATAGCAACTGTGTAGCAACAGATACATTAAGACATGTCACAACATAAATATCACTAAATATCTAAATCACTAAAAATCTAAAGCTTACACATTACATATTGTTGTCACTTTGTTACTTCATTATCATTATTAAAACCTGACCTGCTGGAGGGAAAAAAGGGCAGATTGGGAATCAGCTCAAAACATTTATCGGGAAAATTTGCACCTCTGATTAAAACATTTAGTAAAAATTTGTTGACCAGTGGAATTGTTTGTTGCACCCATAGAGTCAACATGAACACAGAATATGCAAGTGCCCGGAAAACAGTCAGTTTGTGAGTGCTTGCGGGCCACACACACACACACACAGACGAGAGAACATCAATCTCCGCCCAAATGATTTGCTGACTGCATGAAAGCACTCTCATCTGTCTTGTGCTGTTTATTGAAGGGAAAGTGGTTGAATTTAGCACAGCCGTGTGTCCTTGTCCGCACCGGAGGCGATACGACAAAAAAAACAAACAAAAAAACAATTGCAGGCTAAGCCATATTTGGAATAAATAAATAAATAAATAAATCACTAGAATCATTACTTTTGCGCATAGCACCAGAGAGAGCGGAGGGGGGTCTGAATTGTGTTAGTTCGGTGGGATTTAGATTAAAAACATGAGGGTCAAGAAATTGCTGACTTTGCATCTTGACAAACACGACACAGTGAACCCTCGCTCTATCACGGTTCTGCAGAATTTTGTTCCCCATGTGTTTTTACAGTAGAGTGAACCACCACTACTTGACCCGCGAGTACTGAAAATCCATGTCTGATTGATGCCCATTGCAGATGCATTGAAGAAATAAATACTACTAATAACATAATAGTGTATTGAAGAGCATAAATCATTATCAAACATGTGCGCTGACAACATCCTGCCTTGACTGTGCAGAACAAAAAGAGGGGCGTCACTGCCAACTCTGTGTGAAAGAAGCTGGTGACCTCAGGTTTGATAAGTGACAGGCCGGGTTAAGCAGGCTGAATTCCCTCCTGATTGGTGTTAGCTAAAGAAAACAAAAGTGCCCGGGTGAGGTCAGAGCCACCACTGACGAGCTAATGCATGTGGCGTCGCCCCCGCCGTAATCCAAATTCACCAGGCAAAGGTTATGGCCTCAGCTCTCCAGACTGTTTAACATTCAGCTTGGATGCAACATTATAAGCTTCTGCACCCTTGCATTTTTGCAATTACTATTCAACAAGAAATGAAGGCTTGCAATGTCAACTGAAGTGAAAAATGATTAAATGTGGCATCAACAGCCGCCTTGAGTTTAGACAACTATAGTTTGCTCAAAACAAACATTTTTCTGTCTACCCAGTAGACTCATTTGGACAAATTCCCAAGTGAAAATTTGTTGAAGTGAAAATAATTTACTCAAAAATGATTGCATCAAAACTGTTCAATATTGGCCATAGGTCCTTGAAATTTTTATCGGTATAGACAATAATTTGCTGAAATCATGGAAGGTTTTTCACCAATTCTACCAAGTTGGGCTCAATCGGACAAATCCCAGAATAGTAGTTCATTGGCGTTGAAGGAATTCATCCAAAATTTGGCCATTAGTCCTTGAGACTTGTACATGCAATGTGATTGGATTAAAAAAAAATTGAATCCACATATACTGGAAGCAGTGCAGGCAAGAGAACAATTTCAAGGAACGCATAAAGTATTGTAATTTAGGCTGTGATAGTAGGTCAGTTCTCCAACCTTTATTAATGTTTATACCAAACTGTAACAGCATTTTAAACACCTTTCCGACAGTGCCGATAAAAACTGAGAATTATTCTCTTTGTATGGAGCAGGGATGCCAAGATTATTGAACTAATCACGACGACGTTGACGATCCAAATCTACAACAGTTGATTTAAATAGTCGATGAGTCGTTTATTTATATACCGTATTTTCACAACCATAAGGCGCACTTCTAATTCTGACGTTTTCTCAAAGATGGGGCGCCTTATAATGCGGAACACCGTACGTGTGGAGCAAGTTCCAAATATGCACATGTGTGACTTTCATTAGATTCACTTGATTGACTGGGTCCATTATACAGAGTGTTCAGCATCAAAGGTTTGATACTTCACCGACACTTTTAAACAGTCTCTTACTACCCTCTGTTGGTCACTGTTTGAAAAAAAAGAAAAGCAAAGAAAACAAAACAAAAACAGATACTTCCCAAAGCACACCACTTGCCATCTCTCTAACCAGCCATCTGAGTGGCTGAGGTTGAGGCTCTCACAGAATGCTTGCACCATTTGGAATATGAATGACATGAGAGATAAATGTTTTGTGTTAGTATTATTTCTTTGTTCCTTTTTTTGGTTTTCATCATTTGCTACTATGCTGTTCAGTTGCTGTGGTGGGATGGTTTTGGGGAGCGGCACGGTGGATTGGTTAGCACGATTGCCTCACTGTGCAGAGGTCGTGGGTTCGACTCGGCTCCGGCCTTCCTGTGTTTAGTTGGCCGGTTCTCCCCATACCTGCGTAGGTTTCCTCTGGGTAATCCGGTTTCCTCCGGTGTTCCAAAAACAAGCATGGCAGGTCGATTGAACACTCTAAATTGCCCCTAGGTATGAGTGTGAGCCCGGATGGTTGTTTGTCTCTATGTGCCTTAGGATTGGCTGGCAACCAGTTGAGGGGGTACCCCTCCCTACTACCCGAAGACAGCTGGGATAGGCTCCAGCACCCCCCATGACCCTCGTGAGGAGAAGCGGTACAGATAATGGATTGATGGATGGATGCATGCTAAGCCAAGGTAAGTTTTGACAAGCCTGCACCCTTTAATGCGGTGCGTCTTATGGTCGTAAAAATACAGTCATTTTGTAGTGTTAGTGCAACTCTGCACTGTGAATAGTTTTGGTCCCATTTTGAAATGCACTAAACAATATACAATTACAAAAAAATTAAGGCCACAATATTGCCTTCAATTTAAACATCATTTATAAACATCTCAGAAATGCCGGTAAAAGCTGCAAATGTGAATCAAAGTTGAATGTTGTATCATTTTACTAATTTTCACATGCCTCAAAGAAGTCAAGTTGTAAAATGCTTGTAACATGCAGCAATTTACATCTGATCTGATTAGTTGACTAATCGCGACTCTTGTTGGCGATTAGTCGACAAGCAAAATAATAGTTTGAGGCTGCCCTAAGGAGCTTTCATGTCAGATGTCACAGGATGGGATGGTGCTAGCTCCCTAATGTTGAGGGCCGTGAGTGTATGCGTATATTTAAATATATCTTTCAACTACATCCCTCAAATTAGCAGCATAATTGGGGGGGTAATGTTTTTCTTTGGCGGACGCCGACCGTTCCAGCAGCCGACCGCATCCTGCGAGGCATCCTTCCAAATCGTTCACGGGCAACTCTCACTGTGTTCCATTTAACCGCGTTCTGTGTTCACTCTCTGCCGATAATGTACACTGTGGCAATGAGGGCCGGCGCAGACAACCGGTAGGATTATAATCCCCGTGGGCGTCATTTAACGCGCTGTTTCACAGCGAACCGTAGGCCGAGATGACGGCAAGACTTTACAGCTTTGTTGAATATGTGACAACGGTGTCGTTGGCTGTTAGTTAAAAGAGGAAGGGATGTCGTAAAAAAAAAAGAAAAAAGGAGGCTGTTTTCATGCCTCTATTGAGGCTGGGGAAGACGCCAGGCCAAGCAAGCAATTGTCTCCTTGCCCATAAACAGCACAAGTTGACACTTTAATTGATGGGAGGAAATAGAAAACATATTTTAAGGTTAATATACAAGCCCATTGGTGGTTATGGCAGGAGTCCAGATTGAAATGTCAACAAGAGAGGTGGACCCAAAAGCTTCTTACGCTGCACATTTTTAGTGTCTTTTGAAGATGTGCCTGTGATGACTGAAAAAAATGAAGAAGCTTTTTCTTTTTTCCGATTTGGCATAGCAATTCAGTACAAGTAAAAAAATAACAAGTAAGGTAGATTTGGACACTACTTCAACCTTGGTTTGGAGGTGGAAAAATAAATCCTACTTGGTTCTTCGTTGTTATTCTACTACACGTTTCCTTGAACCATCCTGTCCCAAAGTGTCAGTTATTTAATATAACAGTGTGCGTATTAGGGCCGCAACTAATGATTTTTATTTAATAGACAATAAATCTGTAAATTTTTTTGTTCAATTAATACAATACAATTTTATTTATACAGCGCATTTCACAAAAGCTGGAACTATAACTATGCGCTTTCCATATGCCGTCATATAAATTAGCAGCATTACAACACAAATTAAAACACATGCACAATAGACTAACATTCTCATGTTGAGTCGAAAGCTAAAGAATAAAAATGTGACTTCAAAGTAACAAATTGTAAAAAAATAACAAATTTCCTTCCCTTTAATAAAAAACTGTAAATTATTAATTTGGCAAAAAACGCGAAAACAAATTGATTACAAGTCAGTATTTTTTCCTGTAACGTCATAAAATAGGCAAAAATGTTGATCGTCAAAACAACAAAACAGTGTCCGAAAATGTTCATTGATCAAGGATTAATCGACCATCAAAATTGCTGTCGATTAATTGTTGCAACTCTCATTACATACATACACACACATGCGAGCACGCACAAACACACACACACATATACGTATGAAATGTACAATTAGGCTCATGAGTTTTTATACTGCATGTTGCTGAATCGTTTGTGTTCAATGTGTTGTTTGAAGGGTTCAAATACCGCAACATACTGCAGATGCTAATTAGCTTACAATTACAACCCTTTATTTAGGCAGTTGTTTGATTGTTAGCCATCAGCAGGTCTTTAGTAAATGTTGTTTACGCTGCCTTTTTGTCTTCATCCAGTTCACATCGTCATAAAATCTAACTGCTAACACAGAGTCTTCAAAGACAAAAAGGTCAGTGAGTGGTCGACTTCATTAGCGTTCACTCACATAGGCTTCCAACTGTTAAATCTGCTACATGTCCGTGCATTGATTTCCATGACTCCTGTCACACAGCGAGCAAGTGAGCTGGTGCTGGACTCCTCTCATCCGCTATCGCACTAGTTTCATGCTCCTGCATAATCGTCTGCAGTATTCCACTGAGGAGACAGTGCAAAACAGCCAAGCTTTTAATGGTCGGGTGGCCAGTAGCTTAAGGATCACTGGACCAAGATGGGCTACTAATTTTACATACTGCTTGTAAAAAAAAGTCCATTAGGTGTACTTTTTCGGGATAGGCATATTAATTGTTTAATTAATCATCAATGATAGATTAATTGTGTCTTGAAGAAATGTGTCAAAACAGGATATACTACTTGGCTATAGCCAGCAGGGGTGCTGCTGATGTCTCCATTCTTAACTGTTAGTCTGCTGTCTGAAGATTCTGTTTTATGTAATCAGGACTTTAAAACATTCGGAGAGATTCTTCTTTTATGTTAAAAATTAAAAATTACAATAATTTGTTTCCTCATTGTCAATCAAGGAAATGTAAAAATGCCAATCTCTAGTACTTAGCGTTCTAAAATATTGTGATGTATGGAGACGGAATTTTTAAATTGATATTTATTCAGCCGTCATATAAATTTAGCAAAAAAGTGTAGCTGGTTGCAAAGTCACAATCGGATTCGACAGGTTAGCAAATAAGAGGCTAACGGTATACACAAGCTCGCAAAATTAACAGTATGCATTAAAACACATCTGCTTTTGTTGCTTTCATAAAGACTGGGACTCTTTCTTACCTGATTTATAAATGAAAAAGAAATGTCATTGTGTGTGTGTTTGTGTGTGAGATAAGTGTTTGGATATGGGGCCAATGTTATACCGTATATTTATTTACAACATTTGAAAAAGTTTTTTAGAGGCTTATTTCAAGTAAACAACCTGTCCCTATGTGTGATTGTGAGCACGGATGGTTGTTTGTCTTTGTGCGCCCTGTGATTGGCTTGCAACCAGTTCAGGGTTAAAGGATAATGTAAATGGCAGTCAATTTAAAACTGAACAAAGGTTGGACTGCTCGGAGCCACTTTTGTGATCCTGGCATGGAAGTCCATTGTTTCAGAGGGGTCTCGTTCACACCTCCTGTGGTGCAGCTGTGATCTAATCTTCCTGCATTCCTCTGAGTGTCTGGTCATTAGCATGGTCTAAACTTCAGTTACACTTAAAGGATTTCATACTTTTGACTATTAAAGGAATATAAGAGTTTGAGCTTAACATAGTTCATTAGATGTTGGTGCATCCAATGTATGAAAATGTGATATTGTAAAATGCTGAGAGTGTGACTGGTGGCGCGAGGCTGGTTGCGGGGGTTGTGCAAGAATGGAATGTTTTAGAAGCAGAAGGCGCTGAGCGAGACGAGATGACTCCGGGACCAGTGGACGAAGGAGAGGCCATCGGGGGATAGCACAAGCAGGAGGAGTCGCCACGGGATTCGGCGGGAGGAGAAAGACCAATGAGAGCGAGCTAAAGTTAACTGCAATACACATAGCCAATAGAATCATGCCAGGATGCCTTTGTCTGTGCCATTTTGCATGTTGTATAGTATGAATCAGGACTGGGCAACTCGGGGGTAGAACACATTCGCTGGTGGTATGAGAGGTGTAGAGCTGTATTGAGAGGGACCCAAACTCAAGTTGTAGATTTGTGTGTTAGGAATAAATCCACTCGTGTGTGAAAATGCCGGCTTCCTGATACCTTTCTATTGCAGAACGAGCGCGCATATTGTTGGATGTGTGGGAGTTGGGTAAGGTCGCAAATTGGAGTCAGATTACTTATTTGAGTTTACATTGGGTTAAAGTTAAATTCTAACATTGATATAAAGATAAATTCCAACAATTTATGGTGACGCCGACGGGATGCATGAGAGGTAATAGAAGTCTGGGACTTCAACGAGAGTCTGGGACTCTAAGAAATGAAAAGAAGCCTGGGGCTTCAAGAGCCTGGGGCTCAAAGGAAGCCTGGGGCTTCAGGAAAAACCACAAGAGTCTGGGACTCGGGCCTGGGGCCCACGTCCACACCAGGTGACGACCTGATAAAGATTAAAGGATAAAGGAGCCACACTTCTGACCGGCCTTCCTCTTGGGCCCACAGTGACATAAGGTAAGCAGATCCTTTTCAAATTCTGCATATTGGCAACGCTAAATTATAAGAGGAAGGCGGAGTGGAACGGCGTTAAAATGTATAAATAAATAAGTGTAAAAGTGTGGACGATAGTAGTGTAAAATCTGGGATTTACCTACTAGAATAGTTTGGAACTATTCGTGGTTAAGATACGGTATAAAATCTGGGATTTACGTATCGGGACACGGTTTAAAATCTGGGATTTACGTGTCTGTGTGGAAGCTGTGTGAATGTGAAGGCTAAAATTGTTCTGCGTAAGAAGTGGTTGGGACACACACGAGTGGATTTCAGGATGTTGAAGGAGAGGAAGTGTTATAGTGGTCTCGGGTCCTGGGTGTGGCAAGGAGATTAAGGATAATTCATAAAAATGAAACATAAAAAAGAGAAGAAAAACATGAAGTAGGGATGAAATAAGAAAAGAGAAAGAAAGAAAGCTAGAGAAAAGAGAAGAAATTGTGTCAGTGTAGCGATTGGAAGTTCAATAAGAAAAGAAAAGGAATGTGAAAAAGATGCAGAATGTGTAGAAAAGAGAAAGGAACAATTAATGTTCCATGGAAAGGAGGATGGTGAAACAGGCAGTATTGAGAATGACAGAGTTTGGTGATTGAAGAAGGTGTGACTTGAACAAATGAAAAGGATAAGAATTAGGGTCTGCTGTAAGGAGGAATTGAAGAAATAAATATTTTATGTTTCATACTTTAGTTGATGGTCTTTCTATTAAGGTAACTGTAATTAGTAACTGGAATGAAATGCACAGATGGAAATGACACAAAGAAAAAAGATTGGTGTTATGAAATCATAATTGAATGAAGCTTTTGAGAGCATGCGAAACCTTTGCAAGAGCATAGGTGGTTCCTGTCTTTGTAGTTTGTGATTTGATACCTTGATTGGTTGAGTGGCTTTGGTAAGGCTACAGTGAATTTGGAAAATTAAAGGAAAAAAAATAAGAGTGAGAAAGATTTTAAAGAAGGCAATGAGTATAGGTGTAATCGTAAAATCATGAGTGTGCTCTAACAAAGAGTTAACAGCTCTTTGAAGTTAGATGCCCGTTCCAAAGTAGGGGGAGGAAGTCAGAGAAAGAGGATGAAGTGATTGAAAAAGTGGAAGAAAAGACGGAATGTCTGAGAGGCATTTATCCACAGTTGCCAGACTCGCAACAGTATGTGTTTGAGCCGCCGCCCGATCCGACGGCGCCATTAATGGGGGGGGAGCAGAATGGTTTGAGATGCAAAAGATAACGATTCACAGATGACACCAGCGACCATACAATTGATCGAACAGGCTGTGAATAATGAGAGAGAGGGTGCGCGGAGAACAGCAGGGGAGTGTGGAGACGCCCGTGCTGGGCCCGGGGGGGGGAAGCACCAGCAGGAACATGTAAACATTTCAGACACAAGAGGAAAAACAGGCATCAATGGCAGTCGTTAACTGATTGAAAAGGAAGATATGCCTTTTGGTGCTCTCGAAAGAAGGTCACAGTCCTTTTGTTTCAGAGGTGTGTCGCGGCACCCCCCTCGATGTTGCAGACGTTGATCTAATCTTCAGGCATCTGCCTCTCATTGAGGTGTGGAGCAGTTTTTTACAGTGCTAGTGTAGTATGGTACGGGATAAAATATATGTATTCAACCTAACAATAAATACAAATTAGCAGGGAATTAGAACACAAGTTAAACACAGAAACATGCAGGGGATGCCTGAGGAACAGCAGGGCGGCGACAATCTTATTAAAATTTAAATTTTAAGCAAAGGGATTATGGTTTTGGGATAAGTTTTAAGTGAAGTATTCTATGAACATGTTGAAAGAAAATCTTTGGAAAGGGGAATATCTAGCCATTGGAGATTGGTTTACCAAATTTAAAGTTGGACTAAATAGTTTTGTAGATGATTTATTAACTGATGTGTATTAAATGTGACAAAGGTGTGTTGGAGTTTTTAACTTTAAATGTACCAAAAGTTTACCAAAATAGTTCGAATTAATTATCTGACTCCATTAATGGTTAACCAAACACAACCTCCATTCTTCCAACAATTATGCGCGCTCGTTTTGAGAGAAAGATGACCAGGATGCCGGCAACTTCACACGGGAGTGGATTTATTCTTAACAGGAGATCCAATACAAAGTCTGAGAGGCCCGGTTACAGCAACCAACAGGAAAAAAAACAACCCCCCCCTAAGTTGCCCAGGATCATTTATACATTACAGCAAACAAAGCCAAGACTTCCTACTCTTCCCCTATTGGCTATGTGTCATCTGCAGTTAACTTTAGCTTTCTCTTAGTGGACGTCTTCTGCCCGCAAGGTGACGTGTCGGCTCTTCCCACGGTGCGCGCCATGGCAGTTGTTTGTGCGCTCCACTGCCGATGAACCACTGGATCTGTTATTCTGCTCTCACGGTCGACCGTGTGACCATCTCACACAACAACAGACGGGTGGCCTTGATCGAAGTCCGGGACCCTTCGCATCTGCACACTCAGTTCTCCGACGTGCGGCTCATCCTGCACAAAATATCTGCCACCCATGCATTTCACACAGCCTGGCCTGACCTTTTCTCATGCATTGATTTAAAGCCCAATCAGTATATATCTTTATTGCATTAAACTGAATACATGTCACTTGTAGTCAAGCTTATAAAATCTTTTAATCCCTCTCATGGCCTCAGCGAACTGAGGCCATCACCCCCGCCAAAATAATAAGAGAAAAATAATAACAGTAAAAAATAAAAGATGTGGAATGATATATAAAATTTTAATCCCTCTCATGGCCTCAGACAACTGAGGCCATTACCACTTACTCCGCTGGACCCCATGGACCTTCTGTTTGCCAGAGGAACCGGCTCTGGGTCCGACAGGGGGATCATGCACTTGCCACTCGGTGGCAGCGGGCCCAAGGTGCGCTCGAGGGTTTTAACTGTAAGAGATCTGATACAAGGTATACAACAACATCCGCAAAGCACCATAATAGCTGTAAATACTGCCACTACGATTAATATAGAGCTAATCAGACCTGTCCATTTAGCAAAGACATTCAACCATCCTGACCACATTTCCGAATCTCCACCTGAATGTTCTTTCATCCCCTTGTTCAAAGATTGCAAACCTTCCAATGCCTTGGTGAGACGCCCATCCGGTGCCGTGTTGTTTGGGATGAAACTACAACATTGATCCCGAAATATCCCGCACACTCCTTGTTTTTCCGCCAATAACATATCTAAAGCAATCCTATTTTGAAACATTATTAATAAGGTTTTTGACAATTGTTTATGTACCGCCTCTAATTGATCCCAATTTAACTGGTCCAAATCTACAGGTGTCGCACTCACCGGCATAATTAAAGTCACCAGGGCACACCTGCCAGAGGCATTGGTCGGCAGCCTGTCGTATAGAAATTTTCCACCATAACACAACCAGACGTCTGCACGGGAAAGCGGGGGTCCTGCTGGAAGAGACACATTCGTTTCACACCAATCCCACGGTATTTGTCCAATTGTGTGTCCTGCTCCATTCAACTTCAAACACGTAAAATTTTGCTTGGCCACCTTATTATCAATCACTTAAATTCTCTAAATCAATTGTGTGATTGAATAATTTCGCATATATACCAACCTCGGGGTCTTGGTCACAAATTTTATAAAACAATATCACCTGTGCGTCTGTCAACCTATCCGAGCTGTCCTCCCGTTCCTCGTACATGACCGTCTGGTTGCAGTGGTACTGTAACATCACAATTTTTGTCTCCCCTCCGTCTGTCTAAAAAACAGTCTCATAGATTAGAAGCAAACATACTAAAAGCGTAGAAAGCAAGCCTATCATTCAGAAATAATAAGGAAAAGGACAGCCGTGTCCATTTTTATGTTTGATTTGTATGTGTTTCAATTGGTCAGTATCTCCCCCTCTCTTGACCTGCCCATCCGGGCGGTCAACCTTCAGGCTCACCATATCGGGGAAAGAACTCCGGTGCGGGTTGAAGTTGTGTTTATTAGAACCACTTACAACCTTTTGTATCTAACTGCACCGTATTTTCATTTGATAAATGCTTTCTGTTTAATTAATGTTTAACACATTCAGCAAATATGAACCTGCTAAATCAAATATTCGACCTTCTGTCCCGCACGTGTCTACAACAATGCCAGCAATCGTCATACAATCCTTCAAAAAATGCATGCTAAATAATCGCAATAATACCCTAATTAATTGTATTCAATCACCTTTTTCAATTTGTTTGTGAAGCTTGTATCAGTCACTTGAATAATATATTTTAATTAACGTAAACTCACCAAATATTATATCTATTTCAATTCCCAGACTGTTGCAATAGCTTTCTTCGAATATAATCTAGACCGTGTCATCCTCACAGGCATTAGCCCAGAAACAATTCTCCAACGTATAAATTTAGTTTTGCTGATAATCACCACAAGCAGTGTTGGTTCGCAATAATGTCCTAATGATATCCAGCTAATATGGCACAACACTAGAATCTGGCTTCGCAACATGGGCAAATCATTCCTGAATTAAATAAAATTTAGTTCACTGAGTTCAAATATCTAACTGTGTTTAGAGATTACAATTTAAGCCTTGAGCTAACGCTCTAATTTTGACTGTTTTTTGACAAATATTTAAAGCAACCCAAATGAAATAGTAACCATTTATGCTTAAAATAAAAAATCCCAAAACTATAATAACGGGAAGAATAGGTGCTCTCCAAGACATAGACAGCTCCAAGACCGCTGCAGTCTTCACCTCCCATTGTCTCCCGAATGCTTCAATCCACCTCCAGGCCGTGCCCACACTGCTTCTGTCAACTGGGGAGGGTGTAGAGACAGTAAAAACAATACACACACACCGAATTACCTCTTCCGAGTGACCCGTCTTGTGAAATTTTGGATGTTGCCAAAACCGAAGAATTTGTGGTGGGTGTTAAAATATGATATTCTGATAGTGACGCGGAGTATTCAACAACTATGGGGCCTAGATCTTTTGTATGATGATGTGCATCGATATTCAATGTGATTTGTGGCTCGGTGTAAGTAAACAATTCATACCATTTCCGCTGCTCAGGGACAAGGCAGGCGTACGAGGCAACGCCGGTAGACATAACAAATATATAATCCTAATGGAAGATCTACTCCTGACTAAATTTAGATGAATGCATTTTGATAAACCAAACCATGTGTGACCACATGTACAATGTAATGTCAATTGGTGAATTGAATGGGTGGAGGTTGCTACACCACTCAGACCAGAGCAGGAACAGGGCATACCCACCGCGGGAGGATGAAGAACCAGGTTTCAGAGCTGCCCTCAGATGTTTCAGTTTAGTTCAGCCACTGGGAAGGAAGAGAGCACGACATATGCTCCCTCCGAAGGATGTGCACAGTCAAGTTCAGTCCCATCCAGAAATGCCACTCGAATTCCAGTGTTCGTTCAGTCTAGGGCAGTGACTCAGGCAATCTCGAGAGTCCACAAGGCTCACTGGGAGATGCGGAAGGAGCTCATAGCTCGCCCTAATATCCAGCACCATCGAAAACTTGTCCATCCACCGTCCCCGGAATGCAGGGACCTGCCAGTCCTCGAACGCTGAAGCTCCGTGGCCCCCTGTCATGGAATGGGGTACCAGCGGGTTGGTGTCAATAGTGCGTTGGGAGTGGGTAACGGTGGCGCCCCCTGCGCTGGTGGAGCGCTCCTTGCGACAGATATGGCACCGGACCAGAGGATGGCACATTCCAGAAAGTGGCTCAGCATGGACAGCCCATCACCCAGTGACCCCACACCCCGCAGCACGAGCACACCCCACTCACAACCCCTGTCTATAACCACCCCTACCTCTGTTACCGCAATCCCGACCTCGTTGACCGCCCTGCTATGGACAGCCGGTCTGCTGTGGCGCCGCGTCACCCGAACCTTGCCTACGAGCAGCAGAAGTGGAAGGAGCAGGTCCAATGGGAGCCATTGGCTGCTGCCTTTGCTGCTCCCCCTTTTTTTGTTTTTTTTATCTCTCTTGGCCTCCTTAACCTGCAAGTACAACAATTTTTAGTAACGCTCCTTAATCCACTCCCATATTTTCCTTTTCTGATGTTGTGCAAAATTATGTACAAAATGTGCTCTACTTAGACCGATTTAGCATTTTTTCATTGATGGACTGTTTCGCATGATGTCTGCACCCGGAAGGGGCACGCCCATGAGGACGGCCCACTGGAACAGCTGTGTAATGACGACATTATTGGACGGGTCACTTCCGGAAGGCTCACTCCATTCACGTCTCGTCCTGGCCACATAGACCAGGCCTGTCTCCTCCCCTCTCCATCTGAAAGACACAGCAACATCGGCCCCAACGGGGCCAGAAATACTCTGATGCACGGCACGGCCAATCTCACCTGAGGTGTCCCCATTCAGCCGATGACCATCATGCTGGTCTGTAAGTCTGGCCTCGGGCTCAAGTGAGGACAGTTCCTGACAAGTAAATTTTGTCCCGAATGTAACTCTCGCATCCCCCTACGGAGGACCTACCCTTGCATTAAGTGAGTAATTTTTCATGAAAACAGCGCAACTGCCCCACTTAACTGACATTAACTTCAAGTATCACTGCTGTGGTGCCATATTACATGGAAATGTCTAAACAATCCAACAAAATTTTGCCCTATCCTGGACTGGGTGTGTGTTATCTAGTCGTGCACCCGATGTGAATCATAAAACCTGCTGGGCACAAAAGCAGGCTAAATCAACAACTATCTTATTCTCCCTCTTTGTTGAGGAGAACCTGGGCGTGATGAGGCGCTATTTGAAGCGTTCTCCGGCCTTCTGGACACACAGGTCACATGTCACTTCAAACCTGTGGAGAGAGCTGGAGGAGTAGCAATTGCCAGTGAGAAGGGCCAAATTACCTCCATTCTGAAACTTTCAGTTTTGCATACATTTTGTGTAATAACGTCAATCAACCATTCACTTGATGCTTGAATTTAATTACTCCAATCTGTCACCAATAATAATTTGGAAATCAATACTCGGGAGTGCAATAGGGATTCAGGTTGATCAGGCCTGTCCGCCCATTGCACCCTACGTGCTGTAAGGGCTTGTCGGTGCACTTAATCAGGTTTCTTTCCTGAGGCCGCCCGTCCCTTAAACATTCACTCAAACCACATAGACATACAAACACTTTTTCTTTCACACTTTCATTCCCCTCTAGGTATCTAATTCCTTACCCAAAAAGATAATTTCCACTTTCCAATTCCACACCGAGACCCCTCCCTTGGCGCGTCCGCCTTGATTACACTAAGATTTGTGCTGGCATATCCTTAATTTTGCCTCAATTCAGCCAGCGTATGCCGAAGTTTACAACTGTGGTTCTCTTGATTTTACCATTCAGTCCCCGTGATGTTGTTTCTCCTGGACATGGCTGACGATCCTGCACCTGTGACGTCAAACACCTCATAAATGTGGATGTTAATAATAATAATAATAATATTGCCTTTATTAGTCCCACAATGGGGAAATTCGAGATTCGAACCCAGGCCTCCTGGGGAGACTGGGACCTGAACGCGGCGCCTTAGACCACTCGGCCATCCTGGCAGCCATAATAATGCCTTTATTAGTCCCACAATGGGGAAATTCGAGATTCGCACCCAGGCCTCCTGGGGAGACTGGGTCCTGAACGCGGCGCCTTAGACCACTCGGCCATCCTGGCAGCCACGAAGATTCGAACCCAGGCCTCCTGGGGAGACCGGGTCCTGAACGCGGCGCCTTAGACCACTCGGCCATCCTGAGCAGTCGGGCATTTTTGGAAATGCTGTCATGTCCCTTAAAAGTTGTCATGTCAGAGTTCGCGTCGTACAGTCATAAAACATCTGTCTTCCACCTTTGTCACATTTAATTCACATCAGTTAATAAATCATCTACAGAACTTTTTAATCCAACTTTATATTTGGTAAACCAATCTCCTATCAAGGCTCATATTTTCTTATGGGGAACACAAATTCCTCTTTATTTATGCCAATGGATCCTTAAAAAATTTTCTTCATGCCACATCACAAGGAGAATCAAATTAACAATAACCTACAGAGAGTAGGCAGCAAAGAAAGTAAACAAAACTATCGTAGACCAAACAACCAGCTATGTTTATCAGCCAAAGGGAACACAGACACACACACCCCCACACACACACAGTGAGGAGCTGAGTGTCATGAAAAGAGACAAACTGGGCTGTGAAGGGATGGGTTGTATGGAAACAAACATAGGGGCCGCGGGCCACTCAGGGCCTCAGTGTTTTCCCCTCCTATTTGTCTAGAATTCATCAGGGAAAAATCATAACTCAGAAAAATCATAAAGAAAATAAATAATATTATCTACCGATAGAACAGGAACATTTTACGTGACCAGATTTAGAAAACTACTAAAATACTAGTAGGCCCATATCAATGACAATAGTCTCAAAATAAGTAGTTTTAAACTTGTCAGTTTTCAAACTGTAATATTCCGAACAGTATTCCTAAAACAACTCCACTCTGGATGGCCGCAGCCACGTGCTAACCAGCCGAGCCGAGCACCAACAAGCAAAGTGAGCTCAATCAATAATATAACAAAACTGGAATAACTTTTGCCATTTTCTTTTTGCCTGGAAACCCCTGACATACATGATTGACTACAAATATACGCCAAAGGTTCAACGACCAGTTCAATATCACCCTTTACCAATCTTGTCACTTGCACAACCCTCCACAACATTCAACATCTCCTTTTTCTCACGTGCCTCTCCTTCTTATCCACTTTCACAACCTTCTCAACCTTTTCTTCCAATTTTATGTTTGCCAATGCTGTCGCCACTGTCGCCAATTGATGCACACTAAGTCTGTCCTCCTCCACCATTGCCAATTCTTTTTCCATTTTACCTTTCCGAATCCATTTAGCTTTATCTTTTGCCCCTTTTCAATTGTTTGATGTCATTCAACATTTTCCTCTCTTTCTTTTGCACCTGCTTAGCCAACTTAATCATATCCCATGTGGTCATCCATTTGTAATTTCAACAACACCTTCCGATACCTCTCTTTTGCTCTTTCTTTTTGTTTGTTTATCTTTTTTCTCCTCAATTCCACTCTTTAATTGCGTCTCCAACTTCACATAATGTCCATCAATTTCTTGCCTCACACCATCACTTTCATACGGTTCATCGCAACCGAGCCCCATATCACACTTATCTCCACTCCTCCTGAACAATCCACCCCCGTGCGTCCCAGCCAAATATCAAACAAAACAGTCCAAATTATATCACACCAATCACACTGCTTACACTTGCACACAAATTGCGATACGTAAATCCCAGATTTTACACCGTATCAATACCACATATAGTCTCAGACTATTTTTGTAATAAGTAAATCCCAGATTTTACACCTTATTACGACTTTGCGATACGTAAATCCCAGATTTTACACCGTATCAATACCACATATAGTCTCAGACTATTTTTGTAATAAGTAAATCCCAGATTTTACACCTTATTACGACTTCGCGACACGTAAATCCCAGATTTTACACCGTATCAGAACCACAAATTTAGTAATAAGTAAATCCCAGATTTTACACCTTATTACCGTGATACGTAAATCCCAGATTTTACACCGTATCACCGTGACACGTAAATCCCAGATTTTACACCGTGTCACAATCCACACTTTTAATATTTAATTATTTAATTTCCCAATTATCCCCGTTTTCCTCTGTTACATTTATTTTTCCCCAATTGTGCAGAATTCAGACATGTAGTAACAGGTATTCTGCTTACCTTTTAGATGTGGTACCACCAGAGGAAAACAGGTCTAAGTCGGGATTTCCTTTCCGTTCAACAAGTCGTCACTTGGTGTGGATACGGGTCCCTGACCCTGGGTCCCAGACCCTGTGGTTCTCTTATTCGAAGTCTGTGGATTTCTTTTGTAGTCCTCTCCCTCCGATCACGTCGGGGTCACCATAAATTGTTGGAGTTTTTAACTTTAAATGTACCAAAAGTTTACCAAAATAGTTCGAATTAATTATCTGACTCCATTAATGGTTAACCAAACACAACCTCCATTCTTCCAACAATTATGCGCGCTCGTTTTGAGAGAAAGATGACCAGGATGCCGGCAACTTCACACGGGAGTGGATTTATTCTTAACAGGAGATCCAATACAAAGTCTGAGAGGCCCGGTTACAGCAACCAACAGGAAAAAAAACAACCCCCCCCTAAGTTGCCCAGGATCATTTATACATTACAGCAAACAAAGCCAAGACTTCCTACTCTTCCCCTATTGGCTATGTGTCATCTGCAGTTAACTTTAGCTTTCTCTTAGTGGACGTCTTCTGCCCGCAAGGTGACGTGTCGGCTCTTCCCACGGTGCGCGCCATGGCAGTTGTTTGTGCGCTCCACTGCCGATGAACCACTGGATCTGTTATTCTGCTCTCACGGTCGACCGTGTGACCATCTCACACAACAACAGACGGGTGGCCTTGATCGAAGTCCGGGACCCTTCGCATCTGCACACTCAGTTCTCCGACGTGCGGCTCATCCTGCACAAAATATCTGCCACCCATGCATTTCACACAGCCTGGCCTGACCTTTTCTCATGCATTGATTTAAAGCCCAATCAGTATATATCTTTATTGCATTAAACTGAATACATGTCACTTGTAGTCAAGCTTATAAAATCCTTTAGGTGGAAGACAGATGTTTTTGTTTGACTGTACGACGCGAATGCTGACATGACAATTTTAGAGGATATGACATCATTCCATAAATACCAGACTGCTAACATTCGCATCTATGAGCTGTTTGATGTCACAGGTGCAGTTTCGTCAGCTGCGTCCAGGAGAGGAGAAACAACTTCACGGGGAGTGAATGGGAAAATCCAGAGACCCACAGTTGTAAATTTTGGCATACGCTGGCTAAATTGAGGCAAAATTAAGGAACTGCCAGCACAAATCACAGTGGAACCAAGGCGGACGCGCCAAGGGAGGGGTCTCTGTGTGGAATTGGAAAGTATCGTTTGGTGAATGAAAGTGTGAAAGAAAAAGTGTTTGGATGCATATGTGGTGTGAGTGAATGTTTAAGGGACGGGCCTCAGGACAGACAATTGTTTGAGGTCACCGGCAAGCCCTTACAGTACTTAGGATGCGATGGGTGGACAGGCCTGATCAACCTGAATCCCTATTGCACTCCCGAGTATTGATTTTCAAATTGTTTTTGGAGAAAGATTGGAGTAATTAAATTCAAGCATCAAGTGAATGATTGATTGACGTTATTACACAAAATTTATGCAAAACTGAAAGTTTTGGAAGGAAGATAATTTGTCTCTTCTCACTGGCAATTGCCACACCTCCAGTTATCTCCACAGGTTTGAGGTGACATGTGACCAGTGTGACCAGAAGGCCAGAGAATGCTTCAAATAGCGCCTCACCACTACCATCCCAGAGGTTCTCCTCAACAAGGAGGGAGATATAAGATATATTCACATTGGATGCGCGACTAGATAACACACACCCAGTCCAGGATAGGGCAAAATTTTCTTGGATTGTTTAGACTTTTCCATATAATACAGCACCACAGCAGTGATACTTGAAGTTAATGTCGAATTAGTGGCACTGTTTTTATGGAAAATTACTCACTTAACGCAAGGGTAAGTTGTTGTAGAGGAGATATTTCAGACAAAAATGACCCTGAAGTGGTCTCAAGCACGTGTCTCATGTTGGATGTATGAATGTTATTCTGATATTTTCCATTGTATCGTAGTTCATTGTATTTAGGACTAAGACATTGTAAAACACTGTTTGGAAGAACTTATAGAATACCTCAAATTTAAGAACAAATGGGAAATAGATGTTGAAGCAACTTTAGTTGACCATATGTGAAAAATGTTAGGAAAACAAAAGACAGGCGAAAATTTAGAGTGACAAAGCTCTTTCCGTCTCCCAGCAGGGGCAGTAATCTAGTAAAGCCAGGATACTGGGTGCTTGTAAGAAGTTTGAAGATAAGACATTTGTAATTACCCAAGGGGGAAGGAGGGGTTAGTAACAGCTCTCACAGCTGTAAAGATAGCAGAAAGGTCAACATTGGTTTATTTGACACGTTGTAAAGAGGTCACGTTGGTTGAAATCTCCTACAAAGGAGACACCAGACTAAGAGGTTTATACAGAGTTACAAGCGGGACAAAATTTATTTCAGAGGAACTATCCTCACTTGAGGCCGAGGCCAGATCTGCTGACCAGCATGATGGTCACCAGCTAAATGGGGACACCTCAGGTGAGATTGGCTGTGCCGTGCATCAGATATTTCTGGCCCGTTGGGGTCGATGTTGCTGTGTCTTTCAGGTGGGGAAAAGGGAGACAGGCCTGGTCTATGTGGCCAGGGCGAGACATGAATGGAGTGAGACTTCCGGCAGTGACCCATCCAATAATGTCGACATTACACAGCTGTTCCAGTTGGCCGTCCACAAGGGCGTGCACCTTCCAGTGGCAGACATCAGGCGAAATAGTCCATGAATGAAATAATGCTAATCGGCCTAAGTAGAACACATTTTGTACCTAATTTTGCACGACATCAGAAAAGGAATATATGGGATTGGATTAAGGAGCGTGACTAAAATTGTTGTACTTGCAGGTTTAGAAGGCCAAGAGAGATAAGAAAAAAGGAGGCAGCTGCTCCTTCCACTTCTGCTGCTTCTGGGCAAGGTTCGGGTGACGCAGCGCCACAGCAGACTGGCTGCTGTCCATAGCAGGCCAGTCAACGAGGTTGGGATTGCAGTAAAAGAGGTATGGGTGATTACAGACGGGGGTTGTGAGTGGGGTGTGCTCTGGCTGCGGGGTGTGGGGTCACTGGGTGATGAGCTGTCCATGCCGAGCCACTTTCTGGAATGTGCCATCCTCCGGTGCCATATCTGTCACAAAGAGCTCCACCAGCGCAGGGGGCGCCACCGTTACCCACTCCCAACGCACTTGACACAAACCCGCTCGTACCCCATTCCATGACAGGGGGCAGCGGAGCTTCAGCATTCGAGGACTAGCAGGTCCTAGCAGTCCGGGGACGGTGGATGGACAAGTTTTCGATGGTGCTGGATATTGGGGCGAGCTATGAGCTCCTTCCGCAACCCCCACTGAGCCATGTGGACTCTCAAGATTGCCTGAGTCACTGCCATTGACTGAACGAACACTGGAATTCGAGTGGCATTCCCGGATGGGACTGAACTTGACTCTGCACATCCGTCGGAGGGAGCATATGTCGTGCTCTCTTCCTTCCCAGTGGCTAAACTGAACTGAAACATTTGAGGGCAGCTCTGAAACCTGGTTCCCATCCTCCCGCGGTGGGTATGCCCTGTTCTTGCTCTGGTCTGAGTGGTTTAGCAACCGCCACCCTTTCAATTCACCAATTGACATATCACATTGTACATGTGATCACAAACATGATTTGATTTATCAAAAATGCACTCATCCAAATTTAGTCATGAGTGCATCTTGCGTTAGAATTATATATTTGTTATGTCTACTGGCGTTGCCTCGCACGCGTGCCTTGTCCCTGAGCAGCGGAAATGGTATGAATTGTTTACTTTCGCCGAGCCACAAATCGCATTGAATATTGATGAGCGTCATCATACTAGAGGTCTGGACCCCATAATTGTTGCACAATCGGGAGATCATATATCAGTACCGACTACAAATTCTTTGGTTTTGGGAACATTACTAAATTTCAAAATTTCCAGGGAAGGGTCGCTCGGAAATGGTAGTTCTGTGTGTGTCTCTGCTAGAGGTGTTGTGGACCCAGGGCCCGACTGAGTTGGGGCTCGGCTCCACAGCTCCGCGATGTTTTTACTGTCTCTACCCCCTCCCCCAGTTGACGGAATCAGTGTGGGCACAGCCTGTAGGTGGATTGAGCCAATCATGAGGCAATAGGAGGTGAAGACTGCAGCGGTCTTGGAGCTGTCTATGTCTTGTAGAGCACCTTTTCTTCCCATAAGAAAAAAAAAAAAAAAAAAATAGAGGTTTAATTCGGTATCTGCGTTATTATAGTTTTGGGATTTTTTATTTTAAGCATAAATGGTTACTATTTCATTTGTGTTGCTTTGAAATTTGTCAATTAACAGTCAAAATTGGAGCGTTAGCTCGAGGCTTGATTTGTTATCTCGGAACACAGTTAGATGTTTGAACTCAGTGAACTCAGCATCACTGGAGTCGGACATCGCTCCGTACATCAACCTCCGGGTGCTTTCCCGGAGGTGGACTCGTTCTCGCTGATAAGGACAGTTTAGAGTTCTGGCTAGAACCTGACACGCCATCCAATTGGGAACTACAGGACAAATGTGGTACCATAGCTCACAGTTGCGCCCGGCCCCAGTATTTGTGCCCGCCATGGTTGAGCTTAGAGGTTGACCGCCCGGACGGGCAGGTCAAGAGAGGGAATGTGTAGATGGCATGAATTGGATCAAAGTCAGACACTTTCGAGTCTGAACAAAGACGATGACGATGCAAATGTTTAACTTATTGACTATTTTACCTGCTGGCGTGTGCTTTGTGTGGACGATGTTTGCGTTTGAACATAGGATGCGGGATGACAGAAGTGATGGAGCGAAAGGAGCATGTAATGGAATGGTATGGTATGGAGCAGAGCGAGATGATGGTAAGACGCTGACACAGACACAACAACTACTGCTAAATCTGAAATGTAAACAACCGACACAGGTGAACACTTGGGTACAATTTTAATTGGACACACCCATGGAATGATGTGGGAATAAAAAAGAAAGAGCCTATTTTTGACACCCAAGTTGCAAAACAAAAGTTCACCTGCCTAAAAGTTAAATGGGACTGGTCCTGGGATTGGAAATCTCCAGGAGTCA
This sequence comes from Idiotropiscis lumnitzeri, assembly GCF_059441095.1. Lineage (NCBI taxonomy): Eukaryota > Metazoa > Chordata > Actinopteri > Syngnathiformes > Syngnathidae > Idiotropiscis > Idiotropiscis lumnitzeri. The sequence continues at coordinate 6,363,959 of NC_142398.1, forward strand.
TGGTGTAATGAAAATGTGTCTTTGCCAGTAGGAATCCCTCTCGCTCGTGATGATGTTTGGCTGTGGTGTGGAGAGAAAGTGCTGTACGATAGGCTTCCCACCAATGCCTCAGGTAAGTGCGCCCTGGTAACGCTGATCATGCCAGTTAGTGTGACAGCCTTAGATCTGGCCAAAATGGAGTGGGAAGGTGTTGGACAATGGGGAAGAATCCCCTTCCTTAACAGGAAGAGAAGGGACATGCAAGAATGGTTGAATGCAGGAGATCCCACGTATATAGATGCAATTGGAGTTCCAAGAGGGATCCCTGACGAGTATAAATTGGTGGATCAAATTGCAGCAGGATGGGAGAGTCTTTTCCTGTTCGTTACAGTAAACAAAAATGTGGACCGGATTAATTATGTCCACTATAATGTCCAACGATTGGCGAATTTTACCACCTCAGCACTCCAGGCAGTGCATGAGCAATTGGCTGCCACGTCTCTTATGGCATTCCAGAACAGAATAAGCTTAGATATGTTGTTAGCCGAAAGAGGAGGGGTGTGTGGTATTTTTGGGGATCAGTGTTGTACTCTGATTCCCAACAATACATCTCCTGACGGTCGCCTTACCAAGGCATTGGAGGGTCTGCGCACGCTAAGTAACAAAATGAAGGAGCACTCAGGTGTGGACACCAGTTGGTATTCTGACTGGTTCAACATCTTTGGTAAATATAAAAGCCTGATTGCATCAGTACTGATTTCTATCGCTGTGTTTGCCGCTATTATGGTGTTATGCGGATGTTGCTGTATTCCATGTATCAGATCATTAACTGTTAAGACAATAGAACGCACGTTGGGGCCACTCCCTCCGGGTGGTCAGTACATGATGATCCCTCAAAAGGACCCCCAGGAGGCGGAGGTAGCCGTGGCCCTCCGGGAGTCCAGGATGTGAGTATGGAAAGATGGCCTCGGGGACCTGAGGCCATAAGGAGGGAAGGAAATTTTCTACTGATTCTGATTCTTTTACTAATTGTTTGATGTGTTTTAGTTTTATGGCAAGTGATGTCGAGCTCGTGTGCAGCAATGAAATAAGGTGTTCAAGTGATGACCTCAGATGTCTGAGGTCATGAGAGGGATTAAAGGATAATGTAAATGGCAGTCAATTTAAAACTGAACAAAGGTTGGACTGCTCGGAGCCACTTTTGTGATCCTGGCATGGAAGTCCATTGTTTCAGAGGGGTCTCGTTCACACCTCCTGTGGTGCAGCTGTGATCTAATCTTCCTGCATTCCTCTGAGTGTCTGGTCATTAGCATGGTCTAAACTTCAGTTACACTTAAAGGATTTCATACTTTTGACTATTAAAGGAATATAAGAGTTTGAGCTTAACATAGTTCATTAGATGTTGGTGCATCCAATGTATGAAAATGTGATATTGTAAAATGCTGAGAGTGTGACTGGTGGCGCGAGGCTGGTTGCGGGGGTTGTGCAAGAATGGAATGTTTTAGAAGCAGAAGGCGCTGAGCGAGACGAGATGACTCCGGGACCAGTGGACGAAGGAGAGGCCATCGGGGGATAGCACAAGCAGGAGGAGTCGCCACGGGATTCGGCGGGAGGAGAAAGACCAATGAGAGCGAGCTAAAGTTAACTGCAATACACATAGCCAATAGAATCATGCCAGGATGCCTTTGTCTGTGCCATTTTGCATGTTGTATAGTATGAATCAGGACTGGGCAACTCGGGGGTAGAACACATTCGCTGGTGGTATGAGAGGTGTAGAGCTGTATTGAGAGGGACCCAAACTCAAGTTGTAGATTTGTGTGTTAGGAATAAATCCACTCGTGTGTGAAAATGCCGGCTTCCTGATACCTTTCTATTGCAGAACGAGCGCGCATATTGTTGGATGTGTGGGAGTTGGGTAAGGTCGCAAATTGGAGTCAGATTACTTATTTGAGTTTACATTGGGTTAAAGTTAAATTCTAACATTGATATAAAGATAAATTCCAACAGGGTGTACACCTCCTCCTGCCCAGAGTCACCTGCGATAGTCTCCAGCACAACCCATGACCCTTATGAGGCGAAGCGGATCGGTTAATGGATGCAACCTTTTAGCTTAGTCGAAAGCTAAAGAATAAAAATGTGTCTTCAAACGGGTTTTAAAAATGGACATAGAGGGGGCTTGCCTAACATTTAATGGAAGCTTGTTCCATAGGGAAGGACCGGCAACAGAAAAGGCACGATTCCCCCTGAGGCTGAAGCGGCACCTCCAGCAGCATTTGGCCCGCAGACTTGAGGCAGCGGGCAGGTGCGTAGAGGTGGAGGAGCTCAGAGAGGTACGATGGAGCGAGGCCATGAAAAGATTTGAAGACGAACAGAAGTATCTTAATGCGAACTCTCAAGTGCACAGGGAGCCAGTGAAGAGAGGCTAAGATAGGGGTGATGTGATCTGTCTTTCGAGCGTCAGTTAAGAGGCAAGCGGCAGCATTTGGGAGGCGCTTGAACGAGGACTGGTTGACTCCAAAGTAATCTAGCCTAGTTGTAACGAAGGCATGCATTACTGTTTCTAAGTGCTGTTGGGAAAGAAAGGGCTTCGCTTTAGCCAGCTGCTTAAGATGAAAGATGCTGGATCGAACAACAGCACTGATCTGCTGATCTAATTTAAAATCACTGTCCAGTTTAAAACCCAAGTTTGAGACTGTTGGCTTTAGATAAGATGTCAGAGGGCCGAGGTCAACAGGATTGAGAGTAGAAGGGCCACCAGGACCGAACACCATAACCTCAGTCTTCTTTTCATTGAAATTAAGTGACAACCAGGCTTTGATTTCCTCTCGGTAGGACAAAAGTGGTCTCAAGGAGAAAGCGTTTTTTTTGCTCAGCGCGACATAGATCTGACTGTCATCTGCAAAGCAATGGAAGGAAATTCCATGTTTTTATAGGATGGAACCTAGGGGCAGCAAGTATAACGAAAACAGCAATCGCCCCAAAACAGAAGGTCCTGTCAGTCAAATAACATCTCAACCATTCTAGAGTGTGACCACTAATGCCCACCTGGTGATGTCAACGATTCAGAAGAATAATGTGGTCCACCGTGTCAAACACTTTAGTTAGACTGCCGGACCCGGAATCAATCCTACAACCTCCGCACTGTGAGCCCATCGTGCTAACCAGTCGTCCACAGTGCCACCACATACGTATAAATAATGTATGTTTAGTAGGATTTTATAAGCAGTAAGTAATTTGGAGTTTGTATAAATAAAATCCATCCATCCATCCATTGTCAGTACCGTTTCTCCTCACTAGGGTTGCGGGGGGTGCTGGAGCCTATCCCAGCTATCTTCGGGCAGTAGGCAGGGTACACCCTGAACTGGGGCCCAGCCAATCGCAGGGCACATGCAGACGAACAAGCATCCACGCTCACACTCATTCCTAGGGGCCAATTAGAGGGTTCAAACGACCTGCCATGCATGTTTTTGGAATGTGGGAGGAAACCGGAGTACCCGGAGGAAACCCACGCAAGCACGGGGAGAACATATGCAAACTCTACACAGGAAGGCCGGAGCTGGGATTGAACCTACGACCGCTGCTGTGTCTCACTGCGAGGCCATCGTGCTAACCAGTCGGCCACCGTGCCGCCTGTATAAAGAAAATTTACAACTAAATTCAAAGGCTAGCCTCATTTTTATGTGGATTTAAAAGGAACTAAATAATTTGCACTAATTCATTGTGTTGGGATTATTTATCACAATCCCTTGTATTGCAAATCAAAAATGTTGGATGTCAAGACAGCAGCTACAATGAATTGCAGAAAAACACCCTTAAAAGACAGGACAGCAAATGCAAACACAAAAGTTTTTTTGCAAAACAATTTTATGCAAATAATTCTATTTATACCTCCACCACCAGAATCACATGCACTTTTATCAGCTTCCATTTTTCCCCGCGGGTTGAGGTGTCAGCATTTACGGCTAGGGGCGCGTCAGAGGAATTCTAACTCGAGAGATTTCATTCCCCAAGTGTGTGTGCGTGTGTGCTTTTTCTCGCAGACTTCAAACCACCTTCAGAGGCAAGCAAAGTTTGATGTCCCGAGTTGTTTTAGACGGCTCTCATCCCGAGAGAATTGTCAATCAAGAGTTCACTTGAATGCCACTTATGGTTAAGTCAGCACATTTGGCTTGAGAAAGCTTAGATAAATTCCATTGTGCCCCTACGAAGATTGCACCCCGTATCATATCAAGCACCTTTATTTAAACTGCCGCTGAGCTTCATTTATGGTGATGAGCAAGCTAAAAGCAAAAAACGAGAAAAGCAAAAAAAAAAAAAAGAAACACTACATTACTGTAGCTAAAACAATTAGATGAATAAGTTAAAAATACAGGGAGCACAGACTTTATATAGCTAAGAGATTTTAGGGTAGACAACGTCATCGTTCACTGCGGGGAATTTCAGGACAGAGGTGTACAAACACGCACTTGAACCAACATTGGTATAAGCTCGAAAAGAAAGAAGCAACTCCTTGGAGCAAGACACAAAATGCCAATCAGGTACAGTATGTTGGTGAGTGTTTATCAAAGCGAGCTTTAAAAATAAATGTATTGCTCCGAGAGTGCAATGATGAATACTGTTGTGAAGAATGGGTTTCATACAGTGAATGCACAAAGCAGGAGGGTGTGACCTGCCTGCAGTTCAAGTTGGATTCATATACCGGTGTTCTGCCAAAATGGCCTACCCGTGCCAAACTTCCTACCAGAGTATAATTTGACACCCAAAGTACGACCGTGTGCTTTCAGATTACATGCATATAGGTAGAATTAAAAAATCCCTTAGTAGAATACACGTAGATGCAAGCAGGTAGGACGTCCTGACAGTTTAATTTATAGAGAATGTTTAGAATTAGAATTAGAAATCCCTTTATTGTCATTGTACTCAAGTGTGCAACGAGATTAGAGAGCTCCCCGCTCCAGTTCAATACAACAATAATTGAATTAAATATATGAAATAGATTAATTAAAGATTAAATAATTAAATAGAAAATAAAAACACATTCTGTCGCTGTTCTGCAAGGTAAGGGTAGGTGTGTGTGAGAGTTCAGCATGGAGATGGCTCTCGGGAAGAAACTGTTTTTCAGTCTATAAGTCTTTGATGCACCTGTAGCGCCTGCCAGAGAGCAACAGGTGTGAGCTCGGGTGAGTATTGTCTTTAATGATATTGAGAGCTCTGCTGAGGCACCGGGTGGTGTAGATGTCCGACAGGGAGGGGAGAGGGAAGCCAAAAATCCTCTGCGCTGTTTTGACCGTCCTCTGGAGCCCCACTCTGCCTGCCTCAGTGCAGCCGCCGTACCAGGTGGAGACACAGTAAGTCAGCAGGCTCTCGACGAACGAATAGTAGAAGGCCAGCTGCAGCTTCTTGTCCAGGTTGAATTTCCTGAGGACCCTCAGGAAGTGCAGATGCTGGTGGACTTTCTTTATCACTGCTGTGGTGTTGTGTGTACAGGAGAGGTCATCGTAGATCTGTACTCCCAGGAACTTGAATGTGTGGACCCTCTCCACTCACACACCTTTGATGTAGAGGAGGGGTGGCACAGTCTTGTTCCTCCTGAAGTCGATGACAATCTCCTTCGTTTTTGCAGTGTTGAGCCGTAGTTTATTTTCCTCACACCAAGCCGTTAGTTTCTGGATCTCCTCCCTGAAGCTGTCTCGTCACCTTTTGAGATCAGACCGACCATTGTCGTATCGTCAGCCGGGCTGCAGTCATAGGTGCAGAGAGCGTACAGGAGAGGGCATGCATCCTTGAGGGTAACCGGTGCTCAGCGTTCGGGTGGAGGATATATATATATATATATATATATACATATATATATATATATATACACACACACACGTATAGTCTGTTTTGTCATTGTTTTTTGTTTGAACTCCAAGTAAACTCTCCACTCACATTCCCTTTCCCTTTCTTCACTCCGTACACACATGGCTAGCCGCGCAGACGCCTGAAAAGCGAGCATCCGTCTCCCGAGCGTTAGTCTGTCATTTCCTTTGGAGTCAGCCTGTCTGCTCCCGAAATAGCGGCCGACCTCAGCGCAGACTCCATTTACATGACTGTGCGGTTTGGGCGCGAGGCCGGCCGGGCCATGTTCCTGCTCCTTGAGTGCGGAGCCGCGTAGTGAGTTGCCTTTTGAATGTTCAATGTTTCATTTGGAATCATTTCTCACACATACACACGGCCTGTTTTTTACACAATCAAGCTCGATGCCCTGCGACCAATGTACCGCAAAAATGTCTCAAATTAAATAATGCATAATGGATGCGGAGGACTGATAGGGCAGCATGAATAATAATACTGGCAAGAAACAAATGCAACTGCCAATAGTGCCATGCGTTACAAGTATAATCCGTTGTGTGACCACTCTTCAAACTCAAAACATTGGATCTCAAATCATCTTTTTCTATTGAAAGGAATGGAAATTCCATTATCTTTAGTGGAACAGTTCAACCCAAATATTCAGGGATTTTTTTTGGCCATCTTTTTGGATAGTCTTGGATGGACAAATATAATAACGATCAATTGGAGGTTTTGTCTTGAAATTCAAATAATGCAAACAATGAGAGTTAGATTTTGGCCTGTGTTTCTTTTAGGATGGAAGCTTAGAACAAAATGGCATTCATGATGAAGGAGGATGTCGGAGAAAGGGAGGAAGTATATCAATCATACATGACGTGAGACAATGTGATTCTTCCCGGGACGACGACTGACCTCTGCTGCTTATTTTACAAACTCACTGTGGTTACAAACCTTGAAAATGTAAACAAATAACATAATCCTCGTGTTGGGCGGCACGGTGGCCGACTGGTTAGCACGATGGCCTCACAGTGAGAGACAGCGTCGGGTGTGGGTTCGATCCCGGCTCCGGCCATCCTGTGTGGAGTTTGCATATACTCCCCGTGCCTGTGTGGGTTTCCTCCGGGTACTCCGGTTTCCTCCCACATTCCAAAAACATGCATGGCAGGCCAATTGAACATTCTAAATTGCCCCTAGGTGGGAGTGTGAGCGTGGATCGTTGTTCGTCTCTGTGTGCCCTGCAATTGGCTGGCAACCAGTTCAGGGTGTCCCCCGCCGACTGCCCGTTGTCAGCTGGCATAGGCTCCAGCACGCCCGCGGCCCTTGTGAGGAAAATGGTTCAGATCATGGATGGATATATATTAAGGCTGTCAAAGTTAAAGCGTTAACTCCCGAGATTAAGAACACTTTTTTAAAACTCAGTTCTATATTTTAACTCAGTTTGATTCACTTGAAAAATAATTTGCATACTTTGCAAATATTGCTCCATATTAGCTGTACATCTTTAGCACATCATCTCAGAACAAAACACCATGCTCCACTGAGCCTTGTAAACAAACCTACTGGAGTGTGGTGCTTGTGGGCAGTTTTGAGAAATGTTTCGAAGAAAAATGCCTGTAAAGATGACTCCGTTTAGAACATAGATCTAAGAAAGCTATTTGAACAGTCTTAAAATATACTTCATATTTGATGATTTTGCATGAATTCCAAACTAGTATTGAAGTAAATATCTGTTACGAGCTTCACAAAAAATATTAGTTGAGAAATATGACTAATGGCAATTGATCATGGCATTTTTTTGTGATTAATTGGTAAAAAAAAATGTAATGACTTGACAACACTAAAACATATACAAATTAAAAGATACTTTAAATATTGACTTCTTTTTTAAGTCAATAACTCAAGCGAAAAAACCTTTTCAACTTCAAGTTTCAGGGCCCCATTTTGGAAGACATAGACAAAAATGCACTCGTCATAAAAACTGTTGCATCTTCATTTTTTACTGAGGCGAATCTAGTTTACCATGTTTAGGAGTTTGGCAGACCACGTTGCAGTGGACCGAAGGTGTTTTCTATTTCACTGTGGTGACAGAAAGTAGAATTTTACAGGAAGAAGCAGGACTAAGTTGTGGCACAGGTGGTAAAAGATGGATTAAGTGGATCTGCCAGGATGGCCGAGTGGTCTAAGGCGCCGCGTTCAGGACCCAGTCTCCCCGGGAGGCCTGGGTTCGAATCTCGAATTTCCCCATTGTGGGACTAATAAAGGGAATATTATTATTATTATTATTTGATCGAGGCACAGGCAGACACAATCTGAGCTCTGCAGATGTGAGTGGTGGATGTCATTGTATTTCGTTCATAAACTGATTGACATATCACAAAATAGAAAATAATCATTAAAGCAAATACGTTTTTTTAACAAATACCAGAGGTAACATTTCACAGAAAAAATGTGAAAAAGATCATTTGTGTGGAGTGGGAGTTCTACTGTAAATGTTACGGAGAAACTTTTGGTTGAACTCAGAATAGTTCAACTTCCTGCTGCACTAGTCCACTATTGTTGTCGTAGGTGTGCCCTGGTGGCTGTTAATGAAGAAAAATGAGCAAAATACAAACAGAAATAAACTGTCGAGTTGTTCACTGAGCCTCAATCAGTCATTCCACAAATAGGAGCTTGGATGCTTGCGTCGTCAATCATGTTGAACAGAAAAGGGGGGTGGTGGCGGCGGGAGGGCTGCATCGTAAAGAGGCTCATCAGCCTTTCAATCAGAATGGAAATCACCGCTTGGGAGCCTGCTGAAGTTTTAATGGCACATTAGCGTCTCCACCTGGCCCCCAAAACGCGCCAGGTAACGGTAGTCAGTCAGTTCTTACGACGGCAGATGCAAATGAGAGACGTGAGGATAAGTGTTTAATTTATGTGCTTCTAAACGCTTTCGGAAAGCCACTTGCCGAGACGTATCGTGTTTGCTGTCCTCCAGCGAGGTGAATCCACAGTTAGCTCGAGCGCCGCCGCAGACATCCGCTTATCGCCGCCGCAGCCCCAACGTGGATTGCCACAGAATTATACGCAGTGTTTACTGAAGCTGCATCTCATTGATAAGGAAGAGGTTGGAAGCACTGCACAGTGATGGAAAAAAAAATTTTAAAGCTCGGGAGAGAGTTTGGCACCATCCAGAACCGCCGTCACAAATCCACCACATCCCAAACTAGGCATAGCTTTGCCTGTTCCAAAGTAACTTAGCCATGAAATAATGCTACGCTGTTGCTAACTTGTACGAACGTAAGGTCTTAGTTAATGTCAGTGGCGTGCAAGGATAACGAGGCCCGGTAGTTCAAAAAAAAAAAAAAGCAATACAAAAATAAAAAAAAAAAGAGAAGAATTGATTCACCGTTTTCGCTTTACATTCCCAACAAGTGAATTCACTCAGTTTGGTCAATCATACTGGTTGAAGAGATAAGCCACACCCCTAAAATGCAGGGTGGCAATCAAAGAGGTCTTATCAATACTTCGTTAAATGTCAACAGGCACAGCTTTGTCTGTCCCATGGTCATTTAGCAGTAAAATAATCCTACGCTTTTGTCAGCTCATTCCCCAAAAAGCTAACATTTTGCTACTGAGGACTAGTTACTATCCATGATGAGCTAAGCTAACGAGGCTAGCTAGAGCATCTTGCATACACAACAATAGTGGGTTACCTTGTTGCCTCCACTTTCTTTTTACGTTACTGTTAAGCCGCCCTGTCTTTGAAACACTGACCCACAGCCCAAAAAGCAGACTAGCCGTTACAGAGGACCTGATAAAGTTTTGCAGCTGCCTGCAGAGTCAGATGAATCCATCAAAAATCAAAGTTTCAAGATATCTTAGTCATTAAATAATACAATGCTGTTGTTAGCTCATGTTGTTAGTCCAAAAGGCTAACATTGAAAATGCATACTGTCCAATCACGGTACAGCACAGCACAGGCCGAATGCAGACATGGAGAAGCTATGCGACCATCCACGTGTCGCTTCACCAAGTCCATAGTCTAAGCGTCTAAGTCTATGTTGCAGGGTGGGTGAGATTCTCGTTAATCACTTTATGCGCGCAGATGACTTAGTGGTTTTCAGCTCATGCACTAGATGCTATATGTTAGCACCCAGTATGAGTTAACGCATGATATTAAATATAATAGAAAAAATTATCTTGATTGTGCGCAGCAGAGATGACTTCCAATCCAAGTTTGGTGCTTTTACTCAGCCCTGAGTGAGCGTAATTAGGTTGAATATCTTGAATATATCGTTACTGATCATTTGTCAGATTATAAACATAAATCATAGCTGGTATGCCCAAGCGAAAATGCTGTGCCGTCAATTCTATATGTTTTTAATTCTATCGGCTGGAATGACTGTATGAGGCTGTTGTTTCGTGAACCCAGAAGTTGTAGTTGCAGTCATATGTTTGTTGGTGCTGGGACTACCACCTGCCCTCCTCTGCTCTGCTTCGACATCGGATGTATAAATGTATACTCAAGGTTAATGTGTCTGGAAATGAGATTATTATGTGTATCTCTGACCCTAGACACAGCTCTGTCAGTCTTTTTTACTTGTATAGTAGGTTTGTTTTATGATATGGACCTCCATGACATGTGTGAAATAAAGCTCTCACTCACTCACTCACAATTACATTATCTGATCCCTTGGAGCAGCCTGTTCTGTTAAATTTGCATTATGTTCTTGAAGTACATATTTCTTGTATTTTCTTTGGCGTTTTTTTTTGTCTGTCTCAAAACTATGCTATTTTACTTCTGTAAAATTCAGGTTTTGGGTTAGACCTTTTAAATATATTTGTGTCCCAAGGCATCCTCATGGAACTGAAATCGTCAGAGTGTCGCTTCAAGATTGCTGGCAGTTTAAAATGCGGAATGACATTTCTGTGTCAATTCTTGTCATTCTTTTCAGCAGCAAAAACAATCAATGGCTGTCGCTATCTCGACTCCCATAGCCCATTCCCGCCTTTGTTTTTTGTCTTGGCAGCGGCACACACTTTCTTATACATTCCTATACATTTTTTTTATTAAGCAGACAGCACTTGTCGCCTTTAAAAGACTATTTTGCTCGGATTTAGGATTACAAGGTTTGAAGGAGTAGCTCTCTCTCTCTCGCAACCTCTCTCTCACTTAACACCTTCAACATGCAAAACGTCATGAATCTCGCTCATACAAGTTCTTTCTTCGCGGAACCTCCCCTGGGAAGCTCTTGCAATTTTCGAAGATGTGTCAGTAAGGGGTCTGGAAATAGATTTTCGTGTATTGGGTTGGGAGGATAGCGATGGCTGCTAAATGGTGCTACTGAGGCAATCAACCATGACAAATTTGCCGCCTAAAGAGGAAGTCACAGATGCCGGGAGAGCGCCCTGTGAATTTGTCAGCCATGACTGTCATTACCACCAGGACTACTCCGGTCAAATTCCTGCAAGGATTTGACTCATGGTGAATAAATCACTCATAGTGGATTTACTTCACCTACATACAATTGTCACAAAAAGTTCAGGACATCAAGACATGGAGTGACAGATGAACCTAAAATGCACCTCTACGGGTGAACTATTCGGCATTTCAGTTCAAAGGAAACGCGAAAACCATGTGTGGAGTGAACGTACAATAGCTTTGCACACTTTTCACATTAAACAGTCTATTCATGTTCCAATATTATCATGGTTGACATGAATAATAAAAGAACAGGGAATGTTCTTTCTGGATGCATCCTGTCTACACGGCAGGACATCAAACCAATCAACGCCACTTTCCAATCTGTGATCTCATTCCGAATTTCTCCAGCCTCCTTATATCTCCATCGCATGCTGGGTCGTCCAAGTCGTGACCCTTATCACTACCTGCGCTGTCATTTACAAACATGCCTCCAGCTACCGCACCTCAAAAGTATTACTTTATTAATATTATTATTAATTCCTTTTGAAAGTCTGACACGCAAAACTACTGAGCTTATTGAACTACAAAGTTAAATGCCGAGGAGTTTGTGTGTAAACAGACACATCACCTTACCCCGTACTCAAAAGACAGATATGTTGAAAGTCTTCCAGTTTAAGTCACCTTGCTAACCAGTAAGTAGCCAACTTGTAACCTGCATGATCACCCAGTAGGGCTGGGTGATAAACCAAAACTTTATTGTTACAGAAATTGATTAATATAACCGACATCATTTTGCCCATGTCGGTAAATTCCGTGTTTAAAAAAAATGGAAAGAAAAGTATTTTCTGTATGCGGCTATTTTCATGCCCCTTTAAGACAGCCACAGCGCGTGTAGTCACGTGACCACCCGTATGAACTAGAATGAAAACTGACGACGAGGTCGTGGCTGGCGATTCAAATCAAGAAGCGGTTGTCACGGCTGAAGACGAAGTAACGTTAGTTAAAGTTGTTCCTGTTGATTTAGCTCCTCTAGCTACAGTGGAGCCCACTGGATTTAAACGCCTCATGGAAGTAGCCGACAAGAGGTACCAAAATATTTGTCCCAAACCGTACTTCCCGATATGGACAACATCGGGACGGGAGCTTAGACATGTCAAGCATTTTTTGCATCCTCATCCGACTTGTGGTTGAGTCGCAACGTGTGATCCTTGTTTGAGCCTGACTGTGCATTACATAGACGACAAGTGGCGACTGCGCACCAGAGTACTCGAGACGGCACATTTTCCTGATGATGCACATTTTTATTTGGCTTGCATTGTTATTTTTTTCATTTTATTTAGCATTTTGTTTACAGGCCACTTGCTCCTTTGCACATGGCATTATTTATATTGTTTACAAGAGACCTTTACACAAATCTAGGCATTTGCACATGGCATTACAGCACCTTGGCGCAAGAAAAAGGTTTTGCTAGAGGTAACCCTTTTCTCCTGTTCTTTGTGACATTGTACAAGTTATGTAAAGCAAGCTATTTTGAATGTTTATACAAATGATTTTTGTACTTTTATTCTTCATTGAAAGTAATGTTTACCAGTTGGTCAATAAGAAAAAGCAGTTAATATGCATTTCCTGCATTTATTTTGATTTTGGTCCGTCGTGCATTTATCACTATAGAGGTAAAATTGCTCAATTTATCGCGATATTGATTTGCGGTCATATCGCCCAGCCCTATCACCCGGTCTTTCTTCAAAAGTAAAATCAAACATCTCTTTGTATCTTCCTATTCAAAGACTAATTTTATATTAGAAAAGAAAGCAATACATTCCTCATTAGTCATTACAGTTATGTCTTCCAAGTAAAGTTATGGCGCTTAGCAATGAGTAGCTAATGAGCAAGCTAACTACGAAACCATTCTTTTCCATAGATGGGTGTTACCCTATTTTGCTAGTCCGTCCTCCGTCCGGGACTCGGGCACTCTTCCGTCTTCGTCCCTCCGTCCTTATTCATAAGATAAACGTCTTCCGTCCCCATCCATCCTCATCCTTTTGAAGCATTCCATCCTTCCTTTTCTACAGTCTGTCACCCCTGCCCAAAAAAAAAAAAAAAAAAAAAAGCATCGGTGCGTGCCGTGATGGGAGAGAGGCTAATTGCACAGCTTCCTGTCTTGGAGGCATTCAACACAGCTAGCTTCCTTAACCGACTGAGAGGATCTTGGGAGTAGATTGAATTGTTCACAACTGTTAAAGTGTCAAACATGAAAGAGATTGACTGGCGATGTTGGATATTTTTTGGGACAAGGACGAGTTCTCCTCCTCTTGTCCGCTTAAATTCTTACTGACTTCTGAACCTTACATGTGTATTTTGTGTTCACCAAAACGTGCTTTTTATCCAAATTGCCCTTGTTGTTTCCGAAAAGAGTGCGGATGGTGCACTATGTTTAAAATGGGAGCTCAATCTCCTGGTTTATATTGTTAAAGCCAATTTTCTGTTCACGAATGACAGTGGCGGGCCGTACATTTCACACTTAGGCCTTCAGTGACATCCTCCATCCGACTTGAATAAATAGAAGAAGAATATTTTCTCACTGTGTGGGACCGATATGCAACATGATGAATGAGTGATTTCTCATGGGGTTTGGTTTAGTTTTCTTCTCACATAAGATGATGGTTCTTCAGTGTTTGCACTTCTAATTATAATGTCCAACACACACAGACGACGTTGAATATGCTCTTTTTCATGCAATAAATCACTGTTAAAAGTAAACGTAGAAACTAGTATGAGTAACTTCACAATAAGTGAGTTATTTATATGGTTGTAGTTCTGCTGTTTGGACAAGTACTACACGGAGTGGGAGACAAATTTAGTAACTATTCTTTAAAAAAAATATATATAGGGGTTTCAACCTGTTATTTGGCATTCAGTGGAAGGCTAGTCTCAAACAAAACAAAATAAAGACATTTATTCTCGGTGTATCTAAAAGGACGTACCCTATGCTAGCTTAATGCTAAAATACAGTACAATGGAAACAACCATAGGCACATGGGCTAACAACTAGCTGATCTGGATATCTTTTGCCGGATACTGGTGCTGTGCTGCGCTGTGATTGGCCAGTCTGGTCAATTGTCGAGACTTACCAAAGTCTTTATTCATCGAGTTCGAAAAACACACGAGTGCCACTGTCATAAACATGGATGCATGTCTTTCCTCCCAGACCCCGGTGGTCTTGGGAGCACTCGTCATTTAGATCATAGTTATGCTTTACTTCGACATAATTACAGGTTGTCATCCAGCCCTGTAACCTAAATGGCCCCCATATGGTCCAAGGTAATCTTGCAAAATGGACCCCATGCTAGAACCGTGCAATTTGCGCTATTCAATATGCAAAGAAACATGCGAATGGGGAGAAACATCATTATGATAGGCCATATTTATGCTAATGCTTTTTCTTTCATTTAATCAAAGTAAAATCTTTAATTTCCTAGAAATTGGGATAAAATCGAGCTAATGCAGAAAAGTGGACTTGTCATAGCCACAATTGCACAGTATATGTTCCCATTGGTTAGAAATGGCAATATCTAATTTTGATGTCTGTCTGGGGCTCAAAGGGCATTTTCAATCAATGCGTTGACAACTTATTTTGGCAAAAAGAGCTAGCAAGTTTAATATGAATATTGATATTTCTTTAGATGATAGCAAAATGTCATATTTTTGCTGATTAATTGAATTGTTTAATCTGAATTAATTTAATTTTAACTGATGTAATTAATTTTTTGCTTCTTGTGTTTGTTAGTCGTTGTAACTGTCAATGTGACCAACTTGACTGTTATATAAATTTGTTTAGAACTTGATGAGTTTTTAATTTAAGTTCATTTAGTTTTAAGTTGAATATAAAGGAGGGTAAATATAAGATATTTAAACAGATTATATAAAATATGTACTAAATAATTGGAGTTGTGTTTTTTTAAAAAACCTTGATCTCTAGGCAATTTATTTTGAAGGTGTATGAGCGAGCATGTGACACAAGTTGCAAGAGTACCATGGAATTGTGGGAGTTTGTAGAGAAGCAGGAAGGTACAGCAGCAGAAAGATAAAAGACAGATATATGCATGATCATTGATTGCACTTGATGTGATATTTTTTGTACATTGTTAGCATTGGCCTCAAGGACACGTTCGGCCTGCATTTACTTGTAGTTTTCTCGGTGTCTTGTGATTATAATGTCATCGGTCGAGAAGGAGGAACAAAAAAAGGAAAATCTGAACACCAGTGGCCTTTTTTGCTGGACTGGTGTAGCTACAGACATTTTAAGCCATTATACTGCTAATGTAACAAGTTGAAATATTAAAGTATTAATAAAATTTTTTATTATTTGTAATACGATAGGAATTTAAATATTAATTTTGTCTTTTGAATATTTCCATGCTTTTCACATTAGTGACGCTGTCGATCTGGGTTCTCCTATAGTTTGTAATAAGAACAATCTGAGATCGATTATTTATGTCTGTATGCACCTAGCAGGCGGCGGTTGGAGACTTTCCTCATTCTAGTAAAGTCTACTGAGGAAACAACACACAACACTGTTGTGATTATTTCACCCTGTTTCAGGTATGTCGCGGGCTAGGAGTTTATTCATTGTTTGTCATTGAGTAGAGTAAAGTGAATCCAATGTAAATCGCTGTGTTTTAAGAGCATCGATTGTGTGTACTGTACGAGTCCCGCTCGTTGAAAAAAGCGTAGTAGTTACGTGTGACGCAGCCATAATTGAGGGTATGAATGTGTGTGTGTGCGTGCGCGCGCATCCTCGATCACATGAAAGCAGCTGAGTCGTGCCCGTTATATAAACATAGTTACCCAGTTATGAGAATATGTATGCTTTATTGATGTGTTGCATTGAATATTAGGCATTCTAGGGTTTATATAACATGGAACAATACTTTTTGGTTATTGTACAGAAATTGTTTGTTAAAATGCAAGTGGTTAAAAGTGTTGTATAATTTCCTTTTATTTTATATGAGTTGTAAATAATTTAAAATACTGTTTTCCGGTTCATGTTGTGAATTGTTGATTGGATTCTAGTAAAGTCTGCTGAGGAAACAACACACAACACTGTTGTGATTATGTCACCCTGTTTCAGGGTGTAACACAAACGCTAACTTGAAAACTCGGACTGTCTTCCCACCATCAAAAATGAGAAAACTTGTACAAATAGATGGATAAACCCTTTGAAAACTCAGTGGTTGTGGTAACAAACTGCAGGTTTGGGAGTTGGAGCTGGCAACTAGCAAACGACACGGCAGATACTGAATCAAAGTCTTGTTTTCCCGCGTGACTGCCTCATTTTTCAAGCATTTTTCACTTCCAGAGAGTTCCCTGCTGAGTCGTCCTGGCGTCAACCTTATCAGTTAGCCAAAGGTCATCTGTCTCCCTCATCCTGACAAGCCTGGAGTGATGCCTGACAAACGGCAGCTTCATAGAAAACAGTAGCGGAGGCCCCCAAGACGCCTCAGACCTTCTCCCCATTAGCGAGAAAATCAATATTGTCAAAAAAAGACAGGATTGTTTGGGCGGGCTGACAGCCGCACTGCTTGGTGAGCAACGACACCGTAGTTATTACACGTGTGGGGGGGTATTGAACACGCGACCTCCCATCGACGTCTCTTGAACCACACGCTGTCACCTACATTGCTACCCCCATAAATAACGGTTGGTTTCGCTGGAAAGAGCGGCGACAGGAGATGTTGCAATGTTATTCTCTTCCCATTCACTGTTTTTTATTTTTTATTTATCTTTGTAGTGTTTCTCTGCACTGACAGGTAACATGTTTGGGTATCAAGCTTTTATTTATTTATTTTTTTACACTTGAAAATCTTATCCTTGAAATTGACTGACCAGTGATCGCCTAATGTGTTAGCAGACCTGTCTTCCTTTGAATTTAAAATGACACCGTACTTTAATGTTTTTAGTCACTTTTTAATCAATAGAAAGCTATAAATATTGGCCATTACAGTTTAAAGTCTTGGCTAAAGTTACTGAACTTACAGGCAAGTAGCTAGCTAACAAGCTTCCACATCACCAGTCACTTTCTT
Organism: Idiotropiscis lumnitzeri; assembly: GCF_059441095.1. Classification (NCBI taxonomy): domain Eukaryota; kingdom Metazoa; phylum Chordata; class Actinopteri; order Syngnathiformes; family Syngnathidae; genus Idiotropiscis; species Idiotropiscis lumnitzeri. The sequence goes on from NC_142398.1 coordinate 6,381,263, forward strand.
TTGTGATTAAAAACACTTCTTATCATAAAAGATTATATAAATCTTATAATGAAAAAAAAATGTCTTCCAGCCGAAGTTTTCGTTAGATCAAAACAAGAGCGCTGCTAATTAGTAAGTTAATTTGTCAGCTCACACTATGTCTCTTTCAAATGAAAAATTGCTCCTGTGTTTTCCCATAATTTTTACGCATTTAACTGCAAGAAAATGATAAATGAAAATTTTTCTAGATTAGATAGTGGTCGACTGGTTGGCATATACATCTCACATGCAGAAGTGCAGGGTTCAAATCCGGCCTCGGCCTTCCTTTGTGGAGTTTGCATATTCTCCCCGTGCCTGCGTGGGTTTTCTCCAGGTACTCCGGTTTCCTCCCACAATCCAAAGACATGCATGATTGGACACTCTAAATTGTCCTTAGTTATGATTGTCAGTGCGAAAGTTGGTTTGTCTTTGTGTGCAATGCGATTGCCTGACAATAAATTCAGGCTGTATGCCGCCAACATCTGGGATAAGCTCCAGCATGCCCGTGACCCTGGTGAGGAGAAGCGGATCGGAAAATTAATGGATGGATGGATTAGATTCCTTCTGATCAAAATATTACCAAAAATATTTGCAAATTACCCGAGCAGATCACCTAATGTCCTGTTTTGAGATTAACAACACATCACCTTTCTATGGTTACTGTATTTGAATTAAAAGAAAACAAAAACCATTTGGACTCTTCTAAGGACCAGTCATCCTATGAGATTCAAAAGCAAGCATTATCTTTCTATTGTTTGGATCAGATTGATATGATAGTCAAGAATACATTTTTATTGTTGTTGCTTGTTAATATCACATGAAGCCACTTTGCTAATCAGTAAGTGGGTGCAAGTGAGCAATTTTCTAGTTTCCTGAATTTATCTAAGGTTTTCTGAATCTGAACATAACCTTCCAGATTCCTTGATGTCTTATTTCTAAGGCTAAAGCCATCTTGTATTATCTCTCTATTACACTCACTTTTAATGAAAATAAAACTGTCTTGAATTGAATTATCACGCTAACCTGCCTACCTTTATGTGAAAGGAAATGTTACTTCTTACGAGACCTTTTCAAAAGAGTGATGTTCGTTCTCGCTCACTGTCATCCTGCTTGTCCTACGCTGTCACTTCCACTTTTCTGCACTGTCACAATCCTTGTTCAACATTCCGACATCATTACATCTGTCCTATTATCCTTGCGCTAGCTAATCAGCCACTGGAAACCTTCATGTTCCTCTGACACATTGCCTTTGCGTTTGCGGCCAAGAGGATTGATATTTTAATCATGTCTCAGCACCAAATCCTCCTCCCGTCTTCTCCCAAATGGTGGTGCAAAGATGTCAGCTTCACAGTACGAAGAGATGGCAGACGTCAGCATGAGAACGAGCGGTTGCTGCCAAAGCAGCCGCATGCTTAAGCCTTAAGGCATCCGCTCAAGACTGTAGACCAAACAACGCTCCCCCAGTGACTTCTCTCCAGCCACATCAACATGCATGTCTCGCTGCAGACATGCCAAGGACTCTCCGAATTTCACGGACACTTGCCTATGACCTTCAGAAAACACCTGACAGGTGAGCCCTGGAAAGATAATTTGTGCTAGTGTAATGTCAAGCAATCTCCCATGATCGCTTGCAAGTTAGCCATTGTCTGAAGTGTTTTCCTTTAATTAAAAATGAATCAAATAATATGGAAAACTGGCGGGATTTTAAGGAAGATGGCAGGTTAGCTTTCAAATGATTTGGATATTGTCTCACAGGGTAATTAACGAGTAAGGCTTTAATATTTATTGCTTTCATATAAGTGAGTCGACTATGGCAGGATGTTGTGTTTTAAAGAAGACGCATTTATCTGGGAGGTTGCTAGTTGCTGGCTAGTATGGTAAAGTTAGGTATATGACTGAACTATAATACAAGGTAATATTGCAGGTTAGGTTGCTAGTTAGCTCTTTACTAGTTCGTAGTTATTTAAAATATATAACTTAACTGTACTAAAGGAATACCGTGTTATGCCTTTAATATAATACAACTTTACTTAGATTGCGCAAATACTCAACAGCTTGAGCTGTAACAAAATACTTTCCACATGGTATAATATAAATTAGTAGTAAATTCAAACAAACAAAAACACATTTACAGTAGATAAAATAAGAACATCGACCGTCTCATGTTGATCCGAGAGCCAAAGAATAAAAATGTGTCTTCAAATGAGTTTTAAACATGAACAGAGAGGGGGGACTTGCCTGACATTTAATGGAAGGTCACGCCAGAGAGAAGGAATGGCAACAGAAAATGGATGATGGTAAGGCTGGCTGACCACGGTTGAGTAACTTTTGACATAAAAAATGGAGGTGGCCTATGATCAACCTAAACTGTGAAACGGCATCCAGAATCAGAATGCCCTTTATTCAGATTCTGATTCTGGATGTCATGTTCGCGTGTTGCAGTATATAATTCCAACAACTCTCGGTCAAAAACGGTATTCGTTATCCTGCATTTTACCACTGAAAAACAAGAGGCAGCCAGACATTCGCCACAATCTGCTCAACCACCACCCCAACAGTTATATCAGACGGTCAAAGCCCCTTGTGCAGTTGCGATTTGGTGAACCAAGAGAGCTGCACTTGTGAGGGCGTCCTTAGCTTGTCGAAACGCCTGTTCCTGCTGCGTAGACAACTCGATAGGATCATTAAGCCTTCTCATTTCTTAATGAGGCTGCAGGAGGTAGGCTGCCCGAGGAAGGAACCGGCTATAAAAATGAACCATGCCCAAAATCTTAACTGAGGCTAGGTGGGGGAAATCCACCACTGCCTGCACTTAGTAGAACCGCACCCCGTGCTGAAATACAGTGGCCTGTGAAATCCATCTAAAACAGACCAAATTGACGTTTCGCCGGGGTTAACGATCCGGCCATGTGAATCAAGACACTCGAAAACCTAAAACAAGTGCGACAGATGTTCCTCTGATGAAGGACTGGCCACCAGAATGTTGTCAAGATACACCAACACAAAGTCGAGGTCACGCAACACCAAGTCCATCAAAAGTCTGTGCTGCCCCCTTCAGTCCAAAAGGCATGCACAGGAATTCAAAAAACCCGAACCTGATAATCTCTGCGTGCTTAACTCCACCCCGTGCTTAGCATCGAAACATCCCCCGCCTCCACAGGCACCTGGTGGTAACCACGGCCTAAGTCCACTTTGGAAAAAATGGTGGTGCCAGACAAATGTGCGGAAAAATCTTGAATGTGTGGAATGGGGTAGCGGCCATGCGTGGTAACATTGTTAAGCTGACAAAAATCGCCACAGAGCCACCAGGAACCATCACTTTTAGGCACCACGTGGAAGGGTGAGAGGCCCACCGGCTGAGAGAACACCTTACAATTCCCAAATGCTGCATTGTAGCGAACTCCTCTTTTGGAAAAATTTGGCCGCGTCAAGGCGACGCGTGGGCAAAAACTGACGGGCCAACCATGGGGATGAAATGCTCCACCCCATGCTTAGCATCGGCGGTGGAAAAAGCAGGGATCGTTAGCGATGGAAGATCTGTCAGCGAACGTTGAATGTCACCCGATGCCAAATAATCTACGAGCGTTAATGGTCCGAGTCCCTCAGTCTCACACGGAAAAGTGCCAAAAGACAACGCGTCTATCAAATGGCGGTTGGCAACATCAACAAGCAGTCGACACTGCAAATCCATGCCGATAATTGGAATTCAGCATTCTTGTGCTTTCCTTATGCATACAAAACACACATTTAACGTGTTAACCCGTTGATGGCGCTAAACGGTTGTATTATTTAAAAAAAAAACGGTTTCACGCAAGGTGAAAAATGAAAACTTCAAAAATATTTTTGAAATCAGCATCCAAAAGATATTATGGGACACATAATGCCATTTGTGATTAACATTGGCAGTTGAACAGTGTTATTAATTATTAATGTATTAAGTTATTTATTAAGTTATTAATTTTCTATTTAACCTTAATTTATCAAGGTAAGGTAATTGAGAACACGCAGATAGCACAATAAAACAAAGCAAAATAATACCAAATATAAAGACGTATTGAAAAAACTGTGTAATACATAGTTACATATCTACGTAATATATAACAGTACATCATAGCACATATGAATAAGAGGTTCATAACAGACCAAAACAGGTGCAGCAATCAGTGAATCATGAAAATATTGCCATGATTGAGATTTTCCGAGTGCACCTGTTGGTATGGAGATTGTGCGTGGTGGTATGCATGGTGAGCAGAAAGCAAAGATAGAGTGAGGGAATTTAACAAATGTGTAAACATCCATCCATCCATTTTCTATACCGCTTGTCCTCACAAGGGTCGCGGGGGTAGCTGGAGCCCATCCCAGCTATCTTCGGGCAGTAGAGGACCCCCTGGATTGGTTGCCAGCCAATTGCAGGGCACACAGAGACGAACAACCATTCGCGCTCACACTCATACCTAGGGGCAATTTAGAGTATTCAATCAACCTGCTTTGCATGTTTTTGGAATGCGAGAGGAAACCCGAGTACCGCAGGAAACCCACGCAGGCACGGCGAGAACATGCAAACTCCACACAGGAAGGCTGTAGCCGGGATTGAACCCACGACCGCTGCACTGTGAGGCCATCGTGCTCACCAGTTTTCCCACCATGCCGCTGTGTAAACATTCAAGACAGTTTTTAATTTCCAATTAAGTTAAAGTAAATGTGGCGAACATCAAGGACACTTTAGTGACTTCACACAGACATCAAAGACATTTAAGAGATTTGCAGGACATTATAGAACTGGACTTTCTTTGTTTTTGAAACTTAGATGTTTAATGATTACATTTTTAACAATGATGAACATTTTATCATCATTGAATCTAACGTATGTGTCTCAACCCTAATTTAGATGGGAATTTTCATTGAACCAAAGATGGGTTTTTTTCTGAAACATCAAAAACAATTAGAGTCTTCAAATAACTTAAGGTATGAGTTTTTGTTGACATCAAACACAATTGACATAATCTTTAATACACCAAAGATCACCCTCACCTTTAGGGTTACTATTTTGCCATATTTGACCCTGTTGATTTTCTTTTAGTCAGCGTGGTTGACAGAACCTCCTTTGTGCTGTTATTGTCCAAAAATATGAAATGTCCACACATCACAGAGATTGCATCCTGCCAAAAGATTAAAACTTCTTGTTGCACAATGAGCATTATCACTGGCAGGATTTCTTTGATACTTTGACGTTTAATGATTACATTTTTAAACTCTCCCCTCTAAATTGTCCTAAAAGCTCTTTAATCCGGTGGAAAATGAAAGCTGGCCCTTTAGAGCACTAAAACGTTTTTGTTTTTTTGGGGGCTAAAGTGAGAACTGAAAGGGCTGCATGGGGGTAAAGGAAAAAAGGAAAGTAATCATGGCGAACGACTCTAATGGAGTCTGTGAATAAAAAGTAATGAGACATAAATTAGCATAAAAGCCACAATTAAAATGTTTGGAAGGATTCGTCGTTACGCATAATGAGCATTAACACAGACGGATGTACCTCCACCTACACCTAATGTGTCTGTGTGTGTTTTCATATTACCAGTTGTCTACTCCAAAACAAAGAACAACTGCAGCGAGACAAATATGAGGATGAAGGGAATGAAAGAATAGGGAAAAGAAAGGATGAAAGAGATACATTATTTTAACCATTTTAAGTTCAACCATTGTATGGTTGACAACAATGTAATGATAAACCAAAGCAAAAAACAAAAACAAAAAACTAATCAGATTAAGGCGTTGCGCAAACTCCGCACGCAATTTCATGCTTTTCATATCATCACTCCCATTAACCTGCCATTCAAAGGAAATCGGAGAACCCTGAGAAAATCCACGCAGGCATGGGTAGAATTTGCAAAAGCCACACAGGAAGGCCGGAGCCGGAATTGAACGCTGCATCTGCGTACTGCGAGGCGGACATGTCAACCAGTTGTACACCTTGAAGGAACTTCTCTTGTCAAAATAGTTTCATTTTGGGAAGGTCTGCCAGTTCACTGCACGTTTAGCTGAGCATTCAGTCATTTGTTGACTTTTTATTTCTATTTTCTATTTACTTTATCAATTTAAAACAAAAGCAGAGATGGAGACACCGGACTCCAATTGGCGGCTGTCACGCACATCTCCACGTCAGACTGAATAACACCTCAAACTGGTCACCATATTCACAATTCTTAATCACATGACCAAAGAGCCCTACTTATATCGCAACTTTGGAAGCTAAGTGACGAAGTGCGGGGTTGTTTGGTGCAGGCGTACGTATATGCTCCTGGTCTGCCTTGAAAATGAATAAATAAATCAATCAAAGCATGCCAAGCCACCTTGGTTCAGTGAAATCTTGTTGATTTCGATGGTTGAATTGTCTTTACATTCTTTGAGAAAACATCCAACAATGCTGAAGTCATACAATACAAGTAATTGGCCCACACACCCCAACAATACACAAAAAACGTCAAATCGCACAAAATTCGCGTAACGTGACGTAAGATATGGAACGAAAAGACGGCAGATTGCGCAGTTCAAAAAAGATTTTGCTAAAAGTTGATGGTTTTATTGTTTTTAAGCAAAATAGAATTATCCATCCATCCATTATCTGAGCCGCTTCTCCTCACGAGGGTCACGGGGGGTGCTAGAGCCTATCCCATCCTATCTCCAGCCAATTGCAGGGCACACAGAGACGAACAAGCATCCGCGCTCACACTCATACCTAGGGGGCAATTTAGAGTGTTCAATCGACCTGCCATGCATATTTTTGGAACGTGGGAGGAAACCGGAGTACCTGGAGAAAACCCACGCAGGCACGGGGAGCCCAACTCCACACAGGAAGGCCGGAGCCAGGATCGAACCCACAACCTCTGCACTGTGAAGCCATCGTGCTAACCAGTCGTCCACTGTGCCGCCCCTAAATAGAATTAGACCAAGCTTTTTTTTTTTTGTTTAAAAAAAAAAAGAAAGTCACATGGGCAAAAAAATAACATGACGTGACGTGAGACGTGGCACAAAATGACGGCATTTTTCCAACGAAAAGGTCAACATGAAAAAGAAAATGTGCAGGAAGTTATGTGAAGTAAAGTTAACATTTGTTTGTCTAGTTGTTTTCTACTTGTTGTGTCGGCTACAGTACTTTGCGGTTACAGACACTCAATATTGTAAGCTTTAACATTCATTGTTTCACTGATAATCATCATATTGAAACTTTTTAGCAAAAGAAATCACTTTTGGAGTCTTTCAGCTTGTTGTATTAGTTCAGCTGAACCTTTTACAGCACAGGGAAATCTATCTTCTACATCTCCCGGGCGAGTAAAGTCAGATACACGCGTACAAGAAATTCAATTTATTTGTTTGTATCGCCGTGCTACACTAGCCTTTTTACACCATGCTTCTTTTCATGGCCGTTTTTTCCTCCTAAATTATTTATTTGATGACATTCTTCCAACCTGGCAAGCACGTCTTTTTTTGGGGGGGGGATTGAGTAATTGGATTCGTCCGGCTGCATCCTGGCAAAGAGCAAATGAAAAAAATGAAAGAGAGACTTCACAAATGCGATGCGCTCTGCCGCTCGCGAGGCTGCTTTGTGGATACACAAAAGACTTGTGAGCTCGTAACCGGCAACAACACCGGCCGAATTTCCGTGGGGACCCACACACGCCAACAGCCTCTGAATCCTCACATCAGTCACCTACAACATCATTTTAAAATCAATTGTGTAACACCGTTTATTCTAGACAGTGCATGGTATCCTGTTTGTTTCCTTGCTGGACTGACAAAGAAAAAAATGCACAAATCTGCAGAAAAAAGTGCAGTGAGCAAATTATGAAATGAAGAGACAGTGCATGATATGCCTCAGTAATATGCAAGAAATGATGACAATTCATACAAAAATCTGTGAACAAATAGGTGTGTTAAGTCAAGACATTAAGAAATGCACAAATCTGTGGAAAAATAATTCTCTCTTATCTAATAATTTATGATTTTTCTCTTTAATGATGGATGATAAGCTACTTGCTTCCTTGCTGAGCTCAGAAGGTAGAAAAATGTCCAAATTTGCTCTCATACTCGTATCATACCTATGACATCGTTTTAAGTGTGACATTGATTATTCAAGACACGATATGCTGCTATAACTCATTGAACACAAAAAGAGAACAAAATTGTGCATATTGCATGCTTGAGAAGTGGATCATCTTTTTTTAATGTTAGTGTCATGTAAATACGATTTAATTGCCAGGACAGTGCATGGTATGCAAACAAATTTCTCTGATCACAAAAAAGGGAGAAAATATACACAAGTGAACATTTCTTCTTTGGTTGGAAACACAAAAAGAAGCAGACATTTTCTCGCAAATTTGAGTGCAGTATCATGTGAACAAACTGAATAGAAATATGACTTCATTGTGTGAGCGAAATGTAAGATATGTTGCCTTTTTATCTCACTAAAATCAAAAGACAAAAACAAAAAAAAAAAAAAAAAACAACAATTGAGAATATTTGCTGCCAAATGACAAACTATGGAATGGAAATGAAAAAAAAAACAAGTCAAGTTATTGAAGAAAAAATATTTTGAGTAAATTTGCGTTACAGTATTCATGCAGTGTGGACAAAACTGTTCAAACTATGAATCAAAAGTACGCTTTTTTTAGTCACGCCAATGCATGTAATGCTGCTTTATTGTCTCACTAAATGCAACAAAAAGGAAAAGATACAAATCTGTGTACAAATGCTAGGCTATGCTAGGCTACTCGGCGCTAACCTTCTTACTTTGAACATCGAAAGTTTTCCAAGCTAAAAATGGGACACTTTGACGCGTCGAGAAGATTTCTGGGCCTGATTGTGCTTCTCCTCGGGGCTGTTGTGCGGCGTGATTGATTATTTGTCCCATCTCCAGACCTTCCCCGACAACATGGGCCCCGGGAGAGAGCGCACTGGCTTCTGACAAATGTGTTGTTGCTTGCGTGCGTGAGGCGCCAACGCGACACAACAGTGTCTTGGTCTTCACGTTTGTATTCTGGTCTCGACAGCCTCGCCCGGGACTCAATGAAGCTCCCTGGAAGTCCTCTTTGCTGCATGTCAACAACACAATGCTGCTTTTGTTCGGATTTTTTTTTTTTTTTTTTTGCAGTGTATTTTTATGTCCTCCTGTCCTGTGTGTCTCTTCATTTTGTTTGGCAAGATATCTTTGAATTTAAAGTATATGTTATGTTCTATTCCCTTTTCCCCCGAAATGGCATCATGAAGAGATTTTTTTCTTTCGATACAGAAAACTTGACTGTGTTGGTTTTGCACAATCGTAAACACACAATGCCACAGTTTGTTCAATGCAATAATAGTGCATTTTTGACAGACAACTAGCTGGCCCCCATCCCAAAAAATAATACTTTTGCGTTCAAACAGATTATGCATGGCAATAACTCAGACTAGACATTCAGGAACATTTTTCAAGCTCCTCGACCGACACTTCACATTTTTGACTGCCTTGATTTCTGTGACCTGTTGTAAGGGAAGTCATTTAAGCGTTAATTCGGCAAACTAGTACAACCACTGTCTTACTTTTAGTGTTTTTCCACCAGTTGTGCCACTTTTGGCGTAACAGCACAACCTTTAAGTGTGATGGACAGGAAACAAAAGTGACCCTAAAAGCTTTTTTAAATGGTCGCGCTATTGCAAGTAATAAGATTCCAATGACTACTTTGGTAAAAAATAAATAAAAGGAATGAAAAGGCCTTGAAAAAGATGCAGAAAACGTAATATTTTTGTGAGCTGTCCGCCCGGCCTGTTTGACCCAGTGTGTGTGCGACGTCACTGGGCCAGAGTGGTTTATTGTCTTCATCACATATTTTATTGATTGAGAGTGTCACTGTCCTCGTGATTTTGTGGTAGAAATTTTAATTATTCACAAGTGCACTATGCTTTGCTTGCTTGACAGGAGTCATTTTTTATGAAGTTGTGTGTCGTATATACTGTACATTCATATTTCTTTGGTTGTATGCATCAATACTAATAATAATAGAAAACTAGATATGCTATGTTTCATATGCATCAGATGAAAGTTTGTCAATATTTCATACTGGGCCGCCAGTGTCTGTCCCAATAACGAATCCGTGAGCAGTGCAGCAGGATTCAGTGAATGCATGCTTGTGATCATATAAAACTTGTAAAAAAAAAACCTAACAATTTTCATTTTCTTTTTGATTATGATTAATGAAAAGATTTTGAAGAGTTTGAGATGTTGGTAACTTGCAATTAAATTATCAAAATAACAAACAATGACATTGAATAAAATAAAAGACCGGCCCAAATACAGGTGCCTCATTTTTTTTCACAAATGCGTTAAAACCTTTATTACACAAACACTGACAGTTAATGGAACTTTTCGAACATTTTAGTACTGATGTCATTTTTACATGCAAACCTATTACATAAGTGCCAGTGTTAACGTCAATCAAGCGTCTCTTTAATGAAAATAATTCCGTAAACTTCAGCGTTGCAAATGTGCATTTTCATTGACATTGTCAGATAGTAGCCTTTATTCATTTAAACGCTAGAACGCACTACTAGAACAATTACTTCTAGCAGAATGATTGTTTTACGAGATCATTTTTTTATTTCACTATTAGCATTAGCGGCACACACTGCAATTTAGCCTAAACAGTAAGATGAAGGCGGCACGGTGGCCGACTGGTTAGCACGATGGCCTCACAGTGAGAGACAGCATCGGTTGTGGGTTCCATCCAGTGTGGAGTTTGCATGTTCCCCCCGTGCTTGCGTGGGTTTCTTCCAGGTACTTCGGTTTCCTGCCACATTCCAAAAACATGCATGCCCCTAGGTATGAGTGTGAGCGCGGATGGTTGTTCGTTTCTGTGTGCCCTGCGATTGGCTGGCAAGCAGTTCAGGGTGTCCCCCACCTACTGCCCGAAGACAGCTGGGATAGGCTCCGGCACCCCCCGCGACCCTAGTGAGGAGAAGTGGTATAGATAATGGAAGGATGGATGGATAGTAAGATGAAGTTGTTATAAAAGTACGCTGAAGAATTTCGATGGATATTAAGGTTATTGAATAAATGCTCATAGGTCTTGGCCTATGACGCAAACTTGAAGACATGGTGTATGCCTTGTCGAAGCTTCTTTCAGGAGAACCTACCTGAATCAGAAGTTGTCCTGCAGGAGTTCATTAGTGGATTCCCTATACAGAGACATCAGAAGTCGTTCTAACTTCTTACAGCATGTGAAAACTGCACTGGTACTACAACGTCAAACGATGCCTTCTTTCTGAAATGCAGACTTTAACGTTAATTTTGCTAAGTCCGCGCTCATAATGCTTCATCACCAATGCCAGGATGCAACAGTAAATCAGAGTCCAGCCCGTAACAGTAATGGCCTTGATATTTAAAATGCCAGCACGCACAAACAGTTAAAGAGCCAGATGTTATCGCACCGCTCTCCTCGGTCATCAACATTAGCCGGCTAGTCATTAGCCGGTGCTTATGATGCCCATAAAACCTCCTCAAACCTCACAGCACTCAAGATGCTTTCCCGCTTTGTTGGTCTGCATGAGACGCCAAAATAGCAAAAACAACCAACCACATTCATTATCCAAGTCTTTTTTTCCCCCCAGATCTTATTTCAGTGCTCTTCAAGAAAAATCAACCATTGATGACTCGAATACATACAGAAATGAAAATTGGTTTCATTGAACGAGGTTAGCAAAAACAATCATTAAGTTGAAAACGATATTGTCTTTTGTGTACAAAAACATTTACACGACAATTGTTGAAGACCTACGTTGGCCGTTTGTTGGGATAAGATGACCTTTTTATGCGTACAAAAACATGGACATCAAGCAAGACTAAAATTGTCATCAACATACGTACAAGGACTAACCGCTTTTGATGGTTCCGAAAACACAAGCTACGCTAGCTTTGTTGAAGACCACACTATAATACGCACATTAGAGTAATCAAAGACATAACCACATGCAATTTTTACAGACATTAGGTTCACTGGAGACTGAATGATCTTTGCTCACAAAAATGTCCAATGAGTTTATTGGTCTTTGTTGAGAAAACGTATGTTTGGTTCTTGAAAGCCTGTGTAAAAGTGGTCGTTGATGTTTTTAAGCACATCATGTTAGTTTTGCCTTACAAAATATGCGCATTACACCTATGAGCGTTTACAAAAACACATTTGTTGACATGTCAGGAATGCTTCTGATATTTAGGAAAACACGCATGAGGTTTGTTACAGACTAAATTGTTTGACGTTTGATTCGCTGAAGACTAAATTGACAAAAACAGGTTAGGTTTGTGCCCTGGCAATCAGTTCAGGGTGTTGTCCCCCGCCTACTGGCCGAGGACTGCTGGGATGAGCTCCACCACCCACACAACCCTAATGAGGAAAAGCGATACAGATGATGGATGGATGAAGGTTAGGTTTGTAAATTCCCAACAAATGGATATACTGAAGATGGTTTTCATTCGATGGGAATGAGAGGTAATTTTTGTCAATGTGTTACATGCACGAGGATTTGCCTCCATTAACACACGGAGATAGTGTTAAACCTTTGCCTCGGCGATGTCTTGTGAACTTTTGCTGACCCGTCCGTCCTATCTCCTCCTATTATGGAACACCAAGTAATGCGCATGAATATTCACACTGATGCTTTGTGCAAGATCCTGACGGATTACTGTCAGGATTAAAAGAGGCTGTCTGATAGAGAACTTGATCAAAAAAAAGAAAAGAAAAGATGAAATGTAGTAGGAGCGCCTAACCATCGACACAAACTTGCTATTTGACCACCAATAGCTCACAAACCATTAATCAGGAGTTGCTCGAGGACCACCAAAATTTTACTGTATGTAGGACACGGAGTTTCCAGTGACACACTAAGAGTTGGTAGCAAAACAGTAGTTGCTACCAGAGTAACTCCCCAAATCCCCTCATAACACCGTCATTTATGACACTACAGCTGGAGAAATAATATACAGAAAGACACTTACACACTCCTGAGTGTTGGATGACCTAGCTTCTCATGAAAGAGTCGCCTTGAAAATGGCCTCGCAAGTGTATCTGCAATTAAATGCACACTTTTTCCTTCTTCAGTCATTGTGGTTTAAAAAAACACGAATACATTTTAGATTTTCAAACGGACGCCGTTACGACTTTCGGGTGTGTTGATTCCGCATCGCGGAATCACAAGTAAGCATCCTACCACAAAACGCGTTCATCACCTCCAGCGAGAAGGCTCACTGTAACCAACTCGTGATCTGATTGGCTATCGCAACTGTCTATTAAATCTGAAATCTCATTGACTTCGACAGAAAGATGCCCGCACGATTGTATCTGAAGGCCTCCAGCGAATAGTCCGTGCTCCTTTTAAGATGGATTCAATGAGGTCGGAGGTGTTTTTTTTTCTCTCTCACTCTCGCGCGCTATGTCACAGACATTTTTTTTTTCACGGTGTGGGAGGGAAATGTAAGGACGAAGCGTTTTTAAAAGGATGAAGACGGATGGCAACTTTAAGATTGGCAATATGTGAAGTGCTTTGCAGCGGTATTGCGACAACTTCGGCAGCAGTACGTTTTTACGGCAGAAGAGTTCACGCGCCAAGCTCATGTGACTACCACTTGTTCCCGCGGCAGTTAATAGAGTTTACAAATAAACTCGACTCAGATGGTGTCAGAAGTCGGATAACTTACAGAGAAGAAGAATTTGTCATGGCAAAGTTTTATCCCCTGGCAAGTTTTTTGTTTGACACCTGGAGGCTTGCCACAAACCTGGACAAGGATTACGGGAGAGTCCAGGGGAGCTGGCTATGCCATGGGCAATTAGGCAGAGGTCATTCACGTTCGCCGAAGAAGGCCACAGAGATGACTTCAGCGTCGTGGTGAAAAAGTCGATGATTACTTTTTCCCGTGGAGGAACGTTACACATGAGAGGGCATGTTTTCACCAGCGTATCTGGTGGCCAAATGAAAAGGCAGTGTTTCATTCGACCTATCAAAACACTGCAAATTCAGCGTGAATAAGAAGGAAAATATCCGTGACCGTATCGTCGTTGGGTTAAATGATGAAGAGGTCTCGCGCAGGCTACAAATGATGCCGGACCCGACGCTTGCACTGACAATAATGTGATACAAATGTTCATGTTACAATTTGTCTATTTAGGGATATAATTCGATATCTAAATGCTGATTATATCGTGGAGCAATATTTGCAGGTTGTCGTATTATGCGTAAATTGTATTGAAATGGGAGCTATCCAAGACGGATCACTGGCTTAAGTTTGAAAGGTTTAAAGAATGTTTCTTTGTTTATTGCTGTTCAAAGTAGCAAACTGATATATTGTGACAACCGCTGTTCCAGATTATTTCAGGATGTATAGTTAATAAGATTAACTTGGAAAAGGGGAGTCGTCACATATGCAATATGTGAAGTGCTTTGCAGCGGTGTTCATGCGCCAAGCTCACGTGAATCGCACCTGTTCCCACACCAGTTAATAAACAGAGTTCAGGAATAAACTCGACTCGGATCATTCTACAGCGACAGAGGGACATTGCTTTTATGGATAAGAGCAAAAGCGTAAGGATGGAAAGGTGCCCAGGTTGTGGACGAAGGATGCAGGACGGACCAGCAAAAGTTTGTAAATAAACTACAAAGAGTTGCTAGCAGACTACTAGAAAATGCTAGCAAACCACAAGTAGTTGCTAGAGGACGCTACAGGACTCTTTGGATTTTCTAGCAGACCACCAGGGGCTGACCACCTGTAGTGGCTATCAGACCACCAACAGTTTCCAGCAAATTAGTTGCATATTAGTCATTGCAAGTTGTCAACTAAGAGTTGCTATTAGACAATTTTGAGTTAATACTGGACGACCAGAAGTGTGGTGGACCAGGAGCTGCTAGTAGACCTCCAATGGTTGTTGGCAGACCATCAGAATTAGAGAACTAGTATAAGTTCAACTGGACAGAAAAAAGAGGAGACGCTAACGGACTATTAGTAGTCACACTGGGAGAAACCAACGTGAGCAATCCAACATCTGCGTCAGTCATTTTCGACGGAGTAATTAGCATAAAAATGAAGTTGACAGAATTGTTAAAAGACATTTTCAAAAAGCAGCATGAAAAATGGGATGTTGAAAGTACGCTCAGCAGTTGGGAGATGAAATTGCGATGAGGTTGAAAGTAGGTTAAAGGGATTATTTGACGGCGAGCGAAAAAGTCTTGCCCACTGAAATTGATCGTCACCGCGAGCTGTGTGGGATGCACTTTTTGCAGCCAGTCTGATTATCTGACCTTCTTTTTTCAGGTTTGCTGCGCTTTAGAAAGAGCTGCAGTGCCACTGCTTCTTGAGGATTTTGCCAGCTGTTTTATCACGATACATTTTTGGGGATTCCCTCTTTGAATTCACACAAAACACCACCTTGGTAGATCAACACTGTGGGTGCTGAAATGGCAACTAAAAACTATTCCATAAGATGGATGGACACAAGCCAAAGAACATTTGAAAGAGTTAATTGATAAACATCAGAGTGAAACATCAAGTCTCGAGAAACCATGCATGAAAGGCACACAAGACGTCCATTTTAGCTCCAATTGGGCCCTTTCTTGAGCTCCTTCAAAGACTTTGTCCGATTGCTCCCAAATCTGACCATTGTATACTTGACAGATGAACAACACCAATTTGCAAAAGATCTGGGTTTTCCTCATTGCAGTTGGATGGAGCATGGCGGCAAAGTTGACTTGCCATAATTAAATAAAAACAGTGTACAAAAATTTGCTCCATAGCGTGCCCTAGATTTCTTTTGAAAATCCGGCCCCAATAGCAGTTTGAATTGGCGAAAAGAAAATGAATAGGCGTGTCTATCATGAGTAGACTCAATTAAGAAGTCTCAAGAAGCCATGCAGGAAATGACACAGAGAGTCTGCCTTTTTGGTTTGAAGGTGTTCATTTTATGGCCAATTTGGTGCTTGAAAAGATTAAAAGGTGCAAATGAATGCATGCAATAACTCAACCGATTTTCAGATTCCCTTCAAACTTGGTTGACTTGCAACAAAGCCGCCACACTCCCAAATGAGTTTTTCAGTCCATCAAAAGATCCTGAACTTTTACTGAATACTCCATTTTATTTGATTTTGTTTTTTTTTAGGTTATACTAAATCTCAACTTGTACTCACACACATGCACGGAGCTAAAAATAAAGCCAATCCCGGTGTGCAAATGTGGGTCACGGAATCACTAAAGCAGATTGGGGTGTCCCACGGTGACAATATTACATCTTCATCTTAAGCTTCTTCTCCCAGGCGAGGCACCTTCAAGAGATTTATAGAAGCGGGTGAAGAAATATATAAGCGCCTTTCCTGGAAGCTCGATTGCCATCTTGAAGAGCCGCCTGCAACCCTTTTGACCTTGCCGTTAAATCTTGGGCTCAGCGAGGAAGTGCTACCTCATGAATGTTTTCGACACTTCGTTAGGTGTTCAATACAACACTAAGGTAACATTTCACCACAGACTCTGATCATTTGGCATTAAAGGTTCACTAACTCAAGCGATTTGAGTTACAGGAAATGCTGCAGACTGGAATGATTTACTTATTTGGCAATTAGCATTGATTCCGTTTTATATGATCACTAGGTTAACAGAGTCACCAGAAACAACCCAAACTCAGACGATTCCATTGTATTGATTTACTGACGCAAAGTCTGCAGACTTTGACAATTCAATTGAAATATCGATTCGCTGACTTCATTTAGCTTACAATACTGACTCAGATTCGGTCGTAACAGTCCGCTGGCTCAAGTCTTTAGTATTCTGGCTCAAAATTGTCAAAAATTAGTTTGGTTGTGTCACTTATGACTTGAGTTAGTAGACTGGTCGCAAATACAAAAAGACTCATGATTCTTTCATATGACTCAGTGACTCAAATTTAGCGGCCTTTCCAAAGACATAACAAACTCAAATGATTCACTTGTAGTCACTTGCTTTAGTGGACTTCTTGGTAATGCTGAAGACTCAAATGATTCACCGACTTGAATCACTCATGTCCAATCACTGACTTGAGGGTACGCATTGATTCACAGATCGATTCAATAACTCAAGTTGGCAGACTTGCCAGGATTATGGTAGACTCAAAGATTCTGTCATATGGATCCAGGGACTTCAGTTCCTCTGACTCCGATGATTTGATTGTGTTGCTTCACTGACTCAAATTTCCATCCATCCATGCCGCTTATCCAGGGTCAGGTTGCGGGGGCAGCAGTTTCAGGAGGGAAGCCCAGACTTCCCTCTCCCCAGCCACGTCTTCTAGCACTTCCGGAGGGATCCCCAGGCGTTCCCAGGCCAGCGGAAGACATGGTACCACAAAGTACCGTCAAAAACACAGGATTCAATTTGGCTTACTGATTTATTGACTCACTGGAATCACCCAAAACTCAATTGATGCCATTATATTGGTTCTCTGACTCTGGTTCAGCAGACTCGGATGATTCTGTTGTATTGATTCACTGACTCAATTTAGCGGGTTCAGATTTACTCAGGTCCATTTACTAGAGGTGGGAGTTAGTCACTTATGTGCAAGTCGTAAGTAAGCCTCAAAGACACACACTCCTGGCATTGGTAATGAAGTGCAATTGTGTTAATTGTACCTGCTACCCTGCACCATTCCTCAAGTGTGACCTTGACTCATATTCTTGCCCTTTGCGAGGCGAAAGACAAATATGGCGGTGGCATCTGATTATTCCAAACAGCCCACAGCATTACACACACACACACATACCCACACCCCCGCGCGCGCACACACACTCGCGCATGCGCACACTAGGAAGCACAAAATGATACCCTTTTTGATTTTAATCTACTAACACTGACAGCAACGCTATTCTCCCAAGGACTTTGCCACGTTGGTGTCAGAAGTGGGATCTCACCTCGTTACCTCGCTAATTAAAGCTAATACACTCGACTTTCTCAACGAGCTTGTGAACAGCCTGCAGCTGCCAAGAAAAGAGACAATGGAAAAAGTGTCAAAAGAACGAAGCGCTTCGTTCTGGTGTTTGACGTCTCAGACGCGGTAACAATCAGACAATATGGCCAATTAGCACCAGCAGAACTCCATTTGCTCAAACGTGTTATTTTTGTCTTTGCCCTCAGCTTGACTCGTGGAACAACGGAGAAAAAAACAGGCTTCATTAGACACCATTCATGCACGGCGAAAGACACCAAACGGCTGAGCTAGATTGTCATTTGGTAGAGGACAGACGTCGCAACGGCTCAACTGGTAACAAAAGTGGAAGAAAGAACCATGAGGCTTTGTTGGAAACACTGCTGATTTGGTTGAATGGCTTTGTAGATTCAGATTGATTGATTGCACATTTTTCCAACATTCTATGGGAAACTATTGAAGGACTTTTTGAGGGTACAAAGCGGACATTTGCAACAGTTGAAATGGGCAACATGGTAAGAAATACTCAATGCTGGATCACATGTCAATGTACAGAAAATAATTGTGGATTCATGATATGATGCCGTCATGCCACAAATGCTGCAACCCACAAACAGCGTAGCCTCCAGCCAAGTGGGCATTCTCTCCATTTCAAATGGTAGAAAGCAGTCAACTATCACCTGCTCGCCCTCTTTAAATTATTTTTCTTGCATTTCATCATTTTTTCCCTCTTCAAACGAAATAAAAATAATGCTGGGAGTTTTTTTACCTTCATCCAGCACATTTCATAAGGCACCTCAGTGGGAAACTATGCGCACAAGGTGCCAGACACAATAAATACTTTTGTTTCAGGCCGGTTTTAGCTAAGCTAAAAAAAAAAAAAAAGGAGAACTGGAGGTTTAGGAGAGCAAAAATAAGTCCCCAGTAGTCATTATGTGGTGGCAATGATTTATATACACTTGTAATAAACACAAATGACATTGAGCATACCTAATGAAAACAAACTCATACAATTAATTACAGTAATTTGGACCAGCATACGGGAATATCATTGGGCAACAAAACACATGCTGCTTCATCAACAGATTTCTTTTGAACACTTAACACGAAACATGAAACTGGCTCATGAAACATGCATTTGGAAACTTGTAATCATGCTGTACATTTTAACCTGTAAAAATCACCTTCTTTTTGTTATATTGGAGCCTTCGGGATAGACAAAATCTCTGGCCTGTCAAACGTTCGAGGCGTATGTTTTTGATTTGTTCATTTGGCCTTGGTAGACGTCTGCTGAGCAGACCACATTCATGGGAGCCTCAACATTCTCAAAACCATGGACCTGGAAAATTAAAAAAAAGATATATCCCGAGACACCAGTTTGTGCTGGACATGTCACCTTGAACAGGATCCATGAAAGTGAAGATGAAGTAATTGTGGGTTGAAGTAGCAAGAGGTGGCCCAAAAAGTGAGACGAAAGTGAAGCCGCCGTCGCCAGCGTCAGCTACTGACAATAAATTTGGCGGATGTCCATCAAATGAGGACACTTGAAAAAGTCTTGCAGGAATGAGAACAAATTCAGTGTTGAATTTTCCATTTCCATGAAAAAGTGTCATGCAAAGTGCAATTAAATCACCATTTTCATCAACCGGTGAACAACCCAGAATGCACAAAAAGTCTCAAGAGCCCAGTTCAACGGGAAGACTCCTATTTTGTTTGAAACAGTCATTCTCAAATTTCCCCATTGTGGGACTAATAAAGGACATCTTTCTGAGCAAATTCGATTTTGGCGAATTCCCACTGGAAAATGTGCCTGAATGAGCCCCAATAGGAAGCAACTCTTGGAGACAGATGGATGACGCCAAATGGCTCAGCATTTTGTGGCAGTGGCATGGCATCAAAGTTTATATTAAGATATGAAGAGTGAATGCTAAGCAGTTCAGACACTTTTGACTTCCACCTGAGGCAATTTTCCAGAGGTCTCATATTGGGCATTTTCATTCTTTTGTCAGCCAGTTTGATTGACAGCAAGCATAATGCAAGCGCGCAAGAGGATATTGACTTTTACCATGCACTGCCATGCACTACACGTCAGCGTTAAGTCTTACTCTATATATCATCCTTTGAGGCCAATAAAACAAAGGTTTAATTTCAATCAATATCGCTTTATCCTTCAAGTTTTTATGGATGATTATTGAGATGGATTATCAATTGATTTTTTTTTAACATTTTCTTACAAGTATGCCATTCCTTCAGAGAGCAAATGGTAGATAAAACCAGGCATTATTAAACTGAAACTGCGAGCACGAATGGGAATTGTTGTTTGTCTCTGTATAACTGTTTATGCCCTGCGATCAGAGGTGAGGAGTAATGCGCGACATTTACTTGAGTAATTTGAGGGGAAATATCATGCAATATACTCTTTACTCATACTTAAAGCACAACCTATAATGAACTCACTCACTAAAATTTGCACAGACTGGCAAACTGGGGCGTTGTTACACAACATTTGAACACAAAAAGTGAGCAAAACGAACTACTACGACTACTAAGACAGTCCTAATCTGCTTGTGTCGCTAGGAATGGTGGGAAGTCAGCGTCAATGGCCTAATTTCATTTATTTATTTATAATGCACTCAGTCCTTGCATCTCTTTTTCGTGCTTTCCACCAGACAAACGACAAACATAGGCATGTACGTACAATATATCCATGTCATCGACATATCGTATGTACGGTCTGTCTCACCGACTCTATGCGAAAAACTATAACGTGACGTGAAGGATGGACAAATGTTTGCAGAAATGCAGATGCAAAAAAAAATAACCCTAGATACCTTCAACTGAACATCGCTGTTAGCGCCATTTCACAAATGTTTCTATTTTTATGGATAATAATTGCAAATATTAGTTTTTTGCCATTTGTATGTTTGTGAGAAGAAATATTTCTTTGTCTTTTGTAATTATTTTAATTTTGTGGAGTGAAATGTGTCAACGTTAGAGCGCGCAATTGTTTATTTACTGTAATACACGAAGAAGAAAGTGTTATTTGGTTGAAGAAGAAATAAAGACGATGGCGAAGGAGCAACACGGTCTTTTTACCGTGCTTCGACCATCAGTGTTTGTTCACGCGTAAAAAGTTGTTTTTGTTCGCCATTTCATGAAGAGGTTGAACATCGAAAATAAGAAGAAACTAAAGGAATCAAAAATAACCTCTACAATCGCGATTTAAGGATTTGCTGGCTCTGAGTGTGTGGGATAATATATATATATGCTGTATAGAAAATTAAAAAATAAATTTGATTTAGTTATTGAAAGTACAATTGAAATGGAGTCACGTAAGCCGTGCCTCCTGAAGCGGTGTCTTAGGTGATGGGATAAAATGTCAGCAAAAACATAAACATTGATGAGAGTACTGTACAGGGAAAAAAAATCAAATCAAATCATTTCACACTTTCCATCATTTGCCCGCAGTCGTGCTTTAATCTTCTCTCTGCGGACACCACTTGTCTATTTCATGGGTAGTTTCACAGGAAAACTAAAACGGCAAGCACAGCGGACACATCATTATATTCTTACGCAAGTGAAGCTTGGATAGAAAGTAAACACCTGCCTTAAAGAACATGATGATAATGAAAATATGTACGGACCTTCCCAAATGCGAAGCCCTGGATGTCCAGCAGGGTTCGCTCTCTCCTCAAGGCCCGTGACGCTGCCTTCAGGTCAGGCGACAAAGCCCAGTGCAGGGTGGCTTGTGCTGACCTGAGCAAAGGCATCAAGCTAGCCAAGGCAACCTACAAGGGGAGGCTGGAGGCCCACCTTGCCAGTAACAGACCACGGGAGGTGTGGCAGGGTCTACGGAGCATCACCAACTTCCGTGGCAGCAGCACGACCTCTGCAGACCCGAGTGCATCGCTGGCAGAGGAGCTTAACTGCTTCTTCGCTCGCTTTGACTCGCCCCAACCGTCACACCCCCGCACCTCATGCTCCAACTCCCCCCCAATCACCGTAGAGGAACACGATGTGAGGCGCGCGCTCCTGGCTGTTAACCCCAGGAAAGCTACTGGACCCGACGGAATACCAGGCAAGGTCCTCAAAACATGTGCCCACCAACTGTCACATGTTTTCTGCAGGGTCTTCAACCGGTCCCTGGCTCAAGCAGCCATCCCCTCCTGCTTGAAAACTTCCACCATTATTCCTGTCCCCAAAAAGTCACCAGCCGTCCACCTGAATGACGACCGTCCTGTTGCTCTCACACCAGTCATCATGAAGTGCTTCGAGAGGCTGGTTCTCCAGCACATCAGGGACTGCCTTCCTCCCACTCTGGACCCCTACCAGTTTGCATACCGGGCTAACAGATCCACTGAGGACGCCATCGACACTGCTCTGCATGTTGTGCTGGGCCACCTGGAACAACAGCAGAGCTATGCAAGGATGCTCTTTGTGGACTACAGCTCGGCATTCAACACGATCATCCCAGACATCCTCGTCGCCAAACTGGACATTCTCGGCCTCCCTGCCCTCACACGCATCTGGATTAAGGACTTTCTGACCAACAGACCCCAGACTGTGCTGCTCGGCCCCTACACGTCCTCCACCCTCATGCTGAGCACCGGTTCCCCTCAAGGATGCGTGCTGAGCCCTCTCCTGTACGCCCTCTACACCTACGACTGCAGCCCGGCCCACGGCAACAACACCATCGTCAAGTTTGCTGACGACACGACAGTGGTCGGTCTGATCTTGGAAGGTGACGAGACAGCCTACAGAGAGGAGGTAAAGAGACTGACAGCTTGGTGCGAGGACAACAGACTGCACCTTAACACTGCAAAAACAAAGGAGATCGTCGTCGACTTCAGGAGGAACAAGACGGTGCCGCCCCCCCTCTGCATCGAAGGCGTGTGTGTGGAGAGGGTCCACACGTTCACGTTCCTGGGAGTACAGATCTCCGACGACCTTTCTTGGACTCACAACGCCACAGCAGTGAAGGTCCACCAGCGTCTGCACTTCCTGAGAGTCCTCAGGAAATTCAACCTGGACAGGAAGCTGCTGCTAGCCTTCTACCACTCGTCCATCGAGAGCCTGCTGACGTACTGTGTCTCCACCTGGTACAGCGGCTGCACTGAGGCGGACAGAGTGAGGCTCCAGAGGACGGTCAAAACAGCGCAAAGGATTATTGGCTGCCCTCTCCCCTCACTGTCGGACATCTACACCGCCCGGTGCATCAGAAGGGCTCTCAACATCGTCAAAGACAATACCCACCCAAACTCACACCTGTTCGAGCTGTTGCCCTCTGGCAGGCGCGACAGAGGCATCAAATCGAGGACCCATAGACTGAGAAACAGTTTCTTCCCGAGAGCCATCTCCATTCTGAACTCTCACACACACACGAGAACACCCTTACCTTGCAGAACAGCATCGTGATGTGTCTTTATATACCCTATTCAGTACTAAATTCCATTGCACTCTCTTATTTATTTATCTAATTTATATATTTGTCTGTATTATTGTTGTATTGCACTGGAGAGGGGAGCCCTCTAATCTCGTTGCACACTTGAGTACAATGACAATAAAGGGATTTCTAATTCTAATTATTACTTGCCTTGACTTAAGAGTTGAAAAGAAACTCCCCGTGGTTCGAAATAAAATTTTCTTGGTTCGCTAACAGCTCTTCGTTGTGCATTAGCAACTCTTTGTGCTTCGCTAGCAACTCCAATAGCCTGCTTGCATCCCTTGACAGTGAGTGGTGGTCTGTTAGCAACACAGTTGTCTGCTCACAATTCGAACAATTTATCAACTCCTTGTTGTCTGTCAGCAAGTCCTTCAGCAACGCATGGTGTTCCACGAGTAGGTCCAGTGTTCCGCTAGCAAGTCCTGGTAGCCCGCTATAAACCTTTAGTAGTTCACTCGCAACTCCCATTGATCCGCTTGCCATTCAAGGCTATTAGCAATCCTTGCGGTCCGTCACCAATTTCTGATGTTCTACTAGCACAGGGGTGGGCAAACGTTTTGATTGGTGGGCCACAATGGGTTCTAAAATTTGACAGAGGGGACAGAAGCAGATGGATGGAGTGTTTTCGTAACCTCACTTCATCTGAGAAAAAAAAATACATTCAATTTTAAATGAAATTGAACAAAAGTATTACAACAATATATATGTCTTTGAAAAACCACAGCATTTAGAAAATAAAACATTTACAAGGTTTATTCATTTAATTTTTTTTTAAGTTCAGCGGGCCGGATTAAAACGGTTAATGGGCCGAATGTGGTGTAGTTTGCCCACACCTGTACTAGCAATTTCTCTGGGTTCATTTGCAACTTCAATAGTCTGCAAGCAACTGCTTGTGTTGTACTAGCGACCGCTGTGAAATGGTGGCCATGGCAATTGGAAGTTTTTATAAAGCCCCAATAAGACCTCATCTACCTTGTCGATCTCGTGTCACCATATAAAAGTATTAGATTTTCATACTCAGATATCAAATCATAATTCCGAGAGACTTCCAACCTCAAACAAAAAACTGTTAACGCACACCTCTGATGAAATGAAACGACCCCTGGGGATCCTTCCCAGCTGTCATATTCTTATGTCTGCACTTATTACATGCCGTTTTCCCATGGCTTAGTCCTTCAGATGAAAAATCCATTGCAAGTCACTTTGGCAACCTATTGGAGACTACTCAAAACCTATTTTTTTTTTTTCGCTTTCTGTCACATTGCTAAAACAAGTAAGGCTTATTTTCATGTTTTTATGTTCACTTCCTACACAGGCTGACCGCTCATGTTTATTTTTATTACCAGTTTTATCTTTGTTGAAGTGTTTTTTTTTGTTTGTTTTTTTGCAAAATTTAAAAATTTGTACATATATATATATATATATATATATATATATATATATATATATATATATATATATTAGGACTGTCAAAATTAAAGCATTAACTCAGGTGAATAATCCCAAAAAATGTAACTCAGTTAAATATTTTAACTCAGTTAACTCAGTTTGATTTACTTAAAAAATAATTTGCATACTTTGCAAATATTGTGCCCTATTAGCTGTCTTTAGCACGTCTCAGAACAAAACACTGTGTTTAAGTAACCTCTGGGCCTTGCAAACCAACACTCTCTGGAGTGTGGCGCTTGTGGGCAGTTTTGAGAAATGTTTCGAAAATAAATGTCTGCAAAGATGTCTCCATTTAGATTGTATTCAAGAATCCAAGAAAGTGAACAGTCTTTGAATTGAATATACTTCATATTTGGAGATTTTGCATCAATTTCAAGATATTATTCAAGTAAATGTCCGTTATAAGCTTCGCAAAAAATAGTAGTTGAAAAATGCAATGACCTGAAGGTCCATTTTAAACCAATAAATGATGAGCTTTAGTGGCTATTTTCTTCGTTAGTCTTAGCTGCAATGCTATTTGTCCTGCTGAGGTTGTTCCGCTGACTGATGAATAACGGCGGTCTCCCGAGTGACCCCTGAACTTTGGGCCTATATTCCTCCAGGTAATCACCACTTGGAGGTTACTCTTTATATTGTATCTCATTGCACTGGACTTGGGACTAACGCCAAACCCCGCAGTGACCTTCAGGAAGACTATCTTGACATTTAACTGGGATGGTTTGTATTCCACTGACGTCCACGGCAGCTCAACGTCTCCAGTGTTAAAGAATACTTTCCTCTTACTCCACAGGAATACTGCTGGGATGATTTTGCACTTTTAAGTAAATGTGGATTGTTTAAAGAAGTAATCAGTTGACATTTGTTTCTGCTTTCACACCGAATGGAACTGATTTGAGATGGATTCACTGAAAGCACTGTTTTGTGAAGTTACTACATTTAGGACGTGAGGGTGATTACAAGTATCATCTTGCTTTCCTTTCACAGCTTGGCTTTGATATCCTGTAAAACCTGAAAAGATTGTTGTCTTAAAGTTTGGAAGATGTGGCCAGACTATTTTTTATATACTTTGTGCTGCGTGTAATGTTTCACATTTTTGCGTTGGAACGCGCCGAATAGAACCGATTGTACACACAAAGTGAATCTTGGAGTTTCGTTCACATCAATAGGAATAAAAAAAATAAAAAAGTGGGTGTAAAAAGAAAAAAAGAAAGTTTTCTTTATCTTTATGTCTACTTCAGGGTCATCAAGGGCCGTTATAGTGAGCTTTGAGCATGTTCTAGTGCACTGAATGATTTATTCGTCAGTCAAGGGTCTAGAAAAAGAAGAGAGCGAGAGTGTGAGAGAGAGAAAGAGAAAGGAGGGTAGCCAAAGATAAGAATGAAATGCAATGATGAGAGACAAGATGACGGGCTGCAGGTGGTCTCTGGACACACGGTTTATATGAGGGGAGGCCAAGATAAGCTTCCATTTCACTTCACTTCTCAGTGTGGTGCGTTCACAGACCCCATCAGGACTCTCCCTTCTGTAGGAATTTAAGGCGTTCAAGGAAGAATGAAAAATAATAATTAAAAAAAGGACGGACATTCAGATTTTAGCAGGCAGACCAACTCAGCGCAACCAGTTTGCCTTTGAAAGGCGCCTGAAAATCAAACCGAAATGGGAGACTTTGATGAATTCTTCATTTTGCTCAGTCAAACTGGCTTTCGGGGCTCAAATTGTAACTTTGTGGTGTTGAGTCATTCGAGTTTCGTAGTTTAATTACGAGGAGAAAATTATAGACCAGTTGTGCATGTCACTCACGTTTATCGTTGACTTTCTCACGAATATTATACATCTTAATTCATGTCTTCACCATACGCCCATGAATTATGCGTTTCAACAAATCTGACATGATATGGCCAACACAGGTCGGTGAATAGTTAGAATAGGACAAGGATCGCTTCGGTGTTCAAACAGAAACGAAGTCACAATCCCGATTGATTTTGAGTGCGAGTGAGGCACACATGCAAACTATTTCCAGATAGAGAAAATTATGAGAAGGACTTTTGCAAAAAGCTCCACTATTGTGCTTTTATCTAAATGATCCCCAGTGTACATTCCATTCCCGCGCCATGTTCTTTCATTCCCATTGGTAATAATGCAACTCCTTATCAGCACGCTGCTGGGAGAAATTCTCTGATCAAATTACATCCACTTAAAACACACATAAGCAGTCTAATGCATGTGTGTGTGTGTGTGTGTGTGTGGAGAGAAAACGACTTTAAAAGTCAAAGCAATCGGACTTAACCTCGCTAATTTTAAGTGGCGGCCCCAGCTTTGAATAAATTACATATTTTTTTCCTACTTCCTATTTAAGATCAAAAGTTCTTCTTGGAAGTGGTGACGCATAAATCACTTTTCCAACTCGCCACAATCAAGTTGCTGGTCATTTCAAAAGCACCTTGAGCCCATACTAGAGTCCACAACGAAAAATAAAAGGGAAAAACCGGTAGCCCCTGATTACAGGCTGCTGATCACTGCTCTGCATGGCGGTAATAATTATTGTACTTTAAATGCTGTAAGACTCGTGCAGAGCTAACGGGATAGTATGTATCTACATCCAGGACGTCCTCCACAGGAGAAACGGCAAGAAAGTGTGTCGAAAAGCAATGTACAATTTAGAATTTGAAGCAACATTTTCGCTTGGTGAAGCAGCATGCGGTTCATTATTCTAGTTTACTGAGATAGACTACGTTCCAAGTATGTAACTGTCAACGTGTTTGTGATCACAAGGCGACTCTGTTTATTCTTGCCAGAGTGATAATAGTTTGGGATTTTTTATCGTTAGTTTTTACTTTTTGTTGATTCATTTCACTTAGTTTCAATTAGATTACAGAGCACATTTATTACTTTTTGTATTTTCTTTTACCCTAAAAATGCTTCATTTTAGTTGACTGCCTAAGTCAAACAATTAAAAAGAACACCAAAAGCTTATGTATGATATTAACAGAAAAAGATGAAAAGGAAGGACATTTTTGGTATAATTAAAGTTCAATTCATTAATTAACAAAACTACTTTGTTTTATTTTTTTTTTAAAAAGCATTTTCATTTGTTTTTTTTCAGTTTTTGTCCGGGGTTCTTTCTTTAACTTATTTCTTTATTTTGCTACATTAGCCTCAATTCTCATTCGCAATTTTGCAGGGAATTGTAAACAATTGTCTGTGATCATAAAGAGCATAGTGTGACGGCAGCTGTTGTATCTGGTGAAGCAGCATGTGGCTCGTTGGCCAATTTTATTGTTCTGACTAAACAACTGTATTTTTGTCATGACTGCATTGTCCTGCAGAATTTCTCCTCTTTCTTGCAAAGACAACTTCTGGTATGGAAGACCCCACATAAAAAGATGACATCATAAATTCAAGGAGACATAAAATATGCAGAGAAAAAAAACAAAGCAAAGTTTATTAACCGAGTCAAGTCTAGACCACACTTCCCTTCCCAGGAAGTCCACATCCCGTGTTATGGCCTGGCGACGTGGGTGGCACATGTGAAGCGAAGTAGCACGGAAAGGTGCGGAAATGTAGGCTACACTTAAAAATCCCTATTAAGTGTTTTTCTTCAAGAAAAATAAGAGGAGATGTATGGGTAAAAGTTTTAATGTTTTGTATAGCTATTTATCATGTCGGCGTGGCTTCCAAATGAAACAGACGCCTTTGCGGTTTAATGGATAATAATCACACTTTCCAACCACTGGGGTTTTTCTCCCGGAATTTTCAATGCCTTTTTTTTAATCTTGGGACATATGCTATTCGTTTGCTTTTTTACAACATGGAGTCATCTGCTGTGCTGTGTAAGTATAACGAGGCGACTAGCTTGTTGTAGTCGTGATCGATAGATTGTCATAGAAATAGGAAATGATTCACTCCAACTATTATACGATGTGATTTGGGTCAATATAATGACGATAATTCAGTCATAATGAGAGTCAGTTCATTCCAAGCACAATACGATTTATGCCAATTGACGATAAGAAGTGATTTGATCCGATTGCGATTTTCCAATTCCAACACAAAACCATTCGAATCACTTTAAGTTACAATACAAAACAATCAACTTCGTGATTATAGTTCGAGTTGCCCCACTCCATAATCACGACAATCATTTCCGATACAATATACCTCAGTTATGATGCGATGATACGATTCAATACACTTTTGTTACGAGGATATTCTCATTCATATTCAAATCTGATACAATTCACTACCCTTACGCGACAATGACATTCTTTCCGTCATTTTACATATGTTACATTTGCTAGTGGGATAAATGTGGACTCTTCTCTAGATTGAGAAAAAGACAATTCAATACATATCATGGTACATTTGAAAGCGGACGATTCGATGCAATCAGATTTTTAAAATTGAAAACAATTTACGGATTCTGACTAACGGATTCAGTTTTTTTTGTTACAGCCCCTATATGTTACATTTTGAATGACTAATTATTAGTCTCTTTAATTGCAAATACATTACAATTACAGTATAAAAAAAACTATAGCAGCGGTCGTTGCTCGAGCTCTCGTGATTGCCATGAAATCCTCTTTATATGCCTTTTAGAAGTCTGATTTTAAATCACTTAGCAAAAATATTGTCTTGTGATAACTACAACGGGTACATTAGCATACATTCAAGCGCCATGTTCAAGTTTAAAGATAATTTTCTGTAAACGCTAATCATTAGTTCACAAAGCAAAGGCAGTGAAACATCTTGATGCTGGGACATTTTCCCTTGAATGGTAACTAGGATGGATTCCATTCTTCACAGACGTGGACTTGAACTCATCGTTGTGCTCAGTCGATACATATTGACCAAGGTTTGGGAGCCTTCCAAGGCTGCGGTCTCCCTCTTTGGAGAGAGAAATGTGTGTGCTCATTTGTCCTAAGTGTAACTCATGAATAACCCAGCGAGCATTTCTGCTGTCGGTGATGGATTTGTTTGGAAAAACCCACCTTTCCGACTCACAGCTCGCAATTCACAGACAAAAGCAACGTCTCCTTATGCAACATTTTGTAGGAAACTGTACAAGAATGTAAAGTATTCAATCAAATCCAATCAACAGAACCGATTGAATGTTAAATGCTGCTGAACATAATTCATAAGAGTCACTAATATGCACACCACAGGGCAATGAAAGAATTGGCCTGGATGACATAAAAACTTGGACAGTAAGAATTGATCAAAAACATTTTAATATTACACATAACTTTGGGTTACTTTTACTGTTGTCCATCCATGGTACTGCAATAGTCACTGAAGGGACCGATTACAAACTCACCATTGGAAATCTTTATACTTTTATTGCTTACAACGTCCAAAAACGGTGATCAATTAGCACCAAAATTCATGTGGACATCCCCACCTTTCACCAATCCAGCATATCAAAAGGATTCAGCTCTCTGTGGCTGATTTCTATGAGAATGAGGAACTCTGGACGTGAGCAAAGGCATTATTTTCATCCAATCTTATTTGCGGTGAGAGCACACCATCTCTTACTAACTCACTACGAATGTTTTTATTTTTTTTGTAATTTTATTATTTTTAGCATAGCACCACCAATGTTTTATATTTCTAAGACTGTTTGTAATGCTACGACTTTTTCATAAAGGTTTTGTAATTTTATTACAGTTTTTCTTCACGGTCAGTTTTTTTTTACTGTAAAAAAAAAATTATGGTAAAATGACAACTTTTTAATTACACCCAGCCACCCTCCCCCCCCCCACACACACACACTTTTTTTTTAATTCCAACAACTATAGCATAACATTACCACAAATTTTACTACTGATTTCTGAAATTTCTCTCAATTTCACACTTTTATACCTTAGAAAAAATAATTGTGTTCCTTTTCAGTGTGGCCCTATCATATTCCTTTATTTGTTTTATTGTGCTGAGATAATCGCACATGATTGTGCTGAGTCGAGCAAGAAGCAGACTGATTTCAGCACACCGCCCGTAATTGTTGTTTTTATTAGTCATGTCCCCGTCGATACGACTATACGGAGCATTATAATTGGGTGAGTGCGTTCCATCAGCGGGCCGGAATCCATTTCAAGCTGTTTACTTTGTGCTAACGCCAGTGAATCAATGCGGCGTCGCAGAACATTGATTGGTGTATCCGATGGTGACATAAGAAAAAAAGGGCAAACGAGGCAAGAAAATCCGGCTGGCTTTAATCCTAATTTCTTCCAGCCTCATGCGTCACTTTGCTGTCCATGTGCGTCACTTTTCTGCTAAATTAATAGACACACGTCGCGCATGTTTGACCACAATCAGCCTCTGCTAGACCGCACACTCTTTTTTTTATGAGATGTATATGCATGCTGCTTCCAAGTTGTCCTTTCAAAATAAATGTTGCTGAAGAAGTAATGTTAGGTTGCTGGCCTAACATAATGAAGAAATCATGATCATATTCTTCACATTGATGTCATATTATATCAAGGTGATGAACGCGTCTTGTGATTGGATACTCACTCGTGAGGGGGCAGCGGAATCAACACACCCGAAAGTCGCAACGGGCCACCGTTTGAAAATCTAAAATACGTTTTTGCTTTTTTAAACCACAATGGCCTAAGGAGGGAAAAGTGTGGATTTAATTGCAGATACACTTGCAAGGCCATTTTCAAGACGGACCTTTTAAGAGAAGCTAGGTCATCCAACACTCACTTAGTACTGTGTAAGTGTGTTCCTATATATTATTTCTTGTTGTGTCATAAATGACGGTGTTATGAGGGGTGTTTATTCAAGTCAGACTAAGTATGACTTCAGAAGGCCTACGTATGAAATGCACGGCCCGCCACTGTAACTACGTAATATATCAACTTCCAGTCAATGAGCACTAAGATAAGTCAACCACTGCAATAAAATCAACAAATTAAACAAAATAAAAATAAAATACAAATGTAAAACCATAACTAAACACAGATTGAAACCATTTAAAAACATATTGTTCAGCAAATACTAAAAATACCAAAAAAATATCAAAATTCATGAGTAAATAAAATAATTTAAACATTAATATGACATTAAGCACATTATAGTAGAACTAAAATTAAACACACAAACACAAACAATTGAAAAATACATATATTTATATTTTATTAAAATATAACAATACATTTTAACCCCCTCCATGAGCTGTCACCTTATCGTGGTGGAGGGGGTTGCGTGTCCCAATGATCCTAGGAGCTAAGTTGTCGGGGGCTTTTTTGCCCCTGGTAGGGTCACCCATGGCAAACAGGTCCTAGGTGAGGGTCCAGACAAAGCATGGCTCACAAGAACCCCAATGAGGAACACAATATATGGACCACAATTTCCCTTGCCTGGACGCGGGTCACCGGGGCCCCCCTCTGGAACCAGGCCTGGAGGTGGGGCTCGTTGGCGAGCGCCTGGTGGCCGGGCCTGCACCCATGGGACTCGGCCGGGCTCAGCCCGAAGAGGCAACGTGGGACCCCCCTCACATGGGCTCACCACCTGTGGGAGGGGCCAAAGGGGTTCGGTGCAATGCAAGTCGGGCAGCGGCAAGAGGCAGGGACCTTGGCGCTCTGATCCCCGGCTACAGAAACTAGCTCTTGGGACATGGAATGTCACCTCTCTGGCTGGGAAGGAGCCTGAGCTGGTGTGCGAGGCAGGGAAATTCTGACTTGATATAGTCGGGCTCACCTCCACACACAGCTTAGGCTCTGGTACCAGTCCTCTTGAGAGGGGTTGGACACTCTTCCACTCTGGAGTTGCCCAAGGTGAGAGACGCCGCGCAGGTGTGGGCATACTTATTGCCCGCCGGCTTGGCGCCTGTACACTGGGGTTCACCCCGGTAGACGAGAGGGTAGCCTCCCTCCGCCTCAAGGTGGGGGGACGGGTGCTGACTGTTGTTTGTGCTTATGCACCAAACAGCAGTTCAGAGTACCCACCCTTTTTGGAGTCTTTGGAGGGTGTGCTGGAGAGCGTTCCCCCTGGAGACTCCCTCGTCCTGCTGGGGGACTTCAATGCTCACGTGGGTAACGACAGTGAGACCTGGAAGGGCGTGATTGGGAGGAATGGCCCCCCCAATCTGAACCAGAGCAGTGTTCTGTTACTAGACTTCTGTGCTCGTCATGGATTGTCGATAACGAACACCATGTTCAAACATAAGGGTGTCCATATGTGCACTTGGCACCAGGACACCCTAGGCCGCAGTTCGATGATCGACTTTGTAGTCGTGTCATCGGATTTGCGGCCGCATGTTTTGGACACTCGGGTGAAGAGAGGGGCGGAGCTGTCAACTGATCACCACCTGGTGGTGAGTTGGCTCCGATGGTGGGGGAAGATGCCGGTCCGACCCGGCAGACCCAAGCGTATTGTGACGGTCTGCTGGGAACGCTTGGCAGAATCCCCTGTCAGAAAGAGTTTCAACTCCCACCTCCGGCAGAACTTCGCCCACGTACCGGGGGAGGCGGGGGACATTGAGTCTGAGTGGACCATGTTTCGTGCCTCCATTGTTGAGGCAGCCAATCGAAGCTGTGGACGCAAGGTTGTCGGTGCCTGTCGTGGCGGCAACCCCCGAACCCGCTGGTGGACACCGGCGGTAAGGGATGCTGTCAGGCTGAAGAAAGAGTCCTATCGGGCCTTTCTGGCCTGTGGGACTCCGGAGGCAGCTGACAGGTACCGACTGGCCAAGCGGAATACGGCTTCGGTGGTTGCCGAAGCAAAAACTCAGGCGTGGGAGGAGTTCGGTGAGGCCATGGAAAACGACTTCCAGACGGCTTCGAAGAAATTCTGGTCCACCATCCGTCGTCTCAGGAGAGGGAAGCAGTGCACCATCAACACTATTTATAGTGGAGATGGGGTGCTGCTGAACTCGACTCGGGACGTTGTGAGTCGGTGGGGAGAATACTTCGAAGACCTCCTCAATTCTACTGACACGCCTTCCATTGAGGAAGCAGAGCCTGATGACTCCGTGGTGGACTCATCTATCTCAGGGGCTGAAGTAACCGAGGTGGTTAACAAGCTCCTCGGTGGCAAGGCCCCGGGGGTGGATGAGATCCGCCCGGAGTTCCTTAGGGCTCTGGATGTTGTGGGGCTGTCATGGTTGACACGCCTCGACAACATTGTGTGGACATCGGGGACAGTGCCTCTGGATTGGCAGACCGGGGTGGTGGTCCCCCTTTTTAAGAAGGGGGACCGGAGGGTGTGTTCCAATTATAGAGGAATCACACTCCTCAGCCTCCTTGGTAAGGTCTACTCAGGGGTACTGGAGAGGAGGGTCCGTCCGGAGGTTGAATCTCAGATCTAAGAGGAGCAGTGTGGTTTTCGTCCTGGCCGTGGAACGGTGGACCAGCTCTACACTCTCTACAGGGTCCTTGAGGGTGCATGGGAGTTCGCCCAACCAGTCTACATGTGTTTTGTGGACTTGGAGAAGGCGTTCGACCGTGTCCCACGGGGAGTTCTGTGGAGCGTGCTCCGGGAGTACAGGGTACCGAGCCCCTTGATACGGGCAGTTGGGTCCCTGTACCACCGATGTCAGAGTTTGGTCCGCATTGCTGGCAATAAGTCAGATTCGTTTCCAGTGAGGGTTGGACTCCGCCAAGGCTGCCCTTTGTCGCCGATTCTGTTCATAACTTTTATGGACAGAATTTCAAGGCGCAGTCGAGGCGATGAGGGGATCCGGTTTGGTGACCTCAGTATTTCATCTCTGCTTTTCGCAGATGATGTGGTACTGTTGGCTTCCTCAGGCCGTGATCTCCCACTCTCACTGGAGCGGTTCGCAGCCGATTGTGAAGCGGTTGGCATGAAGATCAGCACCTCTAAATCTGAGACCATGGTTCTCAGTCGGAAAAGGGTGGAGTGCCCTCTCCAGGTCGGGGAGGAGATCCTGCCCCAAGTGGAGGAGTTTAAGTATCTTGGGGTCTTGTTTACGAGTGAAGGGAGGACGGAGCGAGAGATCGACAGGCGGATCGGTGCAGCCTCCGCTGTGATGCGGACGCTGTATCGGTCTGTCGTGGTGAAGAGGGAGCTGAGCCAAAAGGCGAAGCTCTCGATTTACCGGTCGATCTACGTTCCTACCCTCACCTATGGTCACGAGCTGTGGGTCGCGACCGAAAGAACAAGATCTCGGATACAAGCGGCCGAAATGAGTTTCCTCCGCAGGGTGTCTGGGCTCTCCCTTAGAGATAGGGTGAGAAGCTCGGCCATCCGGGAGGGACTCAGTGTCGAGCCGCTGTTCCTCCACGTAGAGAGGAGCCAGATGAGGTGGCTCGGGCATCTGTTTAGGATGCCTCCTGGACGCCTCCCTGGGGAGGTGTTCCGGGCATGTCCCACCGGCAGGAGGCCCAGAGGACGACCCAGGACACGCTGGAGAGACTACGTCTCCCAGCTGGCCTGGGAACGCCTCGGCATCCCTCCGGCAGAGCTGGAAGATGTGGCTGGGGAGCGGGAAGTCTGGGCTTCCCTGCTGAAGCTGCAGCCTCCGCGACCCGACCCCGGATAAGCGGCGGATAATGGATGGATGGATGGAATAAATTTTAACAATTGAACTATGAGAATTTAAGTTTCAGTTATTAAAACTTTTATTTACTCTTATGACTTTATCGATTCACTCAAAACAAAAGGAAATTGTAATTTATTTGTAAAAAAAAAAAAAAAAATGCAATGAACAAATATTTTAAAATTCAAGTTGAAAAAAAAAATGTGCCCACGACCTTTGCATTGTGAGGCCTTCGTTCTAACCAGTCGCCCGCCGTGCCGCCCACATATCAAACAGGTTAAATAAATTAAGAATTTTTTTTTTTAATATTATAAATATTTTTAACTCGCATATTTTAAGTCCACAACGAATTTAACCACTGTATAATACAACTAGGAATTTTTTTATTAAAACTATTCATTGAGTAAATTGTAATGTTATTCGCAGTTACACAAGCAAAATGAATAACATTAAGTAAAAATAAATAAATACATTTGTTTTACGCATAAGTTTTTAAAATGTATAGTCTTAAAACAAGATATGGCCACTCATACAATAAAACTAAAATAAAGTAATGGTAAGCAATCTGACGATGATGAGGAGGATTTTTATTCAAATAATTTGGAACATTCTTGCCAACCAGATGTTAAGCAGCGGTGGAGTGCGTTGTATGATAAGTGAGGGGTTGCGTGCGCTTGTGAACGAAGGAACAGATGCAGAGGTGGTGAGATTAAGACAAATGCAAAAAAAGAAAGAAAAAGGGGGGGGGTCGCGATATGAAAATGTATTCTGTATAAGCCTCTCAAGATAAGCAAAGACAGATGAAGGGATGATCCCACAACTCCACGAGAAGAAGCTAATCATAAAGAAAACGAATTGAGAGTTGACTGACAAATGTGTAAGCTCTCAGACAAGGTGGGCACTTTTTTTTTATTTTTATTTTTTTCAAATATTACACCCATTAAAAATCCCATGGGTGATTAAAAAAAAAATAACAGCAATGTAACAATGCTAAACTACTCTGGGCATGATTAGCTATGACAGATTTGTTTTTGTCTTTGAAAAGATACAACTATTTCTCAAAATGTTAAAACTTTTTGGTCACAATGGTACTCCTTTTTTCTCCTAATTTCAAGAATTTGTTGTTGGAATACATTTTCCTCTTGTAATTATGTTACAAATGTATTGTAAGATTACATATTTTCCTCTTGATACTTCTTGTAAATTTGCTGATTTCTTGTTATGATCTAACCTTTTTCCTCAAAATGTTGCAAATAGTTTTTTTGGGACGATTTTTTTTCCCCGCTGGTTATTTTACAACAACTTTCCAGTTAACATATTCTTGTATAATGTTGCAACTTTTTTCTTTAACCAAATTTTTTCTTTTTTTCCTTTTCTTTTAATTTTATGACTTTTTTCATGGGAATTTGACTCTTATTTTCTCATAAGGTCACATTTTCTTTTCCTGTGTAATGTTAAGACTGGGCGGCACGGTAATCGACTGGTAAGCACGTCTACCTCACAGTTTAGAGGTCAAGGATTTGATTCCAGCTCCGGCCATCCTGTGTGGAGTTTGCATATTCTCCCCGTGCCTGCGTGGGTTTCCTCCGGGTACTCCGGTTTCCTCCCACATTCCAAAAACATGCATGGCAGGTCAATAGGACACTCTAAATTGCCCCTACGTATGAGTTTGAGCGCGGGTGGTTGTTTGTCTCTGTGTGCCCTGCGATTGGCTGGCAACCAGTTCAGGGTGTACCCTGCCTACTAACCGAAGTTAGCTGGGATAGGCTCCAGCACCCCCCGCGACCCTAGTGAGGAGAAGCGGTACAGATAATGGATGGATGGATGAATGTTATTCATGTAATTTCTTGTCATTTTCCCACCTTTTTTCTCGGGAATTTTACTTTGTCTAAATTTTTCATAATACCACCATTTTTTCCTTTGTAATGTTGAGACTTTTTTCTCGTCATTTTACTAAATTCCTGTAATATTACAACCCCCCCCCCCCTTATAGTTTTACTACAAATTTCTTGCAATATTAAAACTTTTTGGCAAAAATGTTGTCGTTGTAATACGGTGACGTTTATCTTGTAATTTGTAATAATGCAACTTTTGCCTTGACATTTTTCGACTGATTTCTCCT
The DNA here is from genome assembly GCF_059441095.1 of Idiotropiscis lumnitzeri. Taxonomy (NCBI): domain Eukaryota; kingdom Metazoa; phylum Chordata; class Actinopteri; order Syngnathiformes; family Syngnathidae; genus Idiotropiscis; species Idiotropiscis lumnitzeri. Next base: position 6,418,747 of record NC_142398.1, read on the forward strand.
AATAGTAAGACTTTGTCTCTTGAGTTATATTTCAATTTGACTCATTTCTTACAATTTTCCCCTGTAGTTGATGTGATTTGACTTTTTCACCAAACACTTTTTTTCAGATGCTGTGAATTTTACAATTATATATCAATACAATACAATAGTTCCACTCATCACAATCATTGGTATTATAATACAGTGATAGTTCAAGACTGGATAAATAGGCATAAATGTGATTATTCAACATGGTGTTCTTTATTGTAACTAGTGCAACAAATAATGCTAAGAAAGTAAAACAATGTGGGTCATGTGGCAGCTTTGATGGGATGAGGACAAATCACCATTATGCTTCAGAGCAGGTCAATCCTAATCTGGGAAATGGCATGTATCCTTCATCATTCCATTCATCCTCTAATAATCCCTCACCAGATGACAACCGACCGATGATGTCGCTAATGCGTGTGTGCGTGCCAGACCACGCTGTCACATTGTCATCCGGGAGAGCACCAGCCATTTAAAATACGTTAACATGCATGAACCTCGCTGACATATTCCACCCAAATGCAACCTGAAAAGTGTTTTGCAATTTTGCCTTGCCCATTTGAATTGGTCGCTTACTAATAAATATATTCATCATTTACTTGTCGTCTGTACATCATGATTATTCTTAGCAATTTTTTTTTTACTGCATTTATAATTAAAATTACATCAACCTGCCAAAGTACTACAAATGGAAACTAGCCAACTTCTACATAGAATCTGTCATATTTAAATATCAATCAAGATAAACAACAAATGAAGAGAATGACACATCACTACCTAAATGCTAATATAGAATGACACGCAGGCTAACAGTTAGCATCAATATGCTGACGTTACACTTGAAGCGGATATTTGCAACATGTAGACACATCAGTTAACAACATTCGCAAGCACACGATCCTTATCCTCTGTGAAGAACGACTAGTATTACTGCTTCGCTGAGAAGTGAGGTGGCCCACTGAGGTGGGCAATGTGTTGTTTGGTAACTCAATTGAGTAGAGATGGCATATATTGATTTCAGTAAAGTTAAGATTTTTTACATGAGCATTTTGCATGGTTTTCTTAAAATGGACCGCACTGGAATTGGTAAACATTCTCACAAATTCACAAGACCTAAAAATGGCAGTCACTTTAGGCAAGTTGATATAACAACGTTTTGACGTATTGGATTTCTTTTCCTTTTAAATTCTGGATTGTGCTATCAGGTCACTCTAAGTGAAAATTCAAGACATCCTGTGTCTTTTTGGGCAAGACTTCTTGAGAATAAGTGACGCTGGCCTCAGGCTGAATTCTTTGACTAAAAACAGCCATTTCAAGCCAAAACTCCTCACTTCTTGTCTTCTTCTCTCTTCTTTTCATTGTGGTTTTCTGAGATTTCTTTTGGTGGTTCTGCTTATGATTGACATGCATACCAAATTTTATATCAATAGGTACGCTGCCAAATTTTAGGCCTTGTGTCACCCAATGGCATGTTGTTCTTTTATCATCTGCCAGTTGATAGCCTCAGCGACATGTTTTATTTCAGCCTTCAACGTGCGATGACAGATTTGGCGCTGTGCGTGGAAATGGATCAAAGCGGAGAGACTGAAAGAGCAAAAAAAAAAACTGGGGTCAATACGCTTATTGCCTTAAACGAGTCCAATGAAGCCTAAGAAGATAATCCCGGGTGGAAATCCCTCATCATGGTGGCTGACCGGCATGTTTCCCAAGTGATGTCATTTTCCCCTTTCCACCACAAAGAGACCATACTGTAAATCACACAGGAAGGCTGGAACACAGACTTAAAAAAAACAAAAAAAGTGATCATTGTGCTGCCAATGGCAGTTTTTACTTACCTGAATGCAGCCTCGTGCTTTTACATGAACACCAGGGGTCTTCAATCCTGTTCCATCAGCCTGCAGTAACACACCTGATTCAAATGATCAAGATTGACAGACCTTACGGATTATCTGATTATTTGAATCAGATGTGGTGCCGCAGGGAAAGATGAAAAAAAAAAAAACAGCAAACCATACCTCGAGGAACAGGATTGAAGACCTATGTGTATGTGTACATTATGACAACAAAGTTGTCATATTACTCAAAAGGTTTGAAAAAAATTACGGGGGAATTATATTATGGGAAAACAATCATAATATAATGAGTAAAATAAAATGTTTGGTAACACTTTATGATAGGTACATACTAATAAGCATTAGTTAAGCAATTGTAAATACTGAAGTTGACAATTACAGATAGTTTGTAGCCTTATATCCATCATTATTTTGCAAGGTACCACCAACCATTTTCTTTTTCCTGATATCCAACTGCAGTATAGAGCAGGGGTGGGCAAACTTTTTGATTGGCGGGCCACAATAACAGATGGATGGAATGTTTTGGAAACCTCACCTCATCGGAGAAAACAAATTAATTTTAAATGAAAGTGAACAAAAGCATTCCAACAATATATTTGTCTTTGAAAACCACAGTGTTTAGAAAATAAAACATTAACACGGTTTATTCATTACATTTTTTTCAAGTTCGGCGGGCCGGATTAAAACTTTTAACGGGCCGCATGTGGCCCCCGGGCCGTAGTTCGCCCACGCCTGGGATAGAGTATGCCATAGGTGTCAAACTCCAGTCCTGGAGGTCCGCTTTCCGGCATGCTTTTCATCTCTCCCAGCTGCAACACACCTGATTCAAATGAGCAGGATTCTTCTCAGGCTTCTTCAGAGCTCGCTGATGCTCCTGCTCATTTGAATCATGTGTGTTGCAGCCAGGAGAGATGGAAAGCATGTAGGAAAGCGGCTTTCCCGGACTGGAGTTTGACACCTGTGCAGTATGCAGTTGCACAATGGATGTGAATCTCAGCATTTCCTTTGTTCTGTCCATAGCGTTTACTGTATCTAAGTGGCAAATGAAAAATCTTTGTATCATAAGGTATTTACAAACTATATGCAAATGATTATTCATGTCAGAAACATGCTTTTCAAATGCTGAATTTGAAAAGCTAATGCATATTAGTGTATACTTATTAGAAATTGTTACCATTAAGAGGAATGATGTGGAATAATATTGAAAGATGCATAATGATGTGAAGCGATGTTCAATATAATGGATGTTTGTATGAAAGTGTCATTGAGAATGAAATGGCAATTTTTCATGGGGCATGGACATTTTGGCATGTTGAAAATCATTTCCAAGCTGATTGAATGAGCTGAATATGTACAATTTAGTATGGGAACAATGTGAATTTGGTTAAATTTCTCATTGGGAAAGAATAAGAAATATTTATTGTAATTTTTGTGGTGAAAGGGTAGACTTCTCAAGCCCCATCCTATCCAATGACATTTTTCTTGTCTTTACTTACTTTTATGCAGCTTAAGTGGACACTACACACTATGACCAAAAAAGTTGCAGGAACAAAATACGTATTGTTTACGTGAAATAATTGTTTGCATTATGGGAAAACAGATGTAAAATGGATTACAATAGGACAGAAGAAATGAGTACAATTGTAACTATGGCTACATTGCAATACTATTGTAAAACTGTCACGCTGCCTTCATAAAATAATCTTGATGCAAGTGTTACCGATCCGAGTATCGCACTTTTGCCGTATTGCAATACCACTGGCACTTTATCTTTAAATCTTGCAGGTCCTGCATTTCTTTGAAAATATCCATGTACTCAGTTATGTGCAATTGGCATTGTTGAACTGCTGTCATTGTTAAGTTAATTATTCTGGGAGTGATTTAAGACAACGAACCAACGAGGACGGAAAGGAACCAGAGAATTAAATACAAACAAACTGACAAGACAATAAGGAGCACCTGGACAAGCCACAAAAGGTCAACATGAGGGCTTGAGTAAACCAACACAGGTGAATACTGTACGCATGATGAGAGACACACAAAGCAACACAAGACAAAACATGAAACTACTCGACCAAAATACAACAAACACAAATCATGACAACACTGACAATATTGTGAAAATATTCAAATAGCGTATTCCACAAGCCTATTGCTATGTCAAAAGCAGTGTAATGATACAAATTGGAATTATAATTCTTGCCATATTGTGATGCCACTGCAAAAATATCAGGATCGTGATATTACTCCGCAATTATCAATTCATCGTCATACGATAACAATCCCATCCAACTTTTTGTTTTGCCACACTAACACGACACAAATACAGCACTTGTACAACCTTGTATTTATTGAATCCATTTAGTCAAGTTTGTTTGTCAACTAACCACTGCGATGTGAATATATTTAAGTGGATAACATGAAAAGGCTTCACAGGTGCATACGCACGAAACAAACATTTTCAGACAGGGTGCCGAAGGTGATTCTTTCTCAGAGCCGCTGGGTGAAAAACCCAACATACCTGAAGGACTCATTCTCTAATCCTGTGACACGCAGGCTTTCAGCTCATGCTGAAAATAAGTGGGCGATATGATGGGGTGACAGTTTTTCAAGTCTGCCGTGGTTATCTGGATGCCACAGGGTGAGCGTCTAGTCACTCATTACAGAAGCAAATGATGAGATGACGTTCGCCGCACAAGCTCGTGTGATAAACAATTTGGCGGTCAACATCATGCGTGACTTCAACGAAACTCGCGATACCGAAAATCTAAATGAAGCAAGGATGGGCAAAGAACGGCTCACAGGCTAAATACGACCCACTCCGTTGTTTAATCCGGCCCACAGAGTATTCATGATGTAACAAAGCTCCTGCTAATTTCAACAAACGCATTTAGTGTGAAAGTGAGTTGTACTTAGTGGTTTGTTTTTATTGTTTTCTGCCAAAATACATTGTTGCTTTGAGATACGAGTGCCCCGACTCACGTTTGCGAGATACAATCCCTCATACCAGCGTTTGCTTGGTAGGAGTGAACTCAGCTCAACTCATTTCACAATAAATAGCACTTTGCTATCCAACAATTCTTCAAAAGAGTGCCTTGAAGCTGTTTGATGCCACTTTTTAATTCCATACCACCAACGTTGCTTATTCAGCTCTTTTTAACAACGAAAAAAAAAGTTTGAATAAGTTTATAATATATGACTGCAGTTTCAAATAAATAGCAAAACAGAAGATATGTTGAATGTGCACTTTGAATCAAAAAGCAAGCTACAGTTATTAAAAGTAATAATATAAGAAATAAAAGAAATAACATGATTCTCATAATTCCAATCATAGTAGTTTAATTAATGTCGTTGTCATTGAATTTTAATCAAGTACAAAGCTTTGTTGAAAAACATTTAATTAAACCATTATCTGCTGTCAGTTGCCATATTGTATTTCATTAATATAACATCTATGCATAAACGTGCAACTGCCTACTGTCAACCAAGTGTCCAAGTGCTGTCTTTGTAATGAGTTACTCAAGTTTAAGTCACTTTTATGTTACTTTTTTTTAATCGCACAGTAATTGATTTAATTATGATTTGGACACTTCAAAGGAAATATTTTAGCTTAAAAAATTGAATTGTGAAGGGGATATATCACTATCTAGCGTAGGCTATAATATTAAATGTTTCAACTCTCTGGTGGGAGATCACCACCTTTGATCAATATTTGTGTCAGTAAAATGTATTTGTTAATATAAATATTTGGACTGTTATTTTGTCCATTGAATAAATAATCCCAGACCTTAAACCTTAAATGAAATGGAAAGCTGAGACTTCCCTCTCTCCAGCCACATCATCCAGCTTCTCCTGAACATAGTCTCTCCAGCGTGTCGTGGGTCGTCCTCGGGGCCTCCTCGCAGTCCATAGACCAGACCAGACCATACTAGGGCGTTTGACATCCCATCCTTTCGGGGCACCCTCCCCAAGATGCACGCGGTCAAACCCCTTCTCCAAGTCCACAAAACACATGTTGACTGGTTCGGTGAACTGCCATGCACCCTCAAGTAGCCTGCAGAAAGTGTAGAGCTGGTACATTGTTCAGAACAGAACCCTGACTTCCTGACGAAGCTCAATCTTCCATCAATGTTTTTGGAATGTGGGAGGAAACCGGAGTACCCGGAGGAAACCCACGCTGGAACAGGGAGAACATGCAAACTCCACACAGGAAGGCCGGAGCCGGAATTGAACCCACGACCTCTGCACTGTAAGGCCATTTTGCTAACCAGTTGTCCACCGTGCCGCCTGAGCGATTCATGTTATATTTTATTTCAATTATTTTCTTATTTATTGCAAATGTTAAGAATTGAATTTTGGATGCTTTTTAATTGTCAACTACTCACATTAAAAACACGATAGTTTTTGTACTTTTTTAATGTGTGGACAGTTGTTGTTCAAGAGTCCTGGCCGAAGGTTTGCTGACAGAATTCAGCTGTTGAGCGGCAAAAAGGAGGGATGATGTTGGAAACGCAATTGCGTACCTTAGCAAACGCACTAATCTGTGAAGGCGGGCGTCCGTGAAATGTGACATGGGCTGCTGCTCAAAACTATGTGGCCATCAAATGCAGGATAATCTGTCACGTGCTTACGTTGTGTTAAAACGCAACGGACTGTGTTGCACACATTTAATTCATGACAATGGCATTGTTACCTCCGTCAAGGAGGTTTTCATCCCCCTGCTTTGTGTCAAAACACAAAGCTAACCTGCATGAATGCAGGATATGGATAAAGCCATGGGGCTCCCTGCGTAGTCAGTTAAACCCAGATTCAGGTGAAATGGGGCTAAAGCTATCCGGCTTGCCCGCGAAATGCCCAAAAATTCAAGCTAACACAAACATAGGAACCAAGGGGTGAAGCCATGAGGCCGTCCGCATAATCAGTTGAACGCCGCAAAAATACAATAGTTAAATGCAGGCTATGATAAAGTCAAGTTGTCGTCTGTATAGTTAGTTGAAACTGAAAAAAATGACTAAACTAACACAGATAAATGAAGGTTCAGGGGGAAAATCATGTAGACGCATACATAGCCATTGGAATCGATTTAAGATTGGGATAAAGCTACAGTACCCTCCAAAAGAATTGGAGGGGAAAGGATAATTCCTTAGTTTTTGTTGTATAAGGAAGGCATTTGGCTTTCAGATCTATTGATGAACACACACGCACGCACATGCACACAAACGCACATGCAAAGTGGGTGGCTTCAAACAAACGGTGATCTCTACTGAGTTATTTAACACATGTACATGTAATGCTATGAAATAAAACCGGGACTTCTAAATTTCTGTCTCATATTCATCTTTTGCATCATCTTTTGGGGCAGGATGGATCGTTGGTAGAGTGCTCGTTTCCCACCCGAGAGGGAGCAGGATCCATTCCAGGCCATGACCATGTAAAAGTATCCTAGAGCAAAATACTGAAGTCCCAGTTGCACCTGATGGTATGTCATCAGCAGGTAAATGTGACCGCAGTGTGAAGCACTTTGAGGGCCTCAATAGGTGAAAAGTGAAAGACCATTTACCATTTTGATCTGAAACCCAAATGTCAAAATGACAAAAACAGAGGAACTGACCTTGCCGTTTAGAATGTTTTTGAAGTCACTGTATGTAGTTGGGCGGCACGGTGGCCGACTAGTTAGCACGATGGCCTCACAGTGAGAGATAGCATAGGGCGTGGGTTCGATCCCGGCTCCGGCCATCCTGTGTGGAGTTTGCATGTTCTCCCCGTGCTTGCGTGGGTTTCCTCCGGGTACTCCGGTTTCCTCTCACATTCCAAAAACATGCATGGCAGCTTGATTGGACACTCTAAATTGCCCCTAGGTATGAGTGTGAGCGCGGATGGTTGTTCGTCTGCATGTGCCCTGCGATTGGCTGGGCCCCAGTTCAGGGTGTCCCCCGCCTACTGCCCGAAGATAGCTGGGATAGGCTCCAGCACCCCCCGCGATCCTAGTGAGGAGAAGCGGTACAGAAGATGTATGTATGTAGTTGTCATCATCGTCATTTCTGTCCGAGGCAAATGCGCATCTTCACCACCCGAGGACAGTATAATACATACAGCATTATTCCACCGCTACAATGATGCTACTTTAAGCTAGCTCGCCTAAAACAGTGCGCACTGTGTGTTAATATTAAGCTCACAGAATTTCATCAAGCCAATCTCGTGTGTTTTGTTAAATACGCAAGTAATTCCAACGATCATATCATCAGCAAGCTCCGAAGACGCCTGATAAGTATCCAGCTCATTTGAATCAGGTGTGTTTCAGCCGGCAGAGATGGAAAACATGCAGGAAAGTGGCCCTCCAGGAGCAGTTGAACCTTTTGAGAAAATCCAAATTGACCAGATAAATGCAGGCTCTGGCTCTAAATAACGTTTTAGTGAGCACTATATGTGCCTTGACTCAGTGTAAAATTCCAAGTGTAAAATTGTCAAAATGCGCAAAAAAAGTCCAAAGTACGGTGGTGACCTGACTTCACGACAGGCGCCATTAAGTCAAGGTCAGTCCCGTGTAAACTACTTGATCCATTTCAAGGCGGCTGTCCCACCTGACCTTCCCTAATTCCGTTCAATTCGAGCCGCTATTTTTGCCAGGCCGTCCCAATCTAGCAAACGTAATACTTTTATTAGCAACGGCAGTGGTGAGAGAGAGCGTACAAAATGGAAGAGACGACTGCTGTGGTGGCGCCACTAGGGCAGCAGCGCTTTGATTGGTCACGCTCTCTTTACACTTTGCAGTATCTCAGCAACACAGTGCTTGGATATCCGTCAATGGCGGGAAATTAGCAGCCAGACCATTAGTCGATACGATTGACTTTTCACTCGCCCCCTTTAGCTACTGTTGCAAACTTCGTCAGGCTGTCAGAACCAACCAGACATTTTGCTTCCAACCAATTGTGGAAAGTATGAATACTAAGAGGACGCGAGAGTATTTTTGCAGGTATCTGTACTTTGATTTATTTTTCTCCATGAAAATTCAACTCTAATATTGTGAACTTTCCCATTGTAATTCGTATCAGCAATGAGAACTCTTTTCTCCCAGTGTCACAACAAAATTCTCACCGGAGTGGGCACCAATGTACAGGCGCCAAGCCGAGGGGGGCAATAATGGGTGCAGGGGAAAACGCTGTCCATGACAAGTTTGAAAACGAACTGCAGACTCAGCCAAACGCTGAACAACAAGAATTTATTTTGGTAATAATGAAGGAACGACAAATTCCAAACAGAAAACGCAAACAGAGAGAAGAAAACCAGATTTCAAACATAAAACTAAAATTATATACCCAAAATACACAAAACAAAATAGCTAAAGGCCAAAAAACGCAAAAACACAAGTCAACGTAAATATTAGTGATAGACCGATTATCGGGGCCAATATTTGGAATTTTGCCTTTTTAATAACTTTCAAGGCCGATAAATTAAAAGACGGTTTATTTTATCTCGCTGCAGCACGCTTATCCCGCTCTCTGCTGTGGCGGTGGCTCTACCAGCAGGAGCAAATTGGCCAGCTCACAGCACCATCTGATTGGATTCTTGTGCAGTGGGTTGCAGCCAATCAGCAGTAAGCTGCCTGTTTGCTTTTTCACCCCCAGTGACAAGCACTAAAACAGACTTTGCCAAAATATTAATATTTGTCAGTCTACTACAACCTAACTTCAAAACCAAGAGCAAGATGACATGAGCAAGTTGTCTTGAAAAATGGAACTTCAAAACCAGTAGCAAACTAGGTCAATAATGCGACAAAGTTGACCAGAGGTCTGGGTCCTTATATACCCCACTGATTATATGGGGAACCAGAACTGGTGCGCTGCTGGAGGGAATGCCCTCCACTCCAGCTGGAGCTGGAATAAAAAAAAAGAAAAAAACAAAAGAGAGAAAGAAAATCATAGCCAGGAGAAGACGGTCCAATTTTATTGTTCATCATAAGGGGTCTGTGAGCTGTGCTTTGTCTGGACCCTCACCTAGGACCGATCAAACTCCTCCACCTCGGCAAAGTATAAATGTCACAATCGTAAAATGCTGACTGGTAACATTAGTATATTCTTGTAAAATTACTACAGTTTTATTCTTAATAATACCAAAAAGAGCAAATTTTCAGCTTCAATATCGCAAAATTAAAGTAGTATTTTTTTAATTGTTCTTATGGTCCACAAAGTATATTTAAAATTAACACTTTAGTATTGAAAAATTGACACTATCCTCAGTTCATGAAGTACTCCCAAACCAATATCATCAGAGTTGCTACTTTTTTTTGTTCTACTCTAATATATATTGTATTGTAATATGCGAAAAATAGTATACACATTTTTGACTTTAATATATAACTCTATCCATCCATCTATCCGTTATCTGTTACGCTTGTCCTCACATGGGGCGCGGGGGGATTAACAAATCAAAGCATATGACAAAAAGCTATAATAACTCTCGCAGGATAAACATACATTTAAAAGCAAACACACATATTACTTTTTGATTGTAAAGATGATACTTTGTCAATATTTATCAAGGTTATTCAAGTAAAATTACAATTTTATTCTCATATTAGCACTGTATTCTTACAAGGACAATTGTGATTTGCTTTCTCATTAAATGTCCACTATTTTCTATTACCAAACAACATTTTAATTGTGAAAAAAATAGACTTTTTACTCAAAATGAAAAAACATTCTATTCTTGCAAAATGGCCACGTTATTCCCATAATATTGGCGATGAAATTATAATCTAATTCTATAAATTCTGACAGCGGTTAAAATGAAGCAATGTGAACTATGTTTTACAACAATTAATCCAGGGATGTTTGTCTTTGTGTACCCTGCGATTGGCTGGCAACCAGTTCAGGGTGTACAACGCCTACTGCTCAAAGACAGCTGGGATAGGCTTCAGCACGCCCGCGACCCATGTGAGGAAGAGCGACTCAGATAATGGATGGATGAATATATGTATCTCCTAGTATGTTGAAATGTTATTACACTGGTATAGTTGGAAATATGCAATATAAATAAAGTTGTATGGTATTGTATTCAATTGACTTCTACTACTACTCACAAGGGACTGCTCCATGCTTTGGTGGAGATTTTAAGACTGTAGCAGTAACCCAGTTTGAACTGAACTGAGGTCAATTCTATTTAAAGAGCAGACAGTCAGACTCGGACAAAAAAAAAAAAAAACAAGAAAAAGAGGGAAAAAAACGAAGCACTGCAACAGTAGATGAGGAAGGCCTGGTAAATAGAAACCAAGCAGTGAAAGAAAATGTGACAAATGGACAAAGAAAACAAGTTGATTGAAAAAAAGGCTATTTTGCTACACTGTAGAACTTGGCAATCACTTTGCATCAATTGATGTTCAAATGAGGAAAAATTTGAATATCTTATGTGACCGTTGGCCTGTCACATGGATTTTAAATGGCTGACAAGATAATTTTCATAATTATAATAATCGTAATCATGAAAACTGATGAAAGTCAGACGGGACATTTTACTAAACATATTCATTAGAATGTTTTTGTAGAACACATTTTCATAGTTTTTTTTCCACACATTTCATACAATCATTTGGCATAACATCAGATACACCTATATAATCTCATGAGAACTATTCCTAAAGCTAAATTCTTTATGATTTTGTTTATTTCATAATGTGAGGGGCTCCGCTTTATGACGACGACACTGTGCTAAGGTTTACAGCAAAAGTCGTCTGGCAAAACAAAGAAATAAACGTTTCGAAACTGTGCTCGAGGTAATGTAAACGTGATTGCTGTCTTGGTAAAGTTCAACAGCTGTAAAAAAAACAACAACAGAAAAACCCAGTAAACAAGTAAACCCTACCAGGTATGTCAAGCTCCTCGCTCACTCCTCAAGTCTGGTCATGTTTTTTTTTCTTTGGTCCTTGCAGTGGTAGCTGGCCGTGTTGTAAAGCTTTGGATGTCCACATGCGGCAATGCTAATTTCCCCTGCATTCTTGATCTTACTTCTCTTTTAACCCGCCAAGTGTACATGACACTGAGCTTGACGTAATGCATATTGGATGCCACGAAGCGATGCATAAAAAAAGTACTTTTTTCTTTTTTAACCGCGCCAAAATGGCGAATGGTTGAATTTTCTGTGCTTTGCTCTGCATCGCACGGTCCAAACGCATCATTTGCGCCACCCTGCACACAATCGTGCTCGCTCACGCGAACTCCATTGGCTACAATTCAATCACACCTCCAGAAACGCAGATTTGGTGTGAATCAAGCATTATTATTCATGATTAATTGAAGGAAACAGATTGTCAATTATTTTCCTCCCAATTTAAATCAGGTCTCTTAATAACATGCCTGCAACTTACTGTCAAATCATGGGATGAGAAACTATGCAAGGGGCGGGATTATGTAAATTAGAATTGTGATATCACAGAAGGACTCGCCCGCAGACACATTTTGGGAAATTGCTAGCTCAGATTTTTTAAAATAGGAGATTTTTTGGAACATGTACTTCATACTTTTTAAATCCTTATTTAAAATGTCCTTGCTTTTTCCACAATTTTGTCTGTTTTAACTTTTACTTCCTTCTTTTCTTGCCTTTTTGGTTTCTCCTGATATCAATTCACATATAATGGGTGGGAAAACCTTCCAGACACCCAACTATTTGTATACTAGCTTTAAAAAGTCACTTTTCCAGAATGTGTCCCTTTGAATTGGAGACAAATTAACTGGGTAGACTTGTCAGAGTGGCACAACTATTGTCTCTCGCCATTTGCATTCTGTTGTTATCCCAGCTCTTTGTCAGCGGGGATCAATACGGCATTTGCGTGCTAATGAAATCCAGCAATAATCCAAATGAAGGAGGAAGAATGAGCCCTCCCCACTTGACACGCGTTAGTGCACCGCTCATATTCCCCCATTCTCATTATGTTTAGGCAGCATTATTAGCATATTCAATTAAGCGGGCCGTCCCTTTGTGCCGTTTTGGAGGGAAAAATCCTATCAGTGAATTCCCTCTCTAACACTAGAATGACACTCTTGTGTAAGACCGTTAATAAGGAAAAAATGCAACTTTTTTGACGTTGTGTCACTTGATGAAAGAACTTTACATCTTAAAAAAGTGAAAAACACAACTGGGGTGACTGTTTTGAGGATGAAACAGTAATCAAAGTTGGAATAACTTGAAAATTATTAATTATTGATGTAAGTGACAATGTTAGTTTGCATAAAAAAGCAAGCAAGTTGTTCGCTCCAAAACAAGTTTCTGCGTTGTTCATATATATATAGAAATATATATATATATATATATATATATATATATATATATATATATATATATATATATATATATATATATATATATATATATATATATATATATATATATACACATACAATACAATATAATGCAATTTTATTTATATAGGGCATCTTTAAGTTGAGGGACAAAACAAGGGATATTTAGTACTCACCCTTCTAAACTCTTATTTTTTTGCTGAAAATACAGAAAAGACAATTTTCACATGAACAACACTTAAAATATTTTGTTGCATTACTCAACTTGAAAATATATATAAAAAGTATATTAATATAGAAGATTAATATTTACTATATATATATATATATATATAATTTTCTCAGTTAAAAATAAGGAAATTACATTAAATAATTTATTTCGGTTTTGGCATATAAATAGTTTGATGGACATGTTAGCGGTGTGTGTCCATTCATGCTGTATTACCCTTAGAAGGAATAGAATACATTTGATTAGCCTTTGACTTTTAATTGCGCAGCAGCGGCATACAAAATTGCTCACATGTCCAATATTGCCCATTTAGATAATTACAGTCACATGCCAATAAACGGCAAACTGCGCCCATTTGGAGCTTATTGGTCATCATTAGCATTCTGACTTGATATGGCCATGCATGCTAATTGCTAGTTTGGTGTTTCATGCATCTTATTCTTTTTTTGCCACACTACACGTCATGATCGGCTTTATTGATTTCGGTTTTGGACTTTAATTGGATGATTTTTCTTGTGTTCCTTTGTGTGTCTCACGCCATGCTTATAGTGTCCACCTGTGTTGGTTTACCCACCTGTGTTGGTTTACCCAAGCCCTCGTGTTGACCAATCAGACACTCCAACCCTTTGTGTCTTGTCCAGGTGTTCTTTGTTGTCTCGTCAATTTGTTTGTATTTAGTTCCCTGGTTCCTTTCAGTTCACAGTTCTCCATGTCTGCTGATTCTCTCATGCCCTTTGTTCATGCCACGTCCAAGTATTTTTCCGAGTGTTTGCTTGTTATCTTTAATCCTTGTTTTGAACTATGGTATTTTTGATTTTCCTAGTTCTTTTGTTTGCATTTTAGTTAGTGATGGTGAGATTAAGCCTCATGAGACATCTGTTTTGACTCATGGAAATGACTGTGCTACAGAAAGAATGTATGACCAAATCAATAATTGACAAAGTGTATGATATGTATATTTGTATAAATGAAATTGGGAATGTTGTCGTTCAATCCATCCAGCATCATGTGGTATGTCTAGTTTCATCATGTTTGATGTCACCTGGTTGGATATGTGAAGGTAGACAGCAGTGAAAGTGCTTGCGTAACTCGGAAGAGTGCACTGAAAATGCATGCTTGTACAACTTGAAAAATGGTGGACAGAACACAGGGGATTTTATTAATTTCTATCGAGATTTTTTGTTTTAAATGCAGACGTATAATTTCAGAATCAGAGAATCAGAATCAGAAATCCCTTTCTTGTCATTGAACTGTGTGCAACGAGATTAGAGAGTTCCCCTCTCCAGTGCGATACAACATGACACAAGCTCGACAGCGGTTGTGTTAATCAGTTCCCTATATTTGTATCATACAAAAGTAAGGTTTTAATTTATTATATTCTTAGAAGGTGCATAGGTGATTCGTTTTAGTGTATACCTACAGTGTGTGGTCAAAATTAGGTTTGCATGTTCTCCCCGTGCCTAGGTGGGTTTCCTCCGGGTACTCCGGTTTCCTCCCACAGACCACAAACATGCATGGCAGGCCGATTGGACACTCTAAATTGCTCCTAGGTGTGAGTTTGATGTTCGTCTATGTGCACCTTGCATTTTACTGTCTTATAAAAAGGCCTTTACTTTTTAATAAGGTCTTCTGTCTGATATTTTTCCGGGAAATTGAATGGGATGAGATGTAAAATAACCAACCGCTGCATGTAAATTGTATAGGAAAAAAATAGCTTTAATCCAGCCATAGTTGTGCTAATCTGATTGAAGAATGATGTTCAATTTACCAGTTTAACATGTAAAGGATTACAGTCTTAACTGTAAAATCTACTGGTTGTTCTATAATGTGTTTTACACCCTACTGTGTTTATTACAATCTTATTCTGGCAACCACAGCTGCCAGTTTTTTTCCCCCTTAAAAACAGTGTACTTCTAGTTTTATTTTGGTAATTAAACACTTTTTGTTAAAACAACTCCCTGCCTGGCTTCCCTGCATTGCGTCCTGACGAAACCAAAACCTGACACTACCAGCATAGAATAATGTTAAGCAAATACCTAAAAAGTCATACAAAACATAAACTCCAGCCACTTTCCTTTTTTTCAATATCTGCCATTCAAGCCCTCTGGAACGTAGGCATCATAAGATTATCACTGCACCATTTTAGTGTTTCTCTCCACTTTCAAATGACTTCCTTGTTTTCCCTCCCAACTTCCTTTCTCGTGTTGCACACAACTTTCCTGTCTTCCTCTCAACTTTCTTGTCATTCTCCCTTATGTTGTTATGAACTTGTTTGCTGTCTCCTGAGTTACGTTCAACTTCCTTGCATGCTGCTTGAATTCATTTGTGTTCTTGGCTTCCTTATCATTTTTTTCTTATCTTCCTTGGCTTTTTCACAACAACCTTAAGTTCGTCTCGTCATCAGTGTTGGGTCATTGTCAACACCGCTTCAGGGTCGCTGGAAGGTTCTGGAGCCTATCCCAGCAAAAAGTGGACTGCACCCTGAACTGGTCACTAGGCAGACACAGACATCGTCACCGAGCCGGAACCTATCCCTCGCTTCCTGCACACACAAGGCAGGGGATTGGACCACTACACCATCAGCGACCCTTCCACTTCAGTGTTACGCTCAATTGCCCTTTCCTCCTCGCAACATTATTGTGTTCTTCTCAACTCATTTGTTTTCCTCCCTTATGTTGTTCTCAACTTCCTCGTTTCTCTCAACCTCTTGACTTTGTTTCTTTGTAATCCATTCAACAACCATGTCTTCCTCAAGACTTCCTTGAATTGAGCTGAACAATCTTTTCTTTTTCTTGAACTTTTTTTCAAGACAATACCACTTCAAAACAATATTCTCATTTAGATTTTGAGGGGGAAAAAAGTCATATAAAACACAAGATGAAGTGCCTTTTTTCCCAAAATGTCTGGCTATTGGTAGTTTTCCACTGTTGCTCAGGGCCCAGCTGACCACATGTTGACTGTGTGGATATTCGTCAGAGACAAAAAACACCAGCGTATCACACAAAGCGCGAAGGCATCACAGCGGGACGCTCACAAAGGCAGCACGCGTGTGGCCCAAAGTCTCCTGGCAGCTCTTCATTCCTGACAAGGCGGGGAAGAAGGTTCGCGGCAGGCCGTAGAAGGCGCAGATGCTCCAGTCGGAGGGTAGCCATCTAAATATAAACTCTGAAATCCCGTCCCTGTGATGATTTATGCAGGGGAGCGCTCTTTTTCCTCGGAAAGCCAGATTTTGTCAAAAGGTCAGATGAGAGGTTCCATCACAAAATGGAACCAGTGTGACAAACAATTTATGACATAGAAAAATTCAGAGTGACAGTATTTCTATTGTCTTCATTTCGGTCAGCATCAACAATTAATGTTTTGTACGTTTTGAAAGTGTTATATTTGTTTTCAGGTCAATGACATTATGGTACGGCATATCGTGTCATGGAGTAAAAAAAAAAAAAAAGCCAAAGAAAGAAAGAACAGTAACGGCATAGTGTTCATTTTTAGTTGCACGACAAACTCAACTAGAGGTCGTTCTTGTTTGCCTTTGTTCCAAGTGAACAATTATATTTTTGTGATTAAGAGGGGGCTCAATATTTCGAATGAAGTCATTTTCACACTACTGTCAGGTTTTCGTGGGTATTGAGGAAGAGGAGGACCCAAATGTAGGGAAGCGGGACAAGGGGAAACTTAGGTGACATTTAATCAAAAACACAAAAGTACAAAATTACTGAAAGCAACAAAACACAAGGACGCGACTTAAATCAGAGCTTTTCAATAATTTTCTGTTATGCCCCCCCTAACAAGAAGAAAACAGTGCACGCCCCCCACCACCACCCACTTTCTGCTGCAACTATAAGTATATCATATCGTTTTTGCTGCAAAACAAACCGACACGGTAGAGTTAATACTCGCTGCGCACAATAGGTAATGAGAGCGCCACTACCAACTACTGGAGTGAATGTGCAATTACACTTTATTGTAGTATTCAACAACATTGTGTTATGTTTAGTGGGTGCGACACGCAAAGTGGTCATTTGCTGTCGTGGAGAGGCGTCTTGAGTTGAAAAATGTTCATCTCTCAGACGGCGGATGTACTAAGAAAGTGGTTGGCAGAGTGATTGCAAAATGCCTGCAATAAAGCAACCAGCGGGAAAAGTATCCATGCAGGCCACAAAGCGATCACTTCCAAATATGGGCAGGCTTGCACTGGAGCACTGCCTTTCTTGTGCACTAACCACCAAGAATTTCAGGACCAATGTGAAAAGGCTTTAATTGTGAGAGCAGCTACTAACATGTCTCATTACCCAAGATTATTGTTGTATGCTTTGTTCGAGGAGAACAACTTTAAATTTGTGATTACGAGTCAGCTCATGTCCAGTGTAACAGAGCAGCTACCATCTTTGTGGGAAGACCCTATATAAGACATGCCGCTTCAGCTCCATGGAATATCCACATGTAATATCTACATACTTGATGAATGAAAAAAACTTTGTAATTTTTTAAAAGTTTGCTGGTGCTTGTAATTATGCGGGCGATTGTTAATCGACTGAAGTGTCACAATTACGCCGTTTCATTTATTCATTAAAGGGTCCAGTTCCACTAGCGTACCAGCGCTAATCCAGGGTGAAATTGCGCTTTGATGCCGTGTGCCTTATGCCAGTTGTAGCTCAGCGGCACTCCGTCGTTTAATTAATCATAAAATGTGACCCCCTCGAGCGTTTGTCGGGGAAATTAGATTAAAGCCGTGGTCGTCTTTAATGTCCCTGAGTCATCATCATCATGCACAAGTAAAGGCAATTATGTCTCAAATGATGCTAATTGGTTATTAGTCAAACAGTGTCCACTAGGGGTGAGGCCATGAAGGAGTGAACATTAGGGTTTGCTAATACAGCCTCGGTTTTTATTGTTGTCATGGGCAATGTCGTTAAAGAAAGCTGAGTTGTGTTTTCAATCATTATTGTATCAGGGTTAGTGATCTTGTTTATATGTCAAAGTGTTCCAGCTAAATGCGTTTTTGTACAAGGCAGACTTTGCAGAGAGCCACTCATTGCTGTCCTGTTTAAGAAATTGCTCTCATCAAAACCATAAACTAAAGCCAATCCAAAGCCAAACCATGATTCAAACTGTTCTGTTAAGCAAAATAAATCACTTTCAAGGCCAAACGTAAGTCCTCACAAAATCCTTGCCCCAACTCAAACCCTAATTCTACCTGAAAACAGAAACCCCACAAAGTCCTAAATAGTAATGGTCATTGCTGGACGAGTGTTATGGATTTGACTGAAGTCGTAGTCAGCAGGAGTTGTGGTAATGAACAAGTTTGTAGAAAACAGCGCTATCAAACGCAGCCACAACAGCTAAATACTTGGTGGAGGTGTTGGAAGTTGTCCCCTAGCAAATGCGGATTACTAGGGACTAAACCCTTCATAAACAAAACGTACTCAATACGTGTTAATTTTTATATTCAAGAAGGAAAATGTTCAAACAACTCAACAACTAATCCAAATTTGTTCTGATAATTTCTTCAATTCTCTGGGATTCAGGAAGTAGTACAAGTCACATATCTGGGCTACTTTTCTTGTCCTCACGACGACCCGCACCCAAGATGAATGCAGTCAAGAAATAAGCGTCACTAAAATGTAGCCCTCACAATATATAAGGTCCCTCACACGAGAAGGGTTTTTCTATCATAGGTCATCCATCCATCCAGTATTTGTACCGCTTCTCCTCACGAGGGTCGTGGGGGTGCTGGAGCCTATCCAGGTTATCTTCGGGCAGTACGCGGGGTACACCCTGAACTGGTTGCCAGCCAATCGCAGGGCACACGTAGCCGAACAACCATCCGCGCTCACGCTCATACCTAGGGGCAATTTAGAGTGACCAATCAACCTATCAAGCATGTTTTGGGTATCACAGGTCATGTCAGTTGAAAATCTTCTTCCTCTCTCCTTCCATCTCATGGTTCAATAATAATAATAATTTGCCCTTTATTAGTCCCACAATGGGGAAATTCGAGATTCGAACCCAGGCCTCCTGGGGAGACTGGGTCCTGAACGCGGCGCCTTAGACCACTCGGCCATCCTGGCAGCCAAGGTCCTTGTCTGGTCCCACTGCTTATCCCAAGGCCCAAGGTCATCATCTGGCATCATGCAATCTTGTCTTTGGTGTGGGTGTGTATGGGTGTCCAGATCTCAAATTGTTGTGTCTTCATGTGTGGTTGTTGCGATTGGGCCCTTGTGAGCCCCGTTGCCCAAGTCTTGTGTCCAATTTGTTGTGTCTTTGGCTGTACTGTGTGTGGCGGATGTGCTTTATCGGTTTTGGTGTGTCTTTGGCAAAATATTAAGAGTTGTATATGCAGACTGACAAAGTGTGTGTGTGTGTGGGGGGGGGGGGGGGGGTGTGTGTGCATGGGTGGGGGTGTGTGGGCGTGTGCAGGGGTGTGTGCGGGGGTGTGTGTGTGTGTGTGTGCCGCGTGCCGTGGCTTAGTGCTAATGCAGAACAGATGCAAAGGCGACCTGTCAGGTGGCGAGCACCCTACTATAATCTGATGAAGGGATTATGTAAACAGCATTTACACCAAGTCTTAGAGGTATCAACACCAGGTAAATTTAGTCACTTCCCCAAAAAAATTTTAAACTGAAATAGTGAATCAAAGTTTAACTGTACCATGGTGCAAAAGCCATCTGAACCTGATTTTCAAATCGAACTGTAGTGCACCGTAGTGTGCCGCACTACATTTATGGGGAATAAAACGAGCCGCTTTTGTTTGCTTTGATTGATGTTGGCAGTGACCACTCCCACAGAAAATACCAACAGTAGTTCTAACCAGCCTCTGCGCAGTTACACCACATGTCGCACAGGATTTCCGTACTACAGAGCAGTTGCCAAAAATGATTATTTCAGCACCAACAGGGATTTCTAATTCTAATTCTAATTCTAGTCACGATTAGTCGACTAATCGGCTCGTATGTAAATTGTGGCAAGCAGCTGCTTTTTATTAGTTTACAGCTTTAAAGTTCACAGGAACACTTGCTTGATGTTAACATCTGCACTTATGTAATAGCTTTGCATGTAAAAATGACATCAGTACTAAAATGCCCCCCCCCCCCGACGAGGCTTTTTCAAGAGAAAAGCAATGCGCCAAATAAATAAATGAATCATCGAATACTTAAATTGTCGACAATTTGGATTGTCGGCGTGATTAGTCGACTTATCTTAGCAGCCCTACAGTGTTGTCAGCCTTGGCACATGCATTCAGCAGCTATCATGCATACATAATTTATTTCAAAGAAAATCTCTGAATTTACTTTGCAGACACTTCATTAAACTACTACACAAAATATTTTTCTTCCAAGGACAGTGTAACATAGGTTGTCTGCCTTCTTTTTAGGAATATGCAACTGTAATATCATGTCTTCCAGTAACACTTTATTTGAATGTGGGTTCATAAGACTGTCATGAGACTGTCATAATCATGACTTGACACCGGTCATGAACATGAATGTTACCGGAACGCTAACTACATATTTAATGACACACAAAGACCTTAAATACAGTATATTGTTTTTCAGATAATGCAACATCAATACTTTGTCAACATGAGTTAGGAAATTACCAATGAAATATAAAAACTGCACTTTTTAGATGAGTGCAACATTCATATTCTGATGAACTCAGCGAAAAGGAACAATAGAAAGTGTAGAAATCAGGTAAGTGGACTATATTTATTTGTTTTACATTTCCTCAGGGGGCTGAGCATGTGGTCTCCGTATGTGTATATTTGCATACAAATAGATTTTGTCAGTGTGTGGAAGCATCTAATATTGCTTTTATTCTTTAAGTTGAACTTTCCAGACATGCATGATTACTTCAGCTAATGGCTGCAGCCTTCCAGTCGGGCAGCCATTTTGTAACGGCAGGAGCCTGGGGCCTGGAGTTTAACACCCGACATTCACGTCTCCACCCAATCGTGTAAAATGCAATTGTCAGCACCTTTTTAAAATCAGTAAAAGTTAGTTTTGTAACACACTTTTGCCTTATTTGTTTAATTTAGATCAAGTGGATGAAGAATCCAAACATAACCAAACCGGGTGTTAAATTTACATTTGATTCCAATTCCTCTCACCCTCTTGTGTTGGAAGCCCTTTTGATCATTGTCATTTTTGCTTTGTGGATACATTTCACAGCTTCAATTTTTCTACATATTTTTGTGAAAGACAACACACACAGTGTGGATTTGTCGGGTCTCATACCACCTCGAATTAATTCAGTGATTGATCTATTAGTCTGAATGTTTGACTCTTGACTTAGTATGGGTGACCCTACGTAACTGGAGCACACCAGCACCAGCTGACTGTCCAACTAAGCTAATTCCTTGACCGTACCTTACAGCTAGATTAACTTGGTAAATCCTCTTTGGGTCGATCGCTTTGTGGGATTTGTCCTAGAAGACGAGCAGAAAACATGTACTGACGGAGCTTATGCAAGGTAATCGAGACTGAGCCAATCAGTGAGCTCTCCAATCCTTTATTAGTTTTGCACCTGTCGCATGCTCTTGTTTTGAACAAACCAGAAATAGAAACCTTGGATCCAACTTCTGCAGGCGCTGCTTGAATAGATGCTACCATGCCTGATGCAGAGTTTGTGTAGCATAGCATCAGTAAAGTAGTAACTTCAATGTGTATATAATGGGCTACTTTTAACCTTGTTTTTCATTGGTAGGTTAGTTTAGTACAGTGCTTTCTCAATTATTTTCTGTTACACCCCAGCCCCCAGCTAGAAGAAAACAATTTGTACCCCCTCGATCACCCCCACCCACTCTCATCCGCAACTATGAATAATAGCATTTTCGTTGCAAAACAAACCTCCATCGTAGAGTTAATACGCGCTGTGCAGAATAGGCAAGGAGAGCGCCACTGCCAACTACTGGAGTGGATGTGCAATTACACTTTATTGTAGTACGGCGAAAAAAAAAAAACATGTACCCCAGGTTCCTCATATTCAGGCATATATTTCACTTGACACGGCACTTCACTTTGCAAAACAATTCACAAAAAGTGGCTATACAAGGTCATCATGTACCTTCTGTCATCTAGTGTAAGAACATTTTTATTGCTTGAATTAACAAAATAGTGTTTCTGTTAGAAAATGTCTATTTCTTGCCAAGATATTTGCCATTGCATAATTTCTTGCGGCACACCTGATGATCTCTCAATGCCCACTGGTTGAGAATCACTGAGGTAGTTGATTCCTCCTGCTTTTGTTTTTGGATTCAGGCATTAATTACTTTGTAATCGGATTACCATAAATACGTGTCATGCAAAATGCTAACCAGGTGTGCGCATCTTTTTTCCATACAAACTTCACATTTAGTTTCGAATGTTATTTTGTTCACTGTTTTTTCAATCTATAGGTTTGTTAAACCCACATGATTTTGTTTGTAATTTGCTATCTTCAGTTAATTCGCTCGCTAGCTAACATTAGCTCGTAAATGCAATTGATGAGTACTCAACCAAATTATAATTTTCTCTTTGTTTTTGTTGCCTTTAGTTACCATCCTTCCAAATGGATTTTTAGAATAGAAAATCTGGGGCACAGACATCAGTTCAGTCCTGAGATAACGTTAGCTAGTGAACAACTTTGTTGTCCTCGAACACATTTTAATTTTGTTAGGTTTGCCCAAAACATCTTAGCATTAAAAGATTATGTGTCACAGAATTGTTGCATTAAAAGTTATTTAACGCTACACAGTTAGTTTTTATTTTGTTTTCTTTATTTTGTCTGTCCATTTTGTGTTAGCGAACATCAGATTGCCCTTACGATTTTGCATTCATTTCTTTCTGTTTTTTCAATTTGTTTCAAAACCATGGATAAAAACGAGTCATAAGCTTCTTTTTACAGCCTTTTCCACCCCAACATTTTTAATGAAGCAATGTCTTCCATCTCAGTCATTTTCTGTTCTTGCTCTCATTTTCCCTTGTTATATCTAAATCTAAGATATCTTTCAATCGCAGTTTAACTAGTCTCATTACTTTGTAGAAATGTTTTGACACAGGGCTTTTAGGAGCAAAAAGGGGCTTTTATATACACGTATCATGATTGATGACTTTCAGTTCAGCCATTTGTTTGAAGGGCTAATTAGGACACACGCAGAGAGGAAAGAAAACACACCTGATGTTTTTTTATTATGGCAATTGGGGTAAAACAAGTCATTAGATGTGTGGTGTCATGCAGAGGTGTCAAAAGTACTGACTCTACTTATGTTGAAGTACAAGACAAGTCCCCTTATTTTCCCCTCTGTCTCCAAACTGCACACTATTACAGCCATTAATACAATTATATTGGTTTGAAAATTTTTTTTAGCCACCCTTTCAACACACCAGGAACAATCACTGCATCATCTTTTATGTAGCGAGACAAAATGCCCCTAAAAAATAGTTGCACAAAACAGCCTGATGAAAGTGAAAAGTTGAATATACGAGGCTGCAAGCGCTCACTTTTTCCACTCGTGGCAAAACAATTGTGTGAAGCAAAGTACAGCTACCTGAAAAATCAACTTGAAAAACGTTTTTGTTCTTCGTTGCTTCCCGCCACTGATGAGGTCTTTTAAATCAATGCAAAGGAGTGCCAAAAGTGGATCAAATTGATATAAATAGAGTGTTCCAAAATGACTATGAAAAACTTGAACTTCAGAGCTGTGTTCTAGAAAGAAACACATTTTTTTTCCTCAATAAGGTAAACATACTAAATATCACTGCTGAAATGAGCCCACACTTGGATAGTGAGATCAGTGAAGAAGAAATAAAGTAATTTATTGGATGAGCGCAGGTAAAGAAACTGCACCCAATAGTTTTCTAACAGACTTTTATAAAACATTTCAATGCAATCTAGTAAAACCAATTTTTGAAATGTTACGCAAAGCTTTTATGAATGGCATCCAACCTAAATGAAGGAAGCAGGAAGATGAGCTTCGCTGAATTTCTGTGGAAACAAAGCAAGTTGGGCGGAGTTGTACGACCAAATCAAGTCATGGATTAATGATCAAAGAACAGTGTCTCTACAGTCACTATTCAACAGCGGGCAATAACGCTTGCAAAAGAAATGAAAACCAAATATTTTCAAAAACAAGCACGTGGCACAGCAACTTCCGATGGATTACAGAAAAAAAACGGGCCATCTCGCTCTTGTGCTGCAGTAAAAAGCTTGCCAATAAACACGTCCAGCCCAACCTGTTGCGCTTGCAGCACCGATATCCATATTTATTTCTTTGATCACCGCACCAACATAACACTTTGATTGTTGCAGAACGCTTCCATCTCTTTTTATTCCTTCGTCACTCCACACGATCGCCTTCACTCGGAAATTTACAACAGTTACGAAACATACATAACATTGCATTAAATGTGACACATGACAATCAACAAAATACAAATACAACAATATAGACATTTTTGCATATCATTGAACATATCACTCCTTAAAATAAACAGTGTCATGAGAGCATATAACTTAACACATCCACATCACCAACATGGACGAGGGGCCGCTCACTTTCGACATCCCGGTGAACCACACTGTAGCAAAGTGAACCAGCACAGTAGCCATACGCACAACGGAGCACAAGAAGTTGGCTTTTACTGTTATGCTTGGTTGCCATGGTGACGGACAGAAACTGCCACCTTGGGTGATTTTTAAGAGAAATACGCTATTATGTTGTTATATAATTTAGAATCCAAAGAGAGAGAGGGTGACTTGCTTCTCGCCTTTACTCTGCCAATGTTCAACTTGCATTTCCACACCAATCCCGACATGTCTCTAACTGGCCATCTGATTGGTTGAGACATCAACAACATAAGTTCAAAGGTGAGATTAACCTTTACACAACAGGCGCTACCCAAAGAAACGTTTTCCAGCCGCCAATCAAAATGACTTGATGGACGAGGAAAACATGAGAGAGTGGCTGAGTGAAGTGTACATAAAATGTTTTTTTTCCACGCGGCAACCTCCCTGTTGATCGGTGACTCCAAGCGCGCCCATCTCACAGAGGCTGTGAAAAAAACAGTGAAGTAACTGAACTCTTGCCATCATTCCGAGAGGCTTGACACAGGAATACCAACCGCTGGACATTGGTGTAAACACGGCGTTCAAAGTTAAGTTGCGTGCTGCGTGGGTATGATGGAGGACAGATGGCGAACACAGCTTTACTAAAACTGAGAGCCAGCACAGGACGAGTTATGCCACAATTTGTGAGTGGCTTGTGCCTGCTTGCAATGTTGTTTGAGCTTTCATGAAAACCGACATCATATCTGAGGGGTCATTTTGAATACAGAAGATGAGGACTTTGATGGATTTGTGCGTGTGGACCGATTAAAAAATAATGTGAGTACGTTGTTTAAAACTACATATGCTCGCATGCATGCTAAGCTATGTTTTAACATAGCTGCGCCCAATAATATGGTGCGTTGTGAAATATAGAAATATAAATGAAAAAACTGAGACTGCGCCTTTTAATACTTATGGTCGTGAAAATATGGTCATTTTAAATAGTTTCAATAGATTGATGCTTCCTCCTATGTCACTGGGTGGTAGAATTAATATTTAAATGATGAAAATACTTTTGAAAATATGTATTTCAGAATGTTCTGTTGCCACGCACTGCTGATTGCTGAAAAAAAAGAGTCGCCTGGGTGCCCAGGACAACAGGCCACTGGGACCAAACACCATCATTTCAGTTTTTTTTTGTTCGTTGTTTTTTTTTTTTTTTTTTTTTAGGAAATTCAGTGACATCCAGGCTTTGATTTCTTCTAGATGGGACAAAAAGTGGCTTTAAGGAAAAAGTGTCTTATACTGTTCTGACTGTCATCCGCCTAGCAGGCGAAGGAAATTCCGTGTTTTCATAGGATGGGACATAGAATAAACAGTGAAAGCTTCAATGTCCCCAATATAGAACCCTGTAGAACACAATAGGACAGAGGGCTGAGAGGACTAACACAAAATGTCCTGCCAGCCAAATAGGATCTAAACCACCCTAGGGTACCGCTGCCTACCTGATGCTGTAAATGATCCAGAAGAATACTGTGGTCCACTGCATCGAAAGCTACAGTTAGAGTCAAGAAAACAAGAGACACATGTTCTCCAGTGTCGTTTGACAGGAGGATATCATTAAAAACTCATAACACGGCTCACATAACATAAAGTCTATAATGTCAAAATTCCAATTTCTGAGTTATTCGGAATAACCCGTTTACATGGCTTGAGCGGACCGGTACACCCCACGTTTAAATAACCCGATTGAAACAGTGACACACGGACAACGTCATGAAGCAATTATGCGTCATCTGCACTTGTTCTTCCCCTTCCTTCCATGATGTTCGGAATTTAAAAAAAAACAGAATCAGGGCATATTCGGAGTATTTCACGCGTTTATAGGCTTTTAAAAACCTGGAGACTGCCAATATTCTGATTTTAACAGGTTTATTGAGTGCATGCCAAAGTAGTAACTGGCATGGAATCTGATTAATAATGATACTATGAAAAAAAGAAAAGACAATTGTTCATTCTTGTTCGTGGGGGCCTTTAAGGCATCACTAGCGAGTGGATCAATAGTGTAGTAGTGGACAAAGACGCAAATAATCACCAAAGCTCTTTGTCTGCTTGCGGCAGGAATAGATTAGCAGCATAATCAGAGGCTAAACCTGTCACACTGCACCGGATTAGCAGTAAATCACGCTAATCGGTACATTGGCGATACCTCTGGGTTAGGTTTTACAGCACAGCACAGCTGGGTATCCTCAAAAAAGTGCATTGTCTGCTGGAGAACTCTAAATGGGAGGCTAACAGATGCTACCTCAACACCAGAGTGACAAAACACTGAGATAAAAACACTGATCAGCATCGGAGGAAACTGGACTGATCGACATTCTATTAACACGCAGTTTTATATTGTGTGTATGTTTTATATTATTCTCACATGTTATATTCAGAGATACAGACTTTTAAACAGTTTAAAAAAGTTTTTTAAAGTTTCAAAGTGTTGAATTCCATAGACTCTTTATGACCTGCTCTCCACATTTGCACCACACACACACACACACACACACACCTGCACACCCCCACCCCCACGCACACACACACACTAAAATAATACATACAGACACAAACAAACACAATCAATCTCCACTGGGCATTGTTAGGCTCCTCTATGGCTTTCCTCAGTTGGACTTTTCTCACTCTGATCTGATATTAGGTTAAACTATTTTGTTTGTGTAAAAATATTAATCATCAGTCTTGCATTGAAGTGTAAATGTCATGACTTAACTCAACTGGACCAAATTAAAACACATTAGGAGACAGGAAAATGTAATTTTTTCTGGGGTGTAGTCCTGACTTGACTTGATGACAAAATGTAGAAATGAAGAGATTGCTGCAGTCGCGTTGACATGATGGGTTTTAATCAATCAATCAATAGCAGTACGATTGGTGCGGCGGACCACAACGGAAAATTTGCTTAGGGCCCCCAGAAGACCAGGGCCCTGTGTCGACCATAACAGGATCCATGAAAAAGCCTGGAAAACCAGTGACTGAAATTGAAGAGGGAGTCTTTTTTTATTTTTTTTAAATTTTATAACAACAAAAACATTTCTGGTTTCAATGATGGACTTGTGTATCATCATGAGCGACATGAAAAAGTCTCAAAGAATTGAATAGAGAGTTGTAAATTTTGGTTTTACGCACCTTACGAGTCCTTAAAAGTTAGGAAAGAAATCTGCCCTTGACACCAGTTTTGCTGATCAACATGAAAGTGGGTGGACATGTCTGTCATAACAAGACGCATGAAAAAGAGTCAAAGGCCCAAACCTGAACATGAACAGGGAGTTGACCATTTTGGTTTGAGCAAGGGCATTTTGGAGCAAATTTCAGACCTTTTACATTAATGAATGTGTCTTTCATCAAAACAGTCTCCAATCAGGAACAGTTCAACCAAATCATACAGACGATACTAAATTGCCATCTTATGTAAACTGCAAGTTTGATGATTTTTTTCAGAGGCTTTGCAATGAAACGAGCTGCGAGGGCCCTTTTAATTAGATTAGTTAAAAAGTCAAGGTTAGCTTCCGAAGGAAGACAAAGTCACTGCTGTGAGAAGTGGAAGGTACAACCCACCAGGGTCTCGTTCGATAAAGTTGGCTGTGAGAAGTTGTGATTAAAGTGCAAAAACCTGACTGGAATGAAACGTACTCATCAAGAATGGGTTGAAAAGGTTCCGTTCAAGAGCATACTGCGATACTTATTTTTGAGAGGTCGACACAGACTAAATGTGATTTTCAAGGCTATGTACAAGATTATGCTCCACATTTCTCCTTGACACAAATAAGATACTGTAATAAAATGAGACTTTTTCCTACCTCTCAACTTTTCTATCTTTATCTACAACAATATATGTTTTCATTGCTTCCCTGGAATTCATTAGAAAATTCAACTTCCGTCGCCAGTTAGATTTGTGAAAACAACATTTAGTGGCAACATGCCTATCATGACTAGATCCTTAAATGTATGTTTTGCTTTAACTTGCGAGCGCAGACTTCATACATTATATGCGCTGTTATGATGGCAGGAACTTCAGATCAACTCACTCTACAATAAGCAGCAGATAACCGTTGCAGCAAGAATACAATACAACTTTATTTATATAGCGCATTTCACAACAGCTGGAGCTGTAGTGCCATAGTGATGAGATCAGAGAAAAGTTGATATTATGAACCGCACTTGATTTCTAAGCAGGACACGACCTACTGCAATATGTCGAGCAGGACTCTTAACGCCTCAATGAACAGTATATCCGACTGTC
The DNA here is from genome assembly GCF_059441095.1 of Idiotropiscis lumnitzeri. Taxonomy (NCBI): domain Eukaryota; kingdom Metazoa; phylum Chordata; class Actinopteri; order Syngnathiformes; family Syngnathidae; genus Idiotropiscis; species Idiotropiscis lumnitzeri. The sequence goes on from NC_142398.1 coordinate 6,447,979, forward strand.
TGTCTTCTATGGCCCCGAGAGGGCTAAGGCAAGCACACCATAAGGAGCAGCATTCCATTTATGCAGCGTGACAAAAAAACATGACATGAAATTCTACTTAATTATGTTTGCATTGTGGCAATTTGTTGACTCATTTTGAAATGCAAAACGGCCTCTAAAGACAGTTTCACTTGGCAACATGAAATATGGTCGCCATGTCAAGCATGAGTCGACACAAAAATGAACCACAAAACCATGCTTAAAAAGACAAGGTGTCAGCTTATGAAGAGAACCGGTGAAAAAAGATTTAGGGATCCCAAAAACGTAGACAAGGATAATTGAAGAAAAGAGAAATATTACAGAAAAAAAACAATCGTACAACGAACAACACTGGCAACAAAAAGCCAGGATAAAGGGAAACAAACACAAAACGCTCGCAAAAGGCAAGGAGGAATGACTCCCGAAAAATCACTCGTGAGTTAAAAAAGCAAGGAAACCAAGTTACCTTAACCAGAGCAAGATAATAAAGTGACGTCGAAAAATACTCAAACGCGAGATAGCTGTGGCAAAAACTAGGGAGTCAAGAAAATCAAATATGTGGCACAATTGTCGTGAGCAAGGTAGAACAATCTGACAAATGTTTGCTATTGTTGGTGTACATTGATAAATAAATAAATAATAAAGTCCATTGTTTGGGGTCCCACCAATTGTGGAACCCCCCCCCTCCAATTTATTCAGGTACTGGATGAAACAAAGCAATAACATGTCTGAGACCCCAACCATGATACAAGAAGTCTGGATTTGAGTAAAATGCGGCCATTTTAAGGCTTATTTCTATGGGGACTATGAGAGATGAATTTCAAGTGCTGGAGATTTTGTCTCATTGCTAGCAAAATCTTACAAGACAGCTGGGTAACTCTATATTTAAATTCAATTAAAGAAGGATTTACGCTGTCGTCAATGTATGCGCGGAATGGCGGCAACATTTGAGTGGTGGTTGCACAGCCCAAGAGTTTATCCTATACAGCCCACAAAGTAATGAGCGAGCGGTGCTGCAAAAGCAGCGTCGGTGGGAGCCAAACAGCAATAAAAAGGCTTGTGATGAAAACGTCAGATTAGCGAGGGAGAGCCATCAGCGGAGGCTCACTCTTCAGATAATTCTCGGCTAATCTGCGCTCTGCAGGTGTGCGCCCAGCAAACCCAGCACTTTGCCAGAGATTTTCGCTTTGGCCGCTTATCTTGTCAGCAGGAAAAGCACACACAAACTTCCAAACAGTAAAACCCCATCAAAGAAATATGCTTCCAATACGCTTCCGGGCCTGACTTTGTGGCACATCATGTCTTTTCGCTTTCATGATCAGTCACAAATTATTTCACAGTGGAATCTAACATCCGATAAGGTACGTCTTTACTGAACGACGTTGATCCTTTGATGCTGGCTCAAAAGGGATGAATTCATGCAAAAATGGTCCAAAATGTTATCACCTTCAAGAATATGTAATAAGATAGTACAGATATCACCTTATTATCATAACATACATCTTTATCAATTTTTTTTAACAAAACCCCCAAAATTTATTGTCAAAAAACATTACACAGCATACTTAAAAGAAATCTGTGAATAAATATCGAACTTTATTCTTAAAGATATGACTTGAATGACTTTTTTCACAATACATTCAGTACTTTGTAGAACAAATATTCAATTTGAAATTACTATTTGTTTTCCCTTGAAAAAAATAAGCTTTTATTTTAGATTTTTAAAAACTTTTATTTTCCGATTAATTTCAAGCTTCAAAGCATTCAACCTCGGAGGAACTATTCAGCTTGTGTGATTTCTGACTTTTGAAAAAGGAAAAAAAAATTATCAGACTGTCGCTGCACTGGTATGAAAACAGATTTAAAGCACAACAAAACAATCTAGGGTATAATGAAACGGACGGTATTTGAGTGAAGCAATATGTTCGAGTCAAACCTATAATGACAAATAAATGACCCGTTTCCGCTTGGGCGATCTGTTCAACTTACTTTGAACGAGCTCTGTATGGCCTCGCCTTAACTAAAAAAAAAAGAATTAAAAATCTAGCAGCAGGCCAGTAGTTGACGTTTTTTAAAGAAAACTTCCAACATCTCCCTTCAAGCTATCTGTGATTTCATTACTGCCAGTCATTTAAAACAGAAATGAAAAGATATGACAGTATGATCTCTCGGACCAGAGATGAATGCACAAGCAATTTGCCAGAAGATGAATTTCTTTGAATTGATGTCAAGATGGTTTCTATCCTTTCGTGTTCAAACCATCTCCTTTTTTGGTGTCTGCCTTCACTTGCCATCACGAAATACAAATTTCATTCTCTAAATCTATAGTCCCCTCCAAACAACATTTGGGTTTCGGATCCAAAGATCAATATGCGACAAGTTCTGAATTCCAGCTTTTATTTCCATACATCTTACTTGCAAGAACTGCCATCAATCCTGCAACCCTTTGACTTGACTAGACTGTTGCATTCTAGATTTGAAATTATTGTCCATGCCTTTACTGCAGCTTCCTTCGGTTTTTGTTCGTTTCCGGATGGTTTCTCCTTTTAGTCTCCTCTTCTGGAGGTGAAATGCATGCTATGTTGGGTTAAGGTCTGGTGATTGACTTGGCCAGTCTGAGGCCCAATCCCATTACTTCCCCTTAAGCCTTCATCGTTGTCTTCCCCCTCGCCTTTAACATTTTTGGGGAGATGAAGACAAAGGGTGGAAAAACAATCCCCCTCGGAAATAGGAACACACTAGATCCGTCCGCTATGTCACCACTTGTGTCGTAAGAAGACAGAAATTACTTCCTGATAATAACAATATTACATTATGGATTAATGAAACAATGAAAAACAGATGGCAAACATTTCAGAAGCAGCCTAGGCTCGAAGCTATTAGCCCCAACCGGTGCTATGCAACAACTTTTAAAACACGGCAAATTACGATAACCTACAAAAGGAATCTCGAGTGTTACTGGTACGGAAATCAATTTGTCACGGCATTCAGAAGCAGCAGTACTGCACTAGCTGGCTTCAAGCATTGTTGTTTGAGCCGACCGCCAGCTCTACAGGAAGCGTTTTAATTGTTGCAAAGTATAGAACATCTGATAAAACCACGCTTGTCATACTATGAAACACAAATATATGACCAACATTTGTGTGTTTTCTGCTTCTTCTCTTTGGTTGGTGTCATTTCTGCAGACATTGTATTTGTTGCCAAGAGGGCGTGTGTAGAATCTAGGGAGGTCGAGGTCTGATTTTGTGATGAAGGGCCATATGCTCCATGTTTGTGGCCCTATCCCTAAAGTTTGCAGAGAATTGGGACACGACTTGTTTGTCGTGAACGTGCATTTCAAGGGGGAAGGGACAAGACGAGGACTAAGGGGTGGTGTTGTGATTGGGCCCAAAACCTTATACTTATTTCTCCCGGATTAAGTCTCTGGTTATGCTGGAAGTGTTTTGGGATGTTGTTGCTTCTCTCGATTAGCTTGAATGCTTTTTTTGTAAATTGCCAGGAAAATGGATTTGTAGACTTCAGAATTCATCCTGCGGCTACTATCATGACTTACATCATCTTTGCAAAGTCCAAATGTGGCCTTCAGATTCTTTTTGCTGATGAATGGTTTGCATCGTGTGGCGCGGCATGTTTATTTCTTCTTACCAAGTCATCATTGATGATGTAACTCACGATGGTCTATAACAAGATACAAATATTTTTTGGTGAGGAAAGAAAAAAATCAATGAATCTTTATTTTGACAAAGATTTTTTTTCTCATAAGATTGTGACTCATAGGAGTATTTTTATTTCTTTTAGAAAAGAGCATAAATGTGCCACTAGGTCCTCATTAAACGCTAACTCCCATTGCAAGCTGTTTGCCGTTTTGCCCGCCAAAACTTTTTGGGCTTTTTTGCGCTCTCTTTCCGGCAAGTCAGCATTCTGTGACCATTATTTCTAGTGATTGGTTTGTGGAGGTAAAAAGAACCTCCGGCGCGTGTTCCCGCTCGGTAGGATGGACGATAAAAGCGCGTCTGGCCGGTCTGTCTCTCGGCACGCGGATGTGGACTGATGCAGACAAACTCTCTCTGGGCTTGAGCCCTGCGGGCTGCGGTCGCGCTGTTCCTCCTCCTCTTCCTCCACACAGTTGGCCATCTCTCATCGAGGCACATTCCCATTTCCAATCCCCTTAAAACACTGAAATGTTTCCCTGCTGCTTTGCAGGTTTAATCAGTACTCCCTTTTACTCCCTAAATGCACAATTGTAGCACAAACTACTACAATGTTGGCAGAAGGTTTCTTCTAGATTTATTTCCATTCGTGGCTTTGAATTGCCTGTGCCTTCAAGACCAAAAGCACCAAAGCGGGACATTTGCTGTTGCGGCTAAATGTATTTAGATAATTAGAGGCATAACGACAGCACCAGTATTCAGGACAGTTGTTTTCAACATCGATTCTGCTTTTTACGCCTGTGTTTGGGCGGCACGGTGGACGACTGGTTAGCACGATGGCCTCACAGTTCAGAGGTGCAGGGTTTGATCCCGGGCCTTTTCCTTCCTTTGTCGTGTTTGCACTTTCTCCCCGTGTCTGCGTGGGTTCGGGTACTCTGGTTTCCTCCAATCTTCCAAAGACATGCTTGGTAGGTTAATTGATCACTCTAAATTGTCCCTAGGTGTGAGTGTGAGAGCAGATGGTTGTCTGTCTTTGTGTGCATTCAGGGTGCGCCACCCTGCCTACTGCCCGAAGACAATCGGGATAGGCTCCAGCATACCTGTGACCCTCGTGACAAGAAGCTGCTTGGATAATGGATGGAAGGAAAAATTATGCAATTTATTCTCATCATATATGCGAAATGTTAAAATATACATATTTTCCTCATAATAATCACATTTTATTTCTTAATTAAGACTAAAACTGTTTTGTTTCTAGGTTTGTTCTGGTTTTTGTTTTATTCAGAAAAAAAATCAATTCCAAAAAAACAATCTAGAATCGTTGTTTTGTATTGATTAGTATTGTCTTGATTGTGAGACAATCTGACTCTTGATGAATTATTACTTGATTATTGGATTAATCCATTTTCCGACCAAGGAAATTCGTTTTTATCCTCATATGAAAAATGTGATTTATTTTCTTGGCGGGATGTGAGGTGATAATATTTGTCACACCCACAATGGGCTGCAATTATACTTGAATTTTTGATAGCCCAACAAAACGTTTCACTGTCGTAATTTTTCTTGAAAAAAAACGTGACATTGTCTTTATCTTTGTTCTCATTTTTTCGTCTGTTTTCTTTTTTTTTTTTTAAATATGTGTTCTTATCCACAAAAAAACATCAAATAAGATCAGTGAAAAAAAATCAATCAATGGAGAAAATGGGAATTGAAGCAATATTAAAATGCAGCTAAATAGAGGAGGTCCTCCCCCCCCAAAATAAATCATACTATTAAAGCTATTTACCATAGTGAGATGTCAACAGTTTCCCAATTAAAATGCTTCCCAAATAATTTGACCACACAAAGTTTTCCAATTTGCACATTTGCCTTCCAACTTTAAACAAAAGTTGTTATTTGTGTGTGAATTCCCTTGTTGAAAGAAAGCAAAGTCAACTACAACTCTCGTAATAAAAGCTTGGAGCAGTGTGTCCTCGTGGGACCACCTGCCTCATTTGTGCTGTGCTTCCCTTTCAGATCAAGTCGACATGAGTGCCGCACTCTAATGTGTTGTCTGCAAACGGAAAAACAATCAGCATCCAAAAAACATGATTGTGTTCAGGCAGGAAGGACGAGATGTTATTTGGAGATTGTTTTGGGTCTTGTGATGTATAAATTATATGCAAGTTGGATATGATGGCGACCCATCAACACAAATGAGCGTACTAATTGGCATCGAGGGATGGAAAACGGGAAGAGATTAACACGAATGTTGATATACAGATAAAGTGCATCCCAAAAGTATTACTGACGCCTCATCTTTTTTTTCCATATTTTGATGAATTCAAGACAGTTTTTAAAAACTGCACAAACATTTGTTGTCATGCTTTGTTGTGTGAAGAACTTTGAGGGGATAAAATGACATTTATTGCATTTTGGACTGAGGACTACTTTCATCAGAACTGGTTGATCAAAACAAGAGCAGCAAAAATAACATGGCCAATTTTTTTCTAAAATCTTATTTTTTTCAGTGAAAAAAATAACAAAGGTAACAGTGAATGATTTATTTCAGTAAAATAATTATCATATGAAGAATTTTTTCTTTAATGAAACCAACAATAATAACAAAGGGAGCATTATTTTCTGAAATAAACTATCCGAGGCCAAATTTGTATTTCTAAAAAAGCAACAACTGTGACATTTTGTTGTTGAAAAATATCAAAGGACTTTTTTTTCTGAAAAACATCAAGTCTAATCATCAAATTGAACAACAAACATCACACGTGATTACAAGACAGAAAAGCAGTCACTTCAAACCCTTACTCAGCATCCAATAAGTTTACTCGGGCGGCGCGCCAGTGCTGTCCTCACCTAATTTCTTTCTTTGAAAAACTATTCAATTTTCAATCCAATTTTTACATGTAAATAATAGAGACTCATTTTAGAGTTTGCCTTTGAGTGTGTTTTTGATTCATGGCAAACAAAAGTGAACAGTGCGATGGTGAAGTTTGCCTTGTTGTTGTGATATTGATGATGTTATTCATACGCCACAGGCGTGGTTCATATCCACACAAAGCGGCTGGCTTGCTATTGTGATTAATGGCGCAGGCAAGAAGTACAATGAAGGAGCGTCAAATACAACAAATCAAACCTTTGCAACGTTCTTTTTTTTCTCGCATTTTAGACAGAGATATTGGATGTTTTACACATTTGTTTGTGAGCCTCCCGGTATAAATTCATTTGAAAATGGTACTGTCCTTGAGGAAAATAGTGCTTTCCAAACCGTGTTTGATTCATAGGTTTGAAAATGCATTCAAAGATTTCCATATTTTATGGGTTCAAATAACGTAAAAAAGCTTCACGCAAATTCAGGGGAAGAAGTCAATGTTTTGCTTTTTCTTGGGCTTTTTTTGTGTTATCAGGGTCTGACATGAAGCCACCATAACTTGGCTCATGGTCGTCCTGCCAGAACCAGTATTGGCCCAGTATAGTTCTGCTATAATACGATTAATTCCAATGACTATTCCAGGGGTCAGCAAACCGAAATGTTGAAAAAAATGTTGTTGTGCCAAAAAAAACCCAAAACAAACAAAAAAAAAAACATGTCTGGAAAAGCAAAAAATTAAAAGCCTTCTCATGAAGGCAACACGTGCTGTATGTATCTACAGTAGCTATATTAGTCAACTATCAAAATGACTACGTTGGCTACAAATACATAATGAGCCTTTATGATTCAATGTTTTTTTATCCCTGCAGTGCATCATGTGGAGAATGACGCTCCTCTAATTTCTCCAGAAGTAATGCAATCGCACTTTTTGTGTCACTCCCAATTGGGAACAATGAATGCAAACGATTCGTTGAATCCTCTGTTATTCTTAGTCCTTTGGGATCCATGGCCCGTCACATAGACGTCGGTTTGTCTACAACAGCCACCTGGCAAACATGTTACAGTCCCCTTCGCTCCTGAGTGAGTACTCATCACTTCCATGGCGGTGAATATCCTACATATCTGGCAAGTATCATTCACATGAAGGGATTGTGAGGAAGGATGGTGAATGAATAATATACAAGTAGTATACAATATTTAAAATATCGGTCATATTTTTTTCTTATCACAACAGAGAATTGAGGTCTTATTTTGAATTTTGAGGTTCGCGCATCAAATTACATTGCAGTAGATGTTATCTTTTGCTTTTAGACAGAAATGTCCTTTAACACAATGTGCATTTAAGAAAGAAATACTCTTGATATATAACAAAGAAAACCAACTGTCTATTCATTACATTGTCAGATTGTCATTGTAAACTCTTGCTTCAGATCCCTGGGATCAACTGGCAAAAAAAAAATAACATAAAATCTCCACAAATTTAGAAAGTGGCTCATCAAATGAAGTAATTGATTTTCAAAACAGCCCCGTAAAGAAAAAAAAGTTTCTGAGCCTTGAATAATATTTTATAATAATTTAATGGAATATTTTGATATATATACTCAAGGTGGTTAGAATTTTTTGTGGCATTCCTCCATCCTGTTACTGGTTATGATTTCAGGTTTTGAACAGGTGTGACACTGGTTTGGCCACTGTGTGCATGTCTGATGTTGCTCACCGTTGTCCAAGGAATGCTCAGGCAGTTGGTGTGAATGCTCAAACACATGGAAAATTAAAGGGAACATCGGTGACAGCCCTAATTGCATTGCAGTGGAATAATGTGTTTAACAGGTAACCAGTTTCATGAGCACAAACACGACAAAAAATGGCTTGATAGAAGGAATAGCATGTCGCGTCATAGTAGCTTTCTATGCGAGTGACTTGCGACATGTGTGTGAGCAGCATGGCTGCCTTGGTTGACGTCTGTGGGTCGCTTTCACGTGGCTCACCTTCGCTCCTTATCAGATTCCTTTCAGAGTGTTGACCTTCACATTCAGATTATCAGACACCCCCAACCACCACCACCATCCTCCTCTTCCTCTCATCAAAGTCTGGCGAGATAAGAAGTGACTGTTCAGTGACTGATAGAGACCTTCCACTGCCAGCTCTTACCTTCTCGGCGGCACTCAGGCTCGGAGAGATTTTCGGTTATCAGGCCAGAACCCAGGTGGGGGTGCTGTGCCAGAGCATATGGCGCCTAACCACGAGCTACAATATATTTTGTAAAACATACGAAGGCTTCTCGATTAACCACTTTTTCAATTTATGTTTGGCTGCCGCAATTAAATTAAACTGATCGTCTGCGATATTTACATTTAAAATGCAAGCGGTGTTGCATAACTAATCAGGCACCTGGTTGAGGCTTCATTTAGATTCCTAAACAACCGGCCAGTGCATCTTGCAGCAAAAGCCTAAAGTGTCGAAGTGGCCTGACGAGAGCGAGCCATGCAAAGAGAAGAAGCAAAAGATGGAGATGAGGAGCATCTCGGTCAGATGAAAGCAAACATCAGTTTTCTGGTCTTTGAGAGCACTTCACTGTGCAATAGCATACGCTGAATTTATTCAGTTAGCCTTTTGTACATTTTAAATTCTTGGGTAAATTATTTATCAAAGTAATGGTAAAGGTTAAAGGATTAATACTGATCGATAATATTGATAAATAAAATAAAATTGCCCAAATTCTCTCCTCCATTGAAGATTGATTATGCGTGTTTCTTCAAAATAAAACATTTGTTTAAAAAAATAAATGAAAAAATGATCAATATTTTCTGCCATGTTACAGTCCAAGACAAGCACTAAATTCAAAAGTGTTTTTTTAATTAAGTTTGTGCACATTCTACACTGTCAATTTGTAACATTGCCCTGTTTTTAATCAAGGGATGTAATATCAACAAAATTCACTGGTTAATAGATGATGAAAAGAATTGTTAATCGCAGCCTAATTAAATATTTTTTTCAAGTTTCGCTTTGCGCTGAAAACTGTTCATATATTGTTGGTTGAAAAGTAGTGCAATAAAAATACAAGCCGTTTCCCCGAACATAATGAATAATTGTAATTACAATGTTATTCAAAAATGATTGTGATTCTCACTTTGGCCATAATCCTGCAGCCCTAAAGCATAAAATTGTTTACACTTAATTGCATGATCGGCCCAGTGATCACGAACATACAATTGTTTACTCTGAAGGTAGCGTACGAGAATAGTCTTGGGCAATGAACCACACACTGCTTCACCGACCAACTGCTGTCACATTTGCACTAAGCCGCACTTGAAACAGCACGCAGCAAGAATGAATTTGAGCAATGAACCACATGCTGCTTCATGAGAGTCTAATAGCTGCAGTCACATGTATACTAAACACTGAGCCACTTTGTGGCAATAATCAAACAATTGTCAATCGTTACATGGAACTTACCGGACAAAAATGAACATGTACAATGAAACAAATGCTGCTTCTCCAAGTCGAACAGCTGCTGGGCATACGTGATACCAAACATTGTCTTGTCCTGTGGTCACAAACACATTTATTTTGCCGTAAATTCAAACTATTTCGTTGTGTAATGAACCACATGCTGCTTCACCAAATAAAACAGCCTTTATCGCACTTATACAAAACATAAGATTCAATTCAAACTTCCTTTTTTTAAATGGAAACATCAAATTCTGTCCTCGGGTTAATTATCACACACAAAGCGAGCAGCCATGTTGAATCCCCGGCTGCTGTTCTCCTGCCAAGAGGAGGTGCAGGTGGGCCAAATAACACATCAACGGCCTTTGTAGGCGTCTTTTAATTGAGTCCCACTCTAACGCCACACAAGCCCGAAAGCAGATGGTACGACGAGTAAGGCGCTCAGCCAAAAATAATCACGGGAAAAAAATGGGTCTTCAATTCTGTCATCAGCGCACCGTGCTTGAGCAAGTGTCAAAGTTTTACCACAGACTAGGTGAGCGTACGCATTTGAAGTAAAAAAGATGGTGGCGATGTCTTTGTTCAACAGGTATTGCAAGTAACTGTCAATTGTGTGTTCATCATCACGAGGTGACTCATCATTAACTTGACTTAAATGTGACATCTTGGATTTGGTGACGCAGCATGCGGCAAGATTGTTCATTATTATTTTTATTTCATTTTGACTTTTGCTTTTTAAATTCAGTCAGTTTGAATTTGTTTTTAGAGTCGATTTGTTCATTTTTATTTATTCGTTTATTTTTTTAAATTGACGTTTTTATTAGTTTTAGTATTAGTTTTTTTGTGCAATGAGTATATGTCTAGTGCAGGATTTAAAAAAAATCACAATAAGAGTTACATAATACACTATTTTCAAACTATATAAAAACTTCTATACAGTAACACTGAAATAAATGCATTTAAAATCAATGCATACAATTTTAGCTGTAGTTATAGTTATTTTCATTTGGATTAATAAACGTAAAAAGTAATTTCCCCTTTTTTTTAAACCCAAATTTTCTTCTACTTCATTTATGAAAATATTATTTCATTCATTGCATGTATGTATTTAGCTCTTTCTCTTTCTTATTATTGGTTATTATGTTCCAAGTTAAGTGCAATTGTAAACCAGGCCTCTTTTTTTGGGTTTAATGGGACAGTATCAAAAACCTTCTTATTAGGGATGACTCACATTCATCGACGTTGTGCTTTTATGTTGGCTATCAAGAGGGCCCCTTCACGCGTATACCGTTCGTCTTTTTAACGGCAAGACACTAGAGTTAGCTTTACGATGGGATAAATCTCTCGCTGTTATTTCATATTTAATGTAATTTCCTATTCAGAATCTGCCAGGATAATTCAGCAGGAAAACAAAAATGAAAGTTTGAAACATTCAGTTAGAAATCGTACTTTCTTTAGTTCAGTGATAATTTAATGCACGCATATGTTTTGACAATCAGATTGTTGGGTATCAAACTGTGATGGTCACCATAAAGCAAGAAAGGAAAGGAAAAGATCTGGTCGCTCAGGACAATATAAAAATAATTACATATTTTAATCAATATGTTAAAGATGCTAACATAAATAGCGTCCAGCAAAGAAAAGTCAATGGTTAATGACTAGCATGGAAAAATGTGATGCTAACCATATAACAAGAAATGGAAAGGTCTTGGCATAGTTCATTATGAGCAACATTATTATGATCAATGCTAATGACTAGCATGGAACATTTTTAAGGTTACATTAGAACACGAAATGTGACTTAATGCAACATGGAAAGGGTCGCATACATTTAATATATTATGTCAAAGCAAGGGGTAATACAGCATAATCCTCAAACAGTGTTTTTTTTTTTACTTTATTTTAGTATTATGCTGTACATATAACGATTACTTAAAACATTACTTGTAATTCTGCTTCCCCGACTATATGAAGCGTTACCTTATTTCTCATTCTCATTTCATCTCATTTTCTCATTTCTCAAATTTCCCCATTGTGGGACTAATAAAGGACATCTTTATCTTTATTTAAACATAAGCAGTTGTTTCTGTCGCTGTACCTCCGAAACATCAATTATTAATGAACTCGATATAATGATTTTCGTTATCAGCGTGGGCATGCGTCAGCGTTGTGTCAATCAAAATAATACAAACCGCGGTTTACTCAGCGAAGCGATAACGAGGTCACGAACAGAATGATGACAACAGTGTCTCAAGATGATTAGTTGTGCCAAAGAAATTAGCTTGTGGCTAATGAGGTTCAACAGTGAGCGCTATGGCAACATTTTGTTTTCACAAAGAGTTTGAAGTCGAGATTCGTCCACATCGTTTATTCTTTGTCTCAACAATAATACAAGGCGCAGCATTCAAAGTCACAAAATACAAAGTAGTAGTATTTAATTTTGTCATTGCTGTATGTATTTATAATGCACAATATTACAGAGGGTTATTTTTTCCTAATTAAAATAGATCCTAGAACAACTTTTGTTTGTTGGGGGAAGGTTGGAATGGATTAATGGCATTTCCAGTCATTTCAATCAGAAAGATGATATGGAATATGAGTATTCTATGTTAAGGATGTGTTCACGGAACAATTTATACTCGTATCTCTAGGCATCACTGCATTGTATTGACGGGATGGTTTTGTACTGTTAATGCAATTCAGAAGGTGTTCTTTAAAATGGTGGCAAAATAGGGGAGATAAAAACCAGTTTTTGTATTTGTTGTGTCAATGAAGCACTGTTATTAAGATAGCAAGAGTTATAGAAGAGGGAGGCGGAAAAAAAATGAAGGAAATAAATGATAGCAGTCAGGAAAGCATTGAGTTAGAGCGGCAAGCGAAAAAATACACAGAAGATAATTCTTATCTAGAGGCGGCCAAGGGTAAATGCTGACACTCCCTCATGTGACATTGCAAATAATTCCAGTTTGTTTACTTTTGACTATAATCAAATTAATCTCCAGTTCTTCTTAAAAAAGACCTTGGAGCATTAAATCTGGCCCTTTATTTTCTTACGCGAGGTGCTTGTAGCAAACTTAGATTTGTCAATACGACCATTGTGTCAAAAAGTGCATGGAGCAATGGCTTGATCGCTCCGCAGTGTTGTGTGTCCACATTGGACTAGGTTTCTGCTAAACTTTGATATGTGGTTGGTTCAAGTGTGTGTGTGTGTTTCCGTGTTAGATTAGGATTCCGGTGGACAATGACACATACACTCACAATGTTGTGTGTGTCCACATTGCATTAGCATTCTGGAGGACTCTGACATGTGGACATGCCATGATGCTGCGTGTGTCCATGTTACATTAGTGTTACTGTTGACACTGGCATTAGGCTGGCATCCACAATGTTGTGTGTCCACAGAAGACTAGTTTTCCTGTAGACTCTGATACCTGGTTATGCCACAATGTTTGTGAGTCCATGTTGGATTAGAAATTCATTAGATCATTTATTAGATCATCAACCGTTCATTAGATGTAGATGCTAACATTGGATTAGCATTTTTTTCGATTCTGATATGTGGTCCACAATGCCATGAGACTGATACATGGTCGCTCCAAAATGTCACATTGATCGGTGTTAGATTAGGATTCATGTAAACACTGAGATGTAGTCGCTCCACAATGTTGTGTGTGTCCATGTTGGATTAGTATTTCAGTGGACTATGATACCTATTTACAGGGTTGTGTCTGTTCACGTGGGATTTGTGTTCAACTGAGCAGAAGGACGACATCTGTTTAGTCCAAAATAAGAGAAGTTCTGTGGACGCTGACCTGTAGTCGCTCCACAATGTTGTGCATGTCCAAATTGAATTTGGATTCCGGAGGACAATGTTGGTTTCTCCAAAATTTGTATTAGTAAGTTGTTCAGTAAAGTCTGGCATGTGGTCGCACCACAATGTTGCTCGTTCGATTGGGATTCCAATCGTCACTGACATCAATGTTTTGTGCATTCATGTTGGAGATGTTCCAGTGATCTCTAATACGTGGTCGCTCAACAATATTGTGGAGCTGTTCGTTGTCTATCTCAGTTGTTTTAAACTCCATTTTAATTTGACATATATTGTAATATACCACAACATTGCCTAAAACTATTCCAGAATGCATCAAAATAAAGGCCCCTTCCACCATGGCCATTATCTGTAGGAATATGGTGTTTTTTTTAACGTAAAGAAAATGGCAGAGGCACTAAAAGCACATTTTCTTTTAGTGCAGATGAAATGAGAAGCTTGAGTGTAACATAAAGCATGAAGTTTTATTGTTATGGTGAATCATACACACTGCTGCTACTTGAGCAGGTCACCCACTCGACGTCACCCCCCCACCACCGCCGCCATATTTCACACTTGAAATCAATAGAAGGCAGGCTCTAGCTCACAGCAAGTCATACGACATAAGTCTCGGACGTTTTATGCAGTGATGACCGCATGCAAGCCAGTGGAAAATGGCAATTTTTTACACTTTCTTGGCGGTCTTGAGGACTGCGTACAAACGGTCTGCAATGGCGCAACCTCCTGAATCTATTTTGCATGCGCTCGCCTCCGCTGCTGATGAGATTCAAAGAGGACACAGAAGAGGCTCTCTCACCCCCTCATTGCCGACACATCGGACCGCTATCCCTCCCTCCACTACAGTCAAGTGCCATTGAGTGAAAAAATTCACGGGATTCGTGTACGACGAGTGGCGACAGTGATAGTTTTTCCATGTAAGCAGACCCTCCGGCGGCAAATGTAGCTTTGAAAGCACATCTGCCTTCGGCTGAGCGATTACATGAACGTGGTTTATGATTGCGAAAGGTTTCAGGTCGATCATGGTGATCAGCTGTGAGAATATTTTGAGGCAACAGGCAACCAGAGTTGACATTTCCCTTTTTTGTAACGCTGGCGCAGAAAGGATTTGTCTCTGTTTTTATTTTGTTTCTGCTGTAGAACACAAAAATAGAAACATTTGTTTTTAAGTCACACCGCTGTTCCAACATGGTATGTGTGTGCTCTTCGCTTTTAGAATGAAAGCATCTATTTGGTGCCTCTCGTGTCCCATTTATACTTTTCAATGTTCATCATTTTCAACAATTGTCCCCAGTGAAGATTTTTAGAATAAATTTATTGATTAATTATTCCATTGAATAATAAAATCCTGTATTTTCACCACCATAGGGCGCACCACATTAATGGCCGCAGGCATGTCAAAACATACCTTAGCTTAGCATCCATGCTAGCGTTTGTTTTGAAAAAGGCAGTGTGAGTTCGGTCGGACTTTATTTAAGTATGTAACAATGTACTCAAGTTTCTTTTCTTTTTTTTTTTTTTTTTAATCAGTCCTCATTCACAAATCCATCAAAATCCTTGTTTGATGCTGGCTTTTGTAACAACACAACGAGGAGTGCAAGCAGACATTACGTGATCACACAATTTCTATGGAGGCATGTCACCTTACTGTGTGAGGTCACAGTTTCACATCATAACCAAAGGTATCCTCCAACATCAACTGAACAACATACAAGCAAACAATGAAACAACTTGAACAAGGAACAAAGAAATACTATTAACACAAAACATGCATCTCTCATGCAATTCATATCCCAAGTGCTGCAAAGCATTCTGGGAGTGCTTCAGCCTCAGCCAATCAAATGGCTGGTTAGAGAGATGGCAAGTGGTGTACTTTGGGAAGCATCTGTTTTTCTCAAACAATGACAAACTAAGGTAAGCGATTGTTTAAATAATCCTAGTCAGCACAGATGCTCGTTCTCAAATCTTCACCAACAGAGGTTGCTAAACACACTGCGTAATGGTCCCAGTCAGTCCAGCAAAGATCATGTACAGAACTCGCTCCACGCCTCGTCCATTTTGGTGAAAATTTGGGACTTTTAGGTGCGCCTTATGGTCGTAAAAATACATTAAGCACATCATGTTTCTGAATTGAAAAAGTTTGACCTATAAAAACTTGTTCAATGCATATTTTACGCAGGGTGTCCCGATACATTTTTCACTACTGATAATGCGGCCTAAAGTAATGTCCAATTCCGGTATCGTCCGATACGATATTAGCAGGAATGATACATGCTGCAACTTATATTTTTAATATGAATTGTTATAAGAGACTTGATCAAGTTATACAATTAAATAACAACAATAGACATGAGAATCTATGACCCATTTATTCTAAACATTTGAGTTACATGAATTCAACCTCAAACATGAGAATGTTCTGCACTTGAATAAAATAAATGCAAAATAAATCAAAGCAGGGCTCAAGACTGTTTTTGTACTGGTTGTAAACAGGTGGACCCAACTTTTTTACTTGGTTGCTAAATATGCAAACTTGCAGCAATTCACTTCCTTAATTATTTGTTAATTTTCCTAATTTTAAAATTCTGTGAGGAACATTACAGCAGAACTGCGCATGGAAGTGTTTTGCTGTATATTTAATATTACCGTTTCAAAGAATAAATCACTCAGAATTATTTACTTAACTGACTTTTGTTTCAAATATCACTCATCATAACTCACCAGCCATGACCGTTATTGCCACAAGTTTTAACAATTATGTCAGTTACGACGCCATCCTTGCTATCCATCCATCCATTTTCTAACGCACTTCACCTCATCAGGGTTGTAAGCATGCGACAAGTTTTGTAGTTTGTTGTCGTCTGCGCAATGTTTGGAAATCGTAAACTGGCGATGAAAAGTTCACTTTGTGCTGCGGTTAGCCTCAAGTTCAGTTGCATGGAAGCGTGAAGAATCTGGGCAGGTAGCCAAATTGAAGTGATTAATAAAACGTAACAGTCCCGAGCACAGCAATTTCACATCAGTTCTTGTTCCGAATCACTTGCAGAGGCTTGACAAATGTGTCTTGCGTAGCTTGCTTAGCTCCGTAGTCCCGCTTTTGTTTACACATGACCTCTGACACTTGAAGAGTGCGCCAGAGCAATCCACGGAAATCCCGTTGTTCACGCGTTCTCCTTTAGGATGATGAAAGTTCTAGTCAATTTGTCAATTTGTACTGGAATACAATGTCCATTAAGTCCATACGATTTTAATATCCAGCAGCAAAGGTGTAAATACAAACGGGCCCACGACCGTCGTGCTGGCTGACCACCGAGGGGAGCCTGTGCTACAAATGTCATTCAAGTGAATGACAGCATTTTTTAAACCTTAAGCTTCAATATTTTTCAATAAACATGGTGTCTTCTCTAGCTCCTTTACAGGGGGGTTTGTCTTGATCACGCGGGCTATACACGATCACCCTCGATGCTGCTGGATTCGAGAACAGTAGTGGGAGGAGTTAACACATTTAAAAAAAGGGTTCGATTAACAAAGGCCGGAGGTGGGTTTTAATGGTGAATGGGGTCGAGGCCAACAATTTTTATGAATAAGGCTGGAAGGTCGAGGCCGGAAGGGTACCGAGATAACGGCCGGAGGGCGGGGGACTGACCGGGAAAAGAGGGTCGTGTGCTAAATATATTACAATATTATGTAGAATAGTATTGTTATTAAATTATTATTACTATTATTAGTATACCCCGCCTACTGCCCGAAGACAGCTGGGATGGGCTCCAGCACACCCGCGACCCTCGTGAGGAGAAGCGGTACTGATAATGGATGGATGCATCATGCAATGTATGTATTGCTATAACAATACATTTGAATATGGATATTATTATGAAAACTAGATGTGCTAGAGAAAAAATGAGGGCAGATTTGGAATCAGCATGAAAAAAAATCTGAGTTGGACCATTTCAAGTAAAGCAATAACTCCTAAAAGATAAATCGATTATATAAATAATTGTAGATGAATTTGATGATTGATTAGTTGATTAAGTGATTCATTTAACACCACTTAACGCCAGCGTGTATACTACCTTCCAGCCAAAAGCCAGCTGGAATAGGCTCCAGTTCTCCCGTGACTCCAGTGACGATAAACACTTCAGAAAATGGATGGATAAAAAAAAAAAATGCATACGGTATAAATCTCCTTTAAGGATTATGTGTGACCGTAAATGCAGCAAAAATCTTGTTCGCTTGTCAGGTGGTTTACGCTCAAAAGCTGCCCTGACTCTTACTTGAACAAAACAAAAAAAAACTCTCAATGGCTTCAAATGACATCTGGATGAAGAAGTGCGGGATAAAAGCGGGTGAGAGGTGTCAACTTTGACTGGAGAAAATTATCCGCTGTAGAAGAGGAAGAAAAATAGAAAGACAATTACGGGCAAATGACAGCTGCGGGGACCCGCATGATAAATGAAACGGACTACGCAGCGTGTGAAAGTGATGAGCCCCGATGAGTGACAGATAAGCCAATTGGTGGCGGGTGAGAGGGTGGAGGTGGGGCTGACAGTCAGAGTCCATCATGGCCCCTCGCCAAGCACTTGAAGATTAATGTGAGGGCGAACAGGTGTGAGCATGGAAGTGTGGAGTTAGAGCTCACTCGTGTCCACACAGGGACCTCATTTGAACACCGTTGCTAACCAAAACATCGGTACCAACTGAGATACATAATACTGTGTCTACAGACACTCCTCACAAAAACATGACACGTTGAGCTTTTGAGTGAAATTTTCTTTTTAATCTCAAATACACTGTAACCTTTATAGCTTAATTTGTCTTTAGTCGCCTTGGCCTTTGGGGGCAGATTAAGACATACAGACGAATCTATTGTACATGAATGGCGGTTCAGTAGAGTGGGCTCAGCTCCTTGCAGAGGATAAAGAATGAATGACTGTGAGTACGGTTAAAATGAATGTTTAAATGTTTTGCTGCTCGGAAGGACCCCTCAAATTCTCAGTAAAACAACCGCGGATTAACCTTTTCGCAGATGTGTTCTCAATGTATTTTTATAGATTATTATGATATAGCGTTTTCCAACACCTGTTTTTGTGTAAAACACTTGTGATATATCCTCACCTATGGAACATGTTTGAGGGGGCTGAAAAAAACAACAACAATAAAAAAAGAAGAAACGATATATAATATTTTTTTTCTTTTTTTTCATATCTCGAAAATCACATTAATTGGCTCCTTCATATCTCAAGGCACCACTGGGGAAAAAGCGCTTTTTGATTCGGCTGACTTGCGCTGCGATTTGATTGCTGCTGAAGCCTCAAATGAGTTGTGAAGGTTGAGGCGAGAAAAGACAGGGATTGACACTCTTCTGACCGTGGAAATGTGTTTACACAAAACGACTGCCTTACATAACCATGCCAGCAGATGGGCAGCACACATACACACGTACACGCACACACACAATCACACACACACACACCTTTGCGGCAGATGGATACTTCATCATTCCAGAGGAAAAGCTCGCCTTTGTTTTGAGCTTAGAGGTGAACCGGCAGTCAATTTCTAACAATAAATGAACTCAGTGTGCACCTGCTGGACTTGCTCGTGAGTATGTGGACGCTTCCCATATGTGCAGACACACGCGCATGCGTGCACACACTTTCACAAATGTGGAGACATGTAACTGACAGGTGTGTTTACTTGTCCAGGTGTACACTTGAACAAAAAGGAATAATGTTGGCTGCAGATTTGGGTTTTGCGAAGACGAAACGAGTTAGAGGAGGAACCAACATGAAAATAAATCAGATAGCAGTCCATGAAAAACAAAAAGTTGAATTTTCATGCATGTAACAAGTTACATGTTAGGGTGGCTCTCTTTGAATTTGTCACGTTCCATGTAGGTTAATTTGACATTCTCATACTACAGGCAGTATTTGCTTTATTTACTGCAAAAACAATCACTAAGGAACTTATCTTGATGTTGGGCACACATTTGGTTCATTGCATGTCACAGAAATTAGGTGGCACTCTATGGCAGAAAAGATTTAGTTGACAAGTTTAGCAAAGACAAAAAAGCCGAGTAAATAAAATATATTTCGAGAGAAACTTTTGGCACAAGTAACTCACTTGACGGGAAACAAAATAGAGGCATCAGACAATTGACACGTTGTCTCTTGATGGTGTGTCTTTGCATTCCCAAATGTAATAAGACATTTTAGTTTTGTATATTTGCGGTGAGATATATCTGTTTTCCGTCTGTTTCTCCCTGTAGTTATCGGCGCGGCGTTTGCAAATGTAGTAGGAATACGTGGAAATTTGCCATAGTCACCTTTTAGATAGGCCACTTTGATTTCTTGAACTGGAGCTATCGGTAATAAGACGTACGTGAATAAATTTTTACATTTTAAGTACTGGAGTCATAAAACCGACAAAATTCTGTGCAATTTTGTCAAACCATCATTTGCCTATTTGTACAGTTATCGTGCCGAGTAGTCGCGGATGAAATAAACAACATTTTGATTACAAAATGAAAGGTAAAGGTATATTTTTACGATAGCAGCGTCAACAACAGTAAGCAATTGTATGACTTTGGGGCCGTTGGACTTCATCAATTTTACTGCACTGGACAATGTGCGAGGCTTGTATTCCCGTGGCAGGAAGTTAAAGTGCAAATGCGTCGATGCGAGCAGGAAATAGATTCAGCAGACGGTGGGAGATCTCCCGTGGCCTCTGAGCCCGGAGACCGTATTTTATTGTAATCACACAGATTCTATTACGGTGCCTGCTGTGTCGCTAAGCATAAATACAAATATATATATTGGCGGAGTGGGAACTTAGGCATACGGGCGAATGAATGAATTACGCGATAAGGATAGCAAAAATGACAAAAGCTAGAGAAGCGACACAAGAAATGTTTGCTGAATAATAAATGATCTGGCCGCATAACACAATGCAGACTTGCCTCTATCGATCACATGCTTTGCACACAATGGACATTCTTTTTTTTTTTTTTTTTTGCAAGGAAACAAAATCCGACATTGTGTTGCTTTTGCCAAGTGGAAAAAACACTCGCAATGGTGGTTTGAATCTTCTGGCGTTAAAAGACCCGCATTGCTCATCTTTATATTTTGAAAGAAGGATTTGGTCGTAAAACCCCCATCACTCCTTTTGAAAACTCATTACACTTTCATTTCACAAGTTTCCAAATGTTTGAAACTCTCTTTGTGTAAAGATTATTTTTTTTTTAAAGATCTCAAATATACACATCTTCATTATGGTGCTGTCGTTGTTTCTCATGACTTTCATAAAAGACCGATGGATCGATGGACTGAACGGATGGACAATTGGGGAAAAATGGGTGGATGTTTGATTGATGATTAATAGACAGATTATTAATGGTAACATGGAAAATCATGCAATGATTTGCTGAATGGATGGATGAATAATTTCTGGTTAATGGAAGGTCGATTTTTGCTTGGATGGATGAGAGTAAGGAAGAAACAGCTTGATGGATGGATGTACAATTGGATGGATGGAGTATTTATAGAAAGTTTGAAAAATGGATGATTAGGACTGGAGGGAGGGAGGTATATTGCAAAGTGATGGCTCGAAGGATGGATGGCATAAAAAAAGCAATGGACAGAAGAATGGCACTTGGTTGATATATATATATTCCTAGAAAATTTGCGGATGGATTGCTTGATACATTGAAAGATGGATGGATAAATGGGGGAATCAATGGAAGTGACTGGATTGCTGGATGTTGAAGAGAAAGGGGTGGACAGATGAATGTTGGAATAATGGATGGATGTTTTGTAGAAAGACAGATGATGTAAGTAACGTTTAGATGGATGATTGATGGATTAATGCATAGGTTATTCACTGAAGGAAGGAGCAAGGGAAATAAGGACAATGGCAAGATGGAGGACCTAAAAGGTGAGATGAACTGAATGACTGGTCGATGGATAGATTATTCAGAGATGGATTGGATAGCTAGAAATACATTACATGAAATTTAGATGGATTATGAATAATGGAATAATTATAATGTCGCAATGGATAGATGACACAATGATGGAATGAAAGGAGACAGGTGGGCAGAGAAAGAAAAATGAATGGGGTTTGAAATAAGAGGACAAGGACAAGATAGGCGTGCGTGCGTGTGTATGTGCATGTGCGTGTGCGCAATGAAATGAATGGACATAAATTCCTGTGATATAGTGGAGATGAGTTGGAGAGCAAAGTATTTTGTTTCTTTTTCTTAACAATACTTAGTTATTTTTCTTTTTTATTGTATTAAAAAAAAATCTAGATTTTCTTAGGGATGGCTGGAACAAATTAGTGACAGTTAAATTCATTGCAATGGGAAAATGTTTTTGATGTAAAAAAAATAGTTGCAAGCGTGGTTACGGTACGAAATAAACTCGTAATTCAAGGTGTCACTGTGTAATCCTAATCCTACACTTCCATATAACGTTGTTGTACTAGAAGATATCAGACCTTTCTATTCAGCATCCACTACTTTGTGGGTGTGTGGGTCTGTTTGCCTTCACTACTAGCGCAGTGCGGCTGTGCTGTGTTTAATGGTCCAAAGGGAGTAATGGCCTCCCATTGTTTTGCAGCACACACACGCAGGCATACGCACACACGCACACACACACAATTTACGGTATAAGTGTACCTCTTTATGACAAGTGCAAGTGCACATTTTATTCCAATGTCAGCCTATACAGTGTCTTCACCCTCACATGCACGAGCTATTATTTGTCCAAGTGGGCTCTTTCAAACTACATTTACAGTGCACGTCTAAGAGCACAGCACAATTCTTGTTTGGTCTCTGTACATGTTTCAAGTGACTCATATCACTGTGTTGCATTTACTGAACACGTGAAGCAATCCATAGTGACAAGTGTCAACATTGGGTAGCGACAACAGGTTGAGAGCGTGTCATGCCAGGGTGCGATACTAGTGCGTTAAAATGTGCAGGTTGGGATTGCAGATCTTATTTGTGTCATTTGTGTCTCAGTGGTGGTGCTAATATGTTCAAATGAGCAGGTTGAATTTAGGATGCGGTATTGATTTTGTTCCGTTGATAACGGTATGACCTGTTTGTTTTTCATCATATTTCCTTGACCCATTTCCGTCTGCTACTTTCTCCTGTTAGATGACAAGTTTCAGTTAAGAATTTCCACCAATAATCTCGAATGGGCTGAAATTCGGAGGGGTTCTTTAATTCATTATTGGTAAAGGAATAATTTAGCATGGGTTGTTTTTGGCTGCAATGATGTTGTATGTTATATAAATAATGCTAATCAGTCCGCGTTTCCCTGAGGCAAAGATGCAGGTTGAGCAGTTATTTAAACATGAAAATGATGCAGGTACATCTCCAAAGTGTCCAAACACGCTTACATGTCCTTTGATGTTGTGCCTTAAGGCAATCCAAAGAAGATTTTTATCTCCGCTTTTTTCATGCTGCCATACAGTTTTCTTGTGAACTCTGGAAGGGATCTGCATGTGTGTGTGGGGATGTTTCTTTTCATTTTTTTTTAATTTGCTTCCTGAAATAGCGATGCCAAAATACATAAATACATCTCAAGCGTCGTCAGTCCCATAATCGCAACTCCGCCCACACAACTCCAGGACCGTCCAAGAAAATAGGCCAAAATACGGGCCCTGCTTGACTCTCAGTTCGAAGGGGAACTACTACTCACAGTCACTACATGTGGATTCATTGCTACTGTAGAATCATGTGTTTGGCTGTTATAAAATAAATAATCTACAACAAAAACTTCATTTTTTTTTTAAATTCATCATATAAATAATTTTTAATAATCGATCAATCGTTTGTGCTATCAAATAATTGTTTGAGCCATTCATTATCTTAATATTGTCCAATCTTCTGAGTCCAGCTTCTTAGTAGTAAATATTCTCTGATTTTTGTAGTCCCCCAGGAACACAGTTTATCCAGCCATCCACCCATCCATTACCTGTTCCGCTTTTCCCCACAACTCATCTCCACAAGGTTACAGCCAGACTTTACGACTGTGTTTGAAATGAATAACCCTCAAAAGATGCATTCTTCTCAACAATGAAAGCATTTGTTTGAAAATAGACATTCAATTAAAATTCAGGCGACAAGAAAACCCCTATGATGTGTTGATCATGCTGAGTATTATTAGGAGTCATTTAATTAGCCCTCCCACACAGTTTCACTATGCCGTGCAAGCAAGGAGAAGAATACAATTTAAATAGCAGATGGATACACAAGGGGAGGATTCAAACAAGACATTTTCTGAGTAGGAAAGAGAAACATACAGCTCTAAAATAAAACTCCAAAATACTTTCTTTTTTTTTTTTAATATCACACACATAATCGACCCAGTTCACTAAGCCCCACATGCCCTCCTATAGTGTGTGCCAAGCTCGCCGTTTAAGTGCATCACATCTGCTGCGAAACAATGGCCAGGCCCCGTCCAAATGCAGTGCAAAGTTTCCACAATCGTTCCAAAAATCTGCCAGGGTGACTCCCGTTCTAACACAATCGGATTTATGAAGTAGTAAGTTTCTGCACCATGTGGGAGGAGACTGCATCTGAGGCGGCAGTAGATTTAGTCCCCAAAAGAAAGTCAACATCCGAAATATGGAGTTATTTCGGCCATAAAAAGGAATATACAACACACAAATAACTCTCTGCCGACAGTACCTCGTCGTTGCTGCAACACAAGGTAATACAACAAACCTGTTCAACCATTTGAATCGCTATTACGAGCCCCCGTATAACCAGTTCAGACTCATTAGTGGGACCCGATGTAAAACCATCTACTCAAAAAACAACGACAGACACCTTATGATAAGAAGTCCAAACAGCATCGACAAATCACGAATGCAATAACTTTTCACGGGGCAAAAGTGAAAGTGAAACGCAACGCCACAAAAGAGAGGTTTAAAAAAATGATCCGCACGCTCGACAAAAGGTACAAAATGCCGTGGAGCACGTATTTCCAGTGGCCATCCCAGAGGACATAGAGGCCGTGTTTTATCAGATGCGTACGGTAGCCTGCTAACTACAGCTAGCTTCCGAACACGTCTGTCTCTACCAGAAATTAAATCGGGCATCAGCTGAAACGTGCTTCATTTTATGGGGATTCGTTTATCACCGCCGTGCAGCTATGAAACGAAGGTTTACATCTTATTAATTGTGCGTATGCAATTTGTTTACAGCAGAGACATGAGACAGGGGCTCGGGTTAACATGGCGCTGCAAATGAATTTTTTCATTTTTTATATCGATGCATATTTTCAAGAGAGTTTATATCAATATTAAATTGGTTTTCGATGAATCTTTACATCCCCAATTAAACCCTTTACAACTTTGCGTCATACATCTGTTTCGTCTCAAATTTGGTAGCAATCAAACAGAATTTCTAGAACAGGTAGATCATGGAAGGAATAACCAAATTGACCCCAAAATAGCAACTTTGAGCAAAAATGGCCATCTGACTATGCATTTTTGCCTGTAGGGGGTGCCCATGAGTCCCTTCAGAATGGATCTTTAACCACACATAAGACAAGTCAAGTCAAGCTCTGACCTTGTAGAACAGAGTACCCAGTGTGTTCAGTATATGTGGTGCAAATGTGAAAGCAACTGGATGAGATCAAGGACCTCACTGCAGTAGCTTTACTTTGAATGTTAAAAACTAACCGAAAAAAGTTGCTCTAAAACAAAATGGCAGACTTTATAATAATAATAATAATAATAATAATATTCCCTTTATTAGTCCCACAATGGGGAAATTCGAGATTCGAACCCAGGCCTCCTGGGGAGACTGGGTCCTGAACGCGGCGCCTTAGACCACTCGGCCATCCTGGCAGCCATAAGCAATAGGGTGAAAGTTAAAGACGACCATGAAGGGACACGAACCCTCAATCTATGTCATTACTCACACCGCTTATCCTGTACCGGGTCGCGGGAACCTATCCCAGTCGACTACAGGCGAAAAGCGCACCACACCCTGAACAGGTCCGAAGCCAGTCACAGGGCAGACATAGACACTGTCACCAATTGGGAACTGAGCCCACGCTGCCCGAACACAACTGAGGCGAGTATACCACTACAATATCAGTGACTGCTGCCAGGCTTTATGTCAAAACGAAACTGACTTTAGTTGCACCTTTGAATTACCAAAATTAGACTAAAATGACCAATTCTTACCAAAATGAATGACTTTTCAGTCATGTTTTTTTTAGACTTTTTTTCCCCAGGTGCCACTCCAAGCCTACCCACTAAACTGAGTTTTTAGGGGTCACGTTACATACACCAGGATGAAGACGTCCAAAATAAATGTTTTTTTTTTTGTGCTTTTAAGAAAGCCTGCAAAACGGACTTATTCATGTTGTAAACGCCCAACTTTCAAAATGAAGCTTACCCGCTTCAAATTTGGTGGCATTCATGGGACTTCGTTAGTGAGACTCAGTTCGGGTGCAACCACTGGAAATGGTTCAAGTACCCCAAAACAGCATGTGAAAATCAAAATGGTTGACGACCTATGTTTAACAGCGTAGCTTTTTTTTTCTTGTTGAATGTCCTGTCATGATAATTTTATGATTTTCAAATGTCCCCTTTTTGGGAATAATGACGTTTATCTGATCTCATCTTGTCTGATTTAATAAACCTGCATGCCAGATTTCATGTCAATCAGACAAATGACATTTTTAGCACGATACAATGAACAGTATTCATGACAATCCTGAAACTGCAGCAATTTTATTGCATGAAACGCTGCTTTATTGCTATTTATGTGCTGTTTTTGCTTTGGCCCGCCATCCATTTATCTGCCATCTGAGCGCCTATTACGTGGAATGGTGGGCGGCCATAAAGGAGAGTTCATTTGCCATTGTTACGTCAGGTAATAAAACAGCTCGCCGGCCACCAAGCTGAATTTTGATTTACCTTGAAAGTTGGATCATGTGATGGGAAAATTACAGCTCAGTGGAGCCTGAAGAAAAAAAGGAAAACCATCAAAGATGACAATGTGGAATTCTAACATCTATTTGCACGTAGACGGGAGAAAATGAAGCAATACATTCAAACTGTCGCTGCCAATTTTCAATACTGTGTAAGTACAGAGCACATAGCTCTTTTGTTGAAAGCGAAAAAAGGAACAAATCGGTTTTCCTTCGACTAAATTATTACAATTTCTGCCAACCATAGATTTTTTTTTAAGGCTTGTATGTGTATTTTCTATTGATCTGCAAAGTGGAAGGGAACAAATAAAATCGATGTATTTTGCTTTTTAACATATATTCATTTAAAAATAAATAGAGTCTGGCATTGATTATGCGAGGAAGTATTTGCAGTTGTCTCCATTTGTCTGAGTCAGCTTCATATTGACTGATTTTTTTTTTTTTTGGTTGCTGAATACACTTTTTCTGTTGGATTGATTCAAATATAGTATGTTGTTTTCTTAATAACTTTCTATTCAGAATGTTTTGCACAAAATTCCCCCTAATTCTTAATTACGTTAACTCAAAGTTTCATGCAAACGGAAAACAAACCCTTCAAATTGATTGCAAAAGCTACATGTTCTGTACTCATTGCTGCTTTCCGTTTGTTAATAAATGAGTTTGATTTGCTCGCGCTGTTTTCCCACACGCTTTTACATTTAGTCAATTATGCTCCCCCAAGCACTGGCCAAATGGAAATTCTCTTCATTTTGCAATAGCGGACCACCCGTAATGAATTTATGAGGCTCCTGCCTCACTAGTCAAAACGCACGCATGCAAATACATTTCCACAGTCGTATTCAGGTGACAGCCACGCCGTCGCTATTTACCCACAGGCCACCACTCGGGCGCACAACAAGCACTTCAAAAGGTCAACCGCCAGACGCTCGTTTTTTTTTCCCAGACGCCGGAGAAAGGCGACACCGGCACAGCTGCAATGGGCCGCCATTGCTGCTCTTTCCTGTCTCGTGGAGGACTTCTTAGCACTCACAAATACAGCTAGTTAGAATTAACCATTCATTAATGCCGTCTCACGAACACGACGCTTTGAGCTAATTTACTTTCTTGTGAGGCTCGAGAAATGACAAAACCATTGGATTAACATACCAGGGATTTTCCTGCAAATACAATTTGGACACGACAGCCTATGCCTAATTTCCAGCTGCCTCTGGCTCTAAAACCTTTTGACATCATGAAAACGGTTATGGCCAGTCAGTTGGCTGAGCAAATGTAACTGGTACAACACCGATTGCCCCCAACGGTGCTGTATCACAAGTAAGCGATTAAAAGTAGGCATTGGCAGTTTCTGACAGTTGAGCAAAAATAGTATGGTTTTAAAATATCTGCAAAACAAATTCTCTTTAGGTGCTTGGGTATTTTTTTTTATCTTTGAACACACCCCATAGCTACATTAGTAAAAATTAGGGCTGGCAAACTTATCGTGCTAACGAGCGGTAATTATTTATTGGAATTAATCGAGTCATGCGCAGAAAGACCCACCCATGCATCCCATAATACCACTCAGAAGTGCAGTGAGCACGAGACCGGACAGTGTCTCAGTGATCTCAGACAATGTAATTTCGAGATCGGCAAAGATCAGGTCTCTAAAGGGCTTGCCACATACTCCCGAATCAGCTGTATGTTACAGTAAACAGGTCACACTAACCAGCGGCGAACTAGAATAACTTAAAAAAATAAAATAAAATAAAAAAGCGTCTACGTCAAGCTGTCGCCCGCCTCCAATCAATTTGCAATTTAGCAGGTGCTTTAAGACCGGAACACAGAAATGGCTGATATCATCATGAACTCGATGTCAATCGTCCATTAAATATTTATAATCTCATCAATGTTATTTGCTATATTTTGCACCACAGAGTTTTGAGATCTACACAATAATAGGCTTCAGACATATATTTCCAATCAATTTAGCTTTGCTAAAGCAGTGTTCTTTTTTGACACACGTTTATGTATGTACAAAGAAAATGTACATTAGTACAAAATGTAACACATATTTGGGTTTAAAAAAATGCATTTTCATAAACAGAAATATCCATCCATCCATTATCTGTAGGCTCACTAGGGTCACGGGGGGTCCTGGAGCCTATCCCAGCTATCTTCAGGCAGTAGGCGGGGTACACCTTGAACTGGTTGCCAGCCAATCGCAGGGCACATATAGACGAACAACCATCCGCGCTCACACTCATACCTAGGGGCAATTTACAGTGTCCAATCAACCTGCCATGCATGTTTTCGGAATGTGGGAGGAAACCAGAGAGTACCTGGAGAAAACCCACACAGGCACGGGGAGAGCATGCAAACTCCACACAGGAAGGCTGGAGCCCGGATTGAACCCACGGCCTCCGCACAGTGAGGCCATTGTGCTAACCAGTCGGCCACCGTACAGAATCACACAAATCCAAAATTATACTTCACGGCAAGTAGTGACGTAGGTCTTGCCTTACTTGAACCATTTTTAACAACTTAAAAAAGGACTGCCCCGCTCACAAAACGTCTTTCCTGTCCTCCATTTTTACAATAGTAGCTTTTATATGTTTAACGGTACAGTGTCATTTTCTGTCATGTTTCTAAATGTCACTGTACACTGTCAATGAAATTGCAAATACAAACCAAAATCGCAACTACTGGCAGAAAAATCGCAATATAATATTCCCCTAAAATCGTTCAGCTATAGCGGACACATGCATGTGGAAAAAGAAAAGCAGGTTGCCCCTCTGGGTGGGGAATAAAAAAGAATCCAGGTGGAACAATAAATATGCAAGTAGTGATTTGCACTCATGGCGAAAAGGAATTTCAGTTCCACCGCAGCTATTCAAGTTTAAATTACCATCTCAACGCAAAGCATGCGTTTGTTGGATATTCCTATGCATAAAATGTGCCTTATTTTGGAGAGCATTCAAATTGCAATTATCCATCCATCTATTATCTGTACCGCTTCTCTTCACAAGGGTCGCGGGACGTGCTGGAGCCTATCCCAGCTATCTTCGGGCAGTAGGTGGGGTACACCTTGAACTGGTTGCCAGCCACTCGCAGGACACACATAGACGAACAACCATCCGTGCTCACAATACGAATAGGATTTGACGCGCTGAGGTAATTTCAAGGCAAACAAACAGATCGAATGGAGGCTAAATTTGGGCAACTTTACAGCAGCATATCGGATAATTAATTATGTCGTGGTGTGTTTTTAGCAGTGGTGGCAGTGCAGTCGATTTACATTCTCTAATTGCCTCTCCAAATAGTGGCTAATTGCTTCAGTGGCGCGGTCCCCATGTGGTGGAGGTGGCTCTCCGTTTAATGCAGCCGTTTGTCACGGAATCTCTCTGATTTTAGCCTCCGTTTGCATAAGCGCAAGTCTATGGTGATATTTTGCAGTGTTTTGAAACTAGATCTGTCGTGATTAGCAGGATGACGAGATGACATATATTCATATTTTCACTACCATAAGACACACTTAAAAATCTTACATTTTCTCCAAAATCGACAGTGCGCCTGATGTGTACACCTTACAAAATCTGTAAATGTTCCTGCGTGACTTTGATGAGCACCCCACTTGACTGACTGGGAGCATATCCTTTCAAAACGCATCTTCTATAGATGAAAGACGGACGTGACAGAGAACAGCATGCGGATGTTAAAGGGGGAAGGGTGCACTTGAAAGCGGACACTCAAGGCACGCCCCCAGTAGGTACCGGTATACTGTATATTTAATTCAAATGTGGAGTATTTTGTAAGAATTACATTTTTAATGTGTGTTTATCTGTGGGAGGGAGGGGGGGGGGGCGCAGTGGAGTCCCGGCAGCCCTCGAAACTTGCTGGCTAAACAAGAAGGCAGTGGATGGTGACTGTTTTACTGTTTTGGACCGTATTCACTGCAGGACTTATTCATTTTAAATAACATTTACAAGGATATGTGTCAACTGTCAAAATCATCTGGCACTGCTTGTTATCTTGGTGGATCGAGAGCTGCTGGCAAGCTAGTGCTACGCCCGCAACTTGTAACTAAATACTTT
Source organism: Idiotropiscis lumnitzeri (assembly GCF_059441095.1). NCBI lineage: Eukaryota > Metazoa > Chordata > Actinopteri > Syngnathiformes > Syngnathidae > Idiotropiscis > Idiotropiscis lumnitzeri. The sequence goes on from NC_142398.1 coordinate 6,478,815, forward strand.
ACAATACAATACTTTATTTGTATAGTGCATTTTATTAATTCCCGTTACAAATTGCCCACAGCGTTGCTATTTAAACGCCATATGACCAATTACGAATTGCAAAAATACAAACCTATTTTTTGTGGTTAACGTCTAGTCTCAGTCACAGAGCATGCGTGTGTCTGTGTGTGTGTGTGTGTGCGTGTGTTTGTATGACTGCTGGATAAACTGTTGGACGGAATGATGGCAGAAAGATTAAGAACTGTGAATACCTGACTGCTGAATGACTGGAATAATTGTGTGGTGGTTGGTTGAGGAATTACTCAAGGAAAGATGTACGAGGATGTGAGATACCTGTCGAAATGTATGGATGTATACAGTAGATGATGGCTGAATGATTTGTCATGAAAAATGAATGATGGATGGATTCAGTGTTGGTGGAAGTAGGTCTTGAGGTTGATGGAGATGGTGGCTGGCTGATGGAGGACAGTTCAATACTATGGATAATAGAAAATTGGATGGATGAAATTAAGACTTGGGAGATGGTTGGATGATGAATTATTTAAGGAAAACGTATGAGTGACAGGCGGTATTTGCATGTATGGACTTATGAGGAACTGTGACTACTTGATTGTTGGAAGGAAGCAATGATTGTGGTGTGGTTGGATGATGACTTACTAGAGGGAAAAAGTACGCAGGATGGATCACAGTTGGATGTACAGCTAGATGTACACAAGGATGGATTGTTGTTGGAGTGCCACGTAGGACCACATATTTTTTAACAAGATATATGACAAAATGCCATAATTTTTTTTGATTAATCTAATGTACATACATTATAGTATCTAAATATAATAAATTTTCCGCAATACATTTCATGGATGTATAAAAGATCCAGCATCCGACAAAGAAATAGCCATATACAGAGATTGTTTTTTTCCAGTGCAAGGGCTCTCGTGTATTAAGATGACCATTGAAGGATGGGAAAAAAACTGCTGAACAGCAATCATTTAGTGCAAGAACTTGATTACAAAAATCGTCAAAAATCAAGCCACTCAAAATTTCAATATTTTTCAGGTACTATCCATGTGTATTCCAAAAAGTATTAGGCCTACTCATGTTGTAGTATAAGGGAGTATGGGGCAATACGATGCAATACAACTTTATTTATAGAGCACATTTCACAACAGCTGGAGCTGTAAGAAAGCGCTTCCCATATGGAGTAATATCAATTATCAGAAAATTAGAACACAAATTAAGACCCAGTGTGAGTGCAATTAAGCCACATCGTTCATCTAGTGGTAAATGGTGATATTACAACTTAAAACTATACAGTAGAATCCGGCTATTCGTGACAGCTAAGGATCAAGCTAGCATTGAAAATACTTTGGGAACGATTTATTAATTTAGTTGCAAACCCTCAAAATAATAAAATAAATATATAAACCTGCAAAATACATTTTCCACAATAAATGTGTGGTTTGAACCCCCAAAAAAAATCCATAAATAAGTGAATCTGTGGGGGTCCACTGGAGTAGAGGAAAAAACAATTGCAAACAAAGATAAATCTTTTTCTTTTTTATTTCAATCAAGGGGCCGCTCGAAGTCTGGGAGCCCGCATGCAGCTCGCATGACGCCAGTTGGGCATTCCCTAGATTATGAGTGAATTCAGAATGGCAGTATTGACAAAATCTCTGCTTTTCTTCCCTTTGAGACTGCTCGCCCAACACATTTCCATGTTCAATATTTGTACCTCTCCTCCAATAATCACAGGGGTTGACACTTCAGAGCCGTGGTGAATGACTGATAGTTTATGCAATGTTTTCAAAATCAAATAAGAAACCAAAACACCTCTAAAATGGCATTTCTATGAGAAACTATGCTACTGCTGCGTGGGGGTCTGAGGGGCGGTCTAAAGGTAAAACCAAATGAATGATGACGGCAATAACATGGTGGGTCAACCCATTCCCCACCCCTCTGGAATATTTCCACCTTATCTGAAGTATTTTTGACTCGCTAACATCAGCCGTGACCGACGGCTCCCCGGCAGGCTGCGGTGTCGTGAAATATTCACTTCATTTTTGCTGAGGCCATGCAAATTTCATGACTTTTCAGTGTGCTGAAATAAACATCATGCTTTGTGAATATTTGAATGCTGATCATAGCTCGTGCATCAAATCCAATGGACGGCCCAACGTGGTCTTAATGATGATAGAAAACACATGACAAAGAAAGGCCTTTTAACTCCCCTTTCAGAGTAAGGGGGTGGACATATCCTGATTGGATTTTCTACTTTGAGGAAGAATCCTCCATGAAGTCATCGGTTTTCTCAGAGTGGTCCAGAGAGTGGGAATTCGCTCTTATGACTTCCAGCCTGAATGGTGATTTGGCACATTGACGGTGAGCGGTCCCCCACGGCTGGTTCACTTGATCTTAGCATCATTTGGAAAACTACTCTCACCATTTAGTTTCATCCGCATAGATAAAAAATTAGGGAAAGAGTGTTCAGCACCTTGAAATAAACAGGCATTTGCTCAGTGTGATTTCTAAGGATGTTTTTTTTTTTTTTTTTTGGTGTTTGTGGGAGGTTGTGTTCCGCAGAATATGTCGAAGGGACCTGAAGGAGGTGCACGGGATTAAAAAGTCTAGCAAGGACTGAGGTAGTACGTGTGAAGTTTTTAAACTAACAGTGTGTTTGTGCGTTTTCCCAAAGGTTTTCTGGTGTGACTTGTGATTAATCAGACATTTAGCAAACACAGCTAATCAGCCGTCACTCACCCACATACCAGCCGGCTGCGGAGTCAGCATACTTGAACGACCAATCACACACCGAGCCAACGGTTAATATAACTAAATGCCAGGTTGTGCCAAGGCTGACACCGTGCATGACCTTCTCGGTATCGCAGGATCAATACGGCTCGGCTCCACTTAACACGCCGCGCTTTACTTTAACGTACATTTTGAAAAGGTCAACAGTGATAAAGGTGGAAAGTCAGAACTCAAACGGCTCGTGTGTTCAAACATCTAACCGAACTTCGGCTTGTGTTGGAAACATCGTTTTAACATCAAGCAGGTGCGGCTGCCTTTGAAAGTCCGCGGAATTGCTTCCTCTCCTTTTGAGTTTTTTTGTGTGCAAAACATTTCAGAAGGTGGCTTACTGAAGGGGACGCGTCAAAAGGCGGCAGGCCGTTTGATGAGGGTAAAACGGAGGTTGCGAAGGATTAAGGTGTTCAAACAAACGCCGTCTCTGCAAGCCTTGATAGGAGAGCATGTGGGAACAGGCCGTACTGTGGCGCCTCTATCAAGGTGACAAACCTGTGGCATTGCTTCGCAATAGGCAGAGTACACCAGCGCTTGGATGCTTCTGAAAATGCCCAACACGACTCCATAAAATCCACAAGAGTAGTGCCTTCGGGAAAATTTGAAAAAAAAATCAGCCTCGGATACCAGTTACACAGATCTTTTGTCTATCAGAACGGGACCCACAAAAAAGTCACATGGGCCTATGGCCAAAATCGCACAGGAAGATGACCATTGGTCCCATGAAAATGAGAAAACAATAAGCCCGTTACAAAGATGAAGATAAAATTGGGTGAACATGTTTAGCATAACATTAGAATTAGAATTAGAATTAGAAATCCCTTTATTGTCATTGTACTCAAGAGTGCAACGAGATTAGAGAGCTCCCCTCTCCAGTGCAATACAACAATAATACAGACAAATATATAAATTAGATATATAAGAGAGTGCAATAACATGAGGGACAAATAAATGTAAGGATCCATGACGAAAAGGAGGCCGTCCATTGTGGTTTAAAATAGACATTTTGGGCCTAAATCAACGAAAAATTACATGGAAAGTTACAAGAAATCAGTCCCAGACACCAGTTTAACAAAGCAATACAAATTTGGGTGAACATGCCTGTCACAAGAGGACACGGAAAAGACCCATGCTCAAAAATCAACAAACAAAATCTTGTTTTATTGCGGTAAGCTGCAAAAGCTTCTGCACTTTGGCATTCAAGGATCCAAGGATTAGTCGTAATGAGTAAAACCAAGACCGTTATAATGGAGGACTGAGGCCTGAAAGACCGAGTGTGAGGTAAACTTGAGCCATCGTATTCTGAGTAATAAATCTATTTTAACATTACTCCCATTAGTTAATGCATCTTCTATTACTAAATTAGGAGCCATACTCACCCGGAATGACTGCTGAGACAAGATGTTGGATGTGATTTGAGAATTGTATCACATTTTTGAGCATTTCATTCTTACTGCTATTCATTTACAAGACTGATCACCCAAGTTAAAGTCCCATTAAATGACAAAACTCTCAAACTGCGTAAGATTGGCAAAACTGGCAGTTTTCTTTTTTTTTTCCTCATGACGATTCAAAGGTGAAATCACGGACACAAAGCATTCAGCTGGCAAAGATGTCCTTGCATTGCCTTACATGGCCAATCACATTATGGCTACGTTCTATTTACACACTATGACTTGCTGTCACATATCGACTAGCAGTCTTTAAATGTCATTTTGACTGAAACTCTATTTCATTCATACTCAATTTATAGGGATATTCTATGTTTATTATCCACCCATTATACTATTTGGAAATCAACGCCTGGCAGTGGTTTTCAGAGTCAGGTAACGTAGCTGTGTGATGCTCAGCACATGAACAGTAATTTAAGTTCCTCATAAAAAAAACATCACTTCCAAGTAGATACACCTGAGAAATGAACTACATGATTGACATTTGGCCTCGGAGACAGCTCAATCCCGTGTCATCACTGCAATGCATCAAATATCCATGAATAAGCACAGCAGAGCATTCCACCGTAGCGAGATAAATTAATGTCAAATCCGGAGCGAATATTTAATTTTACACGCTTGCAGTATCTTCCAGGTGAACATGGTGAAGGTTGAGCTATTTTTATACAATCTACATGGAGTGCATTTCGGAGGAATAACATTATATCTCTCCAGTACAATCAATACAAAAGTGCTGCTTTTCCCTTGACGTTCCAGCCTGATAACAAACATGGAGACAAGAGTTAATCAATAAAACGGGTTATTTATTCAGTGTTTTGGCAAATGACCATTTCTCTTACTAAAGAGCTAAAACACTGCTCATCACTCTCATTGTTTATTTGCGGATTTCTGCTAAATAATCAACAAGAGAAATGTTAGGATCAGCTTCAGAAAACAGAGATTACCTGAACCCTGAGCAACTGTGATGTCATTTTATGTTGAGCGAAAGTGAGAAAATGGCTGCCCCTTGAGTAGGAAGTCCAGCTGTTGTGAAAAACGCTATATAAATTAAATTGTATCGTATTGTATGGTTAAATTTAAAAATGGGTGGATTTTGCAGCTGAACTCATATCCAACAAACACTATTATATTAATCAGAATGTCGTGTTAAAATTAATGAAGGCGCAGTGTCAGGCTCGCTGGTAGGCGAGGTAGCATGGAGGACCCAAAGATGCGGGGAAGCCAAGGCAAGGGTAACTTGAAGGGAGTTTAATTAACAAAACAAACAAAGGCAAACAAGGGACTTGGAAACAAATGAACAAAACGACGAGGACGAACAAAACACGACGGGACAGAACTAAACGGGACTATGAAACAGGAACAGTGACAAGTAACATGAGCTGTGAACTAGGAACGTGAACGTGAACGTGAACGAGAACTGGGGAACGAGCAATCGGGACGAACGCGGATAAAGGGTGTAGAGAGAGTAGACAAGGCAAGGGCAGTGATGTCCGCAAATGGGGCAATGCACCGACGCCGAACCGTCGGCACGGGGTGCTTAAATAGTCCGGTGATTAGAGGAGCAGATGGGAGTCAGGTGTGAGGCTAATGGGGAACCGGTGTGTGGCTGGTGGGTGCGTCTCCTCAGCCGGACGAGACAGGGCGGGAACGAGCGCTGAAGGAGACGCCCCCCACTCAGCTGACAAAAACAAACAACACATGGCCTGGTGCGTGGCAATAACAGCTAAAACCTGACATGCCCGACACGGGTCATGACACGCAGAGAACATGTTATTGCAAAAAATGTTGAGGGGTTGACTGCCCCTTTAAAAATAAAAATATTTTTTTCTTTCAAAAATACTACTTTCCTCTTAAGTCTTTTTTTAAATAGCACTTTCCAAAAAAAATAAAACTTTTTCTTTGAAAAAAAAAACCAACTTTGCTCCCCCAAAAATCTAATAGTTTCTTTAAAAACACAAACATTTTTGGACCTTTTGGTTTTGCAACTCAAATGATTTTTTTACCTCAACAAAATGCAAAACATTTCCTAAAAATGTAACTGTATTTATATAATGTATATTGTCAATTTTTGGCCAGTCAGTTGTCTACATTTGCCAATTTCCTCTGTTTCCATCCCACATTTTTAATAAGCACCAAGTTGACAGCGAGAAGGACTCCCATGCAAGATCAGAGACACAACCCATCGCTTTCAACTGTAGCAGCTGCCCCTCGCAATTACATCGAGGAACTACAAAATGGGGACACGACAAGACTGTGTTCAGTTCCCAAGACGGCGCTGAGATGTCTTTCCCCTGTCGGAATGTTGACATCTTTGTGTTTACGTGTGTGTGGGTGTGTGTTTGTCTCTTTGTGTCTTCACGCTGATCTCGAGAAAGAAGCCAATCAATAATTGATGAATGCCAATCTCAGCCCACTGTTGTACCACTGATTTTCTTACTCCGAGCTCCGAGAGGCGGGAAACGCAAGCCGTAAAGTCCGTATCTTAGAGACGTAGTGGCTTATTCCAATAACATGATTGTGAGAGGATTGCATCCCGCGGTTGTGTGATTAGCCGCACTTGCACTTTATTTTCTGGAAATAAAAAAAAAGAAAGACATGAACTTGGCTTCCAAAATTGCTTCACCTTAGTTCAGACATGTCCAAAGTCCGGCCCGGGGGCCAAATGCGGCCCGGGATCAAACTTCATCTGGCCCGCAGCCTCTGTAAATAAAATTAATATATTCTGGCCCGCACATATACAGTGCTTAGTTCGCTCTCTTCCTAATTGCTGTTCCTAATTTACCCACTAGAGGCAGTATCACTACGCGACATCACCCCTGGTGACCTTTACCCCCAATTGCTAAAATGGCGACAATAAACAAAAAAAGGAAAGTTGACTGAGAGCAATATCAATCAGTGCGCAAACAAAGTACGCATTAGATATGAAATCTTTGGCTGAAGAGTTCACACGACGCTTTCGGGATTTTGCAGCTATTGAGAAGGATGTCTCTCTTTTTTCATCACCTTTCTCCGTGGACACAGACAATGTTCCAGCCCATTTACAGCTGGAGCTCATTAAAAGATTCAAAAAAGGCATTAGGCATTGAACTGTTTCGGTCGAACTGTGTTGTGGTGTGCTTTGATAATCTCAACGCAGAACACCGCACACATAACGATTCTGTTCTAGCAATCTGAAAACAAGTCCCCCGAGCCAGAAATCTTCTATATCACATGTAATCTAATGAAGATGTCTATCACTTGAGTGTATTGTGTGGAGAGACCGTAGATTGGAGAATTGTACACTTTCGGAGTTGTGAAAAAAACTGATTTCATTTGGAAAATATTTCTTACTATCTGGGGAACCTTCTTTGATAACAAAAATGACATTGGGTATGATATGTTTGCAAGATAATTTCACAAGCACTGAATAATTACAAATAGAAAATCAAGAAAAATTCAGGATAATTACATAAAGCCTGTCATTTATCATCCCTGGTCGAGAAAAAGCAAAATCGACACAAAAATCATTATCTCTTATCTTTACCGGGCCTTACTAACTAACCAATCATAAAACTTGCACAGTTGACACTGGGCTCACTTTCTACTCATCGTACTTAGCTCCAGGCATTTTTCAAATCCGATGGCTGACATGCTTCTTAGCCATGCAGACGGCTCTACGGGAATTGCTGTCAATAGAATCCTTGCAAGGATGTCTCTTGACGCTTTAGGCTGCTCCATTAACGATTTTCATTTTAACAACTGAATAGCTACCATAGCTACCATTACACATGTTTAATAGCATCGCTGCATGAACGTGATGGTTTGCCAGAGGAGGCGATTATGCAAAATACAACACTAAGCAACCACATCCTCTTTTGTAAAACCGTGACAAGGATGTACACACAACATGCTAGTCACATCCATATTCGGCACAAGCTCAACTTGTGCTCCTTTAAGATTCTTTCATTCCATCCCGGGAGTGATTTGACTTCCCCCAGATCTGAGGATCGTGAAGCAGCTTGAGGCCCCCGTGGACATTTCCCCAAGCTGTCGAAATCTGAGCGGCCGCTATTAGATAAGCAAATGTACATACATAATACATTAATGGCAGACGACTGTGATTGGCTTGTTTTTCGTACGAAGCCCGCCGCTGAGGAGCGAGGCGGGCGTCTTGTTGAGCATCTGAAGGACTAAATGGTGTCTGCTATTTGCAATTTCATCTTTCTCAAAGAGGGTGGAATGACATTGAAAGGCAACGTCATTCAAAGTACTCAAAATACGCTATTTCAAATATCTATCTATTTTAGAATGCCACTTTCATTGCCATTCTTTTAGGATTATGAATTAATTGTTGTAAAGCAGCTTTTTTTTTTCGTCTAAGAAATCTGTCTCTGCTCTCCTAATATAATCCACCCTCCCCTCAATTTTATTAAAAAAATAATTAGAATAAAAGGAATCCTTTTTTTTCTCAATGAAATCCAACTAAAAGATTCTGGTAAGATGATCAGCAATAAATAATACATACATTATTATTGTAAAGTAGGAATATACAAGAAAACAAAGTCATCCAAACCAAATGGTGTAGGTTAATGAATTGCAATTTTAACTACTCTAGCAAGTAAAACGTTGAAATGCAGTTTTGTCTGGGATTCAAAAGCACTCCAACTTGCCTATATCACTGTCTTTAAGATGTTCCCATGAATGTTGTTGCCAGACCATGCAAAAGCGACGGCATCTGTTTCTGTCTGATATTGTTAAAAGGCACAACTTTTAATCACAATGTGAAATGGTCCCACCTCCCCGGGTGGCAGATGAGTGATGTGCGTTGGCATGAAGTGGAGCACGGCATCACATTACGACGACCCACGTTTCTCCACAATGGTGAGCCTCTATTACAAGGCTTTGCTAATCCATCCATGAAAATCCATGGCCAAAATGTGCCTTTTGTGTATAATCCCGACACAATTTACGTGGGATTAGGGATGAGAGCAATGTGGGGGGAGTGGGGCATACTGGGGAAATATAGTACTGGTACCTCGTAAATGTCAATGCTGTGCAGTGCTGCTTAATTTGAAGACCGTAAAAAAGATCCTATTTTTTTTATTTTTTTTTAGTTGCTTCCAAATTCATTTTCTGAAAAAAGAGGGATTAATTTTAAAAGAGAACATGAAAAAGAGCAAGAATTTACACACGAGGAATCTCTCTAAAAAATACATAAATTAAATTCTTGGCAAAATGTGATTTTGTTTTCCTTAAATTGGTATGATGTTATTCTTAAAAGAGGGAAACTGGTTCTGAAATGCTCCAAATATCATCTAATCCACCAGTGGACTACCCTGCAAACGGTGGGCAGTCATTATATGTTTAGGACACTCTCATCAAAGATATTACCTCCCCCAGGCATCAAGCCAGTCAATCAGCGCTGCCACGTTGGGATTCTCCGGAGGATGAGAAGAGATTACAAATGAGTTTAAAAGAAAATAAAAAATAAAACCCTCCCCCCGTTTGCTCCATGCTAAACTAACAGGCTCCTAGCTGTTCGTTATTAACGGCGTCTTTAAACTCATTCACGACCAGCCTAGTAAAAAAAAAGAAAAGGATTTTGACGGATTTATCCGTCAATGGTATTGAATGAGTTAATTTATGAATTTGAGCGCATCATTGATCTTATCTGACTTTCAGGATGTAACGCAAACACCACTGGTGAAATTCAAAGCGACACAGACTGGAAACAATACCGAGGTAAATCCGCTGTGCTTCTAAAAATGGTGTTTATTTGTCGCATTCTGGCATCAATTTCTGTGCCAGCTGTGCACGCTCCACTTGGTTGTTTTTTAACGACAGAGCAAATTAAGTCCCAGACTGGCTTATGCTTATGTGGCACTTATGTTCTTGATCTTCTGTGACGACACTTTTAGGGAGGGTGTTCCAAACGCGACGGTGGTGGAAAAGACCTGGTCCACCCCAAGTATGGTGCTTGGTCCAGTGTGCTCATTTGGGATGCACAAGCCAAGACCTGGGCCACCTCAAGAATAAAACTTTAATCAAAAAGATTACCCTGCATTTTTTTCTACATTTTCTCAAATATCTTTTCTTGAAAAATATACATTCTTAAAAAAAGCAAATTCATTCTGGAATTCTTGAGGGAAAAATGTCTTTGTTTGTTCGTCAATCAGATTTATTCTTGTGAGATTACTACTTTTTCGCCCCATCTAAAAAATTGTAGACTTTTTTTCTCCAAGCCCTGACTCACGGATGTTTTCCACTGTGTATGTGTCTAAAGTGACAAAAAAAAAAAGTTTCTTCTTGAAAGAAATGTGACTGTTTCATGTCAAACGGAAATGGAGTAGAGTTTTTGCGCTGCCAAGGTTGAGGCCCACTTTGCATGCAAAGCTACATGCACTTGTCTATTTACAACAATTTTTTTTCCCAATTACATTGCGAGTGAGGGGTTGGGGGGGGGGGCAATTATGTGAAGTCTCCAAACAGGTTACTCTATAGCGCTGTGTATCTATTTGTCATTTCTTTTGGTAATTAGGGGCGCTTCCGCCAGTGAGGGGTGGGGGGGAGCTTTGCTATTGTAATCTCCTGCTTTTTGCTGCAGGCAGCAGAAGACTTTACTTTCCGAGCACAGCTGTTTGTCTCCAGCTTACGGGGGAAGCTTTGAATTTATTATTATTTTCTATAAATTAGTGGCACGCTGTTTTCTTTAAACTGGCCTCAGCGCTGAAGTGTCACATGGATTGATATGGCACAAATAAGAGCGCACTTGTGAGATCGGCATGCGCTTCATCTTCTGTCCGCTTGTTATGAACTGTGCTTTGGACAAGTGGCTCTGCGGGGCTAACGTTTTCGCCACAGGACTTGTCGTCATATTATATGAGTCTAATCCAATCCCTCTTTATTTTACAATTAAAATCCGGCTGCAGATTGGGGCGGTACAAACCGGAGAGACGCCGAGACCTCGCTGTGGGTGCACGACAAGTCATCTGTCTTATCCTGATCTGCGGTTTCAAGTTACCAGGGGGATGGTGCGGGTTGGAGGGAGGGTTTACAGCTAAAGACATTAGTTACCGTGAAAAGCATGGCATAACTCACTCAAAGTGCCAGACATAGCCAACTACCAGGATCTCTCAACAAAGACCCATTTCCCGTTGGACGGAACAGCTCTGATTGATTTCTACGATGAAAAAAAGACGGAATCAGAAGAATGCATTTGGATTCTACCAGGCTTCCATTTGGTATGAATTTGTGCTGAAAAATAAATGACAGAGTGAGGCACACTACAAGTACAGGCCAATGATTGGTCAACAAAAGGTTGGCGTACCTCAATATGCAAACTAAACTACATCTGCAATGAAAAACAAAATTCCAACTGGATCAACTACAACATCACAATCTCAAACAACCTCTCTTCACAATGGAGATGCAAGACCACTTAAAACCATGCTATCACCACAATGATGGATTTAGAAAACAAAAACTAAAAATGTGGGACCAGGGATGCTTTTTAAAACATAACAAAAAAAAATGAAAACAAATATATTCATCTGGCAGAATCTAAACAATCTACCAAGACTTGCCACAGCGCCGCAGTTTCAAAGATCGGCAATTAGTTAACAAAACCTCGTAAACATGAATCTCGATAACAACGAGGTGAGAGTGAGCTTGCCTTTCAAAAGAAACAAAAAAAGGAAAAAGTCAAATATTCGTCTGGGGAATGTATACGATCTGTCGCAGAGGCAAATCTGTAGGTTACACAGACGAATTTGTCGGCCACATGACGTTTCGCAACTTCTGGTGCGCCGGAACCACATGCCAGCATCCAAATTCAAGTGGACTTCAATTCTAGCCTTTGTTTCCATGGAGATGGGTCCTGGGTGAAGATTGCTTCGGGCACTTTCATATCATACGCCTTCTACACAGCTCTTCTTCTTCACTTTCAATATCTCTTCTACCAGCCGAGCACATTGCTGCCATCTTGCGAGGGTACGGAAGAAAGTCACGCAAGAGTCATTGGCCTGTCCAAAGACGCCAAGTTTTATGCGGTCCACAGAGGATACATGAGGAGGAGCCCTCAAAGTAACCAGCCTGCAAAGGGTCCTTTGGAGGACGCAGCTGACGAATTTGCATGCAGCTTTACGTAACAGAAACTCGGTGATGCCTTTTAAAACAAAAATGAAAAAATATGACAATTTTCTGGAGATCTGCCACAGAAGCGACACACACCACTTGTGACGTTGCATGTCACCTTGATGATTCTTGAAATCTCCCTGAAAATGCTCCTGTCTTTGGACACAATGAATATACTGAGTTGTATTTGTCCATTTCTTCATTCATCACATTTAGCTGCTCTGTTACCCAGGCAAACATTTTGGGAAACGGAAAGTTTACAAAAGACTTACAAGGTTATTGAATTTCACACTATACACTATGCAGGCAATCCTGAGGCTTATTGTATCCAAATTAAAAGGGCAATTTTCCTTAATATGTCCCTGTTTATTTGGTAGGTTTACACAAATGCAGATTCAGCAAAATCTTGTTTTTACTGTCATAACACTTTAATCCCAAAGTATTTTTTCCTTTTAGGTACACCACTAATACTACTTTCATACAAAGCAGAGTCATCAACCTTTTCTAAACAAAAAAGCCACCCAGGATGCAAGTTTCTGCTCACTGTCACAAGTTAATAAAGCACTTCCTGTGCTTTGGTGAGAGGAGGAGGGGGCTGTTTCAGTCGCCCGGTGCAAAAAGCCTGCACGTCCATCCATCACGCAGCCATCCACGAGGTCCATAAGGCAGCAGGACGTGACCCCCCAGCAGTGGGGAGCGCAAACACTCGCCGGGATCAAAGCCGAGGAAGCAGCCGCGGGCATCACCTGACCTGAATTCAATTAAAGCTTTACAGGCGGATCAGAAGGGAAGGTGGGGGCGGGTCACAAAGCTCAACGCCATCTCCGACTAAACTGAGGTTGAGATGGAGGAAGATGAAACACTGAAAGCCAGCCTCCCTCCTCCACCTTCTTCTCTCTCAAACTCAATAATTCCCCCACATGCACGTGCATACAAAGTCCACTGGTCTTGTTGGTTGCCTCAGCCTGTGGGCAAATGTTATTTTAATGAGCGCCTACCGAATGGACACGAGGCCCACATTCTCACGCCAGACCGCCGGCTCCAGGCAGCCTGGGCATTTTTTTGACGGCCACTTCACAGCGTGGCGTCGGACTTAAGTTGTATGTGTGCGTTGAATGAAGACATTTGCAGATGTCGAGCGGTATATTCGATGAGCCAGAAACAGGAACGGTTCGAGGGAGGCGTCAATAAACTCAAAATGGATGTTTATGAAAACGGTACTTTTTAATAACTTGCATACAGTCTGAGTCTCTGGAGTGTGTGCCCAACCATCAAGTGTGAAACTTTGCCAGAATGTTCAGATAACAGTGGGGCTAATTGTGCTGAACGGTGCCAGCAACAGGAGCATTTCTGGGAGATGTTGCAAAATTAAAGGGGATATTTTGCGGAAAAATGACCTTTCAATGGCTTGAATACAAATAACTTGGGCACTGGAGAGCTTGCCCACACATCAAGTGGGAAATTAGACAAACGGGTAATTCTCGAGTGTGTTGCATATTCCCCAAAATATTTGCATGCCAAATCTTTGGGTAAATTGTTACACAACAGTTGTAGTCACCATCCCGGAGAAGAGAAGTTTTAATTTTTTTTTTTTTTTAAAGTACCTCTTTTACGAGCTCCTGTTCATGTCAAACTTTTGCAAGACTGTCTATATGCAATTGATTATATTGCATGAAGACACAGATGCAGAACAGTGTATTCATTCGGCCATAAAAAAGAGTAGTTGATCAGGAAACTAAAAGAATTATGATCAGAATTATTTTGGATTCGTTGGGTCTCTATGAAATTAAATTAATTAGTGAATCATTACCTGACTATTTCCCAAAACGTGTCAACATCCGAATTGATTTGAAACTTTTCACGTTCGGTTGCAACAGTGGTGTTAGTTTACTTAATTCCACCCCCATGACAAGTTTCTACTCCCATGACTTGGAAACTAGGCTGGGCTTTGAACGTACCGCTTTCAAGAGATTGACAAGCAATGCCAAAAGTTTTAGCCAAGCAGCAATGTTGCACAAACATGATGAGTGGCAAACATTTGAATATTATCTGAATTTGTCATCATTGGGGGGGGGGCAGGGGATGTTGTCCACTGCATGCGCCCCATTAATGAAGAAGTTACACCTCCATGAGTATAAATACAATCCATACTTTATAGTGTTATTTCATGTGCTCATTTATTTTCTTCATACCGCCTGCAATTAGTAGCCACTCACCTCATTCAAATGCCCTAACTCGAGCCACGTTTGCAACTAAAGCCTCATTCTGTATTGGCCCATGAGGCAAGTGAGTGTTTGAGCAGTGGCTCATTTGCATGAGAAAGGACTGCCCCCTCAAAACATGTTAAAAAAAAAAGCCTGCAAAGCATGCTGTAATTCCTTATCCATTTGACAAATTTGGGTCACACACGTTATTTAAAGTGTGCAAATAATTCACAATATGTCTCCTTCAACACATAAAGCCATGTTGTATTGGGGTTGCTTATTAAGTTTTGGATGGAGTAAACAAAGCTTCTGAGGAAGATAAAGATAAAGATAAGGATGGCCTTTATTAGTCCCACAATGGGGAAATTTGCAGTGTTACAGCAGCAAAGATATCGGTCACACAGAGAGGGCGGCGTGATGTAGCCGTTAATGTATAACATTAGCAGCAAACATTCAGAAAAAGCAAACCTATGCCAATATAAACGTACAGTATAGACGTATATACACATATCCCCATGTGTTTATGTGTTTTAATTTGTGCTCTAATTACCTGCTAATTCATTTGACGGCATATGGAAAGCGCACTGTTACAGCTCCAGCTGTTGTGAAATGCGCTATATAAAGAAAATTGTATTGTATATACACACTTTCATCTCTCAACATATATGAGTGTAAGGAAACACTCCTAATGTCTGTCCATAGTGGAGAGGGAAGTCTGAAAATGGTACAAATGAGAAATATATAAAAATGCTGCTATGATAAAAAATACGCAATGATAAAAATACTGCAATGGTAAACAAAAAACAGCATTAGCCTACAGATGATACATATTGAGTTGAGTTGTGCACTTATGGCAGTAAGAGAGAGGAATGTGTGAGGTCAAAGCCATTACTCAGGCATGAGGTGAGCTTTTAAATGCGTTCAAGGGCATCCTGATAAGCATCTCCTATTTTCTACGACTTTCAATGTGGAAAACATGCTATTTGTTCAAATACGTTTTGTGGACGAAAACCTAAGAAACTGAAAAGTTTTTTATTATTAGTCCTTCCCTCTTAAAAAACAAACAAACAGAAAATTCTGCAACATACAACGTTGAACAACAACATCACTAACATGATGATGTCATACCACTGTAAGCTCATTTGGTTATCAAGCATTTGCGCATTTACTAGACAACAATCTAATAAAAAGGTCTTAGCAGCGTCTTTGCTGAAAGTGTCTTTTGAATCATGTCTACCGGCACATATCAGGGTTTAGAACCACACTTATATAATATTTATTGTGTTATGTGGTCGCGAAGCAGCCAAAAGTTCATCTCAAAAATTGCCTCAGGACGCGTCAAAAGTGCATGTTTTCCGTCCCTGCTTCGGTCGCCTGACCGTGGTCGGGGGATGCAGGGGAGGGCGGAAACCTTTTTTTTCCCTTTTTTTTTTTGTGGGGTCTGTATTGTTTCGGGGGCCAACAATTTTCAATTTTTCTGAAAAAAAAAAAGCCAGAGGGTCGAGGCCGGAAGGCTACTCAGATTGTGGCCGGAGGATGGGGGACTGACCGGCAAAAAGGGTCGTGCCCAGCTATGCCCGTAATGGATACCAAGAAAACCAAGTGCAGTGCAAAAAGGCATTTGTTGCCTTGGCCTGAGCACAAAATCAGCAAATGGGTCTGATTTTTAGTAAATTATAGAGGATATGTTAATGAAATAAATCACCAAATAAGCAATTTTTTCCAATGCTACACTGCAAATGT
This sequence comes from Idiotropiscis lumnitzeri, assembly GCF_059441095.1. Lineage (NCBI taxonomy): Eukaryota > Metazoa > Chordata > Actinopteri > Syngnathiformes > Syngnathidae > Idiotropiscis > Idiotropiscis lumnitzeri. Next base: position 6,495,124 of record NC_142398.1, read on the forward strand.
GCGGGTTCACTGTATGTCATTCGTTGCAACTACAATATTGCCCATTTCAAAAATGTTTCTTTGGTCACCATAAACATAATGCACAAGAAAACACTTTTTGCTTGTATTTGCCTCGGCATCATCAGCAAACAGTATACCAGGAAAAGAGGCAGTATTGCTTCTGGATCATAAAAAAAAAATCTTAAAACCAAGCACAGTTCCATCTATAAAGTAATTACAGTTAATAGAATTAGAATTAGAATTAGAAATCCCTTTATTGTCATTGTACTCAAGAGTGCAACGAGATTAGAGAGCTCCCCTCTCCAGTGCAATACAACAATAATACAGACAAATATATAAATTAGATAAATAAGAGAGTGCAATGGAAAATAATACTGTCTCCAACCATTGTTACACCATGAAGTAATTTCACGTTTGCCCTCTTTTTTTTTTTTTTTTTTTACAGAATTGAGTATCCATATAATGAGGCATATTAATAAAAACAATACGCACACCCACTCACCTTAATGCAGGCTGACTTGGAGCCTTCGTTTTGTTTTGCTGATTATCATGGCCTGCCAGATGGAAGATTATTCACCTGTCATGACATGGAATTTATGTTGAAGTGTGTATTTATTTTGAATACTTACTCTTAATGTACAACTCGACTCACTTCTCGCCTTTTGGGGTTAAGTGTTCATTTCCAGAAAGCTGTGCGGCTACTTTCACCTCAATTGACTCACTTGTAGTTTATTTAGCTTGTTGTTATTAGCTTATAATTAGTGTCACAGTCGGATAGGAATCGAAACAAATATGTGTGTTTTTTTTAGAACGTGACTCTTTGATTGACTAAATATATTACATGTTTTAAAATTTTAATTAAATAAATAACCACATACATAACATTTACTTCTATCGTATCGTTTGATTTTTTTCACTTGTTGGCAGCGTGAAAGTAGTTCCGTGACATGCGCAGGGTGGAGTGATATCACACTGTTTGAAGAAACGCTTGAGTGTAGTGCGCGGCGGAGGCGGCAAACGAGTGAAAGTGGTGAGGACGAGGGCGGCAAGAGCAAGCGAGAGAGAGATAGAAAGAAAGAGAGAGAGAGAAAGAGAGAGAGAGAGAGAGAGAGAGACCGAGAGCGAGAGAGAGAGAGAGAGAGAGAGAGCGCGAGACCGCTCGGAGGAGCCACCAGATGGATGATCGGCGAGCTTGTGGGAGCTCCACGTACCACCATGCCGATATTTGGACTACATAAAGTACTCAGCAAACCCCCCAAGATTCGGGATTAATCTTTATTTATTTGGGGGGGCGAAAAAAAAGGTACGTGGCGTGTTTTGTCCTCAAGTAGTCCGGTTCCGTGTGTTATTGCACGGAATAAAGTGGGGAAAAGTTGCGCGTTAGTTCGCCTTTTATGGTTTCGCGAACGAAATCACGTCGCTGTTGAGTTGAGACTAAGCTTCAAGTAAAAGTCAGTTTATTCATTTTAATATTGGGAGTGGGATTTTGGCGTTCGTTGTTTGAATAAAAGCTCGATTTTCCATACGTTTGGAACAAATTCCTCGCTGGGCTTGTTGCATGAGGTTGATGTTTCGAGTTGGGGGATGGGAATTCAAACTATTTTTCTTCAAGCGCTTCACTTTAGGCACCAACTCAAAGCGCATTATTTGAAACGGAGAACGTTTATCTGTGCGGTTCATGTCCTTTCGCACAATCCGTATTATCCATTGTTTAAACTCAGATATTTGAAGTTGGTCTTTTTTTCTCATAGCCTCTCACAATGGACGCCCACAAGCGGCAGATGGTTCTTTTGTACCTGCAGGCTATGTGGTTTCAAATTTAAGGTGAACACTGATTACCCTCACGACAAAGCAAGATACACTAGTAAATAATAGTGTACGGATTTCAAGATATCTTATTTCCCCTGTAATGGTAATTGCTGCTGGCATTTTATGAGCCGGGGAACTACTTTTATGACTGCACAGGGACTGGGACATAAGAGAATTTCTTTATCATCAGAGCATAATTGATGGAGAGGAATAAGTCTGCGAAATGGAATACATTTGCATAATGGCATGTGTACGCAACGGTGGTTTATGGGCAATTTGTGGCGCGCGCACATTAATAGAGTGGATGCATAAAAGAGTCACTAGACTAGACTGTTCCCACACACACGGAAAACGTATGTGATGTGGTAGCTTATCACAGCACATGTCACACCGTTTATGAAGTGGACATTGCTGAGGAAATGGCATGTTCACACGGCATTTGGAAGTAGAGGCAAAACGCTGTCAACATTTCATTATTTTGGATAGTATTGTAGCGTTCTTGCTCAAATGCGTGAACATAAAGCGGTGGGACAAGTTTTTTTGCATGCAAAAACTAGAGAAAAAAAACAGATCCCCGTGCACTATTTACACATTTAGAAATGGGAAAAGGCAGCATCCAAATTTAATGTTTTCATTGTCTTGCATACATGAAAATAATTATTTTCCTGCCCCGTTTAGTTTGTGTTTGTGTGGAAAAAAAATCGAAGTATTAGTATTATTATAGATATGAGTTGCAATGAAATGAGTCATGGCATCTTTGTTTTCACAAAATTATGTACCTTCAAATTTTACGCCTAATTATCTGGCCCAGGTTTGGTTTTACCCTTCAGCCAATACGGTGTGTGTGTGTGCGCGCGTTTGCGTGTGCGCGGGCGTGTACGTACGTGTGTGTGTGTGTGTGTGTGTGTGTGTGTGTGGTGGGTTTATGTGTGTGTATATATATATATATATATATATATATATATATATATATATATATACATATATATATATATATATATATATATATATATATATATTTATGTTCAATCCCAGCTCCGGCCATCCTGTGTGGAGTTTGCATGTTCTCCCCGTGCCTGCGTGGGTTTCCTCCGGGTACTCCGGTTTCCTCCCACATTCCAAAAACATGCATGGCACACTACCAAGCACAAATGTTCCAATTTATTGTGAAATGATAATATCTCGATTTACTCGCAAATTTACGGACTCAGTGTTGAGTTGAACACAAACGTATTATCCCGTTGAGTGAATTTTCACAGGTGTATACACAGGTTACTGGACCTTCTCCTTTGTAATGGGGGGGCATTTAATTGTTCTACCTGTGAAATTTGATAGTTTCCCACGGCACTGCACAGGTTGGGAATCACTGGACTTGGATTTCTGCTTAGGGCTTTTTGAGTGAATTCCCAGGTTGGAGTTCTTTAATGTCTGAGTCCGAAAATGGCTGTTTCGAACCAAAATGACCGACTTTTTGATTTGTTTTCAATTGTGTGTCAATGGGTGTAACTGGTGCCTTTTTTCTACTTTCAAGGGAGCGCTAGTTGGTGAATTGAGAGAGTATTGTTATAAATATTTATCGGAAATATGACTTTTCTACTTTGTTACTGTAAGTCGGTGACAATCCACCTTCCTACAAATTTGTGTTACGTTGCCACAGTAAGTCATAAACTCAGGACAAACAAAAACACAGCAAAGTGTTCATTTATTACATTGCTATTCCATTTAGCAACATGAATTTTCTACTAAATCATTTTGTTGTCATAAAGAAGTACCGTACCCCAGAGCTGTGTAATTAATCGAGATTATGATTATTACGCTCAACGATTGGCATAATCGGAAAAATACGATCATGATATACGGTATTATTATATATATAAAACACTGTTAAAATAGTACTCATTTTACAATGTCTAATACTATAGTTAGTATATTTGAGTTCAAAATTTGAGCGCTCTATTGAAATTGTTTATGTTCCAACAGTTCTATGACAATTTAGAAGTTTAAGTAAGTAAATTCCAATGCACTGTTTATTTATACAAGGATACCACAGTCGAATTTATACCGTTACACCTTTTTTTACTTTAAAATAACTAGTTTCCTAAACAATCCAATCTGAAAGGAACTTAATTATATTATATTATAATTATATTGTTTCAAAGAATTTAATTTGTCTTAATATTGTTGACATAAAAAAAAAAGTTTTGTTCCCCCAAAAAATATTAGTTTGAATAATCATGATTTAAATTCTTACTATAATGATCTTGATTAATATTTTTTTCTAAATCGAGCAGCCCTACCGTACCGTGTCAGACGTGCAAATGCAGGTTATGTTCCCATTCCCCTAAATAGTTACTAAAAGTGGTCATAGATGGAGGTCCAACTGTATCTGCGAACACTTTCATTCCAAATAGGAGTCGTTGTAAAATTCTGAAAATCTCCCAAATTGGAAACTTTCTGTGGGAATTAAAGGGATTAAAATTACTCGGGGCGGCACGGTGGTCGACTGGTTAGCACGATGGCCTCACAGTGAGAGACAGCATCGGTCGTGGGTTCAATCCCAACTCCGGCCTTACTGTGTGGAGTTTGCATGTTCTCCCCGTGCCTGCGTGGGTTTCCTCCGGGTACTCCGGTTTCCTCCCACATTCCAAAAACATGCATGGCAGGTTGCTTGGACACTCTAAATTGCGTATGAGTGGGAGTGTGGATGGTTGTTCGTCTATGTGTGCCCTGTGATTGGCTGGCAACCAATTCAGGTTGTCTCTCGCCTACTGCCCGAAGATAGCTGGGATAGGCTCCAGCGCCCCCTGTGACCCCTAGTGAGGAGAAGCGGTATAGATAATGCATGGATGGATGGATGGAATGTTACTCGGGAATAAACCATGAATTTACAAACTTGAAGGTTGGCTCTTAATGGGGAATTAAGCCAGGGAAAATATATTTTAGCACGATTCTGACTATAACATATCATATCTTGACTTATAAGGGCTCCATCTTATGAGCCCCCCCAAAAAAGCCCAAATTATTTCAAAACTGTTGGAAAAGAATTATAATTTAACAGACTATAAGATGAGAAACCTTGGATTTCCCTGGAGTGAAGAAGATTGGGTCTTATTTTGCGACTGCAAATTATGACATTACACACGATCACCAACTTTGCACAAAACGCAACATATCTGCCACTATAATCCAGCCAATCGGATCTGTGTAAAGTCTGCTATGACAAAACCAAATGTTTGTATAAATACTTGAATCTGGATGTTCCTGTGTGTGCAGGTGGTACGGCTGCGGCAACAGTGAAAAAGGTACGATGACGGGGCGGTGGACATTTCTGCTGGCCTCGCTGCTCTTGCAGCTAGTCTGGACAGTGGGGGCCGCCTCCCTGCACTTCACGCAGCCCGTTTACAACGCCACAATCTACGAGAACTCTGCCGCCAAGACCTACCTCGAGAGCCACATCAAGATGGGGATCTACGTCACCGACCCTGCCTGGGAGATACGCTACAAAATCATCTCCGGGGACAACGAGAACTTATTCAAAGCCGAGGACTACCTGTTGGGAGATTTTAGCTTTTTGCGCATCAGAACCAAAGGGGGTAGCACAGCCATTCTCAACCGGGAGGTTCGAGACCACTACGTGCTGACTGTGAAAGCATCAGAGAGGGGTACCAACATGGAGTGCCGCACACAGGTCACAGTGCAGGTGCTGGACACCAATGATTTGCGGCCCCTCTTCTCGCCTACGTCTTACAGCATCTCACTTCCAGAAAACACAGCCATACGCAGCAGCGTGGCCAAGGTGACAGCGACGGACGCCGACATCGGTACGAATGGGGAGTATTATTACAGTTTCCGCGAGTGGACGGACATGTTCGCCGTGCACCCTACCAGTGGCGTTGTGACCCTAACTGGCCGGTTGGACTACTCTGAGACCAAGCTTTATGAGTTAGAGATCCTGGCGGTGGACCGTGGCATGAAGCTTTACGGAAGTAGCGGTTTCAGCAGCACGGCCAAGCTGACGGTGCGGGTGGAGCAGGCCAATGAAAACGCACCAGTAGTCACCGCTGTCACCCTGGCGCCCGCTGACACCTACCCCGACCCCACCTACGCCATTGTGATGGTAGACGACAGCGACCAGGGACCCAACGGGGAGATCGCATCACTTAGTATTGTCGCTGGTGATCCACTCCAGCAATTCAGGGCTGTGAGAACCAGCCCAGGAAGCAAGGAGTATAAAATAAAAGCGGTAAAGGACGTGGACTGGGAGAGCCAGCCTTTTGGATACAATCTCACTTTGCAAGCAAAGGACAAGGGTAGCCCACCTCAGTTCTCATCTGCTAAATTAGTGCATGTCACTTCTCCTCAGTTCAAAACCGGACCCCCTGTCTTTGAAAAGGCGGTTTACAGAGTCAACCTGAGTGAATTTGCCCCCCTTCACACGCCTGTTGCAATGGTGACTGCTCTCCCAAATCACCCACAGCTGAAATATGCTTTTAGCCGCAAATCAGACCGATTCATCATCAACGCCGACACCGGCTTAATCAGCACAGCAGCGCCAATCAGTGCCAACGAGGCTGTCCGCTTCGAACTGGGTGTGACGGCCAGTGGTGGGAAAGCGGCATCAAAAGTCATCGTGGACATAATTGACGTGAATAACAATGCGCCTGAGTTTCAGCAGACATCGTACAGGGCCAGCGTTGATGAAAACGCACCTGTCGGGACCAGTGTGGTGACGGTGAAGGCTGTCGACCTGGACCAAGGCGAGAATGGCTATGTGACGTACAGCATCACCAATATCAACCCCCAGCCGTTTGTCATTGACTATTTCTCAGGCATCATCAGCACCTCGGAGCTGCTAGATTACGAGCTCATGCCCCGGATTTACAGTCTTAAAGTCAGAGCCTCAGACTGGGGATCGCCCTTTCGGAGGGAGATGGAAGCAGTCGTCACTGTGACTTTGAATAACCTCAATGACAATAAGCCGCTGTTTGAAAATGTGGACTGTGACGTCACTGTGCCCAGAGACCACGGCGTGGGTGAGCAGATAACCACTGTGTCAGCCATAGATGCTGATGAGCTACAGCTTGTGCGCTACTACATCAAAGCCGGGGACGACCTGGATCTGTTTGAGCTGAACTCAAACTCTGGCGTGCTCTCCCTCAGGAACACGCTGAGTGAGGGCGCGGCTGCAAAAACCGCCTTTCACAGTTTGCGGATCGTAGCGAGCGATGGTGAACGCGAGACACAACCCATGTACATGAATGTAACGGTCATAACTGCTCGTATGCCCGTGCAGGTGAAGTGCGTCGAAACCGGCGTGGCGACCATGCTGGCTGAGAAGTTGCTCCAGGGCAGCAAGGTCCACACGCAGGCTGAGCCCGACGACCACTTCATGGACATTCACTCCATCAACCGGTACGCGCCGCGCTTTGCCGAGTCCTTCCCCAGCTCAGTGGAAGTCAGGGAGGACCTCCCCGTCGGCGGACGCATCGCTCATTTAGGTGCCACCGACGCGGACAGTGGCTTTAATGGGAAGCTTGTTTACGTCATCTCGGGAGGTGACACAGAGAGTCACTTCTTAGTTGAAATGGAGACGGGCTGGCTTTTGGTTTATTCTCCTCTTGACAGGGAAACAAAAGACCATTACACGCTCAATGTCACGGTCTTTGACCTCGGCATTCCGCAGAAGTCCTCCTCGCGCCTGCTTGATGTCAAGATCTTGGACGCTAACGACAATATCCCACAATTTTTGCAGGAATCCTACTCGGTTGAAATAAGTGAGAGTACGCCGGTGGGCACAGAAATTATCCAGGTGGACTCAACGGATAAGGATCAAGGCGAGAACGGTGTGGTGAGATACACGATTTTGGGCGGCATGGATCACTTTGCTATCAATGCAGAGTCCGGGGTGGTGACAGTCACCAAGCCGCTGGATCGCGAGCTGCATCCGGTTTACGACTTGAAGATTGCAGCCCGTGACCTGGCAGAGAACGAGCCCCAGCTCCTGTCCACCGTGCCGCTTAAGATCACTCTGGAGGATGTCAACGACAACCCGCCTAAATTTGTCCCCCCAAATTACCGCGTTAAGGTGAGGGAAGACCTCCCTGTCGGCACGGTAGTCATGTGGCTGGAGGCCCACGACCCCGATGTCGGGCCCTCAAGTCAGATCCGGTACAGCCTGATGGACAATGGGGATGGAAACTTTGAAGTGGACAAACTGAGTGGGGCAGTGCGGATTGTGCAAAATTTGGACTATGAGACCAAGCAGGTGTACAACCTGACGGCAAAGGCCAAGGACAAAGGCAAGCCCATCTCGTTGTCGTCCACTTGCTTTGTGGAGGTGGACGTGGTGGACGTGAACGAAAACCTCTACCGGCCTTTGTTCCGTTCCTTTGTGGAGAAGGGATTTATCAAGGAGGATGCTGTTATTGGAACTTCGGTAATGACGGTCACAGCCGAGGACGAGGACAAAGGACGAGACGGAGAGATCCGATACTCCATCCGGGACGGTTCTGGCCTGGGGATATTCTCCATTGATGAGGAAACTGGTAAGTCATTTTGCTCGCATCTGCTTGGAATGATTCGTGTGGAACAATGAGGTGAAGGGAGTATTCCTGCTTCTGGTCTCTTTTTTTCTTTCTTTCTTTTTCTGTTTTTTTAAGCATTGGGGGCAGGGAGAGCAGCTGCTTGCCAGACCTGAGCGGACATTCTTAGCAGTCGCCGTGGAAGAACCGAGTTTTTCCCTGGCTAGACCTCTTTTCTTTCTTTCTTTGCTGTCTCCTTTGCTAATCTTTTAGCTGATTTAAAATATTCTTCAGTGGGATTGTTTCGTTGTGGCTCTGCTCCCCAATAATCGTTTTAACATCTGAGTTTAATCAGCTAAAAAATAAGCAGTCTGAAATTCCAGGAGTTCCTACAGCACCCACGCCTTCCCCCAGCCTCACAACCACCTTATGTGGTTGTTTTGGAACTTGCTTGTTACCTCCTTGAAGCCACTTCCTGTGTGGGAAGACCAGATTTCTTCCAGTACTATGCAAAAGTATAAGACCACCACTACCTTTTTTTTATTTTTTATGATCATTGGAATGTAGAGCACATAGCAGGATAAAGTAAGACATTCAAAATTGAGTGTAGTGGGGGGATGCGTGGGTCAAGGAAAAAAAGCCATAGGTGTTCATAAATTTGGTGAGGGTCTGGATGAAGACACACACACCGTGCAAAGATTTTTAGACCAGCAGCTTTTATTATCTTAGGAATGGACAGCTATTTTTAGATGGATCAGGATGGACAAAACTGACAGGTATGGAAAAAGCGGCATTTATACATTGAGTCAAGAACAAAAACTTTTAGACCACTCAAGGCTAACTTTTTTTTTTTTTGTAAACACTAAATACGAGTGATACATATTGCAAGATCTTGTAAGAAAAAGCAAAACTAATTGTAGTGAGTGATGTATTAGCCACAGAAAATTCATCCAGGGGCAATCATATTGGACAGTTTCTGGTTTGATATACTGTACATGAATGCAGTAATGTGTAAAGAGTCTTGGACCACCCATTGGTTTTTATGATCTTTGGTGAGGAGTGGGACTGATAGCAGGATGATGTAAGGCATTCATTCCTGATTGTACAAGTGTGGTGGGCCAAGAAAAAAATCCCTTGAGGCCTCATCCTTTTGGTGAGGGTCTGTATAGAGACACGTTTACAGTACTCCCTAAAGTGTCAGACCACCACCCTTTTGTGTTATTTGGTAAAAAGTTGAAAAGTTACAAATATAAGACAGAAAATGATTGTATAGGGGTTGTGCGTGGGCCAAGGAAAATCCTTAATCTTATAAAGATATATGTGTTCCATTAGTGCCCCAAAAGTGTTAAACTACCTCTGGCGTTGTTTATGACCTCTGCATACGTAAACATTAAAACAGATAGAAGGATCATATAGGGCTGGGCAAAATAGCTGAAAACTATATCGCGATGCAAGTATGTCATATCGGTTGATATCGATATATATCGAATTATTATTTTATTTTATTTTTTTTACTACTGAAAATAAAACAGGGAAAAGGATTGAATTCAGATTTGTTTTATTTTAAAATGTAACATTTAACCTTCAAAATGAACTAGAAAAAAAAGTCAAACGCACGCCAGCCTCCCTTGTGATGCGTGTCCGGGGAGGGTGCTTGTTAGCGGATTAACTGCTACGTACGCCGGCCTCGCTTCTCCGGAGCTCTTGTGTGATGGAGCTACGGGCCGTTCCCTCAAGTCGGCTGATAAGTCGACCTTTTACCACTCGTTTTGTTTTGTTTGTTTGTTTGTTTTAAGTCACGCTAGCTCAGCGGCGCATGCATAAGTCTCAAATTGTATTTCCTAAATGGGAGGGAGTTTGTGACGAGTTGGGCCATGATAGGTTGAATCTGCTGCGTTATTTTATTTTATTTTTTTTGGATGGATAATTTATCCATGCCATTTTCTATTGATATTAATCACCCAACTATCACGATACGTATTAAATTATTGTCACAGCCCTAGGATCATATCGGATGCACTGTTTTTTTTTTTTACTTTATCATTTCCATTGAATGGTGAGGGGAAACACCTGAAGAGCGAAGCCTTTTGTGAGGGTCTGGATTACGGCACCGAAACATATGTTCACTGAGTTCCGACGGCATCATCAGAAATGCACAGACAAATGCGGATAATTTAAGTGTAGCCCAAGACTACAACTATACAATTGTCTTCTGATTATTCTGCATTTGTTTCCATATGGATTTACAATAGGATCCACGTGTGATTTTTTTTTTCCCACAGGCCATTTCCTTTGGGAAATGTTGGCTCTCAGGTGGGTATATTTAGCATTTTAGGACAGCGGGGGAGCCCGTGGAGGGTTGTTGCGCATGTCAGCTGTGGTGTGTTCACCCCCACCCACGGTCAGAATGCAGTATAATGTTGTTTTACAAGCGAGCAGATAACTGGAATGCTTACGGCTCTATTGGCTACTTCCGCTTTCATGCAACAGTTGTGTTCCGCTGTTTTGACTGCAAAATTGATGTCTGGCGTGACATTATTTGCAGCTGTTTGATTGGTAATCCCAGATCCATCAAGCCTGGTTTGATCTCCTGTCTTAGACCCAGCTGCTTATAATAAGTGATTATCAGAGGTATATTGATTGGACTATCCCTGAGGGTTGAGCTGCAGTGTCGTTGATTATATTCAAGATCAGCAGGCGACTGAATGTGGCCGTGATTGTAGTGTCTCCTCGAGGTTCGCCTAAATGAAAGGTGTGGTTTGTTTGGCGAGCAAAAAGCATACCAAAGAAAGTGGTGCACTGAGCTCTGCTATATACAGAGCCGCAGCTGCATCTTGTGGCTGGAATGTTTTTAAAATTGTTCAAAATTAGAAAACCGACACAAAAAAACATGAACAAGTGGAAAAATCCCAGGGGCCACACACCTTCTGTTTGACTGAAAGAGTAAATGTGAAGTCTGGTTGCTGTTTGATTTGGCAGGTTGCAGTTATCTTCATTTCACACTGTTTAACGACCTCACGGTAAATCATTGTTCATCAGAAACAATACTCTTCATTTATGAACTAAAGAGGTTTTTTCGGCAAAGCAGTCTGGTTGCTTCATGTATGTACTGTGGATGTTGGGTGGAGACATCCGTTTTCCACCAGTCAACCTTCAAATATGATGACTTGATGGTTGGTGTGAAAAGGGAACGGCTAAAATGAGTGGGTCTAGTCCTGCTTTACTGTGTGAAGACTACTAATATGAAATGACGGGGTTACGGGAGTTAAATTTACTGCTTGGGGACTGTGAAGTGAAACAGTGGATAACCAGAAAAGGGGTGCGCAGTTCTGCTTTTTTTATCCAGATTTGCTGTTCTGAATGAGCAAAATAGTCATGGAATGTGGTGTTAACCTCAACCTGCACATTCCCCGGCTTTGGGAGAGGTTGCAGAGGCAAACTGGGGACTATCTGAAAGAGAATAGTGAAGGAGTGAAGACACCTGCAAAATAATAAAATCTATGTGGTGATCCACAAATTGTATAAATTCATAGTAGGGTACGTGACGTTTAAGACTTGTCTCATTGGCGTGAATAGCACTGACACGGAATGGGGGGGGAGTCACAAAGAACAGAATTAGAATTTTCGGATTCAAGTCAGGCCAGCTCCTAAATTCATGTCCCGTGTATTGCGCAGAGGCATTTTTGAATGTCACTCACATGTGTGAAAGCACACAACATTCCCCCATATATGCATGTGCATGGGAATATTCGGCTGTCTATTGAGTGCTAAATTGGGAAGCAGTCAGTCGTGAAGCCCATCATCAGTGCGTCAACGCCTGTGTCTTTATTACTTCACTGCTGGCCTTTCACGTCGTTACAGCAACATCCGAAGCGTTTGGCCACTTTTCTGACCGTAGACGACCGGTTCGCTTTGTTCTGGCTAGCCGGTACAAGACAATTCACAATAGCCATGACGAGGGATCCTGGAAATTGATGCAAACTATTTTGAACACTCTTGAGTATACATATTGTAGATACAAATTCAAATAATTGAGGCTATTTAAAGCGTTTCGGACAATGTATATTTTAAGTAAGGTGGTACGTAAGTGCACTTTATTTGCAATTTTGATCAAATTGGATTTTTCATTTGTTGCACTAAAAGGCGTTTCACGCCTGCTTCAAAAAATTACAATCAGTAACCCATTCCAGTTCATTGAGTACTTGCTCGTTAACGCAAATACGAACTGCGAACGCAGATTTTTGTATGAGTCCAAGCTCTAATTATAACCAGTTAAAAGCTTATAATGCTTGGATATTCTTGCGACGGAAGATGTGAATTTTTAATATTTTCTTGGGTAAAAAAGGTGTAAACTGTTAATTTCTGCATAAAACTAGATGTCTGATTGTATAATGTATGCATTGCCCTTTCTTCCCGTGATAATATATGCATTGCCCTTTCGTTTGGCACACTGTGAAGGCATTCCTTTGCGAGACTGTTATTGTATTTTCCATTTCAGTTAAAGAAAAAAAAAAAAGGCTGTGCTCGTTTTTTTCCCCCCGTCTTCTAGCTGCAAACGTCAAACTTATGTGTCTGGGGCTGTATTGGATAGATGTAGTATTAACCACCCTTCCTCTCTAGTTAGCGTTCAGATAAAATCCCCAGAGACTGCAAAGTGCCACCTGAATCCAATCCAAACAGTTCTCCCGCTTGAGTGCCGTCGCTGTGGAGACGGCGGCAGGAATGCACGCGACGGGATAGAGTTGATTGCCGGCCGCTAAACGAAAAGCACACTTTGGTCGTCAAAAGGATGCAGCGGCCATTCTCAGCCAACCCTATTAAAGCTTCTTAAAAAATTCTTTCTGCACAGGAAAAAGGCTTTGTTCATTTACCGATTACTCTAAGTCACGCTAGACTCATAAGAACTTCAATTCAGTGTCAATTAGAGTCGGAATGATGACAACTATTCAACTGAAAGTACAAAGCACCATTTTCATGGAATTCGTGATCGCCTTCATTAGAGTATTTTTTTTTAGTAGCTTTTACAAGATAAACCGGAGTAGTAGTATGTTCACATTCGATAAACAACACTGTAAAATAATTTTATGACAAAAACATAATAATAATATTGCAAGTGTATAAAAGCAGAAAATCGGGATCAAATACTGCAATATAGTTAAAAACATGTGAAAGTAAATTCATGACCATTAAGCCAGACTACTACCAGAAAAAGTAATTCTACGAGATTTAATTTGTAATATATGTAGTAGTAATTTTGCAAAAAAAATAAAAAATTGTGGTTTTATTAAAAAACAATTTAAAAACGTTTCAGCAAGCAATGTTCAGAGACAGGGGCGGCACGGTGGCCCGACTGGTTAGCACGATGGCCTCACAATGCTGTGGTTGTGGGTTTGATTCCGGCTCCAGCCTTCCTGTGTGGAGTTTGCATGTTCTCCCCGTGCCTGTGTGGCTTTCCTGTGGGTGCTCTGGTTTCCTCCCACATTCCAAAAACATGCATGGCAGGTTGATTGGACACTCTAAATTGCCCCTCGGTATGAGTGTGAGCGCGAATGGTTGTTGGTATATGAGTGCTCTGCGATTGGCAGGCAACCAGTTCAGGGTGTACCGACTGCCCGAAGGTGGCTGGAATAGGCTCAAGCACCCCCTGCTACCCTCGTGAGGAGAAGTGGTACAGATAATGGATGGATGGATGTTCAGAGACTGCACTCTGGTTTACACATTATACATTTACAAAAAAAAAAATGTAATATAATGGCTATAACTTCACGATTATCCTGAGGTAAAGTGAATTTAAGCTGTATATTGTTATAACTGCTACTCTACACATAATTTTCCCATTTTCTTCTTGTCAATGTTGACGTCATATTTTTGTGTACTTTTAGTTTTGTGTACATGCCATTTTTGCAAAAATTGGTCCATGGTTGCACTAAAAAAACAGTTTTAGGAAGTAATCTGAAATCCCCGTTCACATGGTGTGTTATGGCATGTCATTTATGGCTTATTAAAACTTTATATTCCTTTACTTAGGAATTGTTTACCTCAGCACTAACAGATATACAGGTGGTATCGAGCTCATCTCCTGACGTACTAAAGAACACTATGCAGTGTTATTGCCTTCAAGGCCTCCGACAAGGCCTTTTAAACTAATAACAATGGACACTCTGTACAGCGGGTCTTAGTCTCACAGCCCATCTCAAGTGGAATTAACGCGGCATTTTATAAATTAGAGGAGAGACAAACTTGTTCAACCGACTATCACAGAGCCGGTACGCAACTGTGTTAAATAAGACAATTTGTTTTTTTTCCCACCCGGCCAGTTCACTAGCGGTCAAAGCATAGGCAAACAATTGTTTGTTGTATTATTAATGCTGTTGTTTATTGTAGTTGCAAAATGAAATTTAGTATTGACTTTCATTTTGGGGCTATGAAACTTTTTCCTTGAAGGAAAACAATGAATACAGAAACGTAGCGGGACTAAAATCAATCAAGAAGCGCATGCAGAGCAACCGACTGTGCATAAACAAATGGACTTTCTTTCAAAGCTGACTGCTAATATGCATTGTGGAATCAAAATTTTAATACTAGAAAAATCTAGTGCCCTTATGGACTGGTGCTACCGGGACGAAGACTTCCACAATGTTGATAGCTGGAATGCTTATATGAAGGACAAAGACGGCAGCTTGAGTATGCGAATAGATTGAAAATAATTTGCCATGACGGAGTTGGGTACTCTTTTAAGTGAGAACTGATGAAATGTTATTGTGCTAACAGCTATCCTAACATGTTGCAAAAATAATAACCAGAGTCCAAAAGGTGCCAAGACCGATTCTATAGGATTTCATATTGTCGGGGGCTTTTTCAAAATTCTAACATGCTAGCAGTTGTTATCCTGACACGAGCTTGTGGAAGCAAACTGGTCAAGCAGAATGATAAAGACTTTACACCTCGACCTCTGGTCTAGTACTATTTTAAAAGCAAACTGATAAAATGCTAACTTTCTAGCAGTTGCTATTGTAACATACATCTTGATAAAGTCCAGAATAGGGCTGACCGATTTTAGGGAAATGTTGTGTTGTGATTTTTCTATCAGATATTGCGATTTTGATTTAATTTGCAATTTTCTTCACAACATACATTGACATTTACAAACATAAAATAAAATGCCTTTATATCATTAAAAATGATCAAATATATTACTGTAATAATGTAAAGACACTAAAGAGGCTTTGTGAGGGCAGCAGTTCTTTCTCAAGTTTTAAAAATTGCTTGCCGTCAAGTATAATTTTGTGTTATTGTGTATATGAAAAAGCTTTTCTTGAACTATAGAGCGCTCCTACCGGTGAAGGAAAAATCCACAGAAAAGCCACACCCCTGTATTAGCCGCATGGGCCAAATTCTAGGGAATATGGTAGCGGCTTATAGTCTGGAAAATACGGTACCGCATTAAAGGGCGCAGTCTCAGTTGCGGGTGCTATGTTTGTATTTAACACATACATGGGGTGCACCGTATTATTGGGCGCAGGCATGTCAAAACATACCTTTGCTTAGGATGTATGCACGCTAAAATATATGCTAGCATGTAGGTTAGCATATTCTTTTTAAAAAGGCAGCGAAAGCAAAATTGAGTTCGGTTGTACTTAACAATTAGTATTTAACATTTAAAGTAAAACGTATTTTCATCAAAGTCCTCATCTTCTGTATTGGAAATGAACAGCTGGGCAAGTTCTCCATCAAACACGGCAGGTTCCCTCTCGTCATTGTCAGCCAGTCTCGCTGCAGCTCGGCCAATCAGATATGGCGCCGTTTTTTGTGAAAACTCGAACAGCAGTGCAAGCAGACACAATAGCTTCTCAGTCGCTTGATCACACAATGCCGATGGTTGATTTGGGGAACTCGGTCTGCACATAAGGCGCTCAGCATTATAAGGCGCCCCGTCCATTTTGGAGAAAATTTGGGACTTTTACGTGCGCCCTCTGATGAAAATCCGGTAATTTTGAGGCCTATTTTAACGTTGAGCTCAAAAATATATAATTTGGAGATCTATTATTGTAGAGTTTTGACTCAGTACTCTGTGGCGCAAAATAGTGTAAATATATTGATGCGATGATAAATATTTAATATGCGTTTGACATTGAGCTCTTTGTCATGCTGACGTCAGCCGTTTACGTGTTTGGGTCTGAGAGTGTCTGCTAAATTGCTAATGTAGCCATCATCTTATTTTGTGACTCGATACGTATTAAAGTACATTTCTGTTCAAAGCTGCCGGCTCTCCGCCCTTACGCGGTTCTAGCCAGGCTTCTGTTAAAAGTCAACTGTACACCTAAGTACTTACTTGGGTCTTTCCCTACTCTGTATTTCACTTTAGCGATTATCACGCTTAGCGCCTCCTCGTTCGCCTCCTCGATTAAAAGGGTACTTGTTAGTGGGGTCGTTTATTTGTCACCACGGAGGAGATGATCTGCATCACACAGATTGTTGCGACCCAGCATTGCTGCTGGGAAACAAGAGCCCTTTAAAAACCGCAGCTTTGACGGTCTCGATCTGAGATTTGCATTTTTTTTGTCCAAAAACGATAAATCGTTCAGCCCTCGTACAGAACCGGCTCAAGCCCATATCGCACTGAAAGGCAAACTTTTGCGACTGTTGACGCACGTAATTTTATGTTGGAAAAAAAGGTTGCAAACATTCTCCAGATGTTCGCCAGTTCAACAGTTTAAATCAATTTGTCATCCTCTTCGTGTTCAAAATTTCCTTGCAACAAGAAAAAACATTAAAACCGCAGAATATCTGGCGAACGTTTGTGACTTTGAACAAACCCTGACGAGAACGCAACCTTCGTTCCCTTTGTCAACACTCGTAAATGTTGGCCCCTCCTTAAGGCATCTCCAGAAGAATTTTGCACTTTTCCCTGTGGTCTGGTACTTCTTCAAATATGAACTAAAAAAATTTTGTCATTTAGCAAAATAACAACCTGCATGCAAAAGTTGTTTGCTAACGCAGATCCGAAGGAATTTCAGACCAGGCCCAGACAACAGGTGAGCCGTGACATTTGCAATGCGAGCCCAAGGGCACTTGACGCCAGTTTCAGGCACCCTCCTGAGATGGTTGACAATGGATGGATTAATCTTCTTAATTTATTCATTTAAATTAATTATTATTCCACAAACATAATATGATCAGAAGGCTGTGTTCAGACTAGTGGGGGCAGAAACAACAATGTCTTTTTGCAAAGACTTTTTTTTGTAGTTAGTTCTCCTGAAGTCTTTTTGAGCCATTGTTCAACTGAAATTTGAATCCTCTTTGCTCTCACCAGTAAATCTTCATATTTTCGTAGTCTTTCATGAAAGCGGGCTGACTGATTATCTTTTGTGTTTATGAAAAATAAGACAATTGCTAACATCTGCTTTTCCTTTGGAAAACTTAAATCCACATTTTCACCGATTTATGACATGTTATGGTCCAAACCAGAAACTGAATCACAATTAATTGATGGAAATGGTAAAAATTAGTTTAATCTGTTTTGAAAAAAAATCGTTATTTGCAGCCGTAGTATGAATAACATGACATGAAGCTAAACCTGAAACAGCCTCAGAAGTGTAGATCGTCCTTGTATCCAAGAAGTAGCTCTTAGTTTCAAAAAGGATGGGGAGTACATCAGTGCCTCTTGTGTTAAACATTCCGTAATTATTGTTTAATTTGTTTCATTAAAAAACAAACAATTAAACAACAGAAATAATGTTAATAAACCTTAATTGTAAATATATGACTTTGCAATATGCAAAGATTCATTTTTTTCTGAATATTGGACTCATCGATAAAGGGACAGTTCTAGTTGTCAGAAAATATTTCAAATTGGATTTGATAATGATAACGTGCGAATAGTTCGTATGCTGACATTTAGTGAGATGGTAAGCGTTTACTTTGAATTACAGACATTAATTCCAATAATTCCAACAAATGTCATGTTTGAAGCATGGCTCTTAGCCGCAAGAACTGTGGGAACTCTTTGGGAAGTCTGGGGGACCTTTCAGAACGTGAAGTTGCGCGCTAACACAAAGGGTGCACTTTTTCCCATTTTTTTTTTTCTTCAGCACGCTTGCAGAATGTGAAGCATTTCAGCAGGTCTGCGCCACAGAGACGAAGCTCGTTTTGGGAAGCATGTGAGCGGGAGGCTCGGGGAATGCAGGTTCTAGGGCTGGCTTGCAGCATTAGCGCAGTTCAAAGCCGGGTCCTCGTGCCTTGCTGCAAACAAGGAAGCATTTCTTTTTCATCCTGACTCGCTCTAACTTACCCATGTGGCTTCTTTGAATAAGGCCTTTGTGTGTGCGGGTGTGGGCGTGTGTGTGTGTGTGTATATGAGTGTAGTGTACACTTATAAAAATGTCTGCAGGTCATGACACTTCACATCTTGCGAAGCTCAGGTAACTTTGAATAACAAAGCCTCAGGGAATGCAAGCACAAAAAAGAAGCGTTAAAGGAAATCTGGTTTTGTCTGGTTTTTCTTTTCTCCTAGCCTGAAGGCAGTTATTTTTTTCTCCTAACGGGGTAGGATAACGGCGCAGAATGGGCGCGGCAAGAACATTCATGTGCTTTGTTTGTAAACGATTCTGTCAGGTTGGAATGGATTGTGTGTCCACTAGTGGGACATGTATCATACTTTGATGCATGCAAACTGTGACTGTAGTAACATTACAGATTTTTCTAGTACCAGTGCAACTTTTTATTCTTGTAGGGTGACAACTTTCCCTCGTAATTTTTTGACTTTATGTTTACAACTTAAGGTGGGCAATTTGGCAACTTTTTTTCAGATCACAACTGCCCTTGTTAAGTCTTTGCAGCTTCTCTTTTCAATTTTCGGGGGAGAAAAGCCAAGGAAAGAACAAAACACTAGGACAAAAGGCCTTTACACACCAATCCAACGTTGCAAAGTCGGAGCTGTTGTTGGGGCATCTGGAGGGTGTCTCGGTCAACGTATAGAATCGGGTCGGGCTGTCGGGTTAAATGAGCACTGTGATCGCTGTTAACTAGTGAATCAGTGCACTGAAGCAGAAGGTCCAGAGTAGTTGGCGTTGCCGTCGGCTTATGCGGTGTGTCCTTCGGTCATTCTCCCATCCGACGTGGTGACTTCAAGGCCGACGTCGGATTGGTGTGTGGGGGCCTTAAAAGGCCTTGTGTGGCAGACCTGCATAATTGACGGACTCATTTCTGACAGAAATTCAATACATTAGGGGCAGTTCCTCCCCCTTCTCAACTTGATTCAGCTCTCCGTGTTTAGCATGCTGCACAGGTTTTGAATTCTACACGCGTGCATTGCACTTCTTGGTCTATGGGATCAACACCACCCCTCCTGCAGCTTTTCATGACCTGAAGCCACAACTATTTGTCTGCTCTCACTTCCAAATCCTGGCTGCTGTCATTTAACAAAAGGCTGTGTCAACAAACCGACACCCTATGTAAACTATTTATGTCACCTTAAATATATACATTTCTTGGAGCCCTATTAACTCATGCATGTGTTTGTTATGGAAAGATTTTTTTGTACGGTTTTGGCACATTTTTTTTTTTTTTACCATATTAGGTGTATTATAGTACAAACATACTAATATAAAAAAAATCACACCAGTATTGCAAAAGTGTTGCAAAAAGTCAACACACATGGTCAGAATTAGGGCTGCACGATATTGGAAAAAAATGACATTGCGATTTTTGGGGAGGCTGCGATGTACATTGTGATATTGAAACTAGAACAATTTTCACCAGATGACTCAAATAGCTCTGTTTGGGAAGACTTTGCTTTGTTTATTATACAGCTCTGTAATGGCCACTTGATAGAAATACGTGCGCCACGGCATTTTATACCTTTTGTCGAGCGCGCGGGTCATTTTTTTTAAACCTCTCTTTCATGACGGCGTTGAGTTGCTTGCACGGTGTCTTTCCCCACGTGAAAAGTTATTGCATTCGTGATTTGTCGATGGTGTTTGGACTTCTTATCATAAGGTGTTATGATAAAGGCGTCTGTCATTGTTTTTTGAGTAGTCTGAACTGGTTATAAAGGGGCTCATAATAGCGATTCAAATGGTCGGACACGTTTGTTGTATTAACTCGTGTTGCAGCAACAACGGCGATGCACTGTCGGCAGAGTGTTTTTTGTTTGTTTCTTCCTTTTTATGGCCGAAATAATTCCATATTTCGGATGTTGACTTTCTTTTGGGGACTAAATGCCGCCGTCGTGTCTTCCATGTTGCCTGTTAGTGTTTTCTGAGTGCACAAAGTGGAGGGGGTGGGGGAGTGGCCAGTGACTGGCAGGAGGGAAGGGGTGATCGAGACAGGCTTTGTAGAGCATACAGTAGTTACTATGTTTGTATGAAGCTAAACAAATTTTGCGTGCTCTAAGAAAAAGATAAACAATGGCACACTTTTCATTTTGTGAACTTTTCTCGAGAGATTTCCTCTGGAAATTTTAGCTGAATTCCACATTGTGCGACGGGACTTTAGGTTGTTCTGTGCAATTACAATGACTTTTCAAAGTTGACGTCAACATGAATAACAAGCATATTGTCAATTAATCACTATTCACAACAGCTGGAGCTGTCACAAAACGCTTTCCATATTGTGTAATATAAATCAGCATGTAATCAGAACACCAATTAAAACACGTAAACACATATACAATAGATACCAGAAGAACAGCACAACAGTGATTAGTCTGCGTTTTCACACAGGCTCTATGAAATGTTGTCTTTGCTTCTACTTGTCGTTATGACACTGAATCACTTGTCTCCTAAACACTCGTCCATCCTCACTGCTTCATCTTTCTTTGACTTGCTGCAGGGGCCCATCCTCCACAAGCCTTTTTGTTGCAGTTGACACCATTGTCTGTGGGTGCAATTCACGTGGTAGTTTGAAATCTCTTTTGTTTGCTCAGCTGAAGACCGTCGCCCCCGCATGGCAGTAAAACAACCTTCCCTGCCGGCTAATGTAAACAGCGCACTACTGGACTCTTGTTGATACTATATAGCATGTTGTCATCTCAAACTAACTTCTGCGGCCTTTTCAACATTTTCGTATCAGAAAAAAAACAATGCATTCCAAGCCGTAATGTGTGAATAATACTGTGGCTGATGCAAGCGCAAAAGAGATATAATAATTAAACATGAAAAACTGTTGTCATTTAAAGATCCCCCCCAAAAAATCAAAAATCAAACACAAAGCAGTCACTGATGGTGTAGTGGTACACTTGCCTGCGTTGTGTGCGGGCAGCGTCGGTTCAGTTCCTACTCAGTGACGGTGTCTATGTCTGCCCTGTGACTAGCTGGCGACCAGTTCAGGGTGTAGTGCGCCTTTCGCCCATAGTCAGCAGGGATAGGCTCCAACACCCTCCCGTGACCCTGTACAAAATATGCGGTGTGGATAATGACACATGACACATGACACATGATGATCAAACACAAAGCAAAATATGCAGAGCTTTGTGCGAGACGAGAGGCGCGTTTTCCGAATTCCGAATAGTACTTGAACGATGTTAATGGTTCCAACTTCTGGAAGTGCCTCCTAAAAGCAGATCTCCATTAATAGGAGGTCAGGTTAGCAACCAGCTTTAAAAAAATAACTAAATAAAATAACAGGCTTGCGTAAAATTTAAAACCTAAACAACAATTAGTCAATGTTCACATTGAAATTGTTACGAGAAATTGACTCACATTGCAGATGATCTCTTTTCCTCATCCTTAAATTTATTGTCTTTTTGAAAAACTATCATGAAAATGTGCAAAAGTAAAAGAAATTACATACAATTAACTTTTATTTGATTTGACCTCTAAAATTTTGTTAAAGCAAGAAATTTGTCCTGAAGCCTAAATGTACAAATGATAAAACCCTGCTTACAAAATTCTTCAATGAAAAAAAAAATATTTCTGTAAAATTTCACCCAATGCTAAAAACAAACTCGACCAAATAAAAAAAAATAAAATAAAATACCACAATAATCACAGAAAGCTTATGGGGATAAAATTGCCCAAAAATAGTACAACAAAAATTTGGTAAAATTGCTCTCAAGGTAAAATATATTCATAAAAAAAAGAAAGAAAATAACAATTCACCTTATACTAAAAACAAACTACACCAAAGAAAAATTTAATCGCTAGGAAAAGTTTATGAGGAAAAAAACGTTGATGCTAAATTGCACAAAATGCTACAATACAAAATGGTTGATGGAAAGAATAACATTTGATAAAATTTCACGAACCGTAAAGTAAAATGGGGGGGGGGGGGAACCCTAAAAAAAAACACACAGACAAAATAATAAGTACATATGTATGTACGGAATAAACAAATTCACAACAAATGTCAGTCAAAGCTAAAACTTCTCTAAAACAGCTTTTTCTTGGATTTTTGTCTCTAAACCCGCGCTTGTTTCTATAGGTATCATCCGAACGCAAGAGCTCCTGGACCACGAGACCACTCCGCACTACTGGCTGACGGTCTACGCCATAGATCGAGGCGTGGTTCCCCTTTCCACCTTTGTGGAGGTCTACATCGAAGTGCAGGACGTCAATGATAACGCGCCACAAGCGTCGGAACCCGTTTACTACCCTTCCGTGATGGAGAACTCCCCCAAGGACGTGTCCATCATCCAGATATACGCACTGGATCCAGATGCTAAATCTAGCGATAAACTCAGCTATAAAATCACCAGCGGTAATCCACAAGGCTTCTTCGTCATCAATTCCAGGACAGGTAAGACTGCTGTTGATTTTGAGGGGAGATTTTGGGGCTACATGGATACATAGATGTCTGCCATTCTTGTCTCTATGTAGGCATCGACGGTTTCCCCGGTCTGGTTTTCTAAGGTCACGGTTTCTTTCAATTACACCTACAATGGTCCATCATGAGCTTTTCTTTTTCGGTGGGAGCAGGCTAAGTCCCACTGCAATATGATTGGATGGTTACAGAAATCAGTAAACAAGACACCTCTTTTTGAACATCATGCTAACAGCTTTTATTTTTTTTTTCCTCGCCTTCTCGGCTGAGCGTAGTGGAGTGTGGTGAGCAATTGCACACAGGCAAGAGTTAGGACGAAGACAAGAGCATGCACGGATGCCTTTTTGCTATGTCGATTGTAGTGCATTGCTTTAAAAACAACAAAAATCAACAAAAACATGGGGCCAGCGGGTACTTGTCAGCCCCAAGGACAACATGAGCGCCTGTTCTTAAACTCAATTCTCACCAGTGATAAAATACTGTGACATTCTGAGAAGATTCAACTGAAGAAGAATGTTAATCTTTTCTTTCTTTCCTTTGTCACACCGTTTTTGGTGTGGCACAGCAAGAGCACGCATGCTGATAAATTGTTTTAATTGGCGTACCATAAAGAATAACAGTGACTCAAGTATTTTACTGAGAATAAGTAGTTTGATTGTAAAAAGCAATGGTTGATGATTTCCGTGAAAAAGTATTTGATTGGCCAATGTTGAAAAAAGTACTTGATTGGTAAATGTCGATCAATGCGTTTCATTGCCGATCCCAAAAAACGATTACCTGAAACCTGAATCCGCTCCACATTTCCTTACCACTGCACATTTTAATGTTTGTGCATTTGCTAGACTGTCAATTAGAAATAACCTCATGTGTTTGTCTAATAAAGGGATGGAAATTTAGATCGAATGTTTTTTCTTTTTTCTAATCTGACTCGTCGATGAATCGAGGAAAAAAATGACAAATTGATCTTTTTAAAAAATATTCATTAGCTAACAGCTCTAACATTTAAAAATGTAATATTTGCCATGATAACGGTATCGGCCGTTCTCATTGATGGATGACCGGTATCAGCAGTAGAAAACCCTGTTTGGAACTAACTTTAAGAAATACAGTTTCTTTTTTTATTTCTATCCCTTTATTTCAGAGCACATCTGAAATGGTCAGTAATTTATCCGATAATTTACAAAAATGTTGATCATTGTTTTCCAAAGTAAATGCTAATGTTTGCAAATGTTTTATTTGAAGAAAACAAATCAGTTTGCTTTCATGGAGGATTACAGAAATTAAACGTTGACTACATGTATTGAGGGATGTCATGGACTGACTGGTTTGGGCAATTTTAAATTACAAAAAAAATTGATTAATTTGTCAATTGGTTAGCGATTAATCGTTGCACTTCTACTTTTCCTAAATACACGTACAGTACCTTGAGAATTCCCAGCATCATAACTTTCCAGACTTTTTTTTTCCAAATATATAATTTAGATTATAAATTTGCACATATTACACCTGTCATCACATTAACAAGCCGGTGCGAATAGCTTTCAACTATTAATTTATGAAAATGGAAAAGCAATTTACTTTTTTTCTTTTATTGGGGTTGTGCCTGAGGGGTCCTCACTCCACTCTAAAAGTGCCTTTTCTCATGCGGCGCTTCGCAAATGGCGTGACCATTAATATTTCATCGGCTTCTTATGAACTCGCCCGTGCGCTCTACACTTCTTCAGTTGCATGTGTATGCCTGCGCACGTGCATGTGTGTGTGTGGTCCCCCCCCTAGCCCCCCCGTCCCACCCCCCCTCCCAAAGGTAGTCGCATCAACACAAGCTGTAGAGTTATTTTTGTTACAACTGCCAATGTGAACTTTCTGACCAAATAAGGATGGAGAGCATTAGTAGCACTCCTCCCTCTCCCCAAACCATCCTGGCATAAGTCGTGCATGGGTATTCCCAAGTAGACGGTGGAAGTAATTAATGCAAGAGCACGCTAACTTTAATTTCCCTTTCTTCCTGACTGATTAAATGTGTCAGGATGGTGAATAGAGGAAGAAAAGCTGCTTGCGCCCCCATAGGAAGTCATATCCATGGTATCCATGGAATTCATTTCTTCCAGAGGCAAACTGTCACCATCATGAACGTCATTTGTCATAAAAGTGCAAAAAGCGGTTAACCACTGCTCAATTTAGCTTGAAGCATATTTTCCCTATAGGTAGGATAACAGAACTGAATGATTTTTAAAAGTAATCTAATTGCTGTTTTTATTTATCACTCAATATCGCGATTGCATTTTCACATGCAATTGTGTTTTACAATTTTGAGATTCTTTTTTTAACAATCAAGTAATGAATTATTCTGAATTCAAATAGAAATAAAAAAATAAAACTGTTCGAATTGTCTAACTTCAGCCTCTCAACAATCATTCTCTGATGTCTCTAGTCATTCATAAAAGCCGACTGAATATCATTTTTGTTGAACTGAAATAAAGCTTTTGTAAACATCTGCTTTGACTTTGGAAAACAATGAACTGAACCAGGAACTGAATCAGTTTCAAAAAGGTTGTTGAATACAACATCAGTCCCGTTCGCGCGACATTGCTTAATTGTTGGTTAGTGGTCAGTAGATTTTTTTTTTTGGTTTTAGTCATCATCCAATTCCAATGAAACAAGAAATAATTGGTTAATGAACAATAATCAAGAAAAATGTTTTATAATACCCGCTAATGCAAAATACAATTTAATCAGCTGAATCAATGGATTAAAGATTCTAAAAATATTCAATAGTGACAGCCATACTAATTTACAAAGCTTTTTAGCCTACGCCATGTCATGTTGCCGTATCTTAGAGTCTAATATTGAATCGTTACTGGGATTTGCTGTGAAAAGGGGGGATGCAAGGACTACGGTATATAAGTTTGATGCGTCAACTGTGACACGGCAACCGCATATTGCCGGTTTGTGAAAATGTTTAAATTTACCGCATGCAAGGCCTTTTTTCCATAATAACACGTTCTAAATTTGCGTTGGGCGTGCAGGGCCCCCGTCTTGGCGTTCATGCAAAGCCTGTGAACCAAAGAGTGGGAAAATAAATGAAAGCCTATGTCGTGTGTGTGTGTGTGTGTATACTCCTTCGGCATGTGTTCCAAGCTAACAAGCTAGTAGTGCTCCTTTATCTACTGTAGCTGTAAGGCTTCAAAGGCGCCAAGGCTTTACTTTCCGCCTTAGGTGGTGGGAGTGGTGTGGTGGTTGCCCCGAACTTGCTGCTTGAACAAAGGATTGGTTCTCCTTTTTGGCAACCCACGAAATAAGAACTGCTACCTTCTCGAACACAAAGCTTTCACACTTAAAACACTAGAGTGGCTCTAAAAATCAACACCTGCAAGCAATGGACAGAACAGCTCACTTCAGAAGCTTCTTGAAAAGAAGCGAGAAAAGCTAGAATGCAAGTGTTGCATCTTGGAGTTTTCCACTAAGAATTTTGGGGGAAAACGGCAAGGCCGCTTTTATATCGCTCATTTCATACCCAAGCTAACTCAATGTGCTTCACATAATCAAAAGTGCAACATTTAAAAGCATTTATAAAGAAAAGAACGTAAGACATTTAAAAACTAAATAATGTATTAAAATTGCGTGTACAGTGCAAAGTTTTTGAGAAAAAAAAGATGCTTTAAAAATGCTTTAAATGACATCAGTCATTAAGTTGGTATGGTGAAAAAACATAACCTGGATTAAAAGCATTTACACTCGGAGCTAACTTCTTTTCTGTTGGCATCTTATTCAATTTGCATTCACCATAACAGATAAATGCTCCTTCACCATGTTTGCTTTGAACTCTGGCCTTCACTAATTAACCTGAGTCTGTTGACATCAAAGTCCTTCATATTCAATTCGTATTTCTTTAATGTATTCAAGACCCAAACCATTCCGTGATTTATAGACCAGTAGCAGAATTTTAAAGTCTATTGTACAGCTGACTGGAAGCCAATGTAAAAAAAAGCAATCTAAAGCACGATACTAAAAATGTCACGTAGCATGGATTGTGAGGATTGAATTGTCCTTTTTTTTTGGTATTCAAATAGCATTTCTTTGAATTACATTACGCAAAGGGGGTGCTTGGCTTCAAGAGGTTTGATTAAAAAAATAAAGCCGTTAAATAAAATCAACCTGATTATGAAATGGGATTTGACCAGTTTTGTTTGTATTTTGCAGGTTGTTGGGGATTGTGTTGCCAATGTAATGGTTGCGCCCACTCTGCCCGTGGCTTAAAATATATGGGCAAGGCTGTTCTAATTTGTGTTGTGATGGGCGGACAAGCATTCATTTAAATCCCCCGCATGCATACTTGACTCATGTCGACTTCAGTCAAGGCATCACACGTGATGTCTGCTTTTATTTTCTCTTCATGGAGACTTTGTCAAGGCATTTATTAAAGGTCGTCAATGGCGGTCGCCCACATTTGATGCTGTGCGGTGTCTGGAACGTTGCGGTGGGGTGGAAGTACGTCGTTGGACTTTGAACAGCGTGCTCGTAAATGGCTTGTGTGCTGGCTGATTGTAACCAAGCCAAACATGGGAAATACACAGTTGCTAAGGTCGGAGGACAATCTTATCACACTTAAACGCTGCACCCATTCTAGATCAGTTCGGGCAGGGATTCCCCGTGCCCTCCAGAGGGTTGCGCAAGATTCCAAGTGTCGCGGCTGCATTTACATTGCTTTCCTTAAGTGCTTTTTTGAAATAAGCTCAAAATGGTGGTACCTCAACTTCCCGTTTTGTGCCACTACCCTTTGAAGTTTACTCTAAAACTAAGCATACAACAGGGAAAATGTCACATTGTGTATTTAACCAAACCACATGACTTGGCCTAGCAATTCTGCTGGCCTAATGCTAACACTTAATGCAAAACGCCACTCATGAAACTAGCATTGATGTTGCAGTAGTTAACCCTTTTAAGCAACGGATATTTGAATATAAACATTGTACCCAATGTGGACAGTTAATTAAACTATACTCACAGGCATAATACTATAAATATTCATAATAATAATAATAATAATAATAAATAGGGAGTTTTTTCCGACCGATACCATAACAAGTAGGCTCTCTTTGAGTACTCACCAGTACTGAGTACCAATACTTCTAGTTATTTTGATGTATAAACTTTCATTTAACACGAACGTTTCTTTTTGACTCAGATGATGATTTGTGTGTCAATCTGCTGCAGTACAGCAGCAACTACTGTTCAGGAGCAGTGTTGTTTTTGGCAGGCCTTTTACATTTTGTCTCCTGGACGAAAATGCTTAATAGTTTTCGTCACCTTTAGTCATTCCTATTTGTGATCGTTTTAGACTAGTTTAATCGACGGAAACTCCCCAAAAGGTTTTTATCTAGTTTGCTTAAAATTCGTCAAAGAAAAATCCAAAATGTTTTTCTCCGATTTAATTTAAAAAAGGCATACAAGATTTCCATCCAATAGCAAAGACTCATCGACTACTAAGGATTATGCATTACAAACAGATAAAGTGGAAACAGTGGAATCAAAGATCTTTGCTCCAAGATAAGCCGAGAACCAGAACGTTTTATTTGGCAACTGTTGTGGCTTTAGTTCACTTAAAGCAACATAAAATAAAAACGTTTTAACAACAAAGACTCGTAGTAGACTTGTTCTCATACATTAGCACAAGTACAAACTCTATCAAACATATGTCTTCTGTACTTGGAACAGCTTGCTCTTATCACAACAAAGTAGCATTTCGAGCCTGATTCACAAAGTGCTTCTCACAAGAGGATGGCCATTGGATTAAAGCAGTGCTTCTCAAATAGTGGGGCGCGCCCCCCAATCGGTGTACACAAAAGTCTGACTCGAATCGCGTTTGGGCGGAGAGTCAGCAGCTATGAACAGAAATGTTGTATTGCAACCATTACGTATCGAAACAAAATAAGACGACTTCTACGTTAGCAATTTAGCAGACGCTTCAGACCGGAACGCGGAAACGGATGACGTCATCGCGGCGAAGAGGTTCGATGTCAAACGTTTAGTAAGTATTGACTTTCGAGATTCTCACAATAATAGTTCTCAAAATTATAATTCTTACCAATTTAGCTTTGCTAAGGGACATTTTATTGACATAATCCAACATCAATATACAAAGAAAATATACACGTACACGGGGCGTGACAGAAGATAATTCAGAAGCACTGGATTCAAGTATGAAATCGTGATGTAAAACCTATTTGATTTGGTTTTCATATGTAATTGTTTTATCACAAGATGGTCTTTATAAAGTACAATATTCTAGATTGTGTTGTTGCTTTTTGAAAAAACTTTGCAAAAAATGACTCAGGGTTTTTTGGGGGGGAGTCTGAAACCAACTCATAGTATTTCCATTTAATTTCAATGCAGAACGATGATTTCAATTACCGACATAAACAGAAAACAGTACTTGAATCAAGGAACAATTTAAAATAAAATGTACATGAAAGTAATTGTAGTTCATGTTAAAACGTATTTTATTTTGTGTTTCCGCCTTACATTTGGCGATGTATCGGTTTGGATTCAGGAGAGTGGGTGAGAAATGGGATGCTTCTCATTGTTACCTTTTCAGCAGAGGCGCATCCATTATCACGGGAAGTCAGATTGGGAAAGGATAACTCCAACAACTTCCTGGCTATTGTCCGCAGGTCAAACGATGATCACATTGCCAGTGGAAAGAACAGTTGGAAATGAACGGAAAGCATTTGCGACTTTTTTGTGACTATTTTTTTCCTCTGTCCTGCTTTTTTTTTTTTTTAATTTAGTGGTCATGACAAAATGTTATTTTAATTTTTTTGGTTGGGGGGTGGACGACAAAAATTTTCCACAGTTAATGTACCTTTTGTGTTTGTGTCCCATACTAGCACAGCTTATTAAAAATGTATTCTCTGAACCATACTGACTTTTCCTGTGGATGACGCAGCTCGATTATGGAAAAAAATACTGACGATTATTTTAGTAATAATCGAAATCACCATCATTCAAAGGATTTTTTTTTTTTTTTTGGGGGGGGGGGACAAATGTTTAAATGTAAACAATATTCAGACAAATGTAATTCTTTGAAACACAATCAATCCTTTGGAATTGGATTGTATATAAAACTCGTTACCCTACACAACAATTGAAACATTTTTGTGTGCTCGTCGCGCTCCTCCATGATAACAAGCAGTCCGGATGAGTTTGACAGTTGACACGTCTTTATAAATGTTATTTAAAATGAACAAGTCCTGCCGTGAATATGATCCAAAACTTCAAGTCACTTTTGAGAGACCGCGCTAAAACCAACACGTTGTGCCGTGATGTTGCAAAGTGTCCCCACGGACGAGGTGGTGCCCGACATATCCTGCATTGTGTATACACTTAGAAATTGCCATAGAACTGTTTTAACATTTAAATAAACAATTTCTATACAACGCACAATCTTTTAAGTCAAGTTTACTAATTATAGTAGTTGACATTTTAAAATGAGGACTATGTTATACTTATAAAAAGGCTGTATATAATAATCATCTTCTACAATTGTCGATTTTGTAATCGTTTAGTGTAATAATCGTAATTGCAATTTAATTTTGATTAATTGCACCGCACTACCCATAGATCAGAAAACAACAGGTAAAATCATACGTTGTTACACTGCTCAAATGATGGCCTTTTGAAAACCCACCACATTCCAAATGTGTTCTAAAAAGGTTACTGAAAAGATACATAATTTTCTGTTGATCGCACAAGATGGCACCAAAGCTATTCTTTTAACACACAAAAACAGCAAATCTTGCATTAAAAAAAAATTTAAAAAAATAAGTAGACTTTTCCCTCCGAATATTAAAAATATTCTCTCGTCTTAATAATGTCAATATTCTGAGTTTGTGACAAAATGACTCACTCTTGTCATTTTATTCCCCACGTACTGTTTTGATTTTTTTTCCCTACTAACTTTGCATCATTGTTGTGTTGCTGTTGTTGTTATTTTTTAATAAAGAAAAACAATTCTCACAACAGTGACTTAATTCTCTCAACTCCCTGTATATTCTCATTATTTCAGATTCCAGTAAATCATTAAAATTGCTCACATTCTCCCCCGTAATATTGTGTCTATCCAATTAGTTTCCTTTATAAAATTTTTTTTTTTTCTTTTTAAAACTATATACACAGTTGAATAAATATAATTATTTTTTTCTTCAAATTTGCTTATTCATCTGGGGTCCAACCTTTTGTTTTTACAAAAGGACTTTATTCTCATAAAATGAGGATTCTCTCGAATAAATACATTTCTTCATGAAAGTTTTCTCGTTCCCGCGTTAGTACGGTTTGTGGGGGAAAAAAAGAAAATCTCTCTTGTTCTTGCATCATATTGTGACTTTATTCTCATAAAACAAATTCTCAGAAAAATATAAACATGTTCTCGCAAAAGTACGGCCTTTCTAGTAACATTGTGGATTTTCTAAAAAAAATTAAATAAATAAAAAATTAAGCTTTCTTGCCTCAGTGACTCTCATACAAGATCAACTTAATTCAAATTGTTCCTCTTATCATTCCAAAAAAAAATCGGCCACACTTAATGCTAAATGTCCTGTTCGGATTTCTGATCACAGCCATGTCCCGAACTCCTTAAGTTCCCCGCCGGCCTCCATTTTCTCCAGCTTTTTTGTCCGTTTTTCGTGCAAGGACAGAACTCCACCCCAGCTTGGCTTTTGTTTTTTCCCCCGCCCCTCAGCCTGACTATCACGGCTGTAATTACGCCTCGCCATGGCCTTTGTGTGCATCGGGACAAAAGGAAGGCCTGCGTGTTGGAAGTGCTGACTTTTTTTGGCTCGTCAACCCAATCATTTTCCAGTTTTTAGGATCAGCCACGTAACGTATCCTTTGCATGAAAGGACCGGTTTTGTTTCGCAAGTATTCATTTTAGGACCAATAAAGCCATATAGGAATCAAACATTCAGGCTGTTGAAATAGAAAATAGATGAAAGTATTGTGTGAGATGTTTGGCTTGGCTGCGCATCCTGAGCAGTCAATGTGTGGAACAAAACCACATAGAACGCAATAACAAGCAAGAAAGTGTGTCCCTGCATCAGACTTTGGCCATTGCCAGGCTAGATTTTGAACACTTGCTTGAAGTGACACCATTTTTTTTACTCCCTTACACCCAAATCACAGTTAAGGTTTACAACTGATTTCTCAAAACTTTTTTCATGCATTGCAACTTTGTTCTCAGATGCTCGTGACCTTCTTACCCCATAAAATCATCATATTCGGAAAAAACAGTTTTAGTCTTGTGAGATGATAACTTATTTTTGTGCTATTATAACTTTGTACTAGGAAAATGGCATTTTTTTTCTCCCCTTGCAACGTTGTGTTTTATCTTTTTAGAGTAAAATGCATTTCGTCAGCGTTCCAACTTTTGTGGATGGATTTTAGCTTTAACAACAACAATTTTCACAGTGTATTGGATTGAAAACACAAAAAAAAAAATGTGCGCTTCTCATTGGACAACTAACCGGAAGCTTTATTTGTGCCATCAGGGTTAAAATTCATAATTGTGCACAACAGAGATTTATTCATCTTGTTTTTCGAGTGGAGGTTATAAAAAAAGAAGAAAGCACATTTGTTGTTTTTTTTTCTTTCCTTTGAATGAAAATCAGTAGTCTTATGTTGAAGATTAAAAAGAGCCAAAACGGAAAGTCTGAAAATGGAGAGGTAGCTTGAGTTGCCGGCTTGTGTTTTCCTAATTGCAGTGCTGAGCCTGCGACTATTTCTGGGCAACCGTAAGTTGTGGGCCTCGCGCTCCTCGCTGGCTTTTGGGGTTTCGGAAATCCTTTGCTTGATGCTAATCGGGTCGCGGTGCGGCGACGGGGCAGCTCTTGGTGCGGTCCGGGCTGGCTCGTCTACTCCATGCTCGGGTACAATTAACGCTGGCAGGACGAGCACGAGATGCCGCTGTGAACGTCGCCATTTAGGCGGATTTTCTGCCTCTTTAGTCTGCGTGTTTGTGAATGGGTTAAGCGTCGCTGTTTTACTTCGCTTTTTGTGTAGACTTGTTGTGTAACAAACATGAAAAAGGATTTTTGTTGGTTTAGTCTGTGTGGGAATTTGCTCGCAGATTGCATTCTGGTTTGGAGAGTGTAACGTTAAGATCATTACACAGATGGGTCATTTCTTATTTGTATGTTTTGGGGGCTTAGGGTCTCGATAAAAAAGAGAAACTATTTGTCGAACAAATGTGGAGGCAAAAGTGAGGTTTTTTTTTTTGGTTTTCCATTTCATTGAACTAAAAAATGAACAGCATCGTTTTGACTGGACATTTTTGCACTCTGAGAGCAAAATGACTTTGTTGCGTCTCTTCTCTGTTTTGAACATTTTATTCGGTGTCATGTTTGTTCAGCTTGTGTAAGAATGAAATGTTACTCCTCAACTAAGCTATTTGGGCTGTTTTTTGCAGGCTTTTGTGACATTTCACACGTGTTCGTCTGGCAGTTGCCAAAAGTTCTTAACAGTGGGAATTTTTTTTTTTTTTACTTCTACCCCTGTGCATATTTTGCAGATCGTTTCCTGAAGTTATATTTTTCGGGACATTTTGCATTATTTCGGAATAAAGTATAATAATGATATTTTTTTCTTCCTACAGGCTTAGTTACCACGACATCAAGGAAGCTGGACAGGGAGCAGCAGGACGAGCACATTCTTGAGGTAAGGCATGATGGATTGTTTCATGTTGCTCAGGAAAACTGTTTTTAGGGGCCGGATTTTCACAAAAAAAAAATGTAGAGGAAACTACAGATCCAAAATGGACACTCCAAACCAAAATTGCAGACTTCCTGTCTTTCATGCTCTCAGGACTTTTTTTTCATGAGAGTAAATTTCTTCTTGCCATTTGCGGCCTGAATTAAAAAAAAACTAATCAGGGAGTTACGAATCCAAATTGGCACTTCAAATCAAAATGACAGACTTCCTGTTTGTTTTCTTGTTTTTTTTAAAGGGTTCTTGGGAATTGTTTTTTTTTTTTTGCAAGCAGGCTCTACTTGTCATGGACTTTGCTATTAAATCTCATGCTAAAAAAAGTGATTGTTCGCTACCATTCCAAGTGGCAAACTTCCAGTTTGTTTTATTGCTGGAATTCTTGAGATTTTTTGTTGGTCAACTCAGATGAGATATCGTTATTATATTTCCTGTTGCTCGATGAAACGGTCCTTTGGTGGCTGAATTTTAAAAATAATATGTAAAGTCCAAAATGGCAGACTTCCTGTTTGTTTTACAACATGGGTTTTTGAAACTTTTTTACGGGTTTACTCATGAGACACATGGCTATTAAAATACATGTTGCTGTGTAAAAATCCTGAGGGCGCTACTACTCTAAAATTGTCACTTTAAACTAAAATGTGCCTTTTCGGAAATGACTTCAACTTTTTTGGTGGGTTACTATGATAGACATGGGAGTAAAATTTAATATTTCGATGTGAAACTTTCTGCGTTGGCTGAATTTGAAAACAATATTGTGAGGCTGCTACTAAACCAAAATTGCAGACTTTTATTTGATAGCATGGATTATTGAGACTTTTTTGTGAGTCAAGTTCTGATAGACATATCTACCCAATGTAATGAAAGGTTCGAACTTGGAGTGCAGATTATTTTCTTTTTTGTGTCAAATTCTGGAGAGGCTCTTGCTATCCAACTCTTGTCCAGGTTATCATGCGTAAACATTTAGAATCATGTGCTTAACACGATAGAGCCTTTCTCTCATTTTAGGTTGGTGTCTTCTTCGGGTATAGCTGCAGGGCCATAAATCATATAAACCATTAAACTTGGTGTTTTTGGATGGAGATGTATCAGCAGTGGTTGCTTTTTCCACCAGGAAGCTGCCATCTATGTTTTATACTCCTTGCTTTTAATTGACCTCGACCGCGCCATCTTTCCTCGCCACACAAACCCAAGTTGATAATGGAGCCGTTTTAATTGCCTTTTTTTTTCTCCTCTTCTTCTTGTTGAGCTTTTAATTACAGTCGGGAGCTGTGGCGTTCAGCTGCTTGTACATCTGCTGCCTGAGCTGCGTTATTTCTCATCCTCAGATTGTGTTACATGTATCAATTATAACAGTAGAATGTAGTTCACTTGCAATTTCCCAGAGAGCGTTAAAAAAAGTGATAAAAAACAAAGTTACAAGAGGCCAAGTAGAATCCATAAAGTTGGATAGAGGGACTATGAATATACGGTACGTCACTAATAACGGTGAGTATGCATTTTAAAAACATTGACCTTATCTCCAGTGTAGTCTTAGTGGAAGTAATCAGTTCCAGGCTCAAACGGTGGCTACACCACGGCCGTATATATGGATAGACTACAAAAGGCCCCTGGCGGCTGAAGCCAGAGGGCAGCCATCTTACATTGCCACGGTTACTGACAACCCCTGTTGTTTTTGAGCTGAAAACACGTTACGCTAAGATCCCTGTATGCAGTAATGACACACCCCCAAAGAACGGATTTCACTGTTTCTATCAACCGTTCAAACTGTATTATCTCAGTACTGTGAATTGTGACTGACAGAGGTTAGGTTTACATTTCGCAGTGAATTTTGTCTGTGCGGGCTTTGCTTTTATTTCATTGTTGATGTTCTGACAACTCAATGCAGACAATCTTTGCGTAGCACTCGGAGTATTATATAGAGTTAAAAAATTATAGCTGTATTCTTACCGAAATGTGCGTGTAGCGCTCCTCCATCCTATAACCCTGTGCCATATACGGTGAAATTCTTGCCGTGAAGACAAGAAATAACGTTAAAACGACGCTCAGAAATCCATGTATACAAATTAGGCAAGATGAGACATTCCAAACCTAAGATGGCTGACGTCTCATCACTTCTCCTGATGGCAAGTACGCAGTATTGTTTGTCCATTCGTAGATACGTCTATGGGCTACACAGGCATTGCTTTTAGTCACGTTTTGATAAAACGCAGAAGTCAGCCTTTCTTCCTCCTCGCTACAAAAGTGTGGTGTTGAATTTACCCAGGCGTGATATTAGAAATTTTGAAAACTTTTGGAGCGCTCCAAACGTGTTGTGTCGTACCTATTCTAGCTTTTGCTCGTCTTGTTTATCACTGCTTGTGTATTTCCGATGGGTTGAGCATGCATAGAGTGTCGCGTGCAATGCGATCGATGTATTCATTCGCAAATATTCGGCTTAGAAAAGGAGCAACCCGGCCGGGCATGATATTCTGAATTTTCAAATCCCAAATAAGGTCATATTCGGGTTATTGCACATCTTTACATGGCTTTTAAAAACCAGAATACTGCCAATATTCAGGTTTTAAAAGGTTTATTGACTGCATGTAAACTCAGTCAATGAAACAGCCTACCTTTAAAAGTTAACACCAGTAATTCATCAAAGCAATAAAACAATCTACCTTTAATAGATTCACCATTGTGAAATGTACAAATAATAAAATATTCTTATTAACCACTATTAAAAATAAACAGTCAACCCAAAAGAAGTGAAACCAACATGAAAGCAATACAGTGGTCGACTTTTAAAAATGAACAAAGGTTAAAATAATCAGCGTAATACTCTGCAAAAACTGAAAAACACGGCGATGTAAATTGCGCCAATGCAAAAAAACAACATCAACACAACACTACCTTAAATAATTTAACCACTGTAAAAACCAAACAACAAATTAACAGAAAATATTTTTTTTAAATAATAACATAGACAGCATTAAAATAAAACGTAACCAAGGTAACCACTAGGAAATGTAAGTTAGCAATGTAAAAACTTAAAAACAGACCGCTACCTTAAAGTTAACCATTGAAAAAATGTTGAAACCGTTGAACAAGTTCACCAACGAAACAAAACGAGTAACCACTGTGAAAAAATACTAAGAATGCAGAAAGTTTACAGATATGTTAAATCCACTCATATGCATGGAAACAAAAGTTAACCCCTGGTCCTCATATGGGATAAAAATAAACATTCAAAATAGTCATGCATGTGGAAAGAGAAGAAAACCACAGTAAAATGAAAAATTTAACTTCTGTAACAGTGGATATTGTTATTCTCCTGAACAATGCTTCATTTGGAGCCTCCCAAAAAAAAAAGCCAAAAGCCAAAGACAAGGTCAAAAGTAAGGCTTAGATGCCCACTGAACTGAACTGCACTCTTGCAAAATTTAGTGCTACTTTAGAGGCTCATTTTCGCCGACAAATTTGGGTCGAATTCCACATTGAAGAGTTCAAAGAGATGAAAGGAACACACGCTTAGGTTCATGTGCTACCATGGCGACTTGAGGTGAGCACTTGGGCGCGCCTGTGTGTGTTGGAATTCGGAAGTCATTTTCTCACACTGCACTTTCACGACCCTTTAAAACCGTACACACACACACACGCACACACACGCACGGGCGCACACCATCGGGGGCAGGTAACTCCAGCCTAGGGGAGTGATGCTAGTGGGGGGGGGTGTCGCTAGCTTTTACGACGATCGAGGCGATTGGTGGCCCTTCGTGGGAGGGGGTGATCGTTTCGTGTGTCTGGGTATAAAAAGACAGAGAGCAGATAGGCCAGTCGGTCTGGATGGGTGAGGTTGGGGGGAGGGGGAGAAGCAAAGTGGAACATGCCGGGGCATGCTAAGGAATCAGGTCCCTGGACCGGGAAGAGTGGAAAGAACAAACAACAGAAGGGGGGAGGAAAATGAGAGGAGGAGGGTGGCTGAACATCTGCTGCCTTTAGCACAAAGTAGATCACTACCTGGGTGTTATCAGGCCATGCAAAACGCACACCCATACGTGATGCAATGACCTCATATGTATGTCTCAGACACACATGTGCAAAAGTTGCAAATAAAAAGTCAAGTAAAAAGCTTGCCATTGTTACTCGTAAAATGTAGTCTACTTAAATGAGGTTGGCCTCCGTGAAATGTAGGTTGAACTATAAGAATTTAAACCATTGTACAAACAATAAAACATTCTACTTTAAATGTAACTACCTTGGGTACTGAAAAAGGACAAAATCTTCCTTAAAAAAAAACATCATTGTAAAACAAAACAATGCACGATAAAAAAAATTCTTCCTATCATAAAAAAATGGGCTGTCACTTGTATCTACCTCCGGTACTCAAAGCAATTCACACTGTTCCCTCGCCTACCGACTGATGAGAAAGCAAGCCAATGGGGCTCCAGTATCTTGCGCAAGGAACCTTCAACATTGTCGCACGCTGGCTGGGGATTGAACCCGCAACCTCTGAATTGGGAGACAATCAAGTGAACCACTAAAAATTCTTAAACAGTACACCTTTTTTTAATCTCAATAACAGTAAAACGAATGAACTGGCCTACTTCTATAAAAATAAATAAATAAATAAAAACGTCTCCCTAAAAGAATTTAACCCCTATAAAAATGTAAAAACAATGAAACAGTCTACCCTAAGAAAAACCGTGTAAAAACAGTAAAGCAGTCCTTATCAGTCACACATATAAATAAAAAAGTTAACTACAAAATGTAAAAAAAAAAAAAAAAAAATGTTGACCTAACACAGTAAAATTACTGTCTACCTTAAAGAAGTGAAGTGACTATAAAAATACTAAAAATAAAACAATCATTATCAACCGCCTGTAAATGTTTTTTTTGTACTATTAAAAACACACTGTTATTATAGTTGCTTGCTAGCTTTCTAACCACGCAACATTATTGTGAAATTAGAACACTGTCATTTTCTGGCCGGAGGTTGTGAATGCATAGAGTCAATGAAACACATAACAATAATGAATTAACATCTTGTCTTCAACACTAATTTGCCACATGAGCCCAGGTTGATTCCCACCGTTATCAGTGAACGTGGTGTTGCACGCTAACAGCTAATAGAACTAGCAGGCCAATCCTTCTCGAGAGAGACGTTGGGCTTGTATCAATGGTGCCGTCTGCTGATGCTCCAAACAAATGCATTAACAGGCTAATTGAAATGACGCTAGCAAATGGTGTGTGGCCTGCAGATGCTTCTTAACGGCGGCGACATTTGTTGTGTCCTTGCGGCGACTCTTGCCAGCAGTTCTGTGACTGTGTGTTTAATTGTCCTAAGACTAACTTTCTTTCATTACCCGACTAAAATACTCGTTTATGACACATAAAGCTGCATCTGTTCTTTGTGTAAAAGTCGGGGTGTTCACCACTTTGGCAATTGTAACACACCCCAGAGCCAAAATATAACCAACCCTCTAATGAACCAGGAAGTAGCATGCTTCCAAGGGCCATACGGGAGAGAATTTCACAAACTTAGTATTTGTATTAACAGTAACAGTATTTGTGCTGGAAGAACCCATTCTTTTTTGTTGTGAATTAAACTATATATATATATATATATATATATATATATATATATATATATATATATATATACTTCCTGGTTTGTGATGTATGGCTAGAAGGCTCAGTATTAGGGCTTGTGTGAACTACAGCATTCCCCCCATTAAAAATATTAAAATGTGCAAAAAAAAAATAAATATATATAAAAAAATAATATATATATAAAAAAAAAAATATATATATATATATATATATATATATATATATATATATTTTTTTTTTTTTTTTTGAACATTTTAATATTTTTTTATGGGGTGAATGCTGTAGTTCACACAAGCCTTAATACTGAGCCTTCTAGCCATACGTCACAAACCAGGAAGTAACCAGCATTAAAATGATTACATTACTAATTTTTTCAAAACATTATAACAATTTGAAACAAATTAACCATTTATTTTTGCCAATGAGTCACTTTGGTGTAAATCGTAAACATCAACCAGGAAGTAGCCAGACACTTGAAGGCGTACATTACCAATTTTTGGGAAACATAAAATATTGACACGTGTTTATGACTTTTCTCCTTTGAACTACTAATGGTACAGTCGATACCAGAACTCATATTATTGAAAATGGAACCATCCATCCATATTCTTACATGGACCAGAAAGAAGCCAGCTCCCAAGAGCGGTACATTACTGATTCTTGAGAAACATTCATGAATCATTCATAGTAGGACTTAGATACCATGTGCCCCAGGAGCACGATTCCCGATGGTTCGAAATTTTCAGCATTGGCTCCCAAAACCATTTCAGTAATTCAAATTGGTGTAATATTCTGATTTACCCCCGCCCAGGTCACCATCACCGACCACGGCGTCCCAGCCAAATCCACCACGGTGCGCGTCATCGTGCGAGTGCTGGATGAGAACGACAATCGTCCGCTGTTCCTGGAGAAGATCTACAAGATCAAACTTCCCGAGCGTGAGCGGACCTCTGAGAAGGAGCGTCCAGGCGCCCGGAGGGACCCCGTGTACCGCGTGGTCGCCTCCGACCGCGACCACGGTGTCAACGCTGAGATCTCGTACAGCGTGGAGGAGGGCGACGAGCACGGGAAGTTCTTCATCGAACCCAAGACGGGAGCCGTGTCATCCAAGAAGTTCTCATCGGCGGGGGAGTACGACATTCTCACGGTGAGTTTTTGAAAGTTGGAGATAGGCGCCCTCGCCGTAAGAGTCTCTCAGGGAGGTACGGTACAACAAAGATTGTATTAGCTGCCAATTTCCTTCCAGCATGAGTCTCTGCACAAGACTAAAAATCAATATGATTATGTAGATCACTACCTGTGTGTCATCCATATATTATTAGTTGCAATATTGCACCTTAATGTTATATACAGAGCACTATTATGTATATCTTGATGTTGGTGTTTTTGATTGTTATAAAAGATAATAAATAAACTAAAGAAACTGCTTTTTAGAAACTAAAAGACAGTGCAATTTAAAGAAGATAACCACTGTAAAATGTTTTCAAGTTCACCGATGTAAAACAGTCTACATTAGGTTGACTGCCTATAAAACGTCGAAAAAAATGTTTGTCTGCGTCAAAATGAGAGATACGTATTTTCATAATCGATTAATCCTTTAGAGACCTCGTTAATTTTAAAATTGTCCAGATGCTTGCAGTGTCAGTCTTTCGCCAGTAAATATTCTCAGATTTCTGTAGTCCTCCATGAGAGCATGTTGATTAACTTGGTGTTCTTTTCAAAATAAGACAAGATTTACTTGCATCTGCTTTTACCTTGGAAAGCTATGATTAACACTTTTCCAATTTTCTGACATTTTGTGGGGAAAAAAACAAGAAATATTGTCCTGTTTTTGAATAAAGGGATGGGAATTAAAGTCTTTTTTTTTAAATATCCGATTTATAGATGAATCGACTAAATCGACAGATTACTGTAATCTGTTATGAAAAAAATTGTTTGCCACAGCCATAAAAAAACCTAAACACAAAAAAATCTACTGTACCTTGAAAAAACATCTCATGTAAAACTAATTAAAAAAGATAAATCAACCTTAGTTAACCACAGTAAAAATGTAAAAACAGGTCTAATATTAACCTTAAATTAAGCAAAAATTAAAGAATTAGTAAATGTAAAAAAATCTTGATTAAAAGTCTACCTTAAAATCGCCATTGTAAAGACTTACATTTTTTCAAGACCACTTGGGGGCAATCCCTACACTTCTCATGCAAAAAATATGCATCCAGTGCAGCCACACTCGACTGAGGAGTCGGCCTCCTCGCTGATGCTTTGGTGCTCTGAATTCTTCAAATTCTATCCATCCATCCATCCATTTTCTGTACTGCTTATCCTCCCTACCGTCGTGCGCTGGCCAACCTTGACATTTCACCAAGGCACAACAACGAGCCTATGTAATTGAAGAAGCGACTGGCAAGGTTTATGTGGAGGTTATCATGGTTTTTGCTCATACAGGCTTATGTTTGATCCAAAATATTATGCTGACCGTTTTTATATTTTCACATTAGTCGTTATGTGAATTTTGGTGGTAATCGGTCTCCGTTTCAGACAATAGAACTGACAAACCAAGAATTATTAGAATGATTGCCTCATTGCTGAAATGGAAAAAATTAACAAGCCGAGCTCCAAAAGGTGGCGTGCCAGTTCATCGTAAATTTCATCCCCAAAAAAGCCTGTAAATCACTACAGAATCTTTTAGGGGCGTGAATTTTCACACAAATTTAACATAACTATTATATTATGTGCCAATGTCCCTTTAAAAGACGTATTCTGCTATGAAACAACAAGAAATTAACCACTGCAAACCCTCCTCTGCTAGGAGGAAAATAATAATCAGCAAAAGCCAACGAGAACCTCTGAATTTTATTTAGGGTTAATCAGAGGTACTTTAAATGGTGGCAGCAGTGTGCATACGCTCCATTAACATGAGTTTGAATTTGATTGGGAAATTTGGAACACGTCCCAAGGTATAAGAGGGTGTGCACACTTGTGCAAGCACATACACGTTCAGATTTTTCAAATCCATTCGACAGGTTATTGCTCATTGTTGAAATGATTCATTTTGGTCTATTTTTTAACTTTTTTAGACTGTCTACAAGAGTCTACCATAAAGAAGTTAACCATAAAAATTGTTAGCGACAGTAAAAATGTAGAAAACAATGAAAGTTTAACTTTCAAAAGTAAAAAGTATGAAACAACAACAATAAAACAGTTGATCTTCAAGAAGCTCAGATTCTCGTTACCTGACTGTTTCAGATCAAAGCAGTGGACAATGGGCGCCCTCAAAAGTCGTCGACATGTCGCCTACACATTGAGTGGATCCCCAAACCGGAGGTACCGGAAGACGCCGCCCCGCTGGTCTTCGAGGAGTCGCCCTTCTCCTTCTCTGTGATGGAGAGCGACCCCGTGGCGCACATGGTGGGCGTCGTGGCCACCGAGTCGTCGGATGTTCCCGTTTGGTTCGAGATCACAGGTAGCCACCCCTCGAAATTACGTTTTTGTCATACTTTCCACCCAAAAAAGTAATTTGCGGATATTCAGTTTTGAGCAAAATATGTTGGTCCATTTTTGTGACCAGTCACCTCAGCGGATTGCAGCAAGGTGACTGGACAAGTCACAGAAAGGCATGGTTCTTGGATTTACAATTTTGTTTAAATTTTGCCATTGAAATCATTGTTGGAGAACAGAAAGTAATGTGAAAAGTACTGAAACATTGAACCACTGAATTCAATTCAACTTTAAAGGTTAAAATGCATTTTAGGTTTATGTCTTAAAGTGGCATGTGGGCTTAAAATATATATTTAAAAAAAAAAAATAGCAGATTTTGATGGTAACGCAAAC
This sequence comes from Idiotropiscis lumnitzeri, assembly GCF_059441095.1. Lineage (NCBI taxonomy): Eukaryota > Metazoa > Chordata > Actinopteri > Syngnathiformes > Syngnathidae > Idiotropiscis > Idiotropiscis lumnitzeri. The sequence continues at coordinate 6,538,395 of NC_142398.1, forward strand.
TTCTTCCATTTTCTTACCTCTAAATCAAATTAAATTGAACTTTCTTGACACATTTTCTCCTCCCCTTGATTTCTTTCTTTCCTCTGTGGTCCGTTGTTACGCTTTCAAGGCGGCATAGAAGACACTGAGATGTTTTACGTCCTTCAGATGGCTTGCGACCACAACTGTACAGCAGAAGGTAGCTGCTGGCCAACACGGTGTAAAGTAGATGCTCAATGTCGTATCGTGCCTCATTTTTGCCCACCACCTTGATTTGATTTCAACGTCATTTGCCTTTGATGTTTATTTTGATGTTGTCACGATGCTCTTATCCCCTTTTTCTATCGTGTTGCGTGTTTTCTGTTGTCTTACCTTGGGCGTATTTACATGACAACAAATGACAAAAACACTGTAAGGTGCATGCCTGGCCTGTAGGTGGCAGTGTCACTTTGTAATATTCACATTCTCCCGTTTTTATGCATAGTTTGTCATTGTTTTTGGAACTAAATGAATTCAATATTTTGTCAGTATTGGCCAAAAGCTTAAATCGTTCTTTTTCAGAAAAGTGCGACATTAATAGTTTGGACGCATAAGGAGGTTTTGGCATTTCTTTATTGTACCTTTATTTATCCAGGTAAGAAATTTGATACCTCATTGTCACTTGCAATGCTGACCTGTTTAGCAAACAGCAAAGTAAAACAAAGCAAAATCAAAGCAAATGCAACTTATTATAATTACGATTTAGCAAGTCATGAGAGTGTGACTTTTGGATTTGAATGCAAGTTTATCTGAAATGAAGGCTAAACAAGGGCAATAGTCTGAATTACTATGCTATAAACATTTGATATTGTTTTTGCACAAAGTAATGAGTTTGACATAACGCTAGTTGTGACATCCGCTCTTCCTGAGCTGCACATTTCTGTTTCTTGTGGACACTGTGGTAGTTAAACTCAGTCAGTGCCATTGACGGATATATACGTCAAAAAGTACATTCATTTTACCTAGGCTGGCAGAGAATGAGTTAATGTTCTTTATCAAAAAATCTGAACTCTTGTACCCCATATTTTCCATTGTCAGTCTACCAAATGCCGTTGTCATGTAAACAAACGTCCAAAACAACATTTTTTTCTTTTTTAGTTTTTTATTATTGTTTTTTTTTTACCCATTTAAACATGTTTAAACACAACCTCCACCCCTTAGGATATCTTCCCTTCAGTGTTGTGTGCGTACAAGCTACACAACTTTCATTCCTACATCCACAAGTGTCATCACAAGATATTTGTTTGCCTTCTTTCTCACCGTGACCGGTGTGCCATGTCCAGGTGGAAACTACGACAGCCGCTTTGACGTGGGCAAAGCCAGCGGAACCCTTATTGTGGCGAGGCCGCTGGACGCCGAGCAAAAGTCCAACTACAACCTGACGGTGGAGGCCTCAGACGGGACCAGAACAGTTAGCACACAGGTAGCGCAACTTAGCGAAAGCACAGGAGTTGAAATGGATGTAAGATCGCTATTCATTCATCTATACGTGACTTGACCACCAACAGCCACATTCAGTCCTCTCGGGTAATTAGATTTGTCTAGCGCATAGGTAATTAGGTTTGTCTAGTTGATAGATGATAAAGTTTGCCTGCCTTGTAGTTAAGGTAGGATGAGGGTAGTGGTTAATCAGTTGTCTGTTGATTAGCACGCAAATCAATTCTGTAAAACGAGACAAATGGGTAATGAAGGCTGACATGTTTTAACTGAGCAAATTAACACACAGCGCCAATTAAAAAAAGTTAGTGATATGTTTTTTTTCCTGAAATTTGTGGAATAATGTAAATACAAATAATCTGTTCCCTTAAATGACCTTTTACGCATTTGTCGATAAATGTCTTGTTTGTTTTGGTTCTTTGACCAGCATTGCCATTTTTCTCTGAATTCTTGGTGTTGAAGTACCTTTTTACACCAATGTAATAATGATCTCGTAAGTGCAAAAATAAGCTAGGCAAAATAATGATTTTAAAAATCCCCAAATCTTGTATGACAGGTAAGATTCAAAACTGGAACAGACCATTTCTATTTCCATTATTTCCAGTAGGCAAAATTGCAATAATGAATACAAAGAAATGACTGCCTTTTATAACTGTAACTCTTATAATTTCCTTAGAACTTTCATTCTTACCACTTCTGGGAAGAATTAAAGGTAATTTATTTAAATGTGTTTATTTCAGAAATAAGGCGTTCCCTTCTTTTCAAGCGTATTTTACTCAACATAAAAATAGTTGAAAACAATTTTTCAAGCTTTGCTTCTTCGTATTTTCTGAAAGAAATTAATGCTTTCAACGTAGTTTTATTGAACATTTTTAACATGTAAATGAATATGCAAATGTTCATCTTGATGCTTGTAGCAAAGTGTCTGTGTTTTACTTGAGATGCTGTTCTCACGGTCACGCCTTGTCCGTGAGATTTTGGAGTGTAGCTACATGCTAGTTTTGTGAGGTCTTTCACACTCCGCCTTTACCGCCCTTTGTCCTCGGCTGCGAAAGAATCTATTTGTTGTCGCTGGTTATGAATGCGGCCTTTCATCATCACGCTTCTTCTGCTGCGACTGCTGCCTCGGTTGAAGCACAGCCGAGCCGCCCTCGCCCATCCGCAGCGCGTCCTTTCATTTAGTGCACCCCTTCTTTTTTTCTGGCTACTTTCTTAAATGGCCCAGCAACAGACCTCAACTTGTACTTCAATGACTCACAGTCAAAAGGGAACGTGAGCTTTAATTCTTGTCATTGCTTGGAAGAACACGAGGGTTGGTGAAATTTGGCCATTTTATCATTTGGTAGGAGGAATAATGGCAATTAAATTAAATAGGAAATTAGCTATTTTTTTCCATCATTTACTGAACACAAAGTTCTAAAGCGATAAAAACAATGAGCTTTAATTGTGGTACTTTTAAACTGTGTCAGTTTTAAAACAATTTATTTGATCAATTTCAGCTAAGTTGGTGAACTGTGTACATTTCTAAATGATCTATCAACTAAAAAAAGTTAATAAAAATGACACGCTTGAATCAGTATATTTTTAAATTATGTCTTTTGCTTTAATTTAGGTAATTTCTATGTAGAATTTTAAGGTAAATTTTGTGACATTTTTCCCATTCAAGTGTCATTTGTGTCATCAAGAATCATAAGTAGAAAAAAAGCAAATAATATGTTAGACGTTTAAACACCATCTTTGAAAAATTAAAGGTAAAATACTGAAATTGGTCAATTTTTTCAGAGAATTATCATTTTCTTAGCAGTTGAAGGAATTGACTGCAGCTTACCATTTCCTTTCAGATTTAAAGGTACAGTCATTGCATTACCAAAACAGAATCAGCGGACACAGCAAAATCATGAATTGTCGATGTAAACATCTCTGGGGACAAGTTTTGCTTGCCTTTTGGTCTTTCTGAGTTTGTCTACAAATTAGATGGGGTGAGTGGATCACACCTATTGCAAAGGCGACTTTGTGAAAGCTCTGCTCCAGTATCTCATCCTCAATCAGAGTCATGTGGAATCTTCACGAGACACGCTGGCCTATTTTCACTCTTTATTTTTTTGACAAATATGCTTTCACGCATACCAAGATCTCTTGGTTTTATAACAGGAAGAGAGGATGTAGTGTATGTAGTATGGTGGTAATCCTGTTTTGGGAACATGTGTGCGTGCCTGCTGCCAGTGCCCACAACCTGCCACCTGGCAGGGGGGCTCTGTCCTTCCAAAGCCGGGCCCAGTTGGGGAGGCGACCAGCACAAAAAACCTCCCCCGCCCCCGCCCTGCCCCGTTCTAATACTCCACTTCATCACATTGAATCCGTCTTCCTTCCTAAGCCTCCTTTGCCATGTTTCAAGTTGTAATGACTGAGCGTTGAGCAAATGCTAACAGTTGATATGCTAACATATGGCAAGGATCGTACCAAGCGTACAAAAATTGCTAACGTGCTGCCCTGTATTTCTATTGAGAAGATTTTGTCTGTAAAATATCTTATTTGAAAAAATTCCCACTTACAAATAATTGCTAATAGTTGGTGTGATTTCAAAATGTGTTACTATTACAGAATGCTAACAAGCTGGCTCATTCTACAAGATCTAATGCCTCAATGGACATGCTAAGTGCTAATTTTTGATACACACGACATACTGCGAGGATAGTAACCTGAGTACCTGAGTAAGTGCTTAGCAAGGCTATTTTAGTCAACAAAATAAACATCCTAAAATTATTTAAAAAAAACAAAAACTTAAACTACATTTTACAGTATTTTTTTTTAAAACAAACACGTCAAAATGAAACGAAATAAAAACTCATGGACGGGAGTACTGAAAGCTCTAAGGCAGTTCAAAAAGGATTTTATTCTGCTACATGGCCGAAGTGCTTTCGAACATGTGAAAAATAACAGAACCCTGACATGCCAACATATTTCCCATTACTGGCTATTGCTGCAGTGTTGTTCTTTTCAGACATTTTGTTTTTGCACCTTTCATGCACAAGCATGTGTTTTCTAAATTGGACCTTTTTTTTCGGCTCCATCGCTGTCATTGCACCCTCACAGCTTCTTCTCTCCCCCACACCCATCCTTCAATGTAGCTCCATCTGTCATATGTACACACACAGTCACAGTCATGCCTCTGCGCAGCGTTCCCCGGAGGAGACTACACAGCCACACACTCGCACACACGTACACATACACACACACACTCAAAAGCTGAGCATTCCCGTTGTTGTTCGTGATGTAGTCGTTTTGTGATCACTTGTGGAGTCCTCTTGTCGATGATGTCTTGTTTGCAGTGAGTGAATTGATGATTCCATACGGTAACATATTCCAACAATTGGGTCACTTGAAGCAGGTCCATGTGTGTGTGTTGTTTTTGTGTGTGTTGTGAGACATCAGGGATCTGCTGCTTTATCATGTCTGGCATGACATGAGAAGACATGCCTGGAATGGCTGCTCAAGGGCGCTACCATGCAGCAGAGGCCCCATTCCTGAGTGCCTCATTTGGGCAAGAGAGTGTAATGTAATGTAAAAGGCCCGCCGTCCAGAGGTTTGCTCAGTTTCAGCCCCGAGGCCAGTTTTACTAAACAGCACGACATTTGGTGGGCCATGAGTAGACACTCGAAAGAAAAAAACAAAATACAGTCTGCCATATATATATATGAATAAAAGTGAGACGTTTTGTTTTAAAGGGCCCGGTTGTGTCTTTTGATTAAAATGTGGCCCCTGAAGGGAGTTTCAGTTCAGGACTTGAATTTTGTAGGTGAGACCCACAAAAAAAAGAAAATCTTAAGAAGCCATGCCTGAAAAGAAGCAAGAAGTCTTCCATCTTGGTTGGAGGTTGTCACGTTGACTCTGTAGCACCATTCTTGAGCTTTTATAATAATTCAGCCTCCAAAGCCAGATTCCCTCAGTAACATAACATATGGTAGACATTTCTAATATGAATAGACACGCAAAAACATCTCATGAATATCTAAAAACATGCAGGAATTTTGCTTTTGATCCAATGTTACTTGTTGGTTTGCTAGATCTATTTCAGTTTTAAATATTATCTATCTCTCAAATCAAGATTTACTCAGCAACATGAAATTTGCCGTGGATATCTATGAGGAGTAGACACACAAAATAATCTCAGGATTCCATGCCTGAAAAGGCACCGGAATGGATGTTTCCATTTAAGAGAGTACTTGGAAGAATTTAACTCTTTATTCAATTTTGTCTTATTGGACTTGAATTTGGACCACATATACAAGACAGATGGGCAACATAGAATTCTGAGGAACTTTTTCTTTTATTTTGTGTTGGCAGAACATGGCAGCAAAGTTAGATCACTTGCCAGCTTTAACATTTTGTGGCATTTTGTGATTATCAGTAGCTGCTCTAGACACTCTCCACCATCATGCCTCCGCAGCATTAACAGCATCCCAGCGTGCTGTCGCTCCTCTCAGGCTGTGTCTATTTGTGTGTTGTAGTACTCAGCAAACAGTACCACAACCAATTGTGGGATGCTTTAGAGTAGACCTGCACAGCTTTGTCTTTTTTTTTTCACCTCCTTAAGGCATATCACCCCCTGGTGTCTGGTATGCAGGTGTCTAATCAGGCATGATCCTTTTGTTCCCCATGTTTGGCAACGCTTGAAGCCCCCTCGCCGCTCGCTGGGAAGCGGAGATGGAATTCCAGCGGCTCTCCGTAATCCTCTGTCGGAAGTCCAGCAGACGAGTGGCTGGTGTTGATAAAACACTCTCCCGGTGGAATTTTACAGCTTGGTGGATGATGTTTGGAGTACACAAAGGCGACCCTCTTTTTTTCCCCTGCTGATCAAAGGCAGAGAGGAACATGTATGGACATTTGAGTCACAGGTTTTACTTTGTGGAAGGGACTTGGGAAATACTCAGTCTTTCATCTATTCAATAGTCGTTACATAGTCGTTGACCGATAAAAAGCATGGCTGTACACATGTATGTTCTTTCTTTTGTTGTTCATCCCAAACACATTGAAAACACATTATACACGTACTCCTAGTTTTCCTTTTTCAGTGATGCTTTCCCCATCCATCATTTTGGTATGATAAAACAGTAATAGTAATGGTTGTGGTTCAGCAAATGGCCATATTTGATATGAAAACTGTACGGTACATAATAATTCAATGAAAGGTCCCTTTTAAATCTTCAAATGAGATGTAGAACCGTTGTCAAGGGTCTGAGAGGATATTAATAGCAATTGAAACATATAATTACATTCACTCTCTAGCGTGTAATTCTCCCCTTAGCTTCATGATTTATCTTTCAAAACCCCAAATAACAAAAACTTGGTTATCCCCGGCAGGTGCTCATCCGCGTCATTGATACCAACAACCACCGTCCTCAGTTCTCCCGTGACAAGTATGAAGTGAGCGTGCCTGAGGATGTGCCGGTGGGCAGTGAAGTGCTCCGCGTGGACGCCACCGACCAGGATGAGAAGAACAAGTTAACCTTCACCCTTCTGAGCAGCACTGACCCCTTCAGCCTGAAGAAGTTCAAGTTGGACCCTGGGACGGGGACGTTGTACACCGCCGAACTGCTGGATCATGAGACCATGCACAGCCACGTCCTCACGATTATGGTAAGTGTGCATGACGACATCTGGAGGAATGGTGGGGACTTTCTGTTATCGTGATGAGTGTCCAGGACAGATTATAAGTTTGGCACCTTTCCAAAAGTTGCTGGTATTTCCTCACCCAATTTTAGTGCAAGAATATGGACCTGTCTCTCCGAAATTTGGGTATAAAAGGAAGTTGAAATATCAATTAACACAAGGTGTAATTCAAACTCTTGTATTTTATTATTCATTTATTCTATTGTATGTTCATTCCCAGGTACGCGACCAGGACATCCCTGTGAAACGTAACCTGGTGCGCGTGGTCGTCAACGTGGAGGATGCCAATGACAACGCGCCGTGGTTTGTCGGCGCGCCCTACTCAGGCCGCGTGTTCGAGTCCGCTGCCGTTGGCTCGGCCGTGCTGCAGGTCACGGCTCTTGACAAAGACAAAGGCCGCAATGCGGAAGTCATCTATAGCATTGAGTCAGGTATGGTCCTGAAAGTCACTCATGCACATTTCATGCTGGTTAAAATTAACTTACAAGTGTGAAAATCAAAACCACGTCTCCAAATTTGGCTTAACATGAGTAACATATCCAGTAAAACGGACAAATCGAACCATATATGGTTTGATCACAAGTTGACAAGCAAACGGCCTCGCACAAGAAGCTAATGTAGCAGTTGACATCGTCACTCAAGATTAAAATCAAAGTCAGTGTCTACCCAGTAACGTTAAAACACACATTTCATCACTGGTGACAAGCAAACTAGGTAGCTTCCAGTAGTAACTAATAGCAGTCGAGAGTGGTACTCTTACAAACAGCAAAGACATAAGAACAAAATCAAAGTTGGTGTCTATTCAGTGTCAGTGAAAAGAGACTCACACAAATTTGATGTCAAGTAACAAGCAGCTGCCTAGCTTGCGGCATGCTAACGTAGCGATATACATTTTTTACTCTTATAAAAAATTAATGACAGAAAAGCTAATTGAAAGTCCGCTAAACACTCATGGTCATGCAGAGCTGAGCTTATCCTTTCATGCTGGCTAAAATGAGGTCAAGCCCGTTACCTTCACTTAAACTTCAGAGTAGTTTTTGTTTTTTTGTTGTGATAAACTACAAATTGTCCAACTTTCAGGCATTTGGAGGAAATGAAAGCTTTCATTGTAATGTATCGCAAATGAAGTCCCGAGTCAGCCTACTGGATGTTTTTCATGAATGGAATACTTAGGAACACGTCAAGGGCTTTTGTCTGGAGTTTCCAAATATGTCAGCGATTTGATCGCCCCCCCAGAATTTCCTACATTTTTTCCTGCTCTAATAAGCTTCTAAACATGTGGCTTTTGTTTGACTTTTGATGAATTAATGTTAAGGATGACCAATGGTACTTTCACTTAGGAATTTGATTTGTTGCTTTCCCAAGCGTGTAGCTCAGTTTATTTGAATATTAAACCAATTTTCCTAACAAAAATGTCCAGCAAACATTTGTTAAAAAACACATCATTTCTTAATTGCGTTTTTAATATTGAAAAAAAACCCACTTTGTTATAAGAACATACATGCAATATCTACAGTACTCACACATACTGTACGTGTATTCTGATATTTGTGCGTTCGCCTATAGATGAGCGGTGTCAGTGGCTGGAGTCAGAGTAACTTCCGTGTGTTCATATTTCTTATATATATTATGCTTGTGTGTTTGACTGTTTGTCCCATTCAATAAATTTCCAAAAGTGCATGAACAACTCTGGCTCTCATTGCCCACAGCCGAGGGCATTATGGTATCTTAATTGCATCACTTTTTTTCACATTTCACTTGAGCAGAGATGCATCTGAAGCTCACTTGTTTTGTGAACTTTAGCTCGCAACTAAAAGCAAAAAAATAGACCAAGCGGCAGTGAAGTTTAAGTCCAATCATTGTTTTCTTTGTTTCTGGCAGGAAATGTAGCAAACTCCTTCGCCGTGCACCCCATCTTGGGCACAGTCACAGTGGCCAAAGAGCTCAGTCGTAGTGGCAAGAACCACTTCGAGCTCACCGTCAAGGCGACCGACCACGGGGCGAACCCGCTGTCCACCACCGCTGCCGTCTACATCTCCGTCACTGTCTCAGACAATGCCGCCCCAAGGTTCTCTGAGAAGGTGTTCTCTGCAGACATCAGTGAGTCAGCCGCTCCGGGGAGCTTCGTGAGCTCGGTGGCGGCAGTCAGCCAGTCGTCGGTGTTCTACCAAATCAAAAGCGGAAATGTGGACAACGCCTTTGACATCAACCCCAACTCTGGTGTTGTGGTCACGCAGAAAGAGTTGGATTATGAGGTGGCCCCACAGTACAAGCTTGTCGTCCAGGGCACCAACATGGCTGGGCTCGCCAGTAATGCAACCCTGGTAATTCATCTGAAGGATGAGAATGACAACGCCCCCATTTTTCTCCAGCGGGAGTTCCAAGGTGTGGTCAGCGAGTCGGCTACCATCAACAGCGTTGTTCTCACCCAAGATAACGCGCCATTTGTCATCCGTGCCTTGGATGCTGACAGCAACCGCAATGCCATGCTGGTCTATCAGATTGTGGAACCCTTTGCCCTCAACTATTTTGCTATCGACTCTAGCACTGGAGCCATCAGGATCACAACCTCCTTGGATCATGAGCAGAGGAGTGTTTATTGCTTTACAGTGCAAGTCCATGATCTTGGCGTGCCACGGCTGTTTGCAGAGATGGCAGCCAACGTGACGATCAAAGTCATCGACGTCAACGACTGCCCGCCAATTTTCAGCCGGGATGTCTATGAGGCGACTGTGGTGGTGCCAACGTACAGAGGTGTGGAAATTGTCAAAGTCAACGCCACCGACTTGGATTCCAGATCCAATACCAAACTTTTGTTTTCCATCTCTGAGGGCAACATTGGTGACAAGTTCAAAATGGATGCAAATACCGGCGTGATCTCCATTCAGAACGTCACCCAATTGAGGAGCAGGTACGAGCTGAAAGTCAGGGTTTCGGATGGAAGATTTGCCAACGTCGCCACCGTCAAGATCCACTTGAAGGAGAACAAAGAGAGCAAGTTGAAGTTTACTAGAGGGTCCTACAGAGCTTCTGTCCCAGAGAACTTGTCTGATAAGAGGACGCTGGAAGTCATTGGTGCTGTAGGTAACCAAGTAAATGAGCCTCTGTTCTACAAAATCTTAAATCCTGACAAACACTTTGAAATCGGAAGGACATCCGGAGTAGTTTCAACCACTGGAATAGCATTTGATCGTGAAAAGCAGGACACGTTTGATGTCGTCGTCGAGGTCACAAAAGAGGACCCATCTGAAGAAACGTCACACGTTGTTTTGACGGTGACGGTGGAGGACGTCAATGACAACACGCCCGTCTTTGTGAACCTCCCCTATCATGCCCTGGTTCAGATGGATGCCGAGGAAGGCCAGGTGGTCCGGCAAGTCACGGCAGTGGACAAGGACCATGGTCGCAATGCAGAAATCCATTACGAGCTGAAGGAGCCTCAGAAGCACTTTGACATAAACCCCTCGGGAGAAATCACAATCAAGAAGACCCTTGAGAAGGAATCACTTAACATGGACTTTGTTGTGGTTGTTGTGGCGATGGACGGCGGTGATCCAGTACTGTCTGCAGAAGTGGAAGTCCCAATTAAAGTGGTGAATCAAGCTGTTCCCGTTTTTGAGAAACCCTTTTACACCATTGAAATCCCTGAGAATGTCCAGGTGCACACCCCCGTTCTTCATGTGCAGGCCAGTGACTCTGAGGGCCCTCGTATTGTTTACACCATCTCTGAGGGGGACCCTTTCAAGCAGTTTTCCATTGACTTCAACATGGGAGTCCTTCACGTGGCTCAGCCTCTGGACTTCGAGACGCACCCAGCATATAAATTGAACATCCGGGCTACAGACTCCTTGACTGGGGCGCACTCAGATGTATTTGTGGACATCATCCTAGAAGACATCAATGACAACTCACCGGTGTTTCTGGCAAAGTCCTACTACGCCACAATCTCAGAGGCGTCTGTTATCGGTACATCTGTCCTGCAAGTGGAGGCCAAAGATTTCGACACAGGCAACAATCAGAAAATCTTCTATCAGTTGGTGGAGGAGAAGGGGAAGAGCTCGAGTTACTTTACCATCGACCGAGACACGGGGCTCATTTCGACAGCAAGAGTGCTGGATCACGAGGAGACTGTGCAGCACCAACTGAGGGTCCGCGCCGTGGATGGAGGGGTCCCTGCCCTTTACAGCGATATCGTGGTGACAGTGGATATCACAGACCTGAATGACAACGCACCAGTGTTCGCCGAGCTGGCTTACAAGGCAGCTGTCAGCGAGTTGGCTTCACGCGGACACTTCGTGACCCAAGTCCAGGCCTCAGACGCCGACAGCTCAGACTCAAGCAAGCTGGAGTTTGCTATCGTCTCGGGGAACGAAGACCAGAGTTTTGCCATTGATAAGCAGACTGGCGCCATCGTCATTTCGAACCACCGCCGGCCACCAATGCAGCCGCTCTACCACCTCAACGTGTCTGTGTCGGACGGCGTTTATCGTAGCTCAGCCCTTGTGGATGTCACTATCATTGGAGCGAACTTCCACAACCCTGCGTTCTCTCAGGTGGAATATGCAGTAGAGCTGGTGGAAAATTCCCCCGCCGGTACTTTGGTCGCCGAGGCCAAAGCGACAGACGACGACGAAGGCATGTACGGACAAATCACATATCGCATTATCAACGACATAGCCAAGGACAAGTTCACGGTCAACGAAAATGGTGATGTCTTCACCTTAGAGAGCCTGGACCGAGACAGCGCCATTGAGAAGGTCATTCCCATCTCCCTGGAGGCCAAAGACGGCGGCGGAAAGGTGGGCTTTTGTACGGTGAATGTGGTCCTCACTGATGTCAACGACAACGCACCACAGTTTAGGGCTGCTGAGTACAAAGTCACCATTGCATCAGATGCCCCAAGAGGTACGTCAGTGGTGAAGATCGCCGCCTCTGATGTGGACGAGGGAAGCAACGCCGATGTGGAGTATTCCATTGAAGCCGACGTCGAGAACGTGGTGGAGAACTTTGAAATCCACCGAACATCCGGGGTCATTGTGACGAAAGAAAGCCTCATCGGTCTCGAGGGTGAGCTCTATGCGTTTTTCGTCCGGGCAAAGGACACTGGAAACCCGCCAAAGCATTCAGTTGTGCAAGTATACATCCGCATAGTAGCGCCTGAGACTCCCATCCCCAAATTCGCAGAGCCTCATTATCGCTACACAGTGGCTGAGGACCTACCAATCGGCACAGAAATTGACGTGCTCCAGGCTGAAAGCGAGCAGCAACTTACATACAGCCTCGTGAACGGCAACACTCCAGAGAGCAATGAGAATGAAGTTTTCGTCGTGGACAGGGACACCGGCGCCCTGAAACTTCAGAAGAGCCTGGACCATGAGACTACCAAGTGGTACCAGCTCACATTGCGGGCACAAACCCAGCGCAGCGGCTATGACATCGCTGCGTCCGTCAGTGTCAACATCCAAGTGAAAGATCTCAACGACAATGAACCAGTCTTTGAGTCAGACCCTTACCAGGCAGTAGTGGTAGAGAACCTCCCTGGCGGAGTGCAGGTGATTCAAGTCAAAGCCAACGACCTGGACTCAGGCATCAATGGCCTCGTTCTGTATAGCTTGAACGCCAAGCTCAACTCCCTGGACATCGCCGAGCACTTTGCCATCAACGCCGAAACCGGCTGGTTGACCACCCTCAAGGAGCTGGACCGTGAAAAGCGTAGCGAGTACACCGTCGCCGTCATCGCCACCGATCAGGGCGACAAAGTCCAGCACGCAACAGGCACGCGAGTGGAGGTGACGGTGGCCGACGTCAACGACAACCCACCACACTTCACCGCAGAGGTCTACAAGGGTACGGTCAGCGAGGACGACCCTCCACCCAGCGGCGTCATCGCTATCCTCAGTACCACCGACGATGACTCAGAGGACATCAACAGACAGGTCAACTACTTCATTACAGGTGCGTTACTTTTAGTTTTCGTGGCAATGTTAATCGGGGCTGATGTTAGTTGAGTCAGAGGTAGTATCAGGTGTATAAGGGATGCCACTGTGTGAAGTATAACACCTGACACTGAAAACTAGTGTCACTATTTGGCTAGAGTGTTCTACATCTTGCAAGAATTGGCCGCATGGTTATCGGCTAATGCTAAATAAATTAAATAAGGGTCCAGAGGTGCATGTGAAGTTTAACAGCCGACACTGCCTTCTCACACCCTGTCGTTATCAAGATTGGGATGAGTGTGTGTGCGTGTGTGTGTTGCGCAAGTTTTGTTGGTGTTATCCACTAGTGCTAAAGGAGCTAAGTGGAGTCGGAGGTTGTATCACAGAATGAGATTTCTGTTTTCATATAAATGATTTTTAATGACATGGTAAATGGGCTGTAACTTGGATAGCGCTTTTTTTTTTTTACCTATGGTGCTCAAAGCGCTTCACACTATCACCTCATCTACTTACTGATGACATACCATCAGGAGCAACTCGGGGTTCACTATCTTGCTCAAGGATACTTCGACATGGTCACAATTGCTGGGGATCGAACCCACAACCTCTAGGTTGCGAAGCGACCACTCTACTACTGAGCCACGCCCCATATAGTTATAGCTTAAAACTATTAATTTAGGTAATGGTAAATAAACATTCTTTGGGGTTGTCAATTGTGTTTTTTTTAACAATTTACTGTAGGGCTTGGAAAAGGTATTATTGTGTGGTCTAAACTACCAAAAGTCTTAAATCACTGTCGATATTTTGCCTTTGATTTCTTCTGTTACTCATGGAAAATGTTTCCCAGGCATTTTCAGCATGTAAGCAAAGTGCATTGTATTTTGATCCAACAGCGGGCGATCCCCTGGGACAGTTTGCCATTGAGCATGTTCAGAACGAATGGAAGGTGTCAGTCAGAAAGCCTCTGGACCGCGAGACCACAGACTATTACTTGCTCAACGTCACGGCCAGTGACGGCATCTTTACAACCAAAGCCGTGGTGGAGGTCAAAGTGCTGGACGCCAATGACAACAGCCCCGTGTGTGAAAAGGTAAGGCAGCTTTCTCACCGCTTTCAACACAAATCCTTTCACGGTGGAGTCCAATTTGACGGTCTTTACTCTGCTTTTGCCCTTAGTCTCTCTACAGTGAAAGCGTTCCTGAAAATTCGCCGGCCAGCAGACTCATCCTGCAAGTCTCTGCTACCGATGCAGATATCCGATCAAACGCGCAAATTTCCTACGAGCTTCAGGGAGCTGGATCAGAACTCTTCTTCATTGACTCCGACACGGGTAAGTCGATGGGCCCGAGCAGCAGGTGACAAATGATTTTCCTATTCGGGGGTTTCAAATTGTTCAGACTCAATCAACCTTGGAAAGTTTAAGAAAACTGGCCCCTCTAATGCCAGTTTCACCGATCAACCTGAAACTGGGTTGTCATGTCGATCATACACTAAAAGGTCTCAGGCACCCATGCATGTAATTGAACGGGGCATTTTGGTTGCAAGCAACTATTTTGAAGGCTAAGTCAATGAAAAAGGGGGAATGAAAGTCCGCTTTCTCCACTTGGGTGCAGTGGGTGCTCACATTTCTTGCCATCCTCAGTCTCCGCTGACATAGATAAATAAATGCATGCTTGTTCATATTTGCCATGGCTAAGTAAGCCTTTGAGATGTTGCTGATTATTTGGTGTACAAATATTAAACACGCCACTGACAGTACTTATGTCAGTGTTTTTGCAACTGCTTGTTATTGTAACAACTCTTGTTGCACTGTCTACTCCCGTGATCATAAAAAACAAGAATAACGCTGATCGTTTTGTTTCGTTATCCGCAAGACTTAAATGTTGCTGACTCCGGTGTTATATCTATTTGACACTTGAGTTGTGTTTTTGCTACTGATCATTCACAATCGTAATAACCCTTGTTTTCGTTTTTGCTCAGTCTCCTCAGGCAAAAAAACAAAACAAATAAACCGCGGATCATTCTGATATGGCTAAGGGAAAGTTAGCCATTGAATATGTTGCCATTCTCGATGAGGTACTATTGATCCGGTGCTTGTCTTGCCTTATGAAGAATTAGCAAAGCTTCATCCTTAGCTATTTTAGCTGAGCCGCTTCTCCTCACGAGGGTCTCAGCCGTGCTGGAGCCTATCCCAGCTGTCTATGGACAGTAGCACAAAGACAAACAGTCACTCTCGCTCACAATCACACCAAGGTGCAATTCAGAGTGTCTAATCAACCTACCATGCATGTCTTTGGAATGTGAGAGGAAACCGGAGTACCCGGAGAAAACACACGCAGGCACAGGGAGAACATGCAAACTCGGAACTGAACTGCTCCAGCTTTTGGAAATGCGCTTCATCAGGGGTGCCCATTGCGTCGAAGGGGGTGTCAGCCGATCGCATCACATACAAACTTGTTGCATGCCTCACTGTGCATGCTCAAGGGCGCCAACGAGCAAAATTAGTTGTCTACTCTAAACCTAATATTAAAGTATAAAAACGAAGGGAGCATGTTAGCTAATTATTTCCACACAGCGTAAGAGGAGGATTTTTTAATTGCTTTGGGCTCTGCGTTTCGCACTGGCTGAAGAACTAGCGGGCCAGGGGGAGGCGGGTGATGCGCAAAGGTATCCGCTCGCAGTTTCAGCGCTGGAGAATGACCCGTGGGACAGAGGCGTCGTCCACCACCACAACTGGCAGCCATAGCGCAAGCAATCATGAAGTCCAAGTACCCGTTCCAACATGCCTAATATTCATTGGGAGGTGTGCACAAGGCTCGCTATCAGTAGCTCCTGTCTGGACTCTGTGCTTGATTCAGTCAGCTCAAGTCATCAGTAAAGTAACGACAGACAATGTGCACGAGTTGTATTGTGCAATATGTTTTCTTGCAGTTATGCATGGTATATCAATATATACTTTACCTGTAAAGAATTCTCATTCTATTTTCAAATAAATATATAAACAAGGTAGGTAGATCACTTGGACTTGGTTATTTTATTATTAGCTCGCATGCTGAAAAAGTGTGGGCACCCGTGCGTTATATAAATAAAATAGTATTTTATTGTATTGTTTTGTAACCCTGTACCTCTGCACAGTGAGGCTGACGTGCTAACTGGTCGCCCACTTTCCCACTCCTATCGTAACTAGCGAGGATGATATTAAAGCTCCAATCACGTGTAAACTAAAAAAAATGATCATACAGCATACTGATGAGGTATGAGTAATTTCTGTGCTTATTTGGCTAATCTTATCAATGTGGCGCTTTCCAGGAAATGCTAAATGTTTGCGCGGTGTTTCTCTGACAATGATATGGGGCTATTTTAAATGATTTCTTGCTATGAAATGCTGTTATCTATTTTATTTCTCCAAACACCACACATTCTTTTAACGAACAGCCAATTGTGATCTTTGTTTTTTTTTTTTTTGCAAACTTTAATCTGCATCAGGCACCAGTCCAAATGAAATGTCGCTGTAAACATCTTAGTGACCACTTATTTATTTGCTTGTTCATTCCGTGAGTGTTTTTTTTTTTTTTTTTGCAACCATCCAAGACTATTTCCCTTCGGGCAACATTGGGTGAAAAAAAAAGGGCCATGTCGGCAGGAAAATCCCAATTTGTGCACTTGGGGTGCAATTCATGACAGTTCTACTTGTTGCCTGCAAATAATGCCTTCTGGGAGAGTCCCTAAATCCCACGCTCTATCTGGCTACTATTTGTGTGTGTGTTTTTGTATTATTCAAAATGAAGTTAAAAGCATGAGAACACATTTTGACAATAAGACATCAAGTCCCTAATACTGAAATATGAGTACATGATATTCACTGTTACTTAGGATGTTGTTGTTTGTAAGTTTGTAAATTTTATAACACATTTAAAGATGTCCTTCTGTTAACATCGGAAAACAAAAAAAATTTACTCACCACTAATCAAAATTGTGTCCTTAACGTCGGTGTGTCACCGTCAGGCGAGCTGAAGACCCTGAAGCCCCTGGACCGCGAGGAGCGTGACGAGCACCGCTTCAAAGTGCGAGCGGTGGACGGCGGCGGGCGCTTCTGCGACGCTGACGTGCATGTGGCCGTGCGCGACGTCAACGACAACGCTCCCGAGTTCACCGCCGAGCCGTACGCCTTCACCGTCTTCGAGAACACAGAGACGGGAACCTTTGTGGCCAAGCTGCAGGCCGACGATGCTGACAGCGGTAAGGGACAGTCCTTTCTCCTCCCATGAAGCTGTTAAAATGTGTGAAATTGTGACCATTTCACTGCACAGCACTCTTATCAGCATGTTTGTGAGATTTCAAGAAACCTCAAAACTTCTAAACATAACCACAAAAAAAAAAACATAGAAACGCAAAATTTTAGTCCTGATTATTACTGAGGAACAACAACAAAAGTTAGGCCCCATGATAGACCAATGAAGAAATTACCATCAAAATAAATTCATAATATTTTGAAGTGTTATATAAAGATATAAGTTTTTAAAATACACAATCAGATAAATAGTCAGTTCAAATTCTTAGGAAAAACTAAATAAAATTTAGAAAAACAAACATTTTACAAAAAATCCAAATGTAAATGGACAATTAAAAAAAAGTATATGAGCCACAAAATATATGAAAAGTTTGCAAATACAGTAATCCTTTGTTTATTGCGGGGGATACGTTCTAAAATAACCCGTGAAATCCGCAAAGTAGTCAGCTTTATTTTTTACTATTTTACAATGCAATACTGTATTGCAGAATGAAACAAAAAATAATACCTCTTTTAAGGCCCAAAATGTGTTGCAGAAATAGAAATATTAATGTTTTCTTACAAATAACTAACTTTTTTCACTCCTAGACAACATTACCGCCCATGAGCCAATCAGGATTTACTTAAAAAAAAAAAAGCACTGTAAAAAAATCCGCAAAACAGCGAAGCCGCGATAGGTGAAGCGTGATAGAGCGAGGGAATACTGTATTAAAAAAAGAAAACATTGGTTTAAAAAAAAAAAGGAAAAATATTGGACAAAAAAGTATTTGGTCGTCAGCCATGATTGTTTTGTTTGCTTATTATAAAGGTCAGACTTCTGACGTCTTCTCAGCGTTCTTGAATGCTCCAATAGAAACACACTCGTGATGAGAAAACACATAAGCATTTATATAATAAGAGCCACGGAGGACCGAGATAATAAACTTGAGCATAATGGCCTCTTCCCGATGGGCCACAAATGTATTCCCATTATTACGCTGGTCCGTCTCTGTCTCTTTGTCAGTGGAGAGATGACAGAATCACACATGGGCCTGTTTATCACACGTGGATGTGTGCCCTGATGATGGCCCCGGAAGGTTTTCATCACTGACTGATTAATGACACCTCCCATATTCACGCTAATTCTGTGAAAAATATATTTACACGGAAAATAATTGTAAATTTGGAAGGAAATCCTGAAATATCACAAATATCGGGGGGGATATTGTGCATTTATTATTATCGAGGTAAAATTGCAAAATTTTTGTTCAATCATGTGATAGGAAATGGATGCCGATCACATGATTTTCAGATAATCGGCATCGGCTGAAAAAGACTGGATTTTTAAAATTTATTTCTAATACAATACAATAATAATTTACATAAAAAAGGGCTGAAGGATTATGGAAATAATATAATTGCGTTTTTTTCCCCCTAAAAATTGCAATTATGATATGAGGTGCCATTTGTTTTTTTTCAAGGCCCTTTTCAGCAATCTTTATTACAGTAAACAATCTTAGATTTCTTGTGCATTGTAGAATACTCAGATAAAGGCAAATGAAGCATTCATTAATATGACAGGCAGTTTATCCACTACAATTTGAGTTATAACTTACTCAGTCTTTTTGATGTGCAATTTGGTATAAGCATTCACCACGACAACATAATTCAGCCACACAGTTGTAAACATAAATATAATATACTGATACTACAATGTAAAGGCACAAACTCAAGTGCATATTGCAACAGTGATCTAAACAAATCCGAAGTCTGATTTTTGCTTTAGCCACAGCAATTTATATGCAGCCGTAGTTTTTTTTAAAGTGCTCTTAAAATAAAGTTGTGTTGTTACGCGGAAAAACTAAGAAATATTAGAGGGGGAAAAATTAAATGCCAATAAAAGGTCATTTTAGGCCTAAAACATTTTAGGGAGGAATTAAAAAACAAATATACATTTGGCATAGTTGGTGTGGTGAGTTGTCTTTTTTTTTTCTTTTTTGGGCTTCCAGGGCTCAACGGGGAAGTGGTCTACACCCTGCTGGACTCTGCCGACGGTTGGTTCTCCATCGACGAACTGAGTGGCATCATCAGCCTGGAGCGACCGCTGGACCGCGAGGCGCAGGCCCTCTACGAGCTGGAGGCTCGTGCTGCCGACCGGGGCTCACCCCGCCTGTGGGCGACGTGCCGTGTGCTGGTCTCCGTGCTGGACATCAACGACAATCCACCTGTGTTCGAACGGCGCGAGTACGCGGCCGCTGTGCCCGAGGACGCGGCTGTGGGTGGACAAGTGCTCAGGGTACAGGCCGCCAGCCGGGACCTGGATGCCAACGGAGAGATCGGATATAGCATTGTCAGCGGAAACGAGCACGGGGCGTTCAGCGTGGATCCGAGCACAGGTATCAGACTAAACTGACTAAATTAGATTGCAGGTTCTAGATTTGCGGCCCCACAATTTCACAGATTTTGTTTCGTTGATTTATTCAATTTGTCCTGCCTCCTGTTCATTTTGGGTGCAATTTCTCTTACAGCCACTAGATAGTGGCACACCCAAAAAAATTCTTCAAAAAACCCAGATGAATCACCAATAAGCGTTTGCCAGAGAAAATAAAACAAGAAAAAGAAAGTAGACAAAATTATTTAAAAATGTATTTTTTTGGAAATCAGAGCAGAGGTGATTAAACTACACAGGTTACATAACCATAGAATTTGGGGGTCTAATTTACGCACCGTGTATTAGAGAAAAATACAAAACAAGTACAAAAACTATTTGAGACAAAACAAGATATTTGGAAAAAAATTAATTTGATTCTTATATTTATACAAACACATCCGTTATGGATGTTGCACGAATGTTCTAAAAAAAAAAAAAAAGAGTTCTGAAAATAAAAGATAAAAATAAAGGGAAATTAATGAAATAAACAAAAAATAAAACAACTGAATTAATCTTATATGGAAAATATAAAATAATACTAAAGCTGAGATCTCACTGAGTGTCGATGTCGTCAGTTTCTTAAAAGTTCCAAAATGATCGAAATACTATCTGGTCTCTGATGTTTACATAAGCACATACGCCAGTTTCATTGAAGTCTTTACATTAGGTTTCATTAGCGACTCTAAATTGTCTTTGGATGTTACCCTCTAGACTGAAAATGGTCGCTAGGCGTGAACGGCCACGTGTCAATTCTGTGACTACGATGTTATCCTTTTGCGTTCCTCAGGTGACATCTTTGTGATCGAGCCGCTGGACTACGAGACATCTCACGAGTACTACATCACTGTGGAGGCTACCGATGGAGGCTCGCCGCCCCTCAGCGACATGGCCACCGTCAACATCAACGTGACAGACGTCAATGACAACGCGCCAGTCTTCAGCCAGCACGTCTATGCCGCCGTTGTCAGCGAGGACGCCGAGCTGGGCAGGACCGTCTTGACGGTGAGACCAGCTCCAAAGAATAGACACCATCCCATTTCAAGTCCCAATTCAAGACCGTCTCACTGGAAATTATGTGAATTCTAAGTACATTAAACGATTGAATTTTAAATAACAGTTAAAGCAATTAATTTAGTGCTAATTCCAGCGACTCTTCATCGGGGCATAGGGGTCCAAAGTTTTTGCTGTAAATAGCTGAAATCCACAAGTAATTTGTTTAAAATTGTCGATAGATGCCACAAGATAGTGGCAAAGCCCTTCTGAAGCTCCCAAACACACGTCAATGTAGTTACAATTTTGGTTTATTTAGAGATAAGAAATAAAAATAAATAAGCTCACAAAAAGATTTGTATTTGCTTGAGTAACTTGTAAGGTTTGTGTAAATGTTTGCAAGATAAAAGAATACCACTTTTCGCCCGAATTTCTATAATTATGAAAAAATTTAAATGAATTCATTAATGATATGTTTTCAATGATGATATGTTATCCTAATACGGCACAATACTCTTGTTTTGAAATTTAAAATAACCTTTTCTACATGTATAATTTATTTTCATATGTATGGATTAATACTGTGTCATAAAATTAATTTAAAATAGTATTTTAAGTACTTTTTTTTTTTCTAACTTTCCATTTTTATCATTATTCTTCTCTGCTGATTGACCAGGTGTGGTCACATCTGGTTCCTTATAGTGACAATGATATCCTGGCATCACATTAATTGTCTTTGAGACCAAAGAAAAGGATGCCAGATGTAAGCAATGCGTTTTTGTTTGGCCCTCAGGTGATGGCAGAGGATGCGGACGGACCGTCGTACAACCGCGTGCGTTACACCATCGTCGACATCAACAGCGGCAGCCCCTTCATCATCGACCCTATTCGAGGCGAGATCAAAGTGGCCCGGCAGCTGGATCGGGAACAGGTGAATGTTATTTTTATTGTCTTTAATGTTTATTGAAATTTTAGGATCATTCAAGATCCTAACTTGTCTTTGATGTTAAGGAACACATTCTAAATTGTGATTCGTTAACGACTGAGTGGTCTTTGATGTTGACAAAAATATGTTTGCATTATTGGAGTCGCTAGAGTCTCTGGAGTCTCTAGTCTCGATTGTCTGAAGTTTACGGAAACATGCAGTGGCAATTGACTTTTTTAAAACTAGATTGTCTTTGATGTTGACAAAAACATGGAATTTTGGGTCGTTTAAGACTAGATGTTTTTTACTGTATAAACAATTATATCAAGGTTGTTGTAAAAGCTACATTATTTTTTATGTCTCCGTACTGCACATTAGCAACATTGAAGTTACTAAATTCTCTCTGGTATTTGTGGAAAAACTGTAGATTTCTTTTGTATACAAAACAAATGTTTATGGCTCTTTTGAGACTATATGGTCTTTGATATATAAAAGATGGTGTCATGGTTGTTGAATAACCTAGATTGTTTTGATGTACGTAATTAATTTTCGGGTCATTTGAGACACAGATTGACTTTGATGTTTGTGAAAGCCCTTTAGAATGTCTTTGGATGTCGGTTAATTACTTTAAGGCTAGATTGTCTTTGATGTTTATGATAAATTATGTCAAGTTCATTGAAGAATTTAAAATGTCATGAAGTGTGTATATTAGGGTCAATTAAGACACAAAATATTCTTTGGACGTTTAGGCAAACATGTTTTTGTTCCGCCTTCTATACAAACAAAAAGCAGTATGGAAAAAGGATGGATGTGTATATTGTCACTGTCGTGTGAAAAACACATGACCAATTTTGTGTTTTTTATTTATTTTTTTTAATTTCACATAATGGGATGTCTGTAACTCAATAAATTAATTCACGTTAAAATAAAAAATTAAAAAAGGGCATTTTCACAGGACAGCGGCCATATGTCCTTTTTCATGTTTGCCATTCCAACCAATGCATGACAATGCTGTTCTCCAGACATCAGGGTACACGCTGACAGTGCTGGCCGTGGACAACGGCACACCCCCGCTGTCCGGCAGCGCCGTGGTCAACGTGGACATCTCCGACGTCAACGACAACCCGCCACTCTTCTCCGAGGCCAACTACAGCCTCATCATCCAGGTCAAATACTTTAAGCAACCCGGCATCTTGTGGCACATCTTCTTCAGGAGCACAGTTGTTAATCGAGACTATAATGCTTCAAAATCAAAGAAATAGCGGCGGCGTGAAATAGGAAGCGTGACACAGCGGTGTCTCGAGATACGAGTTTAATTTGTTCCTGGACCATGTTTGGAACATAAAACTCTTGTATTTCAAATCATCGTTCGCCATAAAAATAAATGGGGAATCACATTCATCTGTTCAGCTTTAATTACCATTCAATGGGTATCCAAAATAATGCTCTTTTAATTTGATTTATTGTTGGTTAATTATTGCATCTACCATAATTAAAAAACTGAAACGTTTTTTTCACACTTTCTGGAGACGCAGCTCGTCTCTTGGCTTCTCAGTACAGCAGTAGTATTAGTCATTTTTATGGAAGATAAAGGATATATGTATGTGAGGCAAGTGGACTCGCACCAGCAAGCAACTGCTTCTAACCATATATAACCCTAATTAGTTTACAGCTTGGATTCTTTAAGGTATGTAGAAATGAATATGATACAACATTCAACTTTGATTAAACTTTGCAGCGTGTAGCAGCATTTCTGAGATGTTGCAGTTTAAATTGAAGGCAAATATAAGAGGTTGTGAAATCGAGTACGGTAGTAAATTAAGAAAATGCACTGCGCTAAAGAAAACTAGAATAAACACTCGTATTGTTTTTTATTCAATATTTTTTTATGGAAAATGCTTGTTGCCGTCGATCCCCCACTAATTACGGGTTTGTGGGGGTTTGAAAAAAAACCTAATACGATATTGCTGTCTATAATTTTATTTTCAGTGCTTTAATAATGGCCGTCAATTTTCTTGATTTTCGCCATCTCCCGAGCCCCTGCGAATAGCGACGGTCCACTGTATTGTTGTATTATCTGTCTGTGTTCCTGTACCGGTTTTGCTCGGATAGCCGTTCATTTAACAATATGAGTCCAAATATGCTCGTTGTTAGCCCGCGTGACTATTGAGTTTCCCAATATATTTTAGCCTTTAGTTTGCTATGTGATTGTTTGAAAAACAAAAAACATTTGAAATACAAAACCTTTAGTCTCTTTTTGGAAGAATATTTACTCATCTTATCTGCCAAACTGCCTCTTGTTGCGCAATGAGGTGAATTGAGAATTGGGATATGGCCGGTGTGTGAAAGATGAACTGCAATATATTGGGATTTCACTTCATGTCCCGAATTCCCTAGTTGTCACTGTTCCATCATGTTGTTCCCACGTCAAGATTGCTCTCGTCTTTCCCACAGGAGAACCAAACTCAGGGCACCAGTGTTCTCCAGCTCCAAGTGTCTGACCGGGACGCCTCCCACAATGGGCCACCCTTTGCCTTCTCCATCGCCGCCGGCAATGCGGCCGACGCCTTTCGTATTGACCAGCACGGAGCGCTGCTCTTGTCGGGGCCTCTTAGCAAGAGAGTGAAGGAACACTACCTGCTTCAAGCTCAGGTCCGATTTTCTGCGCTAACTCCCTTTTCATTTTGCGTTGGCTTATCCTTCCTCGTTCTTTTTTTTTTTCTTTCTTTTTTTTTGGGGGGGGTGGCCTTCAAAAATGTAAAGGACCACTCGAGACAAGCATAACAAAAACAATGTTGTAAAGAAAAAAAATAGGATATATTCAAACTGGAAGGAAGAAAGTTGTAAATGTAATTGAACAAATGAATTAAGATGATATGTTGAATGCAACATGGAAGGGAACGTCCATCTGTGATCAAGTTGCGAGGGTCCACAGTAAAAGCGAGCGTGAATTGTGTGCCAAGCTAAGGGACAGAATGAGAAGATGGAATGATGAAACGGACGTGTGATGTCTTTTCGGAAGTTGCCATTGAGTCAGCAATTTTCCTTCCAACTGGGCTGTTTCACCATCTGCGTCTATATAGTTTATACTTTGTGAATGCCAACAGTGCCCTCTGCAGGATATAGATAAAAAAAAAACAAAGCAAATAAAAGGTCCCTGCGGATCCTTTAAAAGGCTGTAAAGGCACTGAACCATCCATCCATAAAATGTCTTCAATCGAGCGCTTCAAAGTCTTAAAAAACTCACCTTTTTATGGATAGTATCGTCTCATTTTCTGAATTATTGCTGAATATTTTCTCACATGAAACATTTGCATGTAGAAGGCTCTCTGTGATAATGATTGCCGTCTTTCAAAATATCGCATAAAAAATGAAAGAATACTGTATAGACATGCTTGAAAGACAAATACAGCCTTATCAAAGTTGTAGCATATAGACAACACCAATGTTCGATTCTACTTTTATTCAAACCAATATCGATACGAGTATTCACTCTTTGAGTCCCCACAGACGCCGAGGACCAAAGTACTTTTGACTTCATTTAACACAATGACAAAACATTGTGAACAAAGACCTTTCTTTCTGACGAAGATGATGATTCGCCGATGCGTTGATTTATCATTTTTAAAGCAATGAACGAGTTTTGTCAAGTATGTATATAGTGGTACATTGAATACGAGAGCTCCAATTTACATGTTACCAGTAAGTCAATACAAAATCAAAAGTAGAGGACTTCATGTTTATGAACGCAGTGTTTGACTTCCAGGTGTCCGACAGCGGCAAACCTGCGCTCTCCTCCAGTGCCTTCATCAGTGTCCGCGTCATTGAGGAGAGCATCTACCCGCCCGCTATCCTCCCTCTCGACGTCTTTGTGTCCACCGCTGGCGACGAGTACGCGGGCGGCGTCCTGGGCAAGATCCACGCCACCGACCAGGACGTCTACGACACGTTAACGTACAGCTTGGCCCCATCCTCTGCCGCGTCTTCGGCGTCCTTTTCCGTCTCGGCGTCGGACGGTAAAGTGATCGCACTGCGGCCACTGGACGCCGGCCACTACCCGCTCAACGTGACGGTGACGGACGGGCGCTTCACGGCGGCAGCCGATGTCAACGTACATGTGCGGCAGGCGGCCCGCCAGGCGCTGGACAACTCCATCGCTGTGCGTTTCGCCAGTATTGCGCCCGAGGAGTTCATCGGAGACTATTGGCGGAACTTCCAGCGGGCGCTGAGGAACATCGCTGGCGTGAGGAGGAGCGACGTGCAGCTGGTCAGCCTGCAACCAGAGCAGGGAGATCTTGACGTGCTGCTGGCGCTGGAAAGATCTGGAAGTCCCTACCAGTCTCAGGAGGTGAGTGTCTTTTAAAAAAAAATAATAATCATTATTCAGCAAGATTTTTTTTTGTTGCTGACAAACTTGGTCCATGCTTCAGACCATTTAGCAGTTTTTAAAAAAAGAGTGGAGATGTGAATATTTACAGAAGTCGATTTTCATTGTGTGCCCTAAATTTTCTGCTTGATTTCCGGTTAGGGGTCAATTGTGCTGCTAGTAAAAAAAAGTTCAATCTTTTAAAAAAAAAATTACTTGACTTTTCTTTTGACTAAATTTGTAATCTAATGTAAATAAGTAATATGTTTTATTTTTTCTTGAAAATGTGATTTTACAAAGTTGAATGTGTATTTTAGGAGAATTTGACAATAATATACTGCATAATAGGTGGTGCTCATTTCTATAATTTTTTTTCAATGGGTCGAGATTTTATGAGATTTTTCCAGATTTTACAATAATCTGCTAATATAGTTGTTTTAGCCAAACAAATATCTAGAATTTTTTTTTTATCCTCTGAAAATTGTCATATTTTGTCTTTTTTTAAAAAATAAAATCGAAATATCTCCTTTTCTGAAATTTAATTTTGACAGAAATATCATTTTCTAGAAGAAAAAGCAATCTGACAAGATTCTTATATTGTATATAATATATAATAAGATATATTTCGGGTGGTGTTTATATTAAATTCGTTTTTTGATTGAATTTAATTAATTGCATTTTCTGATCTAGCCAGAATACGAGCAATTTTTCAAGAGAAAAAAATAAATATAATTATAATTATATATTATATTTATCAGGTTTAAAGTATTTTAAAAATGTCTTCCATCTCATCTCGTCTTGTCTTTTTTCTCAGGTGGTGTTCCGCAAACTGAACTCGTCTGCGGGCGTCATCGAGGAGATGACGGGAGTGCGCATCGTGCGCGTGGCTCAAAAGCTTTGCTTGGGCATGGACTGCCCGCTGCGCTTCTGCGACGAGGTGGTCTCGCTGGACAGGGCGTCCATGTCCACCTACAGCACCGCACGCCTCAGCTTCGTCACGCCGAGACACCACAGACACGCCACCTGCCAGTGTGAAGGTCGCTCGTTATACACACACACGCACACACACACACACACGCAGGATGGAAAATGGCGCAGACCACATGTATGACAACACCTTATGTTCTGGCATCTTGCAGGTGGCAATTGTCCCGTGCTGAACAGCGTTTGTGATAACAGCCCTTGTCCGGAGGGTTTGGACTGTGTGGCCGATGCGCACCGAGACACCAAGTACACGTGTGCGTGTCCTCCAGGGAACAAAAACAAATGTTCAGGTAAGACGGTGCTTCTCAAATAGTAGGGCGGGCAGAGGGGGGCGCGTGTGCGACCCTGGGGAACATGCTTTTTTTTCCCACCTTACTACAATAAAGTGTAATTGCGTATACACTCCAGTAGTTGGCAGCTGCGCTCTTATTGCCTATTGTGCACCGCAAGTATTAACTCTGCAGTGTAGGTTTGGTTTGCAAACGAAAATGTTATTATTTATAATTGCGCCGGGGTGGGGGCGCAAATTTCTTTTTTTTCTTTCTTTTTTTTTTTTTTTTGTTTGTGCAGGGTGGCGTAACAGAAAGTAATTAAGAGGCACTTAGGTAACAGAATGCCCTAAAGCCGAATCACAACCCGAGTCCTCAGCCTAAACCTTAATAACAAGCATAACCCAACTTCCGGAACACCCCCCTTTATTTCTGGAGCAGTATTTCCTTTTCAAAAAAATGGAAAAAAAACAATCACGTGAATTGTTGTGTTTTTCTTGGAAAAGACTGAAGAGACACAAATGTTTTTTTAGAATTAAGATGCAACATCTCAAGAATAAAGTCGTAAGGTCACGAGAAATTATAGTTGTAATGTTATTCAGAAGTACATCAGCCTCACAAGAGTTTGAGGGATCGAATCCGGGCTCTGGCCCTCACCTGAATTTTAGCCCTTACCACAACTTACTAATTACTAATATTTACTACTTAGTAATTACTTATAACGATACTTTTTAAAACAACTATAACAGATTTCTGTTATTTACGACTCTGGTGATCTTATAAGAGTTTTTCTAGATACAATTGTATTTTTAGGAGGGTAGACATTTCCTATATTTTGGGTACGTTAATGTTTAGAAATAGAAATAGAAATCCCTTTATTGTCATTGTACTCAAGTGTGCAACGAGATTAGAGGAAAAACCGACAAGAAGTCTATTCTATTCTGCCTGACAGTTCTGAGGTTGGGGGTTCAATTCTGACCGGAATCTTAGGCCTAACCATTCCAGTGATCTTTGGAGGATCTTGGGAGAAGTTTCCCGGGCAAATAGGATGCAATCTTATTTGAAAAAGTCGTACTTTTAATAGATTTTTGTATTTCTGAGAATAATAATATTTAGAGCAGGAATCCTCAATCGTGTTCCTTGAGTGCCAGTGTCGTTCTCGATGTAACACACCTGATTCAAAAGAGCAGGATAATTATCTAGCTTCTGCAAACCTTGCTGATTATCTGATCACTTGAATCTGGTGTGATGTAGCAGGGAGAGATGGAAACAGGCCGGACACTGGCCATCGAGGAACAGGATTGAAGGGTTGATTTCGAGTATGTCGATTTTGTTCAGGAATGTTAGTACAGTATTTATCGGAAAAAGGTGTTCTTCACAGTTTATTAGGCATGTTGGGTGAGTGGTTAGCACATTGGACTCACTCTTATCTGAATCCTAACCCTAGCCACTACCCCTACTTGCACTCCTATTCTTAGCTCTTGGCCCCTACCTAACTATTTGACCCCGATCCTAACACCAGCCCCTAATTTTTGTTCAGACGGCCACTCATTAACATTCAGTGGCAGTGGCTACGTAAAGTACCACCTGATGGAAAATGACAACAAGGAGCAGATGAAGCTGTCCCTGCGCCTGCGCACCTTTTCTGGACACGCCACCGTCATGTTCGCCAAGGGCACCGACTACAGCATCCTCGAGGTGTGTTTGTGGCATTTGCAATTTGTTCTGTTTCCAGATCACAAGGATGTCAGTGGTCCTCTTAGAGCTCAAAATGTCTATTTAAAAACAGCTCGTTCACATGAGGAGCTATGGGAATTTGGTGATGGGTTGGAAAATTAAAATAACAGAGTTATTTTCAGGCTGGGAGGGAAGCACAGAGCACTTTTCCACACATTCCACAATAGGACATGCTGCTTGCCAGACTCCAAAGGGAAAATTTAAGGAAAAGCTTTGGAGGATGTCACAATGTCACATGCACGTGTCACACAATGTCTGCAAGTACTAGGACAACTTCAGGATGTGGGAAAAAAAACGCACCGATTGGTGCTTTGAATTGAGTTCTTCAACATAATCTCTTCTTGTCTGGTTGGGCAGTCTTATGTGCCAGACTCCGTAGGAAAATGTTTGATTTAAAGAACACCTTGCAGATATTGTACTATGTTCGACATCAAATTATGATTCATGTTGGGGAGTTTGATTGCTGCCATGTCTGAACAAGTAGTGGGACATTTGGCCACTTAGGGGCTAAAAATTACAGATTGATTTTCACCATCTAGGGTATTTTTAATGGGCCTCTTCTAAAATGGTTAGGATAGTTTACATGCCAGACTCCAGAGAGAAAATGTTCAAATGACACAACGTGTCATTTCAAAATGTATGCTCGAAATGGAGTCAAGACTAATGCCAGGCAGCTGATTGGCACAGTAGCTACAAACATATTGGGCCACTTGTCCACTTCGGGGATGGACAAGTAAGACCTCCTCTTTGGTTCCATCCAACAGATCGTGAACGGTCGCCTGCAGTACAAGTTCGACTGCGGCAGCGGCCCCGGCCTGGTGTCGGTCCACAGCGCCACGGTGAACGACGGCGAATGGCACTCAGTCACCCTGGAGGTGGACGGCAACTACGCCAAGCTGGTGCTCGACCGCGTGCATGGCGCCTCGGGGACGGCGCCGGGCACCCTGCGCACCCTCAACCTGGACAACAGCGTCTACTTCGGTGGCCACGTACGCCAGCACGCCGCCTCTGCTGCCCGCCACGGGCGCAACCTGCCTGTGGCCAATGGCTTCCGTGGCTGCATGGAGGCCATTTCACTCAACGGCCAAGAGCTGCCCCTCAACACCAAGGCGCGCCGGGCGCATGCTGTCATGGAGGCCATCGAAGATGTGGCGCCGGGTTGCACGCTCACCCCGCCAGAGAGTTGCTCCAGCAATCCCTGCAGTAACGGCGGTGTGTGCAACCCCAGACCGAATGGAGGTATGTTTAGCTAAATGGTTTGTGAGAAATGTGAACCACAATGCTGTAGATGGAAAGAGCTATAACTTTTATGCTTCTGCACCTTTTGACTTCCGTTGGTAAAATGTTTATTTTCAGGAAAATCTTGACAAAATATGACAAATAGGGCTGGAGGAAAAAAATAGGATGTGCAGTCACCATGATGGCAGATAAGCATTTCCAGTTTTACACTGACAATGACTACCCTCTATTGGTGGAAACTTGATACTGCAGTCAAGCAATGAGCTTTTGCCTCGCAGGAGTCACCACGGAGATAACATTTTTCATGCCAGGCAAAACACCTGGCCAATCAAAATATAATATATTCAATTGTTTTTCATATCAAAGTTTTTTTTTTTTTTTTTTTTGGGTGGAGTTCTTCTCAATCCACGATAGTGTCTTAGTCGGCCATTCTGCATGCTAGACTCAGTTGGAAAAATATAGAATTTTAGGAAAACCTTAGAAGACATTACAGCACAACATGTGTTCTTAATGGAGTCAAACCTCGTCTGCAAAATTATCGGGACCCTGGCCATTCAGGGAAAGGAAAAACGTCCATTGTTGTCCTTGGCGGACATTCTCCTATTACTATATCGAGTAACACTAATAGGAGTGCGTTGGGTTAATGTGCTGGTTATGCACACTCAACATTTTAAAAGGGTCGTAATCCTTCGTCAGCCGCATGAATCATTCGACGCTTTAGCCATCAGCCTAATTAAACAAAAACCGCATGCTAAGCAGCAGTGGAAAAATTGCGTGAGTGAATGAGGGGAAGGGAGATCAGTGGCGCGTTCAAAGAAAAATATGCTGATTGCAGTCTTATTGGACTTCCTCAGGCTACTTCTGCAAATGTTCCGCTTCTTTCATGGGCGCCCACTGCGAGATGGCCATCAGCCCATGTACCTCCAACCCGTGCTTGTACGGGGGAACCTGCGTACCCCGAGGGGACGACTTCTACTGCCAGTGCAGAGGACAGTACTCGGGACAGAGGTGAAGTCATTTAAATCTAAATACAGCCCAAAGAATATGAGTGCATTATAGTTTGGGCAGTATCATAATTTTCTGCACAATTCATACTTTTTGTTTGGACCACAGGTGCCAGATGGGTCCATTTTGCACGGACAACCCGTGTAAAAACAGCGGCAAGTGTATCGACAGTCTGGACGGGCCGGTGTGTGAATGCGAAGCTGGTTTCCAAGGAGACCGGTATGTAAAACATGATGTCAAAAAAATATTACTGACTGATAGATCGGTTGGCCCATTCAATCGGCCAATATCAAAACTGGCCAAAATTACCAGATTTATTTTATTTATTTTTTTTTTACAATATAAGATAAAGATAATGACATATAAGCACTCCTTCCCCCAAATATGGAAGATACAGTAGTTCATAATAATGCTTTTATTGTGAAATGTGCGGGAAGGCGTTGTGGGAAAACTCATTAACATATAAGGTTTAGGTTAGCATTTGAAAATACATTAGAAGCAAGAATGCTAAGCCAGTTTCGGAAGAAGAAGTAATTGTCTTTTTAATGTGACGTCATGAAGATGGCTCTACTACATGAAAAAAAGTTTTGGAAGAAGCAGGCCACTCGAAAACCAAAACAAACAGCAAAAAGGGATGGATGTCTGTATTTCAAGCCACAGATTCAGAGACTTAGCAAACTTTTCACATTACTTTTTCCAATTTTAGCTTTAGTTATTTTGTTAGTTTTTATGAACTATAATCACCTTGCTCAGGGTCGATCCAAAAGGTTGCAAACTGCATCTAGGGTAGTGTGTTCAATTGAAGGAAAACATTGATGTTCAAATGTGGTCATCAAGTGGACTCAGGAGTTTTTCTGGTTCAGATGCCTGAGCGACGTGGACGAGTGCGCGAGGAGCCCGTGCTCAAATGGCGGCCAGTGCCATAACACGTACGGCTCGTACAAGTGCAACTGTTCTCTGGGCTTCGCCGGACCCACGTGCGAGCTCGTCGCCGACGTCCGCAACGACTTTGTGTCCACCTCTTGGAACATCGGCCTGGAGGAGGTGGTGGGCATCGTGGTCTTCGTCTCCAGCATCTTCATCCTGGTGCTCTTCTTTGTCATCCTACGCAAGAAGGCGTGCCGCGCCAAGTCCAAGACGGAGGATGATGATAAGAGAGGCGGTTCCAGTGTGCCGCACTCCTTCCTCCAGAGGCCGTATTTCGACGTCAAGTTCAACAAAAACGTCTACTCGGACATCCCGCCGCAGGTGCCCGTGCGGCCCATCTCGTACACGCCCAGCATCCCCAGCGACTCGCGCAACAACCTGGACCGTAACTCCTTCGAGGGCTCGGCCATACCAGAGCACCCGGAGTTCAGCACCTTCAACCCGGATGCCGTGCACGGCCATCGCAAGACGGTGGCCGTGTGCAGCGTGGCGCCCAATCTGCCACCGCCTCCGCCTTCCAACTCGGTGTCTGACAGCGACTCCATCCAAAAGCCCAGCTGGGATTACGACTACGATGGTGAGTTTGTCCGCTGATCGTCATTCTGGAGGCACAGATATGTATAATTGTCTAACCCGTTTCCAATCGAAAAATATCATGTTGTAAGGTATTTAAAAAAATAAATATATATATATATATATATATTTTTTTTTTTTTTAAAGCGCTCCCCCCACAGTCACAAATCGGTGACATATTACAGGAAACAGGGCGCACGAACCAGTGCCAAACTAGTTAAAATAAAAAAGTGTCTCCCTCCCAATTGAGCCGTTCACACTGTCAAAGAAAAAAATCAGGTACAGGTTGCATACGGGCCAAAAAAAAATCCGATCTAGGTCGCATTTGCCTGCAGTGTCGGTCGGATATTGCACGGCCGTCATGAAGATTGTCGGTCGCGTAACTTGAGGACTTCCTGATTTGGAATTATGAATTCAGTTAAAAATAACTACCATGGTAATTTAGTTTGATTGTTTTTTTTTAATCTGAAAATGCAAACTTGTCTTTCAAATTATTTTATTGAATTTTTTTCAAATCTGTTTTGAATTTTTTTTTTTTTTTTACTAATTTTTTCCCCCCGATTTCCAGAAAAAATTGAAATAATAATTCTCTTTAAATATCATGCAGTCTGTATTTGAATATGTTGCTTTGCATCTCTGCCCTGCAGCCAAAGTTGTGGACTTGGACTGCGTGACCAAGAAGCCTGTGGAGGAAAGCGCATGTCACCCTTTCAACACCAGGGGGAGCATGTCCGAAGTCCAGTCACTCAGCTCCTTCCAGTCCGAGTCGTGTGACGACAACGGTACGCAGCTTACTCACCTTTGAACCCTCATAATTAATTCTCACCTTGTGCTTTTCTTTTGATACCTTGTTGTTGTTCTTATGTTACGCTAACTTGTTCTCTGGCCTCTCCAATGGTGGTGGCTTCCTGTGTCACATGTTGTGTTTTTTCTTTTTTTTTTTTCACTCTTTCCTTCTTATTGCTGCGGGGCTCAGCTCCCATATGGATCAAATCAGTCCACAGGTCCAGAACACGCTTTTAGAATAAAAAAAAAAAAAGAAAGGCCTGTAAGTTCCAAAGCTGTTGGAATTCTCCTGGGATGAAACAAAAAAAAAACAATTGCATGATGTCTTTTTGTCATAACCACGGCAACCATGTTATGTTTTAAAGTTCTCGCACGCTGATTATTGTATTGAAGCATGCCTCCCTTTATTTGTTTTTGTTAAAGCAAACCTCAAGGAACGTATTGCAATGGTACTCAGTGTTCTGCTCTCCCATTCATCCATCATGTCTCAATCCAATACAAGACTCCTATCAAAAAATCTGCATTTTTAACATACTTCACTTTACTCACTTTTCAGTATTGATTTCCAACATTTTAATCATTCAGACACTCATTTACGGTGTTGTGCAACTACTGTTCAGCAACATAATGAGAGCGGTTTGTCAATTCTCTGTGGAACTATTACGCAACGAAGACGTCAATTTAAAATTAAAAGTGAAGTGAGCTTTGTTGTTTTTTGATGCAGATGCAGAATAAGACCTCCTTAAAAAAGTCAGGGGTTTTAATATATTTAACAATGTTCAATTTTAGGTGTTGATGTGGTACTCAATAGCAGTAATGTGCAACTGTTCTGTGTCGTAATGAGAGCTGTAGGCCATATTTTCAAGACATTATCAACCAAGAAAGAGGTCAAATTGGGATTTGAAAAAGAGCATTCTCATTGTTAAAGAAAAGGTGATTTTTGATAAAAGTCTTGTGTGCTTGTTATCAGATTGAATTGTCATTCATCATCCTCCAAAATGAAAATGAGCCTTAAAATTTAATTCACGGGACATTAGTATCTCATTCCCCCAAATACCCCTCTCATTTGGGGGGCGGTGGGGTGGTGGGGGGGATGCCTTCAAATCTCTGGGAAATTCCGCTCCAAAGTATGTGTGTATTGTATAGCTCTAGTACCTCGTAGTGTGTCATTATATCATGTTGTAAATCCACAACCTCAACACCCTTTAAGTGTGTCACCAACGGGGATGGGCATTCATTCATTCTATTCAATATAATTTTTTTCATTAGCAGCCAGGAAACGTTAAGAAAGTTAACAATTGTCAGTTAGTCTAAATTAAATTGAATTTGGGAAAAGCAGAATTGACAGGCTGGTCATAATGGAAAAAAAAAATGTTATTACATGCACATAATTATTATACCAAAAATGCTAAACGTCTTCACAATGGATTAGCTCTATAGATCGGCGCTATTAATATTAGTACATTTTGGATTTTGGTAAAAAAATCCACAAAATATATTTAAAAAAACATTGTGCCCACATTTAGCGGCCATCTGCCATTGTGACTTTGTTAGAAACACCAATATTCTGTGTTAGCATTAGCGTCACATTCCCTCCATCTGTATTGTTTAAATCATTTTTTGTCAGCATTTCTTCTAATGCTGGATCATCTCTCCTCTTGCAAGCCTCCATAGTGACTGTCATCCACTTTGTCAACTCTGTGCTTGACACGGTGGAAGGAGAAGGTACCATTTTTCTCTTTGTTATTGTTGTCGTGTGGCTAGCAGAGTCGCCATTTTCCCTATCTAGCTCTCTAACATGTACAAAGAAAATCTCTAGCAGTCTTTAGGAAAATGGCAACCCTGCCAAATTAGCCCTCCACGTGTTTTGTCGCCTTCTCCAAAACTCCCGTGTCCCACTGTTGTGTTAGCTTTTTAGCG
This sequence comes from Idiotropiscis lumnitzeri, assembly GCF_059441095.1. Taxonomy (NCBI): domain Eukaryota; kingdom Metazoa; phylum Chordata; class Actinopteri; order Syngnathiformes; family Syngnathidae; genus Idiotropiscis; species Idiotropiscis lumnitzeri. Next base: position 6,573,878 of record NC_142398.1, read on the forward strand.
TCCTTTGCCATTTTTAATGTGTTTTCTCTTTCTCCTCCTCCTCTTCTTCATGGATTCTTATTAAAGAGTCTATTTTGGCTCGTGAGCTCAAGAACACAAGAGGTGACTTTTTCTTTGATGTTTACGTGTTTTTGTGGGTGTGACGCTGCTAACCACTAACCGTAAGCTTGTTATGCTTTTTGTGTACTGCCAAAGTGTGGTGTTATGCTTTATTAGCGTTTCTCACGCATGGTTTGGTGGTCTTAGCTTTAATGAATTCTGTTTGGTAACTAATGTTTTTTTTATTGTTGCCGCTAAACTTTATAGTTCAGTTCACGTCAAACAACTTGAAATGCTTGTACGGCCCGTTGGCGGGATGGCACCAGCTATCAGTTAAGACAGAGATGTAGTAGTCTGTAATAGAAAAGAAAAAAAAAATTCTATTGTAATATGATTGTTTTGTTGTTGTTGTTTTTTTTGTTTTGTTTTTTTCTTAAAAAATGAACAATGACCTGAGTAACAATCTACTTAATTTCTTAGTACACAATAAAATTAATAAATTAAAAAAATCGTAAATGTACTGCCGATCATCGTAATACGCTTTATCTGAAACGAGCAATTTTTGGATTTGTTTTTGTGTTTTATCACCAGGTGACATCACAATTGTAGTTAGGTTGTCGTCGGAATGCCATCATGTGCTATTAATAAACAATTTGTGTTGGCATGTTTTTCAAAGTTAGCAAAAAGTAAACAAAACAAAATCACAAACCAAACACGTTTCTTTTTTTCTTTTGTTGTTAGCCACGTTTCCACCATTGGGGCAGTAGTTAAGTTTCAAAACTAAAGAGCGGCACACTTTAAGTCAACAGCCACCTCAGATTTCCAAAAAGCGAAATGATTTGTTAATATTTCACACAATTGTTCAAAATGGCTGGCAACTAGTTGAGAGTGTCCCCCGCCTACAACGCGAAGATAGCTGGGATAGGCTCCAACACCCCCCATGACCCTTGTGAGGAGAGACGGCTCAGATAATGTATGAATGGATTTTCAAAATGGCAAAATTTCATACACCAGTTCCACATTATTCCAATTTCGGGACTTTTGACGGGAATGAAAATCAAATTTGCCAAAATGTACTCGTGTGTTACATGGCCAGACGTCAGTGCTGTTATTAATGAACATGCGTTTGTGTTGTTGCATGCTTATTGCCAAGAAAGCAACGACATAAAAAATGTTCAACAAAATTTCATATTCTGCGCTACATTTTAAGGTCGCCTAACATATCCAAATACAAGCATCCAGGTGCACCAATATCAGTTATTTCGCACATTTGTAACTTTTTATAATAGAAATGTAAAAATAGAAACGTAACGAAGAAAAGAAAAAAAAAAACGTTTTTTTTTTTTCTCATAATGTAATGTTATTTTTAAAATTATTCCCTCCATCTTGTCTTGTCAACCAATCAACCAATCAACAGACAGCACAATGTTATCTGAACTGTTCCAATTATCCTAAACATAATTTATAAATAAATATGTGAACCAAACTTATTATTTTCATTATAGTTTGTTGTTAGCTACATTCTAAAAAACTATTGCGGTACATCAATATCGGCAACTTAAAAAAAGTGCAAATTGAGCTGTACAAATTCTGGAATGATCAGAAACGTGTTTTTTATTTGTTCGTGTGGTGTGACCGGATGTCGTCAGAATCCCTGTTTTGTTATCTTCAGGATGTTGTCGAGTGTTCAGAAAAGTTACATGCTTTTCACGGTTAGCAAAGGTTAGCATCGGAATGTTAACGTTAGTGTTTTATTTGCCCATCCAGGATACCACTGGGACACGTCTGATTGGATGCCGAGTGTCCAGCTCCCGGGAATCAAGGAGTTCCCGCAGTACGAGCTGGTGGAGTCGCCTCCCGCCACTTTGTACAGCGACCCAAGCGCCATGGACACCGACTACTATCCGGGTGGCTATGACATCGAGAGCGACTTCCCGCCGCCGCCCGATGACTTCCCGTCCGGTGACGAGCTGCCGCCACCGCCGCCGCCCGAGTACGGCGACACGCTGCGCTCCGCTGCCACCGACGGGATCCGCCGCCGTCCCGCCCTGCCGGAACTGTACAGCCTCGGCCAGTACTTGGGCCCCCGGGGCGACAGCGACACCGCCCCGCCGTCCTCCACCGCGGCCACCGACGGCTTCCCTGCGGGTCGGGACTTTGACGACATGTCGCTGTCGCTGTACGCATCCACCGCCTCCTGCTCGGACATGTCGGCGTGCTGCGAGGAGTCCGAGGCTATGATCAGCGACTACGAGAGTGGCGACGACAGCCATTTTGATCGGCTATCCATCCCGCCGCTGGGCTCCCAGCAGCACACTGAAGTCTGACACTGGATCCCCACAAAAAGTGCCTGAAGCCGCCCCGCGAGCCCTCTATATATATATATATTTTTTTTTGCTCATACGCCTGGTACGATCTGAGTCCACAAGGTGATGTTTGGACTTATGCATACTTGCCAATCTCGCGTATTTTATTGTGCCACATTTCTCCTGTTAAAGTTTCTCTGTATTAGCTCGCAACTTGAGACGGGATGTTTGTGACATACTTGCCAACCCTCCCGTATTTGACTTACTTCCTCCCACCCAGTTTCACATTTCTCCCCCGAGTTGCGGTTGCTAAAAACGTGATGAACAAACTGAATTGGACATCCTTCTACAATCATCAACTCTATCTTGGAAAACTGATGTTTTAACTAAATTTAAGTTTTGCAAACATTTCAACTGTTTTTTAACATTCTGTAACCCCTCCCTATTTCACCATGTTCCGCATTTGATGTGTCTCCCGTATTTTCTACGATGTTTAATGTTTACAAAAGTTTGCAATTTGATCTGAGACTGGTTGCGACCAAGCACAAATCTCCAGCGGTGATGTCATTGCTTCAATATTTCTCCTGGACTGCCAAGAGTTGCCCGGAATTTAGCGAATTTAGACCACATGTGTCAAACTGATTTTTGTCATGGGTCACATCATACTTTATAGTTACGGTTTCCCTCCCTGTGAGAATGTATGATATACATCCTTTATACATGATATACACAACCAATTAATGGATAACTGAATTTGAAATCACAAGTCTTCAACTATTTTCATTCATTTTAAAGGGGGCTTGCTAACAAAGGCAAAACAAAAAAACAATATATATATATATATTTGCAAGAAATGTAAAGTCGACGCACATGATTTGCCTTTGCAGGCCACATAAAATGTTGTTACGGGCCATAGTTGGCTCCCGGGCCTTGAGTTTGACACCTGTTGTTTAGACTGTTTACATCACTATTGCCCAAGTCCGGTCCTCGAGAGCCCCTATCCAGCAAATTGGGTGTGTTGGAGGAGGGAGACATCTAAAATGGTGAATGAGCTGTCACTTGCAAAGCGCTTTTCTACCTACGGTACTCAATTGCTCTTGAAGACTGGACTTGGGCACACCTGGATTGTGAATGTTTTTTGTTTCTTAATAAATCCCCTTCATAATAATCCATGTGGGATTATTATTATTTTTAATTTTTTTGCAAAAAAAAAAAAAGTGTTATCCACAGGATTTTTCTGTAGTGGCAGTATTCAGTTTTTCCTGAGAGACCCCTAAAATTTCCAGAACCCCCACCCATATCAGCTGACTATCTTCTTAACCCGACATAACTAAAAGTACGAAAACTATGTATGCTATTTTTTTTAACGGGATGATTGGCAAGTATGGGTTGCGAGAGGACAAAAAGACTTCAGTCCCGACTCACAGGAAGTATCTTGTCCGTTTCAACAGTACAAGAGGGAAACGAAAAAGAAAACATGCCAATTATAATAAAGAGAAATCCGCAACAATTTCTATGAATAGAACATTTTCTACAAGTGGTGATTTTCAGTGTAAATGTCAATGTACAGTTTTGATTTCAAAGTAGTTTTTGTAGATATTCAGTGGTTTTATTTTGAAAAAATTGTGTGACATGATCAGCTTTACTGTGCTAACGTTGATGAAAAAAATAGTTGGTCACTTAAAGAGAAAAAAGGGGTCTTAGTGAACGACTGCATTATTCGTTTTTTTCCATGTTTTTTTTTTTGTTCATGCTGACATTGGAACCCCTCTTATTTTTCCAACAAGGAAACGGGACCGATGATATTTATGGTCGTCATGAATATTGCCCATGTCTGTGTATTTGTGTGCAAGTGTGTGCGTCAGCGACGCATCGGTCTTGTTAAGGTTTTTATTGAATTACTGCCACCAGCTCACGCTTTCCTACTGGCAATAAATTATTCCTAAAAAATATATATTGCTGTTTGTCTATTCTATGCATCTGTTGTGTGTGTTACTATTTCTGACTTCTGGAGAACGCCCCACCTGACGACAGGTGAAAGGCACACGACACGCCTGAACTGGTCGCCACCCAGTCACAGAGAGCACACTGACGCCGTCACCGATTTGGAAGCGATCCCACGCTGCCCTCACACAAGTTACGCGAGTGGACCAGTACACCATCAGCCACCAGACACGATTTAAATCAAGAATTAGTTCTGAAGAAAATAAAATTATAACGTGCAGAAAATGGATGGATGGATATTTACAGATTGCATTTTATTTTGATAATCTCATTTGTCAATAAAATAATAAAATATGTGAAATAAAATATCTCCACTAGCTGTTTTATATATTTTATATCAAAAATAAAAAAATATCAAAAATTCCGAATTTGATGGATATTTCGTAATGCAATAGAATAATACAATACAACTTTTTATAGCGCATTTCACAACAGCTGGAGCTGTAACAAAGCGCTTCCCATATGGAGTAATATAAATTAGCGGGAAATTAAAACACAAATGAAAACACATAAACACATTTACAATAGATACCAGAATAATAGCAGAACAACGACAGTCTCATCTTGAGTCGAAAGCTAAAGAATAAAAATGCGTCTTCAAACGGGTTTTAAAAATGGACAGAGAGGGGGCTTGCCTAACTTTTAATGGAAGCTCATTCCATAGGGAAGGACCGACAAAAGAAAAGCCAATGTTTAAGTATTTTAAAAAAAAAACTTTGAAATGAATTAATATATTTTTAGGAATGTTTACTCGAATATTTAGAAATAATTAATATATTTTTAGGAATGTTTACTCGAATATTTAGAAATAATTAATCACAATGAATTTAAAAATTTCAATGTATTTGTTCCCATTCTCCATGAAACCTCCAAATGATATTTTTAATTCATAATTTGATTCACTTTGGTGTAGTGACGTCACACAGAAAAAGGCACTGGCGCAATAAATGTTTTCGGCGTGGTGATGCTTTGACCTCCAAAGTTGAGGTTTTTTTCGTAAATCACATTTTGATTCATGAGATGATATATTAGTAGATTGGGGATTATTAACTGGATTATTGATGAAAACACAAACTTTCATTCTTGCCAACGTAAAACTTGAAAAGGGCCTTGTGTAGATCACTGGTGGTTGATAATCCAGATTTTTATTATATAATGCTTTCAAAGTCAAATGAACCACTTCTTCCGAGTGGCTGTTAAGATGTAGTACTGCATGTAAACCACAAGATGGTAGCACAAGACAGGTTTAAAAAGATCAACGTAGAGGCAGCAGGTATAAAAGAAATTGAATTTAAAAAAATAGATATTAGATCTCCCAAATTTTTGGGATTTTCTAGACGTTGAATATCTTCATATCCATAGACGTTTTCTCGGTCCCATGTATTGGGACGATTGTTCAAATAATTTCAGAGGATGAAGTGAGCATGAGGATAGATGTCCACGTTGATAACAGTTTTCTGATGTTAACATTCTTTGCTATAGTGAGCGTCTATAGAGAGGAAAAACTTTAACAAAGTCCATAAAATTCAAAATATTTGAGGCGATTGTTCTGAAGAATTTCAAGTTGTAATGGGCCCAAGTACAGATGTCCACGTTCATTAATTTGAGCGACAACTAACCACAGTTTTCTAACATTAAGCAATGTAAAGGTTTTTTTTTTTTTAATATAGTGAGCATCTATAAAGTGGAAATAATTCCTATCCATGAAATCCAAAATATTGTGGAGGGAATTGTGATGTTGAAGGGGTCATAAGTAAAGATTTCCACAGATATTTTGGATGATGATTGCATTTTTTCTGACACTAAGCTTCTTTTTTGTTGTGAGCATCAATGGCGAGGAAAAAGATGAATAAAATCCAACAGCCTATTGGGGATGCATCATTCTGTCAAGGGGGCTTAAGTGGAAATGTCCACAAACATTTTGGGTGACGACTGATCACAATGTTCATTGAGCTGTTTTACATTTAGCATTTTTGTGAAAGTGATTTTTTTCCCCTTCATAATGAAAGTGGTTTTATGCAGTCATTTCACAGAGCTGGGGGTGTTAATGGAGACACAACTCATGTATACACATCCTTGTATGTTGTGCCGACTCCTGGCGTTTTCATGAAAGAAGAAAAAAAACTTGAATGAAGAAGGCGCCATCGTGAAATATGTGAATGGCTGAGCGCCATGAATGAAGCCTGTAGTTCCTCAGCTCGGTCTCAGGGTGGAAGTGTTTGCGCCCCACACGCACGCCCGACTACCCCTCCAACGTGGTGCTTCTGGCGTGTGGAAGTTGTCACACACAGCACAACACAACACGACACGCGTGGACTCCGGAGAGGAGGGACACGCCACGGCGCGTGGGGCGAAGGAGGAAAAAGAACAAGAGGGGATGGTGCAGGAAGGAAACAAGTCCACTCGTCGTCACTCAAGTCGAGAAAGGAGACGGTGGAGGATGAGGACCGGAGCCACGCCAGGCGACCGAGTCCGGGCGTTGGCAGCGGGATCCCGCCTATAGCGCGCCGAGTCTCCCGCCGGACCCTCGGCTCGCTCGCTCACTTTCGGGCCAAGAAAGTTCGTCCTCCCTGTACAATGGTCACAAATGGGTCTGAGCTGAACAGCACCGCGCCGGACCCCGACGACGACGACACGGCAGCCGCCGCCGTTCTCAACCGTCCGCCGTGGGTCACCACAACTTTGGGCTGCTTCCTCATCTTCACCATCGTGGTGGACATTCTGGGCAACCTGCTTGTTATCTTCTCAGTCTATCGGAACAAGAAGCTCCGCAACGCAGGTGGGTCGCATTCTCTAACACCGCGCACAATTTGGAGCTAAACCTAAAACTTTGTCACAGTCTTTTTAGGAGACGAAATGGCACATTTTGCTTCGTTTTTATGAACTAATTTCTTATCACTCGACGTCGCTATGGTTTGAGGTCTAATGACGAAGAGTTAGGAGAGAGGCTTTACGATTTCTGCCTTGAATTTCACCAATTAGCGAATTAATTAAGCGTTCATAATTGTTCAAGTAATTTTGGAATGTTCTCAAAAGAAAAAAAAAACACCAATGAAAAAAAAGTCAATATCACGTAAAAACGTGCTAAATTTAACGTTTTAATATATATATATATATATATTAGGGCTGTCAAAATTAAAGCGTTAACTCAGGTGATTAATACGTTTTTTTTAAACTTGTTAAACATTTTAACTCTGTTAACTGAGTTTGATTTACTTCATAAATAATTTGCATACTTTGCAAATATTGTGCCTTTTTAGCTGTACTTCCTCTCAGAACAAAACACCGTGTTCAAGTTACTACTGGGCTTTGCAAACCAACACTGCTGGAGTGTGGCAGTTGTGGGCAGTTTTGAGAAATGTTTTGAAGAAAAATGTGTCCAAGATGTCTCCATTTAGATTGTATTCAAGAATCCAAGAAAGCTATTGGAACAGAACAGAATTTTCATTGAATTAAATACACTTCATATTTGTGGTTTGGTAATTTTGCATCAATTCCAAGATATTATTCAAGTGAATATCTGTTACAAGCTTCGCAAGAAATAGTAGCCTAAAAAAATGTGATTTATCACAATTAATCATGGAATTTTTGTGATTAATTTGTTAAAAAAATCATTAGATTTCACTAATATATATATATATATATATATATATATATATATATATATATATATATATATATATTGATAGAGTAAATGTATCATGATAAATTTCATTTTTTTAACGTGAAAAGTTTCACATTTTAATGTGAAAAGTTTTCAGTAAAATGTGATAACTTTGACTGCCAGTTCAGTCATTGCACAGTCCTTTGTGTCATATTTACTAAAAGTACTACTATGTTACTCTTTTCTAATACTGCAAAAACAAAAGCAACAAAAAATTGTTTAAGAACATTATAGATGTGAAAAGAAGTGACACTGAACACAACCTGAAGTTTGTTTTGCTTCGCTGACTGCGGAAGCCAAACTTATCTTTGAACGTTAAAACTGATAACTTTTCAAGTTAAAACATGAAATGTATCGCATTACAACATGATACTGATTTTTTTCCCCTCTGGTGTGGCAGCAATACCCTAAAGACTTGAACAACAGAACAAACTCAACAAGCAGCAAAAATCTCGTTTCAACATTTGTGGATTACCATGACTTGGATGACTTAAATCTATACAGACATAAAGAGAAATCAGCATTTTTAGCGGACATGTTGGCTTTCTTATTGGTATGGTGAGAGTGAATTAAAATAAAAATGTGAATTAAAAAAGCAGACTAAGAAGAACATGGGAGTAGAGTTTGGCACGATGGATTCACTCGCATATTGCAGGTTTCTGTGTGCCTTTTGAAGAATCTTTTGGGTTTCAATTTTTTTTTCTTTGCAGCCTTTCAGTGGCTGTCAAGTATTTTCGCTAATCGCCAGCCGGCCCTCTCCCTGACTCTCCTCATAGCGGGAGTCCATTGTACTATGTTACCATTTCATTGGCCTGATTTCCAGTCATTTTTAACTTACTGTCACATTATTCATAAAAGATGCCAATGTGCTTGCTAAAAAGATGTGCTTTTTTTCCCCCTGACTGTGGAGACTATCAGTCATCCAAGTCATGGAAATCTGCAAATGTTGAATTTCAGGACTCAGGCAGTTATTTATTTTTTTTCTGACTGATGGCTATATTATCACCTTGTCACACATTTGACTTTTTTTTTTGTTAATGTCCTTTGAGGTGAAATGAAGTTGAGGTCAACGAGTAACTACAAGGTTTTAGTGAATAAATTTGCTGATTTTGCAGTTATCCGATGCTAGCTCTGAATAAAAAGAATACTTTATTGAAGACTTACTTTACATGTGACTCAGTTTGACTTTTTTTCGCCTTCTGTCTCTGGGAGGTATAACGTCAAGTTAGTCTCGGTTTTCAGACAATTCGCCAAGTATTTGACTTTGACTTTTGGGCTTTTTAGTCAAAAGTGTTGGCATAGTCTGGTAACTGATTTTTCCATTTTTTTGGTTGGGGTTCTGTGAAGCCTCTGTTTTGGCAAGTTATCAAAACTACCTTGCAAAAGTAGCTAAAATACCAACCTTGCTAGTCTTTTATTTGTTATTTCTTTAAAAAAGATTCTCTACTGTCACCAAGTTGTCTCGTTTGTCATACGTGTTGAGTGATTTGGACTAGATCACCGGTAAATCAAGTGACTGTAATTCCCCCCCCCCCCCAATTTAGGAAGCTCTCTCGTCACATACTACCTAAACCTTAATGACATTGGCCTTTAATTATTTTTTTCTGTCCGTCATTCGTCACCTTACAGGCTCTTCTTGAATCAATGCTGTTGTGATTTGGGATGAATTAAGTGAATTTAGGCTCGTAATTTGAGGTTTTTGTTGTTTGACAATTCTACAAGGATTTGACACTCAACAAATCCTGAATGAAAGCACCTTTAAGACTCTTCAGTCAATGTTGTTTTGATTTTGGTTAAATGAAGTCAACGAAGGCTCATTGTAATGTGTTTGCTGTTAAACCTGACAATTTCACAAGTCATGGTCGCGAGCTTTCTTTCTTTTTAAGATCCACACCCCTTGACAGCTTTTTGGGGTTCCGCTGAGTCGTTATTTGTGGTGATTTATTGCAAGCTGACCTCTTAACGGTCTTTGTCAATCAGCGAGCTATTAAAGCTAGCTATACCACCATTCGCTTTTATTATCGTTCTATTTATTTCCAGCGCCAGTTCTCTCGTCACATTCCAGTTGAGGATATACACGCGCTGTAAATCTTTTTTGTGGCAGGCGGCTCGCGTGGACGTCCGCAGCCTACTTTTTGAAGCGGAGGTAATTTCACTGACCCCAAAGCAAGCGAGCAAGCACAGAGAGCCAAGCAAAGAGCAACAACTGAAGCAATTATTGGCAGTCTGAAGCCAAAGGGGGAAGCCCGCCGCATCCGGGCATTAATGCTTCCCGTGACGTTCACCCCCCCCCCCACCCCCCACGGGGAATCGATGCGGCTCTGAGCTCGGGGCTCTGATCTAATGATGTTTTTCACGTACATCGTCTTCTTTTTCTCTCATCTGAGTTGGTTTGGAGTGTCGAGTGAAACATATCTGGCCTCAAATAAATGTTCTCAGATGGATGTAGCAACGTCTGTCATCAGCTTGTACTATCGGGTAGCAACAGAAAACAGTTTCCAACAATAATGGCAACAAAGCTTCTCTTTTCAGTCCAGACATTCCAACATTTCTATGACGCCGTTTCTTATGGTTCTTGTTTAACAGTCAACTGCGAGTTGTGATACTTTTCTTTTTGAAGATTTTACATGGAAGTCTGCACCATTTGTAGTTTAAATGGTCATCCATCCATCCATTATCTTATTTTCACAATTTAGTCAAATAACATTGGCGCCAAGTTTCTGCTCAAAAACACACTGTTTGATAGCCAAGCTTGACGGCGCTAGGTCTTTTAAAATAAACAAGAACGATCTTGTCGTCGATGTGAATGAAGGAGGTGTGCTCTGAAGAGGCGAAGTTCTGGTGGCCAGTGGAGCTAGTTAAGATTACAGTAAACAATTTTTCATTGGTTGTTTAGCTATGCTAATTGTGCAGTTCCACTTTAGCGCTAAGAATATTTGATAGCTACACTGCGATTTAGCAGTGTAGCAACCACTCAAACGTTCTATGTGAACTCTTGAATTGCTAGTTTTCCTCACGGTTGATTAAGTCTTAGTTTTGTCAATCTAACTCCATTCTTGTCCAAACCTGATTTTATTTCACCTGTTTGACAGAAGCATGCTGGTTTGTTGAGTCCACAGGCAAGTCGTTGTTTGTATTTTTTTAGTTTTTTTTTTTTTTAGCATTAGCATTCTGATTCCAATCAGCAGTAAGCTGCCTGTTTGCTTTTTCACCTTGAGTCACACGCACTACAAGAGTCTTTGCCGAAAATTTAATATATGTCAGTCTACTGCAACTCACAACTAATAGAAATCTTTAAAGACTATTTGCCGTAGTAAACTTTAAAGAGATATTTGTTTTCATTGAACTATAAAACATGCAGCTGAGCCTGGGAGCTCTGTGCACTTTTTGATGGACTTTTAAGTTTTCCATTTTCGAAGCATGTTGTAAATCACGAAAGTTGCTTTGTAAAAATGTGTTTAAAGGCATTTAAACTAAGTTTTGGAGTTTTTATTCTAAAAAAAATTGGCACCAATTCCTCACTTTTTCAACCAATGAATATCGGCCTGAAGTATCGGTTATCGGCCTCCATGACCACTAATAATCAGTATTGGTATGTGCCCTGTAAACAGCATATCGGTCTATCACTATTCGTTAGGGATCCTTTCAATAGTCTATGCCAGGCATGGGGAAACTACGGCCCGAGGTCCACTCGCATCCTGTTAAACATTTTGATCCGGCCCCCCGGACTTGGAAAAAAAATAATTGAATAAACCTTGTTCATGTTTTATTTTCTAAAAGACAGATATTTTGCTGTAATGCTTTTGTTCACTTTCATTTAAAATTAAATGTATTTTTTTTTTCTCAGATGAGGTGAGGTTACCAAAACACTCCATGCATCTGGACCTGGACCGGCCCCTCTGTCAAATTTTAGAACCCATTGTGGCCCACCAATCAAAACGTTTTCCCACCCCTCGTCTATGCAGTCATAATGCTAATGCTAACTAAAACAATGACACACCGATTCACTTGAAACGGAGAATTTTACAAACACAAAATTGTAATAAATCATTTTTACTCAAATAGGTTAGCATCATTAGAAGTCTATTATGTGTCCACAGCGTGTAGACCTCCTTCAAAACCACACTGGTTGCCCTTCGGCGGGTCTCACAGAGGAACAATCATCAAATGCTCTTATTGTGTTCGTACTGCAATGTGTGCAGCTGTCAGCCTTGAGTATTAACCCAACACTAAGGCATTGAAGTGTGCCGCAAGGGGGAAAATGCGGGCGTGGGTACAAGAGGTACTTTGAGGGAATGGCCTCTTTGAAGTAGTACCATTAATTATGGCTAATTACATGCAAATGGGTCGTAAAGGAGCCGCCTCCTCTGCCAGAGTTCAACGGCGCGCGCAGTTAAGTTGCCAATAATGAAATGCCGCAGAATAGGAAAGTTCCGACAATCTCCAGCAAGTAATTGTTTAATTGTGTTTAGCGGCGGCTGATGTACCAGGATGTCGCTCTCCAATCGAAGATCACGTGGGCGACGTGCGTGCCTAACTGACGGCGAGCCCACTTTTTTTTGTCTGTTTGCACATGTGGAAATGTATGCAAATTGGCAGACAGATAGATTGAAAAAGTTTTCTCTCATGCTTTCGTCAAAGGTTATTTGAGTGGATCGGCGTTGTCGTAACAGAAAGAATTGGCAGTCCATTGAACCGTTGTTAATCAAAGGTGATACGAGTCAGACCACATGTGCTAGGTGAATAACTGCAATTTTATTTTTTAGCTTTACCCCTCCCACATGCTTTAAGCACATTTACACTTGTTAAAACAAATTTGACTAACAAACCTATTTCTCTGAAAATATTCCTTTGCACCTCTTCTTACTGTTCAGTCTAATGCAGGGGCCCTCAATCCTGTTCCTCTAGGGCAAGTGTCCTGCCTGTTTTCCCATCTCTCCCTGCTGCAACACACCTGATTCAAATGATCAGGATTGTTATCTAGCTTCTGCAGATCATGCTGATTGTCGAATCATTTCAATCAGGTGTGTTGCAGCAGGAAGAGATGGGAAAACAGGCAGGACTGCTAACTATGAGGAACAGGATTGAAGAACCCTGGACTAACGTATAACAACAATATGGTTGCATAGAGCGAAAAATGCCATAGATGACTACCATAAATGTTACATTAATTCAGAACTTTGAAACTACTACGACTAATATCACAGAGCCGCTGCATCAAACGCAACAAAAGAGTATGTAAACCAGTGCATTTAATGACCACAATGTTCAACCAAATCGCAGTGCAACATTTTGCTGGGCATACTGAACATTTCAATTGTAAATGCTCTGTCTTCTGAAACTTACTGTCAAACTATTGCCATATCATAATACTATTTGGAAATTAATTGGACACTAAAGGACAGCGCTACCCTGCTAGCTCTAAAATGAATAGTCAGATGGTGGCTCTCAGCCCCCAACCCGATATAACGATTTTTTTGTAGCCCAAATTTTTTTTTTTTTGTGCTCATGAGTGGGGGGGATGCGTCCAACTGCTTCACAACCTCCCCGTCTCATGCAAACACACATACACACACTCTGTGATTGAGTCACGACGTTAACCTAAAAAATAAGATTGTATTTTTTAAATTCCCAGTGACAAATTTAGCAGACACTCTTGGTAATATGCCCTGTGGACAATTTGTAACGAGAATCAGTGAAGTAAATACTTATACTAATCTGCGCGCAAAGGGCTAGAATGATAGCGGTTCGCGATCCTCCACGCTAACAAGCAGCCTTTATGATTTCGACTGTTGACACATTTCTTTGTAAATGTCATTTAAAATTAAATAATCTTTGCAAATCCAAAACAATCACCATTCACTCCCTTCAAGTCACTTTTGAACATGACCGCGCTAAAACCAACAATTTAAGCATTACATTCTTGGCCAACAAAAGCCTATACGTTATACGAACATTGAAGTTTGTGAGCAGTTATCCACTTAACTCTGCAAAATCTTGTTTAGCCAGCAATTTTGGAGCGCGGCGAGGACTCGACTGTGTAATCCCCCGCCCCCACGTTTAAAATGTCATTTTGAAAAAAAATGATCCACATTAAATGTCTGTGTAATCTCATTACATGTTTTCTGCAACAGTAATGGACTACAGTTGCAGTTTTATTGTATCCTGAATACATAACTTTGGTACCTTTATCTCCTTGCCTTACCCTGCTAGCTTGTTCACACATGTTGTGCACACTCGATGATGTCGCAAAGTGTCGCCACGGACAGTCTTAACCACTAAACTGCAACTTTTTAATCAGATACGAACCAAGAGAAAATGAATCCTACTCTGGCCTCTTTTTCTAGTATAATACTGCTAAACGTATGCTTCACATCATTGAGCGGATGCTTTTCAAAGAAAAAAAAAACTCCCCACCGTCAGATAGCCTTTTCTGTCTCAGTTATCAGACAGATAGCATCTAAATTACTGACACCTGCGTTAATGCCACCACTCCGTGCACGACATTCCCAGAAATTGACTAAAGGTTGGTGTCTTTTATAGATTTTTTTTCCCGCTAGTTTACACTTGAGTCAGTGAAGTTCTTATCTGCAGCATGACAGGCCATTGGAGGCGATTTTGGCATCGTGTAAACAAACTGCCGACTAGTTGTACTCGTTCCACGATGGCAGCTCAGCGCGCTATGACAACTTATTGCCTTCTCTGACAACAGGGCTTTTTTTTTTCGTCATTCATTCGTCAGACTACATGATAATAATGATCAGTGTCTTGGACCAGGCGAGACGTCACACTGCAAGTCTGCCGACGACCAGACCCGGCCGGCCCAATCATTGCGTACGTGCTTCCATCAAAATTCTGTCCGTCGGCACGCGTCCGTCAGGGAAGCAGAACCAGCAGCTATGTAGTCATGTCGATAGAGGCATTATGTGTATGTGTGTTTCCTGGATGATGGGGAGAGGGTGGTATTGACTGTCTCTTCTCCAAAAGGAACTTCCATCCATCCATTATCTGTACCGCTCACAAGGGTCGCGGGGGGTGCCGGAGCCTATCCCAGCTAACTTCGGGCCATAGGTGGGGTACACCCTGAACTGGTTGCCAGCCAATCGCAGGGCACACATAGACAAACAACCATTCGCGCTCACACTCATATCAAGAGTCCAATCAAGCTGCCATGCATGTTTTTGGAATGTGGGAGGAAACCGGAGTACCCGGAGGAAACCCACCCAGGCACAGGGAAACTCCACACAGGACAGCCGGAACCGGAATCGAACACACGACCTCTGCACTGTGAGGCCATCATGCTAACCAGTCGTCCACCGTGCCGCCCCAAAAGGAACTAAAGATAACAAATTTGTTTAATGACAACACATTTGATAATCAGCTACTGGCATTCTAGTTGGCAAACGTAGCATGAGTTGAAATGCAAGTATACTTTGGAATATTTCCTCACTAATGTCTGTTCCACTTTTCACCATTTTGATTGTTGGTATGTGCGCGCCATGTTCAGTCCCACGTCATAAGTAGGAGGGCACTGTCTTCCTATTGGCCAATGCCAAAGAACCAATTGCAGGGCTACATACATGTCACACTACGCAGGAAGACACACAAAAATTTGGACATGCCAGACTTTCATGGTGGTAGTCATGAAGCATCCCAGACACCTAACAACCAATCATTGAGAGCGTCACACTACACGCGCTGCGATGCATCAAGACAACTCCAAATCGCGGCCCAAAATTGGGCTTTGTTTGTGTAGTCTGATGTCGGTATTATTCAATCGTACGGTTTTCAATCCGAGCAATTTTTTGGAGGGAAAAAAACCCACTTGCGATGGACATGATAACCAATATATTAACTGTTTAGACCTATATCACAGATTGTAATCTAACACTAAAAAAATCGAGTTAAAGGCCAAAAGTGTATAATTATATGATGACCTATTCACTTGGGGGTGGCACCATTTGATGTAATTGAACAATATACTGGACAAGTGGCTTTTGTAAATCTACCCTTTCCTGTCTAAAAAGCAGCAAATGCGGTTATATTTTGTAGTTGCATTTCAACTCAGGAAAAAAAAATCACCATTTGGTGCCAAGAGGGATGGACATAAGCAATGTGTTAGAAAACGTATGAAATATCATGATCACTAAATACTCTTTGTGGTTGTGTCACCTGATCGAGGATATCAATTTATTTACAAGACATCTGGAAAGCTTTCCTGTCCAGTCTAAAGAGGATGGATTTGGAATTGTTCTTATACTTTGTACAAATGAAACATTTGGTACCACTATCGATGGGTATAGTAATCTGTAGTTGACTGATTTGAAAATATTACATAAAAACCCAAATCATAATGTCTCTTGGATTAATTTAACTGTGTACAAGTTTGAAGCTGTTTGCACTAATCGCTCCTAAAATCAAAACGATCTGAAGTGAATACATGAAAGTGAGGTGATCGCGCGCTAGGCTCGTGCAGGAAAAACAAAGCCTGGAGTTTGTTATTGTTGTTCCAGCATCGCCGTCTACTGTTTGGGATGTGACATGCAAGTTCAACCCTCTCAGCTATTGCGTGACTTGGCGGCATGCCGGCTGGGATGTTATTTCCGGCCGTTTCCCGTTTATTAAAAAAAAAAAAAAAAACTGACGTTCTCGTTGCTCTCGGCGTAATGAATATTTCACACACACAAAACAGACAGAAACATTCATGCAGAATTATGCGGCATTTGGCGACGTCTCCTATTAAAAATGGAACGTTCCTGGGTTTTCTAAATATCCAGTGGCTTTGTTTTGGGAAGCTCCTCAACGGAAATTGGATCATGAAAGCGTAAATGGATGAGTGAAAGCAAAACAAATCCGCTTGTGTCCAATGTGAGCTTTTGCTTGAGGAATTTCAAAGGCATTGTGAGAAATACTCTGCCATTACACCTGATCTTTATCATGTCAATCCATTGCACACGGGTGATTTTTGGGGGCGTAACGGATTTGTATTCATTTCCTTGCTGAAAGAGTTGGCTTTTTTTTTTTTCAAATAATACTTCCACGTAGGAGATCACAGCTTCAGCATCATTATTTGTTCGCAGGATTATATTTATAACAATGTGTAAGAACACACAATTTTGATTCATTGTAGCATCCATCCATCCATTATCTGTACCACTTCTCCTCACTCGGGTCGCGGGGGTGCTGGAGCCTATTCCAGCTGGCTTCGGGCAGTAGGCAAGTAACGCAGGCAGTGAGTAGTGTGACGGAAGAAGGAGCGAACCGAGCCCGACCTGGATTATCGCTGATAGCCAGCGAGCTAGTTACCTCGCTTGAACGGGGCTAGATCGGCAAGCAGAAGCCAGATCTCTGCAGCGGGTCCACTTGTTGGACCCGTGTTGCCTTTCTTCATAATAATATTCCCTTTATTAGTCCCACAATGGGGAAATTCGAGATTCGAACCCAAGCCTCCTGGGGAGACTGGGTCCTGAACGCGGCGCCTTAGACCACTCGGCCATCCTGGCATACACCTATGGCTCCACTTACTCCGTCTGACTGCATCAGCTGCTCCCACATGGAAAAAAAAAATGATTGAACCGGAAGGAAGAATTTAAAATCTTTATCAAATACAGGAAGCCGAAAAACAAATGGACACCATCATTTTGGGCCCAGCTAACTCTGACAACACTAATCACCACATCACGTCACCTACTATTCCTGCTGTTCCACAATATCATCAAGGACATGGCTTGGCATAAACATCTGGATTACTTCAATCGCAATCAAACCACCCCTGTTGGATACTCATACATGGATAGACCACGTGCCGACTGCCGTGGCGGTTGGATCACTGCCATTCGCAGTAAATCCATGAAAAACACTCTCATCACCATCCAAGCCCCTTTTTCTTTTGAATACCTGTTTTTTGACTACCCTGTCGTAAATCCCCTATCACCTCAGTCAGTTACCGCCGCCCCCAAACTGAACCCAGCTTTTCTCTCTGACCTCTCTGAATTTCTTACGCAACTCTGTCCCATATAAACTCCCGTGCTTCTTGTAAGAGATTTCAATATCCATCGACTCCATAGACTGAATTCCTGGACATCCTTAATGGCTTCAACTTCACTCAAGACATCCACTTCCCCCCCACAATCATACAATACAATGCAACTTTATTTATATAGCGCATTTCACAAAGCGCTTTCCATATGGTGTCATATTGACATTACCATCAAGCACCTCTCCAGCGCTGACCTCACCATTTCCATTCATCTAGCCTTCATCCTGGATATCAACATCTCCACACCCAAATTCAAACTGAAGTACACTATCACTTTCCAAAACATCAAGTCCCTCTGCCCGTCCTTTCTGTCACTGATAAATTAGCAACCCATAGCCCTCTCTCGAGTAACTCTCCCACTGACCTGGCCAGTTTTTTTCCCACCTCAAAACTAGATCTGTCCCCTTCATCCACACTGTACTCATCATATGAAAACCATGAGACCACTGGAATGACTCACCAACAAAACCGAACTCCCAGTTCATACCATAGCATACGAGGACCTATTCAAATAAAGCCACCCTCGATACTGCACGTTCCACCGACTACTCCAGGCTCTTTCACTCTGACGCCAGCAACCCCTAGACCCTCCTTTCCACTTTTAACAAGCTCCTAAAACCCATGGACGATACCCCCATTCCTTCTCACTTGACAACCGCAACTCCATTCTTGCCGGAAAAAAAAAATCAACACTATCTATGATCAATTGGCCATGTCCACCCCCAAGCCACAACCTGTCAGTCCTCCTCTAACCGACCAGTCGCTCACCCATTTCTCCCGGTAATTAACTCCTCCCTATCCACTGTCTCTGTCCCCGTTAACTTCAAACTCACCTCTGTTTCACCTGTCCTTAAAAAAGAAACCAACATCCCACTCAACTATCATCCCATTTGTAATCTCCCCTTTCTGTCAGAAATACTCAAATGAATTGTCTCCTCTCAACTCAGAACTCACGTTGGCTCCAAAAACCTCTATGAACCATTTCAATCCAGTTTCAGATCCCATCACAGCACAGAAACAGCCCGTCTCAAAGTCACTAATGACATCCTCCTCTCCTCTGACACAAATTCTCTCAACGTTCTCATTCGACTTAACCTCAGTGCTGCTTTCAATACCATAAACTCTTGAGTCCTCCCTTAACACCACTGGCACTGCTCTTTTCTTGTTAGAATCATACCTCACCGACTGACACGACTTCATTGGCATCAATAAATCTCAGTCCAACACTGCCCATGTCTCTCATGGTGTCCCCCAAGGCTCTGTACTCGCCCCCCACCCCCCTCTTTATCCTCTACATCCTTCACCTTGGTCACATAATACGCCACCATGGTCTCAATTTCCACTGCTATGCCAACGACACTCAGCTCTACATCTCCACTAAATCCATCAGTGCTGCCACTCTCTCCACCATCATCAACTGCTCGCTAGATATAAAAACTGGATGCAGACCAACTTCCTCAAACTCAATAGCAGCAAGTCAGAAGTCCTCATCATTGGCCCAAAATCACTTTGCATCTCCTGTTTGGACTCCTCACTTAGTATCGACGGCTCCAATTATTCCTGCTTCTACCCATATCTGTAACCTTGGCGTCATCTTTGATCTGTCCCTCTCATTTGAAACCTATATCAACCATATCACCAAAACTGCTTTCTTTCACCTGGAAAATATCACCCGTATTCGCCCCTCTCTCTCCCGCTCAACTGCGGAAACACACATTCATGCCTTTGTCACCTCATGACTCGACTTCCCCACCAAAACCCTCAACAAACTTCAATTCATCCAAAACTCTGCTGCCCGTCTCCTCACCCGCTCCCACAACAGAGACCACATCACTCCAATCCTCCAACACCGAGAGTGGCTCACAATCCAACAGCGAATCCAGTTCAAAATTCTACTCATCCACCTCGCCCCTTCCTACCTCTATGACTTCCTTCAAAACCACACCCCCACCTGCAATCTTTGATCCGCCTAAACTAACCTTTTTACCACTCCCATCAAAACCCAACTCCAGAACTGGAGGTTAAAGCGTTCCCTATTGCTCCCCCTCTGAAACTCTCTTCCTCAAACACCTCAGACACACTAACTCCCGCCCTTTTAAAATGGCACCTGTTCAGAGCTAATCATTTCCTTATCAAAATCTTTTATACACTGCCGAAGCCATATACTATTTAATATTACAATTTTGTTTTTATCTGGATTCGTTACGTCCTATTTATGGTTGTTTTTTTTCTTGTTTTTTTTTATTGCTCTTTCACAAAGTAAAGGGTATTATTTGAGTGTTTTTTTTCAAAGCACTATGTGAATAAAATTATTAGTATCATTATAATTGTCAAAAAGTCACACCAAAAAGAAGTTATTTTATAATATATATCTTTAAAATTAATCTAAAGAGGAAAAACATTTTGAACTTGGTGGAGGTCAACGCGTTGCTCCTGACATTGTGTTGTGTCATTATTACTCCTTTGAAACCAGTTGTCGGTGATAGCTGATTATGTCGTTGTTTCCAAGTTCGTCCCTGTCACATAAACCTAGTTGGGGACTATATTAATTTGTGTTTGAACAGCCTGGCAGTGCATTGTTCAGCTACACTGCACACCGGGCCTGGTGCCAGCGGCAGCGGTATCAAGGGGAACGGGGCGAGGAGGCGGACAACGGTACATTGGCTCATCTTTGATCTGCGATCCGAACAGAACAAGCGCCACGGTTTGAGCCAGGCACGATCCGGCCATGTTTGACATTAGGAGTTGATTTTTATTTCTTTATTTATTTATTTTTATGGGAAAAATGTTTTTAGAAAATATATCAATGCAAAATTCTATTTTTCTTTATAATTTTTTTCCTGATCTGATAAACGGTTCAATCCGTGATCTGATCCAAACCATGACTTATGTGATCTTCACTCATTCATCACTGTCAGCATGGAAACAACATTTCAGAACAGAGAGATCGTCACTGTTAAAAATAGTCTCAAAAGTAGCAATTAATTGATTTAAGTGTTAATTTTCCACATAGTTGATCGAGGAAATTTGGTCGCATGAGTTGCAGCTGAGAAAGCTCTCGGGCATAAACTTTCATTTACAATAACCGTTAAACGAGCTGTATTGCGCTACAATTGTTAAACTATCACTGCACCACAATACAAACTTTTGGTGTAAACGTCACACTACTGCACAACTATCACTGTATGCTATTATCAAACTAACTCTGTATTGTGAAAGTATTGTCATATTATCAACATATTTATAATTAATTTGTTCAACTTAATATTGTAATACTGTACATCTGCCATACCATTGTTGTGTCATAATACAATTGGCACAATATCACTGCATATTATTTTCTGCATGTGCAGCGATTCATCAACAATTAATCTCATATCAAATTAACAATTAATTTGATTTTTTTGATAATCCATGAATCGTTTGGATATAGTTTTACATTTAAAGTTGTCCAAATGCTCATAATTTCAGTTTCTCCCTGGTAAATAAAAAAAAAAAAAAGGGATTTCTATAATCCTCCATCCAAGTGGACTGAATATCTTTGTGTTGAATCAAAATAAATATTTGCATTTAATGTGCAACCATGTTTCGGACCAAACTAGTAACCCGAATTGTCATAAATTTGTTTGTGCATTTTCTTTACTGTTGGTATAAAATAATGTTTTGTTTTGGGAATGAAGGGATGGGAAAATAAAACATTTTTTTAAAAAAAGAATCCAATTGAGTGATCAACAAAGTTATTAGATGCAGACCTCTTTCCGACCGCCATATGATGAATTGTGAAGCAATCGCTGTATAATGATTCATTTGTCAAACTATTGCTGTTTCCAATAGTCAAGCTATGATCAAATTGTCAAACTCACCATGTTGGGATAGTTTTTTACAATTGTGACATTGAGACTAATGTCAAACTCTCACAATATTCTCATACCATTGCGAAATTGTTATATCGGTGTACCATTATGAAACATGCGAATGTCATTCTATCACTGCATGCTATAGTGCTGTTCCCCCCCCCCCCCCCCTCAAAATGAAGTGCTAAAAGGTCATTAAAACAATGTGCAATATTTCTGGTCTTTTCCATCAACAAACTAAAGTACTGAGCGGTAATGTATCCACTGTATGTTTTCAGCATATTATCATGCCAGACAGGCTAAATAAACCCAACGGCGAGACTGCAAATCCTGCAGTATCAGTCGGGAATATGAGACCGCCGTACGTCAAAATCCGCCAGGTCTCAGTAGGATAAACAGAAGGTACACAGGTGTTGTTTAATTAAAGTGCATATTTGGCCGCTTACACCCACTGTTCCCGAGGCCCGCTTGCTGGGTCAGCCCCGCTACGCCATTGAATGCCACGATAAGCATCAGAGGCGGGCGCAGCGTGGTACGGCATGGCACGGTGGCTTAACGACGACGCCTCAGACGGGAGATGGCCCAGTGAGTGCAAAAAAACGCCGGACTAATTAGGAAGCCCGCGAGAGCCTGCGGGTCATGACTCGACAATTAATTTATAGTTTGCCGGCGAGTGGGAGAGCCACGATAAGGAGCTTGGTCTTTCTTCACCCCCGGGCGTTTAATTCCAAACTACAGATCTGTTAAAAGCCCCTTGCTCTTGATGGTTCCGAGTGTCTTTACACCTGATAACATTCCTGCACCACTCTGCAAAGGTGTGAACGGTTGGTCGCTAATGACATCTGCCCGTACCTAGCGACACCGTCTCAGGGATTAAAATGCTGTCGATAAGGCAAAGATCTAATTAGGTAGCTGATCTCTACGCAACAGTTCCTCCATACTGCTTGATGCTATCATTCTGTTTGGACAACCTTGTCTATGAGGTGCCGTGCGAAAGTGGAGACGAGTTCAAATAAACACTGTGTATTCTACGGGGCATTTTTGGAGGATTATAACGTTTGTTATTTCGAGACATCATATCAGATATTATGTCCAGTAGTTCAATGTTTCCCGATAATTTAGCCAAGGGACATATTTTCAAAAATGTTACCACACACTAGTAGACAAAAATTACTTCATATATATATATATATATATATATATATATATGCATGTACTGTTTACAGTGAAACACCAATGCGGTTTGGCATTCACACAATTGCTGTTTCATTTACAAAAATGTGTGTCTGTGTGTATGTTTTTAACAAACAGAAGCAGGACATGTCTATTACTATCAACTATCAGATTTATTATACATAGGTTAGGCTTGCACAAGAGTAAACACATATGAACCATGAGTTAATATGAAAGGCATCTTATCTACTTAAGTCATAGTTGCTAGCCTGCAACACACTACGACAACTTCACAAAATTGTACCAAATAAATATGTTGCTGACATATGTCAGTAAGTAAGAAATCAGATTACAACAATAATGCATGCAAATCTTTGGCTTTATCACTTCATAATTTCAAGATTCGTGAAACCATATATATATATAAATATATATATATATATATATATATATATATATATAAAAGCCCTAAATGAAACAATTTATTTCAAATTGCAGCCTTTGCAATTTGAATATTACATTAGACTCGATTGTGCTGTCGATTCAATTTCAATTAATTGTTCAGTCCTAATAAAAAATAGACAAATACTCCAAAAAAGTCAACGTTATTTTACAATATTGAAAAATAATGTACTGAATACATATTGAACCAAAATTACAACAATATTACTTGAAAAAGAGTGAATTACTAGATCAAAATGTGAATTTTTGCCAAATGAATATGATGACTTAAGCTTGTAGACGAGGCGAAAAATGTTGAGAAGTGAGCTAAGTGAGTAAACAAAAGCTCACTTGTCCTACTGAGTCACGCATTTTGTTCCTCGGTTGTGTTTAAAGCATATGCGCTATTGTGTTGCCATAAATCACGAGAAAGAATGTGTCAACCTTAGGGAAGAAATAATGTTTTTTGGGGTCGCAGCATTACGTTTAAATGCTGAGAGACAGACTTTGACGTCAATGCTGTCTTTTCACTGTTTGACAGCATATTTCCAAGCACGTCGACATGCCCTCCCCTGCCCCCCATTTTTTTATTTTATTTTTTTTAGGTCGACTAGGCGGGAAACGCCAAGCCAGCAAGCGCTTCTATCAGCTCCCAGACCATTTTATGATTTTCTCATATTTGCAGGATTATCTGTACACACGGCGTGCCCGCGGTAATCCCTTTTTAAGATATGCTTTGCGTACCCGCTGCGATATTATGAGTGATGCGTCTCCCCCCCCACCCCCCACCCACCATGCCTCCGCCTCACATATC
Organism: Idiotropiscis lumnitzeri; assembly: GCF_059441095.1. Classification (NCBI taxonomy): domain Eukaryota; kingdom Metazoa; phylum Chordata; class Actinopteri; order Syngnathiformes; family Syngnathidae; genus Idiotropiscis; species Idiotropiscis lumnitzeri. The sequence goes on from NC_142398.1 coordinate 6,598,212, forward strand.
TCCAGTGTGAAAACGCCTCTCTTTTTCCCACTTTTGTCTTTGTATGGTTTTACATTCTTCTAAGAGTTCCACCCCTCCCTTATTTTTCCAGTCGCTCCGTTCCTTTTCCCTTTTGACCTCGCCGGCTTCATATTACATGACACCCTGTCTGTTTGCATCGCGCTGATCCAACACCCCTGCTGAGGCCCAAAGATCTCATGGTGTCAAGCCTCATACCTGTGGAGGGGCTCTTGACGTTAGCGTTTTGCATCAAACTCAGCCCTCTGTACCCGAACCCTATATAATTCCGACATTAGGGGGCGGGATTGTCGTCTTATAGAAAACAATCGGTTATGATGTGACCTTGTTGAGTTGACTTGAGTCAGTCAAATTTCACGGTGTTGGCAAAAAACTAAATGTTTCTCAATTTGGCGTCACCAATTTGTTTAGTACACAAAGTTTAAACAAAATACTGAGATGGCTTTTGTCTTTGAAGAAACTTCATGTTCATGTTATGGCATGGGTTCTTCAGACTATTTTATATACTACAAAATTTCCTCTTGACAAGTGGAACAGGCTTGGGGGCTGGATTGTACGGTGGTCGAGAAAGGTCACAACAATTGCATACTTGGCAACACAACAACACTTAACGCTTAATATTCCGCGGATGATAATTTCGTGTGGATGTAAGATTTACATTGCAATTGTTTAGGTTTAACATTACTATTCCAGCTTTGCGTCTTTTTCCATCCCGCGGGTGTTTCGGTCACTTCCGTTGTGGCTTGTTGTTGTGTCGTGGCTTTTGCATTTTGCAGTCGTGCCGAGGTTCAGTGTTGTGGTGTTTGTAATAGTTGCGACCTTCCTCACCCACCGTGGAATTCTAAGCACTATGGTGGAAAGCAATGTCTTTCACAATTTATTGTCACACATCTCCCTAGAGGACGAAGTTGAAATTTGATAGCAATTGGCCAAAATCCTGAGGAGTCTTTTTAGAATTTAGTCTTTTTACAAGCCCATTGAAAGCGACGCTTCCAAGACTGATTGTCTTGTTTTCTGGCGCCTTTATCAAAATTTGTCGCCTTACTATGTTGAAACCCATTGGCAAATATTGTAATGTTTTGCAATTTCTGGTGATCCATCCATCAAGTATACATTATTCAAATTTGGTAGAAGTGAGACAAAATTTACGTCTTTTAACGAAGCCTGAAAATGGTCAAAGTGACTCCTGACATATCTGCTTCAAACCCAAATGACTGACTTCCTCGTTCTTTCCAGGCATGGTTTTTTTAGACTTTTTTGTGAGTGAACCTATAATTGACACGCCGGCCAAATGTCAGGGTCTTTTTCAGACAACTGGCTGATTCTCTTCATCTTTGAGCCTGTTTTAATATTGTTTATTTATTTATTTTTTTACTTTCCATCTTAGAAAAACAACAAACACACTGAATTAAACCCAGGAAGCTCTTGCTCTACGGGCCATGTTGGCAGTCTTATTGAGGTAAACTCTCGAAAAAGGAATGGCTAAATGACATCCTTTTGACTCTTGCTGAGCTGAAGTCTGGCAGGATTTGCTGACAGCAACTATTGCGATGATCGCGTTGCATTTTCCAGTCATTTTTTTTTTTTTTACTGGATTCCGGATGTGGATGTTGCGGTCATGCCGTGACAACAGGCTCTTTAACGAGGGCAACCCCCACACCGCTCCCACCCTCCCAGCTTCCTTTATCAGGCTCTCACTCTGTCTTTGATTCCGATATTCTCATTTTTTTGTCATTTAAAAAAAACAGCACAATTAATAAAACCATACATAAAAGTGTGAGCACTCTCACTCTCAACAACCCCCCCCCCATCATTCCTGTCGGTGCTGTGCTATTTTTATGTATTTACAATACTCTACAGTGAAAACTTGTTTCTGCTTGACGGGAGCTCGGCATGACGCACGTTGCTGATGCTCAGGGCAGTGAGATCAAGTAAAAAGCGAATGCTCATCCAAGGGGAATTATGCATAACACATGCATACCGCGGAGCGCTAACGATTCCATCGTATGCACGCGCATGGCTCTCGCATCTCGTCGTGGGACGTGGCAAGAAGGGCGCCGGTTTGAGTCCCCCGCTCCAGCAAACAGGCAACGCAAACGTGGCGTTTTTTTTCCCAAGGTGCCCTTGAACGAAGCACTTAGTCGGCCGCCGTGTGAAGAAGAAGAGTGCGTGCGCTATTCAGCAGCTTCCAGCTGTGGATGCGTCACATTGCATGACTGTTAAAGCCGGGCACTCATGGAGAAAAAAATGCAGTCGGCTTCGCCCGCCGTCGAGTGTTTAACACAACACTTTCACATGGCGACTACTTAGCGTATCATGCACCACCCATTTTCCTGAAAGATATGCCCCAGTTTGTGAAGTTCAAGGCATCATACACAATTTAATGTGAATGTGCTAAAAATGTACAGCGAGTAAATTTAACACATGCTAAAGTCGTACCTTAGTACGAACAAACATTTTGAGTTGGGCATAATTGGGTTATTGTCTGAAAATTTGAAAGAATAAGAAAAATGATCAATTTTATGAAATCAGGCGTCAAGTGTCCGCTGAAAATGTTTCCCGCTCCACTGTATACTGTCAGTCATGCGTGTTCGCCTCTGTGCTAGCCGCTAGCTAGCTCAAAGGCTAGCATGCTTCTGCATGACATAGACTGGGGTTTGCCCCAATTAGTCACTGCCTCGCTCCATGTTGAGCCTCGGTGTGGGTCCGCATGACAGAGACATTCACGTGGAAAGTTAACAATGTCATAAAAACAGCCACACACATTATTTAGCTTGTAGCTTGCACTGACAGACATTTGAGTACATGCTTCCTGCTTGTCATAAACACCCCAATGCTTTGACTTTCATCCTTTTACAATTGTCCGATTAGCACAAAAAACAAAGACCAAGACACGGTGAAATGTTTTGGGTTGTAGGCATGGCTGCTTTTGAGCTAACTGCATGCTGTAAGTGGTAGAAATGTCAGCATTTGGCACACGAGTGGACCCAAATGCAGGGAAGCGTACAAGGACAGTCAGGGATGCAAGGTGTACTGAACAAAATAATTTGTTGACAAAATTTCTCAGCTACGCTCACTGGGAATCAAAAACCCTGACCAGGACGACTAACAAAGACTTGGGTCAGCAACATTGACAAATGACTCGACAATGACTGAAAGGAAATACAAATTGACGAGACAATGTGGAATACCTGGACAAGACAAATAGGGTTGCAGGGACCTGATTGCGTATCACAAGGATTTGGGTGAACGAGCACAGGTGGAGAAGTTTTTATTTTTTTTATTTTTTTTCTTACTAACTGGGAATTGTGCCGGCCAGACACTAATCGCATGATGGCGCTCACTATATAAATAGTGAAGATTGGCCGACACATGCCAATTAGCCCAAGTGCGTACTTCGACTTGATTTTAGCTATACCCAAAAAAAAAAACAGACAAACAAAAGAGTTTCATTCTTTGGGCGCCTGTGACAATTGATCACTCCGATGGGCTGTTAGATAACAAACCAGTGCAAGAGATTGAAGTAGACTATCAGATATTACATAAAAGCGAAGCCACTGTAAAGAAAAAAATGGCTATCTAGTAAATTAAGATGTTGCTTTTTTTTGTGATGGGCATTGTACTGGATATGTTTGAATTTCATTTCATGACACTGGATGGTATGATAAAGAATGAAGGACGAACACACTGCCAGCCCTGGCCACCCCACTGAAATATTTCTAGCTCTGCCCCTGCTAAAAGTACAATTTCATGTTGGACTTTTTTTTTTTTTTGTGAAAAAGACTTCTCAGAGTTTAAACCCTCTTGCATAACGTCATTGTATGATATTTGATGGTTAACATGCCTGAAGTGTAAAGCTGCTTTTTCTGTCACATGGAAAATGTTCAGTGGGATGTTGACATAAAAATATTTTTGACCAAAATCTGAATTAGTAAAGTGTCTAAAATGTAAAAGTACTTGAATTGAAACATGGTTAGTCGTATATTGGAGTCTATTTAAGTATGACGCGTAAAGATTTGCGAAAAATATATCCCTAAGTAACTGTTTTTGAGTTCCAATTATCAAGTTTTTCCAACTTAATCTGTCACGTTGTAAAGGTACAGTAATACCTTGAAATATGAATGAAAAATATTCCCCTAGTAAAAAAAATGGAGTGTGAGCCATTTTACTTAATGTTACTGCGTGATCGTTGATTATTCTGCCCATCCAATCCAATGTGGCTCCAATGTAAAGTGGTCATAATTTGTCACTACAGTATATTGGCGCGCCATTATCAGCTAGCCACGTCCCTTAGCCTGACAAGAGGTTGTGGGATTAATCGCAACGGTGTGTAATGACGATTATTCCGGTAGACACATGAATGTCATTTGATGTCGCTCCAGTGAATGGAGCTCCATTCAGCCAGGCAGAGCAAGCGTCTAGGGCCTCGGCGTGGCTCGCACGCCATTGGATTTAGCTGACACAAAACAAAGGCAGGGGAGAGTTTGTGTTATCTTTATCAAGATGGTCTCACGATCTGAACCAAGAACAACTGGATTAGGAAGAACAGGTTAGAGGTAAGATTTACGAGTTGGTTCAGGAAAACATTTAGAAGAGAAGGTTTCACTTTAATCTACGTGAATCGGTGCGAGGACATGCTTAGGGTTTAGTGGGCGTATCACTGTTAGAATTTAAGTTATAGGGTTAGGTTTAGAACAAGCGTGAGCCAACTACGGCCCAGGGGCCACATGCGGCCCATTAAACGTTTTAATCCGGCCCGCAAAACTTGAAAAAATGAAATGAATAATTTCTAATATTTTATAAATGCTGTGGTTTTTCAGAGACATATATATTGATGTAATGCTTTTGTTCACTTTCATTTCAAATTAAATGTATTTATTTTTCTCCGCTGCGGTGAGGTTACCAAACCACTCTACCCCTGGTCTGGCCCCTCTGTCAAATTTTAGAACCCATTGTGGCCCGCCAATCTAAAAGTTTGCCCGCCGCTGGTTTAGTGGTTAGGGTTAGGGGTGAGAGGGGTTAGCTCATAGTTTAGAATTAGGGTTTGGTTTTAAGATTGGATGTGTCACACAATAAGGTGAGGCTTTAGTGTCAATGGACGGGTTTAGGTTTAAGATTTATGTCCCACTAATAGGGTTGCGATTAGATTATAGATCCTCAGATGAACTTGCATTACGCAATCACCACCAGCTCAGAATGTTCCGAGACGAATGTCAAATGCCCTCGTTGAGGCACATGAGAATCCGGAAAGACCACAACAACAACTGCGTGTTTGTCTGTTTTTTTACTGGTGCAGTTAAATTATACTACCATTCTACTTGGGTTATTTTCTCATTTTACAATCTATTATAAGTCAGTGATTAATTAGCAGTAGCCAGACCAATGGATTGTAATTTAAGATGCACAGGCATCCATCCATCCATTATTTGTGCCACTTCTCCTCACAAGTGTCGCGGGGGTGCTAGCGTCTATCCCAGATATCCATATATATATATATATATATATATATATATATATATATATATATATATATATATATGAGAGAGAGAGAGAGACTTTTGTTGAAACAAAAGTAAAAAAAAAAAAAAAAGCAGCGGACATTTAATATATATAAAAGTGACTTGGATTCACAGAATAAGATTATCTTGTGATAACTGGCCCATAATTTATTTTTAACTGAGATTGTTCATGTGTTTGAGAATATTTGCATTTGCCGATTTGTCTGCTGCTTTACAGAATTTGGCATCTTGGTGATAAATTGCTGCCTTTTAAAGTACATTTGCCAAATTAGCACTGGTATCTTTACTTTGACGAGACATTTTTTTTTTATCTGTACGTCTTGGTGAAGTGTGTGAGTAGATTTGCCTTCTGTTATTTTAATATTTATTAAACGTCAAATTTGAAAGTTAGCCAACCCGTAGCTTCTTTTGAAATTCGATTTTAACATAATTTCTACAAAATGCTCAGTGAATAGCGATAGGCAATGTCGTATCGCACATCATTGCGCACGGCATCACTTTTTTTCCAGCGTTTGTCGGCTTGGCGGCGACCGTGTCGTAGTCACACCACGCTAACACGGATGATAAGATCCGAACCTGGGAAGGGCTGAGCCGTGACAACTGCAATTATATTCGGCCTTGCCGAGTGATGACAAGTGTGAGATATTTCTGTCGAATTCAAGACTGAACTGTTTGAAAAATATCTCTGAGTCTAGCGGACTGGGATTTTTTATGAATCCCTCATGCTTTGTTGCATTTTTAGTCCCTTACCCCGAGGAAGGGAGGCATGTGCTACAATCGAGGACGTGAACATCGCCCCCCTGCTGAGTGTTAACAATGTCTGGCTGTGCCTCAATTTGTTGTGAAAGCAAAAATTAGCCAAAAATTAATTCAATTAGTCTCCTTAAGCATGGTGATTGAACCCTTAGATATTCTGTGAATGCACAATTGAATCCTAAAAAAGAAGTTTTCGCTTCTAAAACTTGCGTGGGAGGCTTTTGGATACCCCACCCCACAGAACTCCCAGAGGGACACGGTCGAATACTTTCTCCAAGTCCACAAAACACATGTAACCCAAAATCAAAGAGTGGTGTTTGAATGTCAATATTTTTGTCGTATCCTGTATTGTGTTACGAAAATTAATAAACCAATTCTCCCAATTTGCAGTTCATAAGAAAGCAAATATTGGTCGATTAAATCGGGCTGCCGATTAATTGGGCAGGCTCTAATAAGAATACTCAAAAATACATTATTCAAGTAAATAATATCAGTAACTTCTACTACCAAAACTAATAATATTATCATCTGAGGAATGAGCAGAGAATGCTGCTGCACATAGCCCAAAACTCTTTGGCACTGCAAGTGTCCCCAATCACTCGGGCTGTCACTACCAAATATTTTTAGAATCAAATTACCCTGTTGAGGATTCCACTGCGTACTCAGTTTTATTTTTTTGGTGTTGTTGTTTTTCTTTTCTGTTCTTGTTTGTTTTTTGAGCGCAGGCCCATAACTTGAGCACCTTGTTAGTTTTAGTGTCTCCCTCCATGAAAATCCCCAGTCCCCGGAATGAGTGCATCGACCTGCAACAAATGTTTGTGCAGTAAAGACAGAAGTGGCGAAGCATCGTTCAGGAATCGCAAGTATGGTTCTAAAATGAATAATTATAATGTTGAGGCAGAAATCGTTGTGAAAACTAATTTTTGTGGTCGACTTAACCGAGTTAGCTGATTTGATTTATTTACCGTATTTTTACGACCTCATGGTGCACCGTAAAAAAAAAAGGCGCAATTTCAATTATTCTGTACTTAACTCTTACAGAAGGCTCACTGTATTATTGGGTGCAGACATGCTCAAACATACGCTAGCTTAAAACATACGGTAGATTGCATGCACGCTAAAACGTATGCTAGCTAGTTTAGTTGTACTTTATTGAAGTATTTAAAATGCCAGGTTCCCTCATCTTGTCAGTCAGTCTTGTTGCAGGCGGCTCCACAAAAATGATGCCGACTTGTGCGAAAGCTCGAACAACAGTGCAAGCCAAAGCATCCGCAATGCATTCACAATTTGCGGCGTAACTCATCCGGCGCTGCCTCTCAGTCTTATTAAAGCTGTGTTCGCCATCTGTCATCCATCGCTCGTACGCCACTCGCAACTTCACTTTGCACACCCTTTTGATGCCAATGTCGAAAGGTTGCAATGAGGGCAAGCTCTGAGGGCATTTGCTGCACTCTACATGAAACTGGTACCTACAGGCGGCGTGCCTTTAGCGTCCTCCTTCACGTGCACCCTTCCGCCTTTAACGTCCGCATGCTGTCCTCAGCCACGTGCGCCTTTCCTCCATATAAACAGTGTGTCAGAAGGAAATGCTCCCAGTCAGTCATGCGATGTGAAGACACGCAACGAAATTGAACAGATTTTGGAACTCGGTGCTTACATAACTTATGCAGCATTATAAGGCGCCCCGTCCATTTTGGACCAAATAGAAGACTTTTAAGTGCACTTTGCGGTACTGAAAAAGGGGTATGGATTTTTTTTTCCACCAGTCCTACTCATCTCCCAGTCATGACACCTCCTTGAGGGTGCCAGAGCAGAGTTAATATGGTTTAACTGTCAAAACAAAAAAAACAAAAAATACTTTGCATTTCCAAAGTATGCCTTTGTCAAACCTAAAACCTTTCTGTGCTGGACTACTTGCCTCCTAATGGTTGACATCATAGTGTAGCACAGGAAGATGTTTTTTTTTTTTTTAAGGGACAAGATTGTTATCATTGAGTGAAGATTTAGTTTGCCGTTTTTGGCCGGTGTCATGGAACGGGTTGTGGATGAACTTCAAATGCTGAAGACTTCAATTAAAGCCGACTAAAGCGCCCAAAGAGCGTGGACGCAGCGTGCCAGTCCACCAAGCAGCAGTTGGTTGTTGGTGTCGGCGGATATTACATCTTTTTAGGCGAGACGCAGATTGTCTGCTGGCGCCCGAGAGATTGACGTCTGTCTGCCAGCTGTTGCGTTGACACGCGATGCACTTTTCCGACGTGCGCCACATGACGTTTGATCTTGTTTGGTTAACATAATGAAGTCACGATGCAACTGATTCCCAAAATGTATTTATTTATTTTTATTTTTTTTAATAAAGGGATTAGGAGCGCATAAGACATTGTCAGCTGCTCCTTCCGCTGACTTTGAGCCCGAGCAGTTACGGCCCTAAAATAGGAAATTAGAGAGCGCCTCCAAAGCCGATGCTCCCACTGACAAATAATGTGAGATTAAGCCCACGATAAGTGCAGCAATAACATGTGCCTCATCATCTTTGGGGCCTTTACGATAATGCTTCAGTGTGTATGCACTGGAAAACTGAGTAAAAGGCATTTAAGTCAGCGGCATCCAAACTATTACGTAAGAAGATTACATGCTGAGCTCTTTCCCAGTCAATTGGGGTCAAAAGCGGCACAGAAAAATCATACACACCACTTGACCTTCATTTTACATGGGAATAACGACATTGACATATGGGCCAGAATTTTTTTGGGCCGAGGTTAATGATGTGGCTGTTTCACTTACGGTTGTAATCGCGTGAGAATTAGTGCGATGATAACCGAAATGGGTGGTTTAGCCGGGTCAGGAAGTTTCAGCTTGGTAAGAAAAGACAGACAAGAAGAATACAGGAGATTGTTGGCCCACGTAGTCCACAGCCAGATGCTCCCGATTACGACTTCGTTCAAATTTTGCTGGGCTGGGAATTTTTTTTTTTTTTTTGCCTTGGAGCACAACTTTATGAAGTCATCTTTGTTTTCTCACCCCCAAAAGTTCATTCTTTGGTATTGATTGGGATATGTTTTCTTAAGAAAAGGCTTCCATTTTGCTCCACTTACCTTGTATCTCAGAACACTGTGGTCCACTGCGTCGTACGCTGCTGTCAGTTCCAACAAAAAAGGACATGATCAGAAACAACGATAACCATTCCAACATCTCTCACCGCCAAACTGTTTGCCTGGACAAGCAGAAATAAAACCAAGACTGTTTTACTTTAGGATGTGGAATAGTTGACATCTTGGCTTGGTTTCGCTGAAACGGCATTGACTTTGCTGAACACAAGGTTCAAGGCTAGTTAGCAGTTAGCATGGCAGGGGCCGTCTGTAAAAGTTGTCTGTACATTTCATATAATTTTATCTTGTATACCACAATCCCTTTAAAAATCAATAGCTGGCTGCTTACATTATTATGGGCTTATTATGGTGGTAAGTTTTTCGTCAAACCAAAGTGACTTCAGCGTAAAGAAATGCATGCATGCTTGAAAGCACGCTGCTGTTGCTTTTGACGCTTTCTTCGGCAGTTTTTGTCGTTTGCCCATTTCGTGAGTAGGTTCATGGCACGCAAAAGGGCCGATTCGTGGGCCGGACTAAAATCAACCTCTGGCCTCTGTTAATCGAACCCTTTTTTAAAATTTGTCACCCCCGACCCCCGCCCTTAAAATGGGCGCCCAGCCGAGCTGGAGAGCCGGACCGTTCCATGCCCAGCTCTGCCCATGAGTATTGTTATTATCTGTCCACACCGTTTTGTGTTCAGATATCTGTTGAGTTGGGTGCGAGTTTTACACTGCCACATAGATGCTGATTGTTAGCTCGTGCGGCCATGGTGCTTCCAATGAATGCTAGCATTAAGCTAGCAAATGTATTTGTTTTATACGCAGGCATAATGGCAGTGTATGGAAGTTTCTTTTTTTTTTTATATGTTATGAACCAAACTGCTGCTTTTTGAGAGCTGAATTGAGTGGAGTTGCTACAATAATCTCACTTGTTCGCTCAGGTTCTTGTCTTGCGGAAGGCACAGCCAATATTTGCCGGACATTTTCCAGCCCATGTCGCGTTACTTTTGTCATCTGCACAGCCTTCCTGACCACGTTTCTTTTTGCCTCACTTGCCTTTTTAGTCAAGATATGACGACTGCGCACGAGGACACGGCTGACACTTGCCAGAAATTCCCGTGTTGCTTTAGGCTTCGTGGCAGCCCTCCCTTGAACGGGTTTCTGCTTGTGTTCTTGTCATCTTTCAATTCAGACGCCGTACTAAATGCACAGAGTGGGTGCCAGGTGGGTTGCAATGCGGTCATTGACAATGGATCCGGTTAATTCTCGCCATGCGTAATCAAAATGGATATATTTTCACAGATGGCAGGAAAAATGCCTGATTCATGTTTGTTGCTAGCGCTCACAAATATTTCACCTACAACACACAGTGTCCAAGTTGCCAGCATCTGTCACACCAGGAAAGTGGGGCAAAACAAACAACACGTGCCAGGAATCAGCTGTGCAGCGGTGCGGGGCTCCCGGCCCCATGAGCTAAACACTGTGCCGGGCTGTTTACACTTCTTGGGTTCACGTAAAGGCAAACCCGTCGGCCCACAATGTTCTTTTCTTAAATGATACAGCGGATATTATAATGTGGTCGATTATCAGCCGCATACTAAATACTTGATGAAGGTAATCTCAGTTGTTTGTGCTTCTCAAGTAAATGTGCCGTAGTCAGCTCCAAATGTACATTAGTCAGACGCCATTGCAGATTAGACAGCATGAGTTTGCTTGGCAGTTGCATATCGAATGAAAACTGTATAACGTTGATTGTTTGGTCTTACTTTTTCAGCTTTAACATGAATCACATTCAATCCCTTCCATACAAATATTGAATGATCTGCAGAGACATGTTGCTGCTAGAAATGCTCATGTTGCTACCGTTGCAAATTTTGAGGTCTCGAGTCAGCTTCTATTTCTTCCCACCGCTTAAACCGGGACACATTTCTTGTTGCAGGGCTCCATTCTCATAATGCTAATGTCGCTAGACGTGGCGAACAGACACCTCTGGTTTTTAAGACCTCCGGTCGGCTTCTATTCAGTCCCACCACTGGCTCCCTTGTTCAGAGTCGCACCCATTTGGCAGTCATGTGTTCCAAAAATGAGTCGTGGGTTCGCTTGCGCTACGCATTAACCTCCATAACCTTGAAGCCCAACAAGTAAGCGTGTGCTCGTTCTGTAATGAGCGCCAGTTGCTCCTCATTAGACTCTTGCCATCCTGGGACCAAAATGACATAAATGGGATGTTTCCAATCTTCTGACGGAATCAAACTGTTCGCTAATTACAAAATGGGAGTCCAAGACAGTCGTTGATTGTGCGTGAGCTTTAGCAGCCTTAGCATCTTCAACCAGAAATAATCTCAAACCAAATCTGAAAGGCGAGCTGTGGGTTTTCTTTTTTTTTGTAGCGATTATATAAATGAGATGTCGAGGTTATGACTGATTGGGTAGCTCAAAAAGGGTAAAATGTTAAACTGGCTTCATTAGTGAACTGCTTTTCAACCATCAATGAACTCCAAGCAGTTTGACAATGTCATGTCATGCACACTAATTAATGATTGTGACATTATGTTGCCAACAGAGGCTCAAGGTTACGGGGTCATGAGTGGCCGGAGACATAGAGTCACGGGCAATATGGAACTGGATTGTGCCCTCATTGATTATTTTGGAAGAAAATCATCCACAGCACAACGAGGTAGTGAAAAAAATAATGGTTACGTATCAGTCTAGATTTTAAGGTTCTGTTCACATTGTGTACCGTAAGTGGAAAAATACAACATGTAAAAGTTCAAAATGAAAGAGAAATACTGTCAGGAAATGTGCTTAATCCTTTCAATACAATTAGAGGTGCAACAATTACTCAATGAATGACGAATTTAATGATTCACATTAACAAACTTTTTTGGTCATCGTTTAGAAATTGTCTGAATCAGCAGGTCAAGAGTAAATATTTCTGATGTCCTACATGAAAGTAGACTGGTTGTCTTTGTGTTCAATCAAGAGAAGCCATTTGCAAACATCTGATTTTACTTTGAAAAACAAATATCAATATTTTTGCCTTTTTCCTGACTGATTTGAATCTAATTAGGTTTGTGCTTTTTTGTTGTTGTTGTTTTTGCATAGTCAATTTAAACTGTCGTGATCTTTAATAAAGAGGATGGAAATTAAAACATTTAAGCCGATTAATCGACAGGTTAATCAATTCTCAAAATAATCATTAGTTGCAGCCCTATATACAATAAAACAATAATAACAATTAAATATTATTTTGTTTTTGGTTTTCTTGGCTCAAATTGAGTCACTGTATAAGCCCCACCCTCTATTGCGTCCATCAAAAAAGCATGGACGTTTTTTATTGTTCTTTTTCTTCAAACATATAGTGCCATCCAAAGCAGATCATTTAGCATTAGATTTAGATTTTTGAGTGAAGTGTTTTATATGTTAGCCTCATGAATGCATTTTGCTTTTTCTATTGCTGATTTATGGATTGCTCGCCGTCATCTCATGAGACCATAAAATATCCAGCCTGTAGTTTGTGGGCATGCGTCACAAAAGCAGCAGCAAGTGACTGCTTCCACAATGCATTGTAATGCATGCCTTCCTTCGTATGTTTGAGCTGCTGGGAAAATGTTTCTAACCACCAAGAATCAAAATATTTGGCTCTGTATTTTGGGGGGAAATTTAGAAAATAACAATACATCAATTTGGAAGACGAGTTGTAGCATTTGTAATCAGCAAAAGCTCAGAGAGGAACTCCTGAGTAAGGCGATAGAGCATATTTTTGTCTGTACAAGATGCTGTTTATGGACGAGTTGGAAACGCTCCCTCAGGGTTATTTTTCTTTTCCCACTCAAAAAGCAGCACAAGTTGTCACACGACCACAAAGCCACAAAGGCGTCACTTTATGGGGATTTTTTTTTTTTCATTCATCTTTCATTATTTCACACAAAGCAGTTACGCACTTCTACTAGATCGCTTGATGCACTGTTTTGAAGGCCTGTATGAAATATACGGTGTAAAATTTGTGTGGTATTTGATTGAGAGTTGAGTGGTGGTTGCATATTGATTAACATGGCAAAAGCCACAACCATCCCAGATCGAATCGATTCGTAATACAGCTGAATCAGTTTTGAATCGTTACATTTTAAAATCCTTGAATAGTATTGTACGCCATGTATCATATCGTGTTGCACATCACTCATATTTTTTTTTAATCATGATTAGCAGTGTGAACAACACTTCTATGTGGTGTGTCAAATTCAAAAAAGCATTTTTAACTTATTGAAATTTTAACATACCACCGGATAATTTTTCAGAGATATCGATAATCTGCCCTTTTATGCAGACTTTTGATCGCAAGTTTGAGAGAAGTTTGGCATTATTATCGGTATGTGTACGTAAGATTAAAAATCGGTTGACCACACACGGAAAAGATTTGCGAACGCAAACAGTGAACACGTCTAACATCTACGAATGTAGGCCCTGATGGTTTTCTGGAAAAAAAAAAAAATGAAATCAATGTGAATACACCGCAAAAATAACTCCGGATGATGCTTCAGACAACTGAGTCTTTGCTGACTTTGGGCCCCATTTTATCGGTGTGTCCCTGTTGGTTTTATCGATTGTTGTTGTTTAAACCCGAAATTGTTGGGTTGTATTCTTTTTAAAAGGCACAACTAGTGGTCAACGATGGATTGCGCCCCTAACTGGGTCATCACGTAAGTCACCCCGCGCCCCCCCCCCCCACCCCGCCCGGCTCGGCCTTTCAAGACAGGCCACGCTACAACCTGGCGGTCAAATAGCAAGGCGGTGTGCAAAAAAGGGATGACATGTTTGGTGAAAAGTGTGGACAAGCATCAAAGTCTGTTTTCAAAAGATAATTCTTCTGCATTGTGTGTCGTGATGCCTTATTCGGCTCTCTCCATCTCCCTGCGGGCCCCAAAAACCAATTCATATCTCGGTTCATCATGTTTGGCAATTTTGTGTGCGGCAGGCTTTTATTTTTATTTTTTTGCTTACCAGCCCTCACTTGGGCTATTGAACCGAGGAAGTGATTACGTTTTGGAAACACAGTTGGCCATTGTTTTTTTGGCACAGCACTGCGCTTCCTTGCTTCTTCAGGGTGATCCTTACAAAGGGCTCGTCTTGTAAAATTGGATTTTGGATTCTTTGTGTGTGCTGTCAATTCGTTTGGTAACATTCAAGACCAGTATTGGTCTTCAGACTGTTTCCAAGACTACATTTTAAAAATGTTGGTCTTGTCGGGACTTGACTTCCAATGCCTTGGTCTTGTTTCTCTCTGGCTTGTCCGATTCTGTATTTTCAGTCGAGACCGGTCAAGACCAGCGCTGAGCTGAATTTGTGTGATATAAGGAAACGCATTTGGAAAACAAATATCTTCAAGTCAGGTGATACTAAATTGTGAAGACTGAAACCTCCTCAGTGTTGTGACTGCGGTTTTGCCTGTCAAATATATGGAAAGGACATATAGCGATTCATTCTTGTCATTCTTTTTAAAGTAGATTTTTGTAGTCTTGGTCTTGTCTCTTTGTCAGCTTGTCACGGTCTTGGTCTTGACTTCTAACAGTCCTAATCAACCTTTTTCACATTTTGACATCATGAGATCAGCACAATGAATCAAAATGATCTCTCCTAGGCAAGCCTTCATTGCCGGAAGTGGCCACTGACTGAGCATAGAGTGTCACAAAGTGTCATGAGCAGGTTGCAAAAGTGATACGAGACTGGAAGAGTCACAGAAAGTCATGGAAATGGAATGTTCTTGGAAATCGATTGTCTGATTCATGGCTCAAACACGTGAGAATTTGGTATCAGGGAAATTGTAATTATAAACAAGCAATTATGAAAAGTTTGAGTCGGATTTGAAAATTAGTTTTCATTTCACCCATGAGGGAAATACATAATCCAATATATAAAAATCCTTACAAAGTGGCACCTAGTCATACAAGTGGTCTGACAACAAGTTTAACAAGATATCACAGTTCAATATGGAAAAGATGATTTTAGATGCAAGTGTTTTTTTTTGGGGGGGGGTAACAAGCATAGTCACGGAACAAATTGAATTGAAATGTCAAGGCTCCACTTTATTGTCATTCGGGAGTAGGTAGTGAGCAAACGATTCGGATCTCAGCCTTGCTCTTTTCTCAAGTAGCTTTCTTGGCTCGGCACTTCACAAATCCCTTGAAAACAGAGAAATTCTGCCAGCAACAGAAAAGAGATAGTGACATCTCACGGCGCCCCTTTATTAATAATCCCCACGGTGTGACTTGGCATGCCTTTTCCATTTCAAAAAGTCAGGTTTCAACTTGGTTTGAACACTCCGGGTTTCCGGATCCATAAGTTATCAGCCTGCATGCGGCAAATGCCGCGGGGCTACAGTGAGAGGAGCTCGCCTGGGTTGACAGGTCGGATGTGTCGCGGGTCCTGTCACCTGAGGCTTGCCCCCGAACAGGTCTCTGAGGCGGGAGTCTTCCCGTTCCATTTACCTGCCGCCGCCTTTCAAAACTCAAGTGCTGTCAAAACACACTGGAAGTCGGCTTTAAATGTTTGCCTTTGTGTGTGTGTGAGTGTGTGTGTGTGTGTGTGTGGATTCTGCAAGAGAAAATCTCTGCTTTGCATTTGCAGTGAGCAAAGATTGAGGTGTTTTTCTTTGATTCCAACTACTGACAATGTAGCACGTTCTGTCTGGATCAACAGACAGTGGGAGGGTTTTTTTTTTTTCCTTCTTATTTTGTGATGGTCTGTGACTGTCACGACCAAATCCCGGTGATTACACGGATAAAAATCCAATTATTTGGTTAGAATAGAAGCTTCTATTCACTAAATGTGAAAAATGTGGATCTGGTTCCAGTGGAACAATTGAGCAGCTCTGACTCTTATATGAACATAATTGACACTAGTTTCAATTACTTCTTGAGGTTAATGTAGCCTCACGGTCCCTGTTCCAGTTCTAAACCTAACCCTCTTGGTCACTGGACAGCTGTGACCCTCACCAGAACCTTTTGCCACCCTACCCCACCCTACCTGGCAGGGTCTGTTCCAAATTTTTTAATCTGACCGTATGCCCCAAAAGGTCTGGTAGGAAAACAAGTCTGACCTCAAAGCTCCAAGTCCCTGGCAAGGATCCGGGATTCGTATCCGGGAAAGGTGCTTCATGGCCGTCCGGCGCAGTCGTTGGAAGGAGACCCCCTCAGCCAAACCTCCAGAAATTGGAATTTGGAATTAGAATCCGCAATTCCAATTTACGGCTACCCTAGCAACAAAATTTGTAACTTTGAGATATTTCTGGTGATTTCTGGTGCGTGTCATTTACATTCATACCCTATAGCGGAACCCTAATCTGACTTGACGATAATTGAACTTTTTGGTGTCTGTCTCCTGACATCTCGGATGAATGTAACACAGTAGTAGTAAAAAAATAACTTAATATCATCACTCAAACAAGGTGGCGGCAGTTGGATGGTCGGGAGCTGCTCTGTCCCTTCAGGCCCTGGACAACTTGCTGTGATCGATGGAAGCAGGGGAAATACATTTTAGGTTGACTTTCAGCAGTCCATGGATGGCAAAAAAAACATTGTCATCTTGATTCGGTTGAAAACAGTTTAAAAGTTTGCGCATGTCTAATTGTGACTTCTGAGCTAGTCAAAAGCAACACAAATCCCACAGTGCACAGCCGGGACGAGACGTAGAGGATCAGGTGGCAAGACACGAGATCAGGTTGGAAGCTGATTGGACGGCAGCCAAAAAATAAAAAAAAGTTGGATTCACAGGAAGTCCTTTGGTTATCCTTGGAATAAAAGGGCAGCTGTGATGTGTGAAAAGCGAGGAGATTGCAACTTCACCAGATCTGATTTAGGATGTTTTCCCTCTTGTACACATCCTCAACTTGCCAGAAATTCCTGCAATTCAAGACTCCTTTGCAGCCTTCTTAATCAGACTTGTACTCATCTTTTCAGATTTACTTTTTCTAAAGAATTTGACGTGCAAATATTTACTGTAATTAGGACATGACTAATGTGTTAGCGTAAGTTAGTGATGGACCACGGTGCATTTTGAAATGTCATTGTATCTCTACGGGTTTTTACGTAAAACATTTTAGTTTTTCATGCATTACTTGAATTAAAACAAAACTTGTGTAAAAACGCAAAAAGTAATAAACTAGTTTTGCTTTGGTTATCTGCCAAAGAAAATGCAGCCGTTTTGCGTTGCCAGAATGTAGAAAAAATGAAATTGTTGTTTACCATAGGATACAGCCAGTACTTGTCAGAAATTCCTGCAACTTGTTTAGAATTCTGTGATTTTTTTTTTTTTTTTTACTTTTAATTTTTAAATTCTGTCAGTATTTCATTGGTTTTACAACAAATTTGTGAGGTGTTTTTTTTTTTTCAAAAAGGGCTAGTTTTGTTGAGCTTTTATTAGTTTTATTATTAGTTTTATTATTTTAATATGTGGTGTCTGTTAACTGAAAGATTGGAAAAAAAAGGTCATATTCGTCATTTCATAAAGAGTACACTACAATAAATAAATTACAGTTGAACCCTGAGAGCTGATGTAAAATATTAATTGACAATAATTCAACTAAAGACGCTGTACTTCTAGTTTGTTTTAGAAAACGTAATTGCATTTATATACTCATTGTTTTAAACAGTTTTTTTGGGGGGGATTGTGGGCAATCTCTGCTAAAGTACCTGTCTGACAGGCTTACTTTCCCTGGCGAGGCGGCCGACATGACAAAACACCACGGGTGGTGTCATGCTGGATTTCAACCAGACCACCACAGCTGGTGGTCTGACAGCCTGACAGGTCCAGTCACGTCTCGCCGATGTAGCCTCCCGGACAAACTTGTCCGATGTCATGTTGTCAATCTGATTCCACACGTTGAGTGTATCACCAAGCGCCCGCCAAACAGGTTGTAAAAAAAACAAAAAAAAAACATAAATAAATCAAAATACAATGACTTAATTTGTTCCATGACCATATTCCTAATTCAAATCACTTGTTTCAAATCAAAGTTCCCTAATGAAATGAATGGAAATTCCATTAATCCTTTCATCCTCGAACAACCATCGTTTTTGTGTAATGTGTTCTCCATCCATCTGTTATTTAATACGAAAATAGCACTACAGTGTTGGGCTTAGAGGTGCAACAATTCATCTATTAATCAATCATCAAATGTTCAATGTCAAATTGTCCAAATCCACGCAAGTTAAGCCTCTCAACAATAAATATCCCATTTTCGTAGTCCTCTGTAGTAGCAGACTGAACGATCATTTTTGTGTTTGATCAAATTTTGCAAACATCTACTTACACTTTGCAAAACAAAGGTTAACATTTTTTGCAAATTTTCTGATGACATGTATACTCAGTCTCAGGTAATTAGGTCATTACAGTTTTATTCATAACATGTATGTGTGTGCGTGTGTGTTTCCTGGTGGACAAGTGAAGGGCGGGGTCGATTTGAATCCATGTAAAGCACTTTGAGTTGCATACTGTGTATGACAAGCACTATACGAACAAAGTTTGATTGATTGATGTTCAGGACTAAGACAGGAACTGAATCATAATTTGTTTGTGCCTTTAGTGCGCTGCCGATTTCTAGCATAAGGATGGAAATTAACATTTTTTTTTTAAATCTGAATGATTGCTTAATCAAAAAAGAACAAGCGACACATTGATCACTAATCGTGAGTTGTGGCCCTATTTTAAATGTAATAAACATTGTCATAACAAAAGAAAAGAAAATGTGAAGAACTGAAGTGTTTTGCAAAATAATTCACTTCACTAAAATTGAATGTAAAATATTGAACTGTTGCATATTTTTTCACTCCATTTACACCAAATTAAATCTTATTTTTCCAGAATTTTTAAAGATTTTTTATCATTGATTTTTATCTAATGATTCAATGTTTCAATACACTGGTAAAAAGTGAAAAGGCAACTATTACAGCGATGAAGAAAACAAAACAAAAAAAGACAAATAGACCTTCTTGGTGCTCCGGCTTCATGCAACACGACTGCCTCTCGAGCAAAGCAACCGAGAGCAGAGTTCACGTTTATTTTTTTGCGTAGCTAAGTGACCTCCATTGTGTTAGCATATCTTACACCTATTCGGCTTTTTCTCTCTTGTTTTATTAACGTCATAATTTGCCTTCCAAGATGAAATGTCTGTTTTTGATCTAGTATTTTGTCAAATAAATTACCCGCAAAAAATGTGACTTATAGTCTCGTGCTACTTATGTTTTTTTTTTCCCTCATGATGCATTTTTGGGCTGCTTCAATTTATACTCGGTAAAATATACAGCAGATTATTTCTCAAAACTCTATGACCCCTACGCGTATCGGTTGCTCTCGGAAATCAAGGTACTTTGCTAATCATAAAACCTTCCTCTGTTTTAGCATTGCGCTATTGTCTCAGTGAGCTTAAGGTCACGGTGAGTGGGTCACCGGTCGGGGCCCCCGGCTGGGGTGAAGCACGCTGCAAACATTCTCCACTCAGTCCAGCTGCTCCCCGGCAAGTAAGCCACGTGAGTGATCTTCCACTGTAGCCATTGCAAAGTCCGCCAGGCATCCTTTTGTCCTCTTTGCTTAAGTAGGACAACATCGACATAGCGTTCCCTGTTTGAAGGGGAGCACCAGGAAAGGCTTTCTGCTGACTTGTCGCTCTGTCAAACTGTCGCTAATATGGCAGTGGTGGCTTATTTTGCTGACACCAGCACGAGCAGTGGCACTTATCCTCGTACATACCATGAACATGCTGTGTGCTTTACTTAACTTTATTGCTTTTAGTTGCAATGCGCATCTGTGATGAAATAGATTTTTAATTGTTTTTTTTTTTTCCACCTGAAGTTGTATTTTTTTTGCTTCCCTTTTTAACCAGGGGTTGCAGGTAGGGATGTAATAGATAGTTAACTAGTAATAAGTGCAACCTTTTCCAGACCATATGTATTCCAGTGACGGAGTTGACTTATTTTGTACTCCTGAACTCCTTATCTTGTCTGGTTCGCAACCACAAGTTGTCAGTTGAACGCACAGCAAACAGAAGCTTTAAAGAAGTCTCACAGAGAAGGCGCATATACTGTACTACCCGTGTTACCACTAAAGGGCGATTACCTTTTTCAAATTGGACTATTGCTGCTTCCTTGTTTAGTGCGGGTGCACATCCCTCCAATATATAAGGCGTATCTTGGTACATCAGGCGTGATACAATTCTAGGTTCGTACATTTTAAAGTGACATCATTCCGTTCAATTCAATGGGTTTCTGAATGAATTGATATGATACGGCTCAGTTCGAGAGGGTATGACGCAATGATTATAGAAAGTAGCCAATCACTTTACAAAATGAACTGATTTGTCAGTACTGCAAATGTGGCACGTGTATATTCATATTTATTAGGGCTTTGCATCTTTCCAATAATAGACGATTGGATACGCATATTAAAACGTAAGGTGTGATACCGTTCATGGACCGAATTGTAAGTTAATTACCCAATACACTCACATCTTTTAAATCCAAATGGATTTTGCCATTCTAATCAGTTAATCTTGAGCATCTGGGAGTTAAACAAAACAAGCAAAATAATAATAAAATTCAATAAAATCTAATTCAATGTGTTGCACCTTGGCCACAAGAGGCAGTCAAATACCGTACAGTCATGCACATTAAATGACAAATAATAGCCTTCTCTTCTACTATATGTGACTTTATATTATGATATTTTTTTGTAGAAAATCAAGATATAACTCTGAGTATTGTTATATCCACTGTCTACATGTTTTGCGCCACCATTTGTCTACAAATACCTGTTGCTTCTAAAACCATGGCTATCAATGCTATCCATTAGCATGTCAATGGCCTTTTGCATTGTTTGCTAGTGTTAAGATGAGCGATGTTTTAAATACGTATGTCTATTTGATGAAACAAAGGGGGAAAATCTGCCTAGTGATTGTCATATCTCGAAAAACGTGCGAGTCGGATCACTCAAATCACAAGGAAGACCATTGTATGATTAAAAAAGTGTGTGACGGTTATCCCTTCACAACCACGTCCATCCCCCTTTGCTGCTTTGCCTCTGTACTTCCCAATCCCAAGAGCCATTTAGGTCAGGCAGCATGTGGAACATTCCGGCTTTTACCTAAATCCGCATCCCTTTACCCTGCCGTCCAGTCTTCTGTGTTTTATTATTACCGCGCTTTTCGTTCCGGCCCTTGCGCGTGTGTGTGGTTTGTGGCTTCTGGAAATAGATTTGATAAGGGAGGCGAGGAGATGAAACCTGGCTTCATTCATGAAAAGACAATATCCCTCAAATCCAAGAGTAACCACACAGGAACGTACTGTATTTCTCGCGTTATAATAAAAGTTCCTCCGTTGCTGTTTTTGTGCAATCATAGTATCTGGCTGGGAGATATTTGGAGAGAGTGTTTCCTCATTAAAATGCATTGCCACCCAACAACATTTGATATCAACTTTTGAAATTATAAAATAAAAACAAAATGGAAGCCAATCAACATTGCATGTGCATGTAAATCTACAGGAGGCCTGTAAAAGTGCACTTTAAATCATGGCTATGTGCATTGCTTGGCTTTGGAGTCATGGTTTAGGTCACATTGGATATGTGAAGCGAACAAAAATGCAAATCAGAAAAGTGTATTCTTTTGTGGAACCATCATGAAAAGAATATTTTTGAATGAAGTAAAAAGCTCATGACTGTGAGCTGTGAATTAACCAAGACATGAAAGTTTCTCGACAAAGAAGAGGGGTATTAGATTAAATAAAAAAATAATTACTTTTTTATTTTGTCGATTCATCGATGAATTGGATTAAAAAAATTTAAAATTATTTCAAATCGACAGCACAGTAAATGCCCCAAAACAACGAATGATCACTCAGTTACTTGTTTGGTTTGTAACCTTTCAGAAAACTGGCAAAACATTTTGATTGTTGTTTTTCCAAATAAAAGCAAATGCTCACGACTTTGGAATGAAACAATATATACTGCTGACAAGTTGAAATTCTGAGCATTTGGTCAATTTTATTTAAAAAAAAAAAACTATCTAAACCACAGCAATAATTTTTATCACTTACGGTAATTTGCTACTCGATCGGCTGTTGCATAATCGATGAATCATTGTACCTGTAACGATGTCCGCAAATTTTCCTCACAATTTAAAATCCCATTGCATCTGCGGGGCGGCACGGTGGCCCAACTGGTTAGCACAACGGCCTCACAGTGCAGGGGTCGGGGGTTCGATTCTGGCTCTGGCCTTCCTGTGTGGAGTTTGCATGTTCTCCCCTTGATTGTGTGGGTTTTCTCCGGGTTTCCTCACTCAAAGACATGCAAGGTAGGTTGATTGAACACTCTAAATCACAGGTGTCAAACTTCAGTCCGATGATGATCAGCTCATCAGCAGGCTTATTATTATCATTTTCATTATTGTTTTTATTATTATTATAGAAATAGTTCTATAAAGTAATTTACTTGTTTAATAAGCATTTTATTTTGGGTCTGAACGCAACAAAAAGTAGCTCGATATTAAATAATTTTCACCCAAAAAGTGAATCAAGTCACTCAGATGAGAAGTTTTAGAGCCATACAATTTGAGTTACTTTGCATCTATGACTAATTAAATGTCCCTGGCCACTATATTAGGAAATACGTTCTTTAAAATGAATATCCAAATAAACGGCATTCTTCTAAAAGTCTCACCTCCTCTTGATGACGGCTGTTTGCCGCAGTTGCGTAAATACATTTCCTTGGCCACTCAAAAAGTACATTTTTACAACTTTCTTTTTTTTTTTTTTGCCTTTACTGCAAATACTTGAACAAATAAATGCTCTTGGACATTGGGTGAGAAAAATAAATGCCATCCCCTAATAAATGCCTTTCCTTAATGAATGTTTCCCCCTTCTGAAGTTGCGCTGAAAAACCATATTTGAAGAAAGAAAGGCCTTGCCCTGAATTCAGTGAACTTTTCTAGACGGCAGTGTCATGAAAGTCATTAAATTGCATCCTCAGCACATATTCAGGACGTCTTCAACCAGAAATGAGCAGCCAAAGGTTGAAATTCGGCATTCCGAATGTGAGCGCCGCGATGGCGGCGAGTCACCGCGGTGGAAAAACAGCACGACTCCCAGCGGCGAACGCCTGCCTAACGATGTTATGATGTGACGCAGTCCAGCGGAAGGAGACAGCTCAGCGGCATTCGAAACAACATCCCCGCAGAGACGCACCAAGGTGGCCGTCTCATACGCTTTCTCGACACGCTAAAATCAGCCAAGTGTGAACTTGTTCCTTGGCTTTACAGCCAAGCCACTGACTCGGTGCAGAACGACTGCTATTGAAAGGAAAGTGGCCAGAATTAAACAGAGGCGCTGTTTTGGCTTACGCTTAGTTCGTAGCGATTGTCCAATTAGGATCTTGGCCGGCGTTGGTCTCCTTGGGGGAGGTCATAATGAGACTGGGGCCGCAGAGCAGCTGACCAAGGTAAATAAAACCCCGCACACGGATGAAGTAAATGGCTCTCAGATTCCGGAGGCGTGAGCGTTCCAACAATACCCAGCGTGTCCTTGGGAAGTGCCACAACTGGGATTTTGGACATTGGGGAGTGGCTGAACATGGATTTGGTGGCTCTTTTGGGGCATTGATCCGTTTGAAATAAGAAAGGTCGACAGTCAAAAGTGAAGTTTTGACACATTTTCAGGAGTGAGCGTTCCAACAATACACTAAACTGTCACATCCTTCTGTGACAGGAAGAAGCTCTCTGACTGGGATGTTTGGAATCGGGAAGCATCCAAACAGAGATTTTGGCAGCATTTGGAAGATCTTTAAGAGGCAATGCATCAAAGGTCGTATCGCTGCAAAAAACAAACTTTGCCAAGTTCTAGTGAGCTTTCCAACACTTACGTCCTTGGGAGGCTCCTCAACTGTGGATTGTGGAGAAGTCAAACACGCATTTGTTTCTGACCATATTTGAGGCAACAATCTTTCAAACCTTACCGACCCTTTTGTGGATCAGGAAGGAATCATGCATTCGCTAGACAGGTTCTGTTTTCTAAACCCCGGAATGGGAAGGTCTAACGAGGAGAAACACAAGTCTGTCCATTTGACATTTGGTGCTGTGACCTCCTCAAGCATACCAACCATGTTCTTCTGAACTCTCGGGCGTACCCAAACTTTGTTTTTAAGGATGATCAAGTCGTCAAATACGTATTTGGCTGTTTTCTGTTGAAAATAACTTTGAAAAGGAAGTTTGTACAAGAACATATTTCATGACCCACATTCTTCTTTGTCCTTAGAAAGTGCATCAGGAAGTAGCTGAATGTGGATTTGACGGATTTGGGGGGGGATTGTTCTATTTTTTATACGATTAAACAAAGGTTTTGCAAATATATTGGAAAGCTGTCGAAAGTTTCACAAGGACATTTGGCAGTGTGAGCTTCCCAACAAGAGCAACTGTGTCTTCTTTGTCCTTGGGGAGTGCCTGAGCTGGGATTTGGAGGATCAGGAAATGGCCAAACACAGATTTGACAGGTTTCTGGGGATCTTTCCTTTTGAAAGAACTATTGTGAACTGGGATATTGGGGACCAGCTAGTTTGCAAACCTCAATTTCTTGTGTTTTGGGCATCGATTCATGTCTTGAATTGAAGGTTGTCTTACTATATATGGTCAAGCTTTAGGTTTTACTTGGCTATTTTGCAGCATGAGCTGTCATTGGGTGTTGTTGTTACAAGTCGGATTTTGGAGATGCGGAAGTAGCCATACATACATTTGATGGGTTTTGGGGGATCGTTCCATTTTCTTAAAAGCCATTATATGGAAAGTTGTACAGATATGAAAGCAAGTTTTGCCAGAACATTTGACAGTTTAGCTTTCTTCTCTCTTCTCAGCAATTACACAAAGCGCTATTTTGGGGGATGAGTTTGTTGCCAAACACAAATTAGTTTTGCTTTTGGGGATCGTTCCATTTGAAATAACTTTAAATTTATCGCAGAAGGTCATAAAACTGTAATGTCTTTTAATTTACCAGAGCATTGTTAACTTCGCAAGGATATGAACCACATTCTTCTGTCCTTGAAATCTGTGAATTCATTTTTTGTTGTTGGGAAGTACTTTTAGGCAAAGCAGTTGCGTGCCTGTCCTAAATGACACACAGTTAGTTGCGTTCATTTAGAAGTTGTTCTGTGGGGACATTTTTATGCAAGTCTTAGACTTGGGCAGCCATCATTAGCCAGAAGAGGTCAGGGAGCGCTGGAGTGTCCTCTGAGTGTCTCTGAATTTTGGATCTCCATCAAAGCTGATAGCTGCCAATGCTGCAGTCACAAATTGATGGACCTGAGTCATGAGAAAGCGGGCAGGCGAAGATGTTCGTGATTCCGGAAATTTTCAAAGTTGGAAACCTTCAGTGGAATTAATAGCATTTTACTAAGTTGAAGGTCAGCTACAATGCGCATGGAAATTTACCAGAAAGCTTCCAGAAATGTCCACCCTTTGCTACCTAGCTTCACATTGGCAGAAGAAGATGAGATTTTCCAATTGCATTGGTGCGGATATTTCTCGGGGACAGTCGGGCCATGTTGGACACCGTCGGCTCATCTGGCGGGAATGCCCTGGAAGTGACAGCAGCTTTTGTATGACTCAGTAAATCTCAGGGAGAAAAAAACAAAAAACAAAACCCGCCCCAAAAAAATTTAAGTTTTGAAAGGCCTCTGTTGTTTCAAATTCTGCTTGACTGAGCAAAAAAATAAATAAAACATCTAATTTATTTCTTTTACATCTGTGTGACGGCGGGAGGGGGGTGGAGAGAGGCAGAGCACAGCTAACACGGACATGGGAATGAAGAGACATATGTTGTCATTATTGGTCGTGTGAATAGACCAAAAGACAATTTTCGGGTGTGTGCAAACAGATAGGCGGAGGGAAGCGCATGGCTAAACTATTTGAAAATAATCAAATTACAATTCCCCCCCAGCTCCAACATTGCAATTACGATTTGAGAAGTCATTATTTTTCCTTTTTTTTTCATAAAAAAGCAATAAATTAATCTCTAGTTCATTGTCGGATAAATATTTTGGTTTTATCAATTAGTCTTATGCTAAAATAAGGGCAAATGGACTGTCAATGAATATGAAAGACAAATGAGATAACGATGAGAAAACAGATCAGAATCAGAACCAGATGACTAATCCATCAGCTAAAAGGGCTCGCCGCTGGTATCCTTGCCAAGGTCAAGTCTGCTGCCGAACTACAGCAATCTACTAGAGCGTTTTGACGCCGGGCCTGCCCAGGAGAAGACCAGTCGTGAAGCAGATAGAGATCTCAGCTATTAGTGTGTCACCACAGATTAGCTGTGGGCTTGCTGATAGACGGATGGACAGTCAGTGTAAGTTGCTTCCAGCACTGATGCCGTCAAAGCGTCAGCATCCGCACTGGAAGCTTCCTCTGCACGTGACCAAAGCCGGATAGCGTTTTGTGTCTGTGCGTGTGTGTGTGTGTGTGTGTGTGTGTGGACAGACTGATGTTAACATGCATTTATGGAAAGGGGCAGTCATGTTGACAATGCGCGTGCTTTCTCTATTCTTTACAAACTAGCTTATCGTGATAGATAACGAAAACTAACGAACTCAACTTTTTGAAACAAAAAATTAATAAATAAATAAAACTAAACAACTAAATGTGACTGAAATCACATGTTATATTTATGAAACGGACTAAAAGTAGCTACTGTATTTTCCGGACCATATGGTGCGCCTGCCGCAGCAACTCTTTTTGGGATAAAAAACAACAACAACAAAAAAAACGATGTACAAGCCGTACCAGACTATAAACCGCAGTTTCCTATGTTGAAAAAAAAATTGTTGTTTACTGCATGTGCAGAAGGATTTTGTACTGTGAATGAACATAAATGTACATAAACAGATTGTTATAACAGTGCCGTTTGCACAGCAACAAGTTTGCAAATTAAAACACGGAGCCAATAAAATTTTCGATTTGTTTTGCGTATTTTCTAAGCTATAGAGCACCCCTACCGGTGAAAGAAAAATCCACAGAATGTATTAGCCGCATGGTTCAAAATCTAGACAAAAAGTAGCGGTTTATGGTCCGGAAAATAAGATATAACTAAAGCGATCGGCCTTCATTTTTGTCTTTGTCAATTTAAATCATACATAAGCATTCACGGTCCATTTTAAAAGTGTGCGTGTTTGTGTGTGTGTTTGTGTCTTTGTGTGAATATATATATATATATATATATATATATATATATATATAAAATAAACTGAAGCATTTTTGGAAAAATAATTCTCAACAGTATAGCAAACTTGCTTTAAAAACAAAAACTAGCGCAGAAGTCAAAAAATAAAAATGAGAAAGAAAATAAGAATGAAATAAACACGAACGAAAATGAAAAATCCCAAACTATTCCGACACCGGCACAGTCTAATGCTAGTGATATTTTTCCAAATGGCAATAATATGATAATCACGTGCCATTCAGGTATGCGACGGCTCCACGTGTAGGAATGGGGGCAGGTTGGCTTTGTCACGGCTGATACGGCGCTGAAATGAAAATGGCCTGCCCGCATCATAAGCGATAACGCTGATACATATGTACGCAATCAAACAAAGTCTTATCATCTGTGACGCTGACCTGTCACAAAGGCAGAAACGGGGACGAGAGCTGTGTCATCAGGCCTTTTTGACTGACGCTTCGGAGATACACTGGCCTCTGTGATATTTAGTTTAGTTTGAGACCGTGCTTCAAACCAGGGACGCTCCCAGATGTGGAAAACAACAATTTCATGATCATATTTTAAAACTGCTGTTTTTACAAATACATTTCCCAGGATTAAAGAGGACTGCATCTTAAACCAATTTTGGTCATTCTGAAATTGGTGCTTTTAAGCCAATTTCATACCAAAAAAAAAAAAAAATGGGAAAGATGTCTCCCATAGCACACAGGCTTTATGAAATGGAAAAAAAAAAAAAAAAAAAAAAAACATGTTTTCAATGCATATATTCTGGAGCCATTGCCAACAGGTTTGATGCAGGCATTCCAAAAAAAAAAAAATGGTGAATGCGCTTTAAAACAGTTTCTGAGACATTTCCAAATGTGGGAAACAAAGATTTCATGCTAATGAGCCGAAATACAGAATACGAGACTGCGTGTTTTGCCAAATTCACACAGACATTTTCAAATCTACTTTACATCAAAGACCTGGAGCCAGTATCATAGACATTCTGAAAAGGCTGCATGTCGACTTAATTTCATGCCGTCACTTCAAGCTGTGTGCTTTCGGCCAATATGAAACGGGAATTCTGAAATGTGGAAAAAGAGACTGCGCTTTTCTAAGCTGACGTTCCAAAATGTGGAAAAAGGAGCCAAGTGGATGAAGATTTTCCTCAAATTTGGAAAACAAGACTGCACTTTGTCAATTTCATGCGGATATTCCCCAAATGAGGAAAAGCAGGCTTAAAGATAGATGTGGCTCTTTTGCAAGCTGTCCTTCCAAACCCAGCTAACGTTAGCGCTGGGCGATAATGGAAAATATAATAATCACGACGAGAGCCCGCAAGGCGCTACAAAGGGCCCTCGCAGTCCTGGACACGTTGCTGTACTGGCACGTTGGAATTGCAATTTTTGCAAGATTAAGTACATCAGATTGAAACCATTTTGATACAACTTCTTGTAAAAGGCCTAAAATTTGATAAAAAAGAATCAAAATGGCCTGCTTAATTTTGAGATTAGCTTAGGGCTGTGTGTTTTCGTGCAGACTCAAAAGTAGTTGTTGTTTTTCTTGGTGAATAGGAGCTGCCAAGCCAACTGCTTTGGGTAAAACTTCACAAACTTTATGTTGCAATATGATAAAGGCCTAAAATCTCTTTTGAACAAATGAGGTAAATCCGGTCAACCATTATGGAGAAAAACATTAAGATATTTATTTCCTTCAGACAGTAGGTGGCGCTACTACTGCAATAAAAAATAAGTTTGTAGATGTGTTCAGGCCTGGGCGATTGTCAAATGTGAGAACTCTTTAGTAATATTTATAATTTGGGTCAAGTTACATTTTGTAGTCAAGGCGACACCAACCTTTAAAGTCAATTCAAAATGGCCGACTTCCTGTTACGTTTACCTTATGGCTCCAAGAGATTCCACCACATTTTTCATAGATCTAGCTGAAACGTACAAGTAGGGCTGCTTTAAAAAAAAAAAAAATCTAGGGGGCGCTAGTGAGCCATCTTTTAAAACTCATACAGTAAACGAAAAACCATTGTTTTTACAAGGCCTGATATGTGTTTCACGTGTTTTCGTGCTGATTTAGTCCTTCAAAATCAGTGTTGTTTTATTGACAAACTGTGCGTTGTCACGCCCACAGCTTTTGAATAATGAATCTGTAAATGTCTTCAGGCCTGCACAAATATCAAATGTGAGAAATATTTGGAAGTGGTCGTTGCCTGGACCCTAATTATTTGGATTGTTATGAAAATCATGATTAGTAAAACAATTATTTCTGAATAATTTACAAAACATTTTTAGTCAACTACCACAACTTAACTGATAGCCTGTTGTGCAGGTTGTTTCCGCTTGCGCGTGCATCGGCCTCTTCGGAGTAATGTGATGCCGTCCATGCATGGGGAACACACTTAAAATGAGATAAGAAGAGTTGAAGAAAAAAGTTGCAGTTAAGTTGCACTCGTTTTCTCGCAGATTGGAAAGAAAATTAGCTTTTCAATATTCCGTACCCGTGTGTATGTGTTCCTAAAGTGTTTGTGCGTGAATATTCGTTATTTAAAGAATATCACTCGCGCAGGTCAATGCTAATTTCCCGTTAGCATCTCAATGCGATTTTACATTGGCTCTTTTAAAACAAAATACCGATTGCACTTAAATAGTCAATGAGTGTTGTTACTTTAGTTGTGCGTACTGTTTAGTCTGACAGTAAACTCCAACTGGCGTGTCATCAAACACCTAAAAGGAGGCTTAGGGATAGCAAAATCATGTAACATCACGAATTGTCAAGCCCTAGCCATCTTGTGCTCTTTGTATGTGTTTGTGTGTGTGGCACAGGCAACATCTTCGTGGTGAGCCTGGCTGTGGCCGACCTGGTGGTAGCCATCTACCCGTACCCGCTGGTGCTGGCCTCCATCTTCCACAACGGATGGAACCTGGGCTATGCGCACTGCCAGATCAGCGGCTTCCTGACGGGCGTCAGCGTCATCGGCTCCATATTCAACATCACCGGAATTGCCCTCAACCGCTACTGCTACATCTGCCACAGCCTCAAGTACGACAAGCTGTACAGCGACAAGAACTCTCTGTGCTACGTGGTGCTCATCTGGGCTCTCACGGTGGTAGCTATCGTGCCCAACTTGTTCGTGGGCTCGCTGCGCTACGACGCGCGCGTCTACTCGTGCACCTTTGAGCAGTCGGCCAGCTCGGCGTACACCATCGCCGTGGTCTTCTTCCACTTCATCCTGCCCATCATGATTGTCACTTATTGCTACCTGCGCATTTGGATCCTTGTGATCCAGGTACGCCGGCGAGTCAAACCCGACAACCGGCCCAAGCTGACGCCTCACGACGTACGCAACTTTGTCACCATGTTTGTCGTCTTTGTGCTCTTCGCCGTGTGCTGGGCGCCCCTCAACCTCATTGGCTTGGCGGTGGCCATCCGACCCGAGGTGGCGCTGCCCCTGGTGCCCGAGTGGCTGTTTGTGGCCAGCTACTTCATGGCCTACTTCAACAGCTGCCTTAACGCCATTGTGTACGGCGTGCTCAACCAGAACTTCCGCCGCGAGTACAAGCGCATCGTGGTGTCGCTTTGCACAGCCAGACTTTTCTTCCAGGACAGCTCCAACGACCAGGGCGGCGGTGGTGGCGACAGATTCAAGAGCAAGCCATCGCCGCTTATGACGAACAATAACCGCGTCAAGGTGGACTCGGTCTGAGACCAAAACATGGACTTGGGGGGCGGGGTGGGTGGACAACCAAATATGAAAAAATGGAAAAGCCTCA
Source organism: Idiotropiscis lumnitzeri (assembly GCF_059441095.1). Classification (NCBI taxonomy): domain Eukaryota; kingdom Metazoa; phylum Chordata; class Actinopteri; order Syngnathiformes; family Syngnathidae; genus Idiotropiscis; species Idiotropiscis lumnitzeri. Next base: position 6,629,599 of record NC_142398.1, read on the forward strand.
AGTGACTGTGACACGGTGCTAATCTGACCTCCACAATCAGTACAACAGGGGTGCATACTATTATCTTATTATTATCAGACACTTTGCTTTCAAACTGGATGACTGCTGTACCCAAGATTCTGCTGGTCCGCCAGGAACTCCAAGTGGTCGGCTAGTAGTCTGCAAGTAACACCTGGGTTCTGGGAGCAACTCCTGGAAGTCAGCTAGTAACTTCTGGTGGTCCGATTTGGAGCTAGGTGGCGACTCGTGGTGATCACTAGTATCTTCTAGTTGTCTGTAAGGTGCTGAGTGTTGAGGCGGTTCCTGGTGGTCCACCAAAGACTATTAGTGGTTTGCGAGCAACACCTAGTGGTCTTATAGCAACTCTTGGGAATGTAGAAGGTCCTCTTGCTTCACTAGCCACTGATGATGATAACTTGTATTTTCTAGTTGTCTTTTAGCAATTCTGAGTGATGAAGCAGCTCCCCAAAAAACCCCTGATGGCCCATTAGCAACTCTTGGTGTTGAGGAAGGTCCTGGTGGTCCACCAGAATCTCGCAGTGGCCGGCTAGCGACTACTGGAGGTCTATTGGCAGTCTGCAGGAAGTCCTGGTGTTGTAGCAACTTCAGGTGGTCCACTATCAAGTCCAAACGGCCCACGAGCAACTTCTGACAGTGCGCTTCTGGTGGTACAACAGGGTTAGTGTCTTCTTATCAGGCACTTTTTGCTTTCTAGCTGTAGTCCATTTAACTTATGTCCAAACTTTTGTTTACACTGATGGTATCATATTTATTTTCTATGTAGGTACATTAGTAATGCAATATATATATATATATATATATATATATATATATATATCAGGTTCCACCCAAGCCGCGCCAATACAAAACATTGAATAATAAGCTCATTTGTGACAGTGTAACACTTAATGAAGTGCTGTCTTATTCTTATTCTTATTCTACCCTCGAATACTACCCCCCTTCATAATGTGGAACATATATTTTAGTAACCAGGCCATCCTGTGATCTCATTATACTGTATGCATGGATATCAGGAATTGTTCATAATATGCAAAATAAAACAAGATACATTTCACGCCGCTCTGTCGCTCTTTGTTGTGTGGCTTCGCTCCTAGGCAGTTTCACGCCGTCCTCCCCAAATGTGCAACATTACAATTCCGTGCAGACATTAGCAGATGTAGAAAATTGCAGACGTTCCAAAATGTGGGAAATTAGAACCATATTTTACACAGGCATTCCCACACATAGATTATTCACGCAGAAATGTGGAAAACGGTGCAGGCAAATTCCCAAACAACAATTCCCGAATGTGATAAAAGAAGTCTTAACCTTTAGTCAATGTCAATGTCACACATGATAAGAAATGTGGAAATTGACAAAGAACTCAAGACATCCATCCAAGACATTCCAAAGTGTTGAGTTGGAAATATGCATTTTTTTTTATTTCCCATTACTTTAAGGTCCTCTTAAATGTTATGAACACTGGCACTTTTAACTATAGTTCTGGATTTTGATATGTCTGCAGAAAAAAGAAATCGTTTCAAAACAGACTCAGTCTTAATTTGAGAATTGTATTCTGACTTTTTTTTTTTAAACAAATGGTTGAAAACTTTGATCGAAGACAAGCTCATTTCCCTCAACTTGAACGAGTTGCTTCACAAATCGATTATATTAGTGTGTCCTCACCTGGTCTATTTTTTTTTACGCATTATTAGCACATTTGAAGCGGTGAAAATAGTTTGCGAACAAATCTATAAATGCTCTTGAACGTTCTACTGGCTGAGAATTGAAAACTTGCTGGTTCTGCAGAAGCAAGCCATGTGACTTAATGCCACCAACATTGAAAGCCAATTTTTTAAAAATATACATAATGAGTGAAAATAGTCATTTGTTGCTGAAGAAATTGTCGGGGCACTGAAATATGCCAGATAGAGTTTTTGGTATTTCTTTTCTGGATTTTTTTTTCTTCACATTTTCCCCAGCCCCTTTTCGGGAACATGTAAAGAATGTTTATCAGTGTTTTCGGAAGAATAATTTGGGTTTGTAAAAAGTATTTTAGTTTTGCGGACTGTCAGAGATAGCCGTTCCCCCTCCACCAGCTCCTGGAAAAAAAAAACAAAAAAAAAAACAGCACATCGGACTCCCTTCCCCCACTACTAGCCATTTAATCCCCGGAAATGTGTGTGCACATGTGCGAGTGTGTACAGTAATCTGATGTTGCAAAGTCTTTTATAGGTCAACATGTTAGCAAATGGAAGAGGTCAGGTGCCGGTATGAAATAAAAAAAAAAAAAAACACCATAAAAGTGGTGATATGACATTGTCAGTCAACATTATGCAATAAAAAGAAGTTTTTCAAAAATGATTTGTTTTACGTTAGCTTTTATTAATTTTAGTTTTTTTCTTTTTAGAGATTTTTTGGATTGCAAAATCATAATATATACACAATAAAAAACAAGAAGCTCACTAAGTATTGTATAAGAAACTACAATTCCCAAACTACTGTTCAACTTTCTTCTGTTGGATCGTACAGTTTTACCAAAATTGATACATTTAAAAAGATTGTGTATGAAAGTGACAGACGAAAAACCAATTACATTTTTTTTTTGCTACAATTACAGTTACAATTATAGTTTTAGTTAGTTTTATCAACATCAAATGTAATTTGAGTTGATTATAATTTTTTAAAAGCCCTCTTTTAAAATGTTATTTTTACACATTTTTCCTTTTCAGTTTTAATTATTTTTTTAATAGTATGAATAGATTGATGCATAAACAAAATATATATATATTTTTGGATGAAATCCATAAGAAGGAACGAGACGAACTAAATGAAGTCTCAATGAGGACAGCATGAGTGCATCGGCATTCTAAAATTGTACTGCCTCAGTCGCAACGTGCATGACGTCATTCGCACTAGTTGTCGGAGCTCAAGTTTGAATGTAAACAAACAACTGTTGTTTTTTAACAGCTGTTAGTTCGCCCGATGCTGAGTAAAGTACATATGGATGAAAGGGTACAAATGACTCAAATTTTGTCCCCTCTCTTCACATGAATCCATTCAGGATTTGAATCTAGCCTCACTTCAGCCCTGTCCAGATTCACCTCAATAGCAGCATTAAGTGTTAACTTAGCGAGCATTCACGCTGTTAACAAGTTGACATTAGCCACGGCAGCACAAGAAAAAAATCCTCAATTTGAATCCTTTTAAAAATAATGTACATAGAATCTGTGAAAAATATCAAAATAATGTTGCTTTTCCGATAAAAACATTTAAAAAAAAATTGAACAACTAAAAATGACGTTACATTTTATAATATCACGCCCTAAATGCCTCCAATATATTTAATTAATCATATAATAATAATTAAAATAGTTAATGTGCTCACGCGTTAGTTTTATTATTTACCCACAAGTGCACTGATGTTTCATTTTATGTTGTATTTTTTTGGACGGAATGTTAAATGGGTCGCATACCAGTCGACGTACGGTTTTGTGTGTGCGCTCGGATTTGGTTTTGAGGTTGTTTTCCCACATAGGAGTCAGCGTTAATCCATTCCAAGGTCAAAACCATCAGTCGCCTTCCTTTGCTCGAGTTTAAACATTCGTGTCTCATTGCAGGTCAAACTGGCCAATTTTTCAAGTCGAGCAAATCTGGCAAACAGATTTTAAAAACGGAAACAAAAACGGGCGGAAATACTTCTGCTGGCAATATTATATATACTTTTCTAGGTTTATATTTTTAAATATCGTTATACTTTATATTGATATTATTGTTTGTTTATATTATTGTTCCTGTCAGACAAGTTATTTACATACATAAAACACAATTAACAGCAAACTTAATAATTGATGGTGGATTGTTCACAATAAGTTTTCTCCGTGCTGTTTTATTTCTGGGGGTAAACGAGAAAGCAAGCTGGAAGAGTGACTTTGAAGCAGCTTGAGTATTTGGCAGCCGAGTGATTTCCTGCACACGCGCGCAGCAGCGCACCAACCAGCATCCATATGGACTTCATCAAGTGTGCTGTGCTGGGACATATGTCGCCTCCACACGTCCTCGGTTTACACATATGCAAAAGCAAATTTTACAAAGAAAAAAATTAAAAATCAATCAAGTTCAAATAACTGTGCCCCACGAACGGCGCAGCAGCTTAATACTGACCTCACAGAAAAGACTCTACAAAACACGTACGAATGCTAACATTAGCGTTGATAGTCACAATTTTCGAAGCAATGGATATTTACATATACACAAACAGTCCAGCAACACATGAGGAGAGTTTTTTTTTTTTAAAATACTCAATGGCATAGATTCTTTATCCTCCCATTTCTATTCTCTTCTGTTTCGTGTCTGTGTCATGCACAATCAAAGGAACAGCACAATTGAATGACATTACAGCTTGAAATCATGACGTACAAATTGTTGAGTTTTTCTACATTTTATTTAATTATATTATTGGACTTTGTACTATACTGTGCATAGCAATGCGTTTTTTTTCATAAAAAAAAACCCAACACATTGTTGTTGTATTTTGGGGAATGGAATATGTATATGTATGTTTAGTAGAATTTGTTTTGCACTTATTTTACAATGTATGTATATTGTTCTCAAATCTTTGCATTTTTTTGTTTAAATGTTTTTTTAAATGCATTTTATGATTTTTACATTTTGCATGTTTTCATTCTAATATTTGTTGTTCAAATATAGTTTAATTGTTTTGGCCAATATATCTTTTTATACATATTTTATCATGTTTATACTTTTCTAAAATATCTGCAGTCTTTCAGATTGTTTTTGTCATTTAGAATTTGTTTAAATTATTTTTGAAATTCCCTATTGTCCTTCAAATATTTGTGTATTAATGACATGCTTAAATTATTGTACATTATTTTCTGCAATTGTCTTACTTTTTTCCAATTGTGTGTTTTTTAACGACCGTTAAGATTGTTTTCCCCAATATTTTGCGCAATAGTTCTTTGGCACTCCTAAAAAAAAAAAATTCCCAAAACAAATTCTTATAGGCTGGGACCCATGAGAGGACTTTTCCTCCGCGTGGATGCACATCAACCTCCAGGAAAATCCACAGAAACAAATGGGGACACATGCGCCCGCGTGCCACGCGTGCCAAGTGGCACGCAAGTATGCAAAGACGGATGAAAGCGAAAGCAAATAAGGAAAGAGGACAACAACAGTAGAGCTAAAAATAAACGCTGGCTTGTGATATGGGAAAGGGGAATGTGGCATCCCTGTCACTTTGTTCCATTTGGATTCCTCGGAATACTTAAGTATTTTTTTTGATTAATGTATTTCTTTTAATATTCACATTTATTATCATCGTTTGTTGTTTTGTTTTTTTTTTAATAATTTTGTCTGACATATGTTATCTAAAAGTTTTTTTTTGCGGGGGGGTCTTATTTTCATAATGGTAAATTTTATTGAGACTGAAACTCTTATCTAATACTTTGTAATATTTTCAAATATGTTTTATTTTCTCAAATGAAGTTTTTTACTGTGGCACTTATTTTTAGTTTGTGCTAGTTTCATGCCTTTTCAATATTTTCATTTTGCTATATTGTTAGTTTCTAATGTTTTGGAATATCTTCTTTTCATGTTTTACTTTGATATTTTTTGGGGAATATTTTGTCACGTTATATTTTCTCTATTGGTTGAAACATTTTTTATTTAAAAATATGTCCGCATATTTAGTTTTGATACAAGAAAATTGATGAATATTTTGTAATGTTTCCCATTATTTCTTACTTGCTATATTTTTAATTTATCGTTTAACATTTTTTTAACATTTTCTAATAAATATTTGGATTATAATTTTTAATACGTGCGCACTAATGAGCATTCACTAAGCATTTATAAATACTAACGTCATCATTTATAAAGCATGTTTCTGACATGAATAATCATTTGCATATAATTTGTAAATACCTATACTCTATATTTTGAATTTTTCTGTTTTTGAAATTATGACATTTCTGTTTTTGTAATGTCTCATATTTTTGTCAGTTTTCATTTGCGATATTTTCCCATGTTTTGGGAATATTTTCCTCAGTTTTTCCATTTGTCTGTATTTTTTTTTATTTTGTGACATTTTAAAAATATGACATATTTTTTATCATTAGGTAAACATCCTACCACAGTATCATTTTGTTTTTGAGACATTTAATTTCATTAATGCCAAAATCCCCCAAAGTCAAGTTATGCTATTACAATAAAAAAGTCGCAATGTGACAATAAAGTTTTGATATTCTGAGAAATATTACTTGAAAAAAAATAATGTTAATGTTACAAGAATAAAGTTGAAATATCACAGAATCATTCGCAGAATTTGATGAAAAGTAGTCAAAATATTAAAGGAATGACAAAAGGATGTAGTTTTTTTTGGGTTTTTTTCATAATCTTAAGATCTTGAATAGCTTGCACTTTTTGGTTTTCTTCCATAACATAACATGATTCTTATGACCATTTTTTCCTGTAAGGCATTATTATCGAGACTTGACATGAAGTTAATGTCTCCTCGTAATTATACAACTGAAGGAACTGAAAATGGTCCAAAATGAAGACAATCCCATTATGAAAAGGCGACATGATGACATTTTGTTGATGTGAACGTGATTCATCCCAGAGGGCCGCCGCCTCGCCGAGGTGAACCACAACAATGCAACACGAAGCTTGCAAACACAGCTTGTCAGTCAGCAGGCGGCTGTGCTCCACTCGTTAATCTCATGCATATTTAAGAAGGGGATATTAAAAAATAAATAAATAAAAAAAACGTGCCGGCTCTATTTTTAGCACACCGCCTGGCGCTGTTGGTGTATTGCACGTGAGGCTGCACAATGTCAACACAACAACAAATGTCACACACCGCACAAGATGATGCCGTTTTCAGGCGTTTCGTGACACAAAACATAACTTGAAAAGACACTCATGGCAAGCTCGCACCACGCACGCAAAGCCAAAAGAGAGAATTTGCTTGAAAGCAGATGGATGGTACTTTTGCTACTATTTATTTTATGTTGTATTTAGTGGGATTTTATACAAAAACAACAAAGCATTCGTATTTTTGACACTCTGACACAACTCTGCCCCCCCCCCAAAAAAATAAAAAAAAAACTCCCCGAAGCTGAGCCATGATATGTCGTTACCTGAGCAATTGTGATGTTATTTTCAGTCGACAGAAAATAACAAAATGACTGCCCCTGAATGGGGTAAAAACTGGTCAATTTTGCTGCTTAATTCGTATACCATAAACACTATTTATCAGAATTCTGTTTGGCTAGTGAAGATAGTATAGAACATGTTAGAAATGAATTAATTATTTGGGGTTGACTTGTTTTAGGATGGCCGAGTGGTCTAAGGCGCCGCGTTCAGGACCCAGTCTCCCCAGGAGGCCTGGGTTCGAATCTTGAACTTCCCCATTGTGGGACTAATACAGGGAATATTATTATTATTATTTAGTAACATTTTGTACTTCTGCTGCTTTTAGTGAAAGTTTTCTTTTTTTTTTTTTTACAACGGTAATGAATTGATTTCAGCACTCATTTTGTACTTTCGATGAATTCATTTTCAGTAAATGTTTTTAGCACAAATGTAATTTCAATTACTTTATATAAGTTTAATGAAGGATTTCATTGGATGTTGTACAAAAACTACCCTAATGCAATTAAGAAGGCAGTTTGTATTTATACTACTATCTTTGTAGTGTTCCGGCATTGACCCACTGGCCTTCTTCATAAAAATTGTCGGCCCCCGAACCGCACTGTTTTATATATATATATATATATATATATATATATATATATATTATATATTATATATTATAGATGGGCTGACATTTAGCAGAAACATTTTCTACTCTTTGTAGGAAGGTTTTTGAATCAGATTTTATTGTGAAGTTTTTTTGTATTTTGTTTACGATATCCGGAAACATTTTTGTAAGATTTTCTATGAAAAGCCGTGTGCAGAATTTGCAGTAGCTTACATTTTGTAGTTTTCAACTATTTAATGGCCTATTTTTCAGTTTTTGTTTCCCCGGCCGTTCCTTTCCAATCAGCCTGCGCCGGGAAATCAAGCAAGTGCTGATTCTGTGATTAGTGAGCTGTGTGTGCGTGCGTGAGCGAGAGAGAACGGATAAGCTCAGCCTGTCAATCAACTCGCCATCAACGCCCTGCAGAAACGCAAGCCGGGGGCATGGCGAGATAACATAAAAAAAAAAAAAAGAGGAGATATATATATATATAAATATATATATATATCCAGAGGAGATGAGGGGAATGTGCTGCTGGCGGCTGCTGGGAATCCGACAAAATATTCATGCAGGGAAGACATGAGGGTGATTGTGGAAGAAGCGCGGCAAGGCCTACAAATGTTCTGCCGCCACTCAGTCAGTGGAGACGCAAAAGCTATCACAAGACATTAGCCAGGACGCCTTCAATGTCTCCGTCCTCAGAGAGCGAGTGCAACGCTGATGTCTGTCTGTCTGTCAGCGGGACGCTTGAAGAGCATGCAAAAGACACACACAAACCCGCACACACACAGACAAAATGCACTCAAGGGCACAAGTACGGCAGTGTCATGGTTTCATCCTGATTTAATGGTACAATCCAATTCATTGTGCTGCTCCTTCTGGTAGTACAGTTTAATACAGCCAAGCAGCAAATGAAGAAGAAGAGGCTTCTTCACCGACTGTAAGTGACAGCCAATTGCTGAAATAGAAAGAATGTATGCCTCTGGGTCTTGTATTACGTCGACACGTGTTGCCCCTTCATTTGTCATCAAATTTTTGTTGCTTTTGAAACCACAAATAACGACGCTAACATTTGCATTCGCATGTCCTTTCAATGTTAGCATGACGCTGGTGGGCTGTTGGGGGAAGGCAAAGCACCTTTATTCCTGCAGCACTTTTCATACACAAGGCAACTCAATGTGCTTCACAAAAACGGAGCGACGACACCTGAAAGCATTTGCAAATGAAATCATTTACCAACAACAGCGAGCAATTCAGAAGCGTATTATCAAAATGATTACGAGAACGTTCAATGACAATGTTCAAACACATTATCAGAAGAAACCTTTAAATGTAAAGTCAGAAAATACAAGTGGCTTTTTAAAATGCCGAGAACAAAGTTCTGAGAACTTGAATAAACTTGAAATGTTTAAAAGAAATTAATCAAAAGGTAGGGTTTTGGAGAGCAACGTTTTTAACCTGGATTTGAAACCATTTACACTTGGGGCTGCCTTCAATTCTGTTGTATGCAGCATAACGGCTCAATGCTGATGCACCATGTTTGGCCTCCACTAATTGATCCAAATCTGCTGACCTCAGAACCACACTGGGTTTATATTCCATGAGCATTTTTTTCTGTATTCAGAACAAGTATTTTAAAATCTATTCAATAGCTTACTGGGAGCCAGTTTAAAGTCTTTAGGACAGTAGTCATTTGTCCTGATCTGTTCTGGGCAGAACCTATCTGCAGAATAAGCATACAGTTTTGAAGTATTAAATAAGATTCTGTTGAAAAATTGTCCTTTACAAATATATGATACACCAATTTTTTAATGTATTTTACCTTTGTTCCAACAATGTTTTTTTTGTCCACAGATGTCTTTTTTTCTTAATTAAAAAAAATAAATAAATAAAGAAATAAATAATTGGATTTTCTACTAAACAACAATGTCTTTTAGTCATCAGATGTTTTTTTTAATTTTTAGAGATATTTGAAGACAATGTATGTTTTTGTTCTTTTTGCTGGAAAAAAACAAAACAATGTCCTTCAGTTAAGTGTGAGCTGGAGCCGATCCCACCTGACATCGGGCGAAAGGGACACCTGAACTGATCGCCAGCCCGTCGCAGTGCACACACAGGCAAGTAAGTGCTGAACAGGTTCCGATCCCACGTTGCCCTGCACATCAGTCAGAGGAGTGTACCACTGGACCATCAGTGACCACGTTGATATTTATCAAAAATGAAAAAAAAACAAAAAAAAAAACGAGCATGAATAAAAGCACAAAGACGAAAGCAGCCGACAGAGAAAATGCAAATAAAAAGCAAAGATCTGAAAATCCTCCATAATGGCTGGCACGGCCCATGCGTTGGCACGACAGGAAGCGGCAAGCACTCGTCATTACCTCTGCCAAGGAGATTTTTCATTTCAGCGTAGGTTTGTTGTTTTGTTCTTCTTCCAGGCTGAAATCTGTCTCCTGTTTTCACATTCTAACCTGCGGGGTGTTTTTTTTTTCAGTTTTGGGATGGGAAGGTGTTCTTAATCATGTTTCATGTAAAACTCTTGAAAAAAAAAAGTTTCCAAGCATTTATAGCAACATCATTATATAACAATATTGCAAATCTGCCGAGTAACAGTTGACCTAAAGTGGAACCCTTTCTAATTAAAAGCCTCAATCTGGCTTGAAACCCTACTTTCATACCTTAACCTAGGCTTCGAACCATTCTTTGAAACCCTACTTTAGTTTGGAAACCCACTTTTAAAACCCCATCCATGGTTTAAATACAAATATTAAAACCAAACCCAGATTTGAAATCCCAAATTTAAACCCTAACCTTGGATTGAAAGCATCATTTGAAACTTTAAGCTTTTTTTGAAACCCGAAAAAGCTTGAAATCCGATTTGACACTCTTACCCTTGCTTACGATGCAAAACAAGACTTAGAACAACAGAAACGGAAAGAACCAAAATCTTACAGGCTGACAGAAACCAGGGAACTAAGTACAAGAAAACTGACATGACAACAAGGCAAAACTGGACAAGAGACGAGTGTCTGAAGAAACGCAAACCTAACTAGCAAACAAAATGAATGAAATCTAATCAAAGCCAAATCAACCAAAATGCAAATCATGACACAAACTATACAAAACATGCAATTAGTTAGCACTGATAGCCGCCATTTTTGACGCAATTGATATTCAAACACAAATGGTGAAGCACCACATGTAGACAGATGATATAACAAGACTCCCAGGCATACTGTACATAAAACGATTTATTATTCAACATTTTACGGAGTCACTAAAATTAACATTTGTGTCTGCACAACTATATTATACTGCTTCCACTAATCCGTGATATGAGACTTGGCCAGGTGGTCCACTCATTCGTCCAACGACCCTCACCACAACAACCCCACCACTGCCAGCCACTTGGGACAAAGCAGGAGGCATGCGTGATGATGATAGTTGGGGATGAGTAGAACACACACATCCAGGATATAATCTCCTCTGTTGACGAGTGGTCGCCCTTCAGTGTCAAGTAACAGGCTGGCGTAAAAGTAGAATCGCATTCGCCGAGGCGGATGGACGTCAACCCACTCATATGCTCACAATGTAATGTATATATATATATATATATATATATATATATATATAGAGAGAGAGAGAGAGAGAGAGAGAGAGAGAGAGACAGAGAGAGAGGGGGCGAGACAGAGAGAGAGACAGAGAGAGAGAGAGGGGGAGAGAGAGAAAGAGAGAGAGAGAGAGGGGGAGAGAGAGAAAGAGAGATAGAGGGAGAGAGAGAGAGAGAGAGAAAGAGAGAAAGAGAGAGAGCGAGAGGGAGAGAGAGAGAGAAAGTGAGAGAGAGAGAGAGAGAGGGAGAGAGAGAGAGAGAGAGAGTGAGTGTCTCAAGTGTTGACAATAAATGTGAGGCAGCAGTGTTTGATGCAGATTGCCCTAAACTGTGAGTCGTATTTCATCAAGAAGCATGTGTGTGTGTTGGCGCGTGCGTGAAAATCTCACAGCGCACTGAGCCGCTTCCTCCATTTTCCAGCTCACCGCTGAGCCCCCGGTGACATGACAGCTGGTGGGCACACACCAGGGGCGCAGATGGGATTTTGGAACCGGTGGGGTGGGGGTTATCTTACAAAAAGTCATGTAAAATGTATTCAGATACACTCTTAAAAATGCTGGGTCAATTTTGAGCCACTAGTGTTGGGTTGACACTGTGTGGTCAGAGGTTGGGTCAGATTAACATGACATTGGATTCAAGTTGAACTAAATGATTCAAACATCTGTTGGGTGAAAAAGATTCCCCGCCCACAAGACAAAACAAAATGCTTTGATTTCTTTATCCAACTTCTGGGTTTGATCATCACCGTTGGTTTACACGTACACGACTCGTTGGGTTGACAAGACGGCAACATTTGGGAAGTCGCCATGTGGCGGTGCGCCCGCAGGGCCTGTGCGCGATTACAATGAGTGAAATGAACTAAAGTTGACAAACAAATGCGTTCCTATTTTTGTTGAATATGAGCTAAACAATTATACGTCTCTGAGCGAGTTTGAAAAGACGGTTCAGGAGTAGCAGTTCAAACCTTCCGTACAGGACAACGTGTAAGACAGAAAAACGCACCGGAAGTGCTCTGTAGCTCTGTAAATATATATATCTCTGCCACAGTATGGCTTGTAGTTGGAGTTTATTTATGCATGGAATACGCCCAAACAAGTCCCGAGACGTGTGTTAGTTTGTGGCAAACATTTGACTGATGACCACTTCAGCAATTTGGGACAACGCAAATGTGGATTAGCAGGACATCTTTCACTTCTCCCTAAATCAATCCCAACTCCCTCTGGAACAGCAAGTTACACTGTCCAAGTAGGTCTATTTCCTTCACTATGTCTTATATTGCGGCATTGTTTTGTCAAATTTACGACATGGAAACGTTTATGATGATGCGTTTGCGACAGCTCTATCTGTTGGATCGACTTGTAATCATTTGTTTCTTTTTCTGTCCTGTTATCTTCCTCAGCCTGGTGCAAACCTGGTTCAGCACAGCAACAACAAAGTAGCCATTTGTTGTCGCTTGAGGAGGAGTATCAATGCTCACAAACACAATGTGATTTATTTTGCACTTCTTTGTTTTTATTCATTATTTAAAATTCAATTTAAAAATGCTGTTTATAATCTAGAAATTTCAAAATATTAATTGTAAAAAAAAAAAAAAAAAATCCTGTGATTTTTCTCCTCTCGTCATCCACGAAAGCAGACTTGATTATTTTTAGTTTGACTCCAAATTAGATATTTGCAAACAAAACATCATTTGCAATTTGGCCTATTTTCAATGCATGCTTTTTAACATTTTATTTTATTGATTGATAATAACAAATAACATCAATTAGTGAATACAATCATTGTTAGTTTGCAGCCTTCCTTACATGTAAAGGATTAAAACATTTGCTTTTTGGGTGCAATCATTTCAAAACAGATGTGTTTCGTGCCATTTTATTTAAAGCCGCACTCTGCAGCATTTTGCATTTTCATTTGACTAGTACGGACTCACACATTTCGTAAACATCAGATAAACACTTTCGCTGTTTACAGTGGGGGCATTTGTGCAAGCCTCTGGAAAACAATTTTCAGCCTGGAATTGGGTTGTCATTTCCCGCGCTCTTTCGTCGTCATCTCAGAGTCGCATTGAGAAATTTGAGAGGTGGAGAGTACTGAGATCAGACCTGGGTTTGAAGAGCGACGCAAAAATGTTTTTTTTTTTTCCCCACTCTAAAAGTAAGAAGTGATGATATTGTCAAATGGCACGTGCATTGTGCAATTTCATTTTTCAATTTATTCTGCTTTCACTTTAATATATAATCGATTCACTCATAACATCGGCTACATTTGGCACTCATTCATTTTACTGGTGTCGGTTGTTCTGCTTAACTACATTATTTCCTTAAAACGAATCATTTTGAGGAAAGACACATTTTTAATGCACACTAATTTTTTTTTTTTCGTATTGTAGCCACGTCCAAAAAAATAAATGAAGTGGGGGGATGGGACCGTCATGTGACTCCTGTGTTGTGCTCAAAACACGAGCGTAAAAAGGAAGTTGACGCGAGAATTCCCATCATGCCAAGTGGCATTGTACAAATAGTAAGAAGTAAGAATTAATCTTTTTATTGTTTATGTTTGATGTTAATGTTGTGCTCACCCACCTATTTGATTGAATTATTGTTCACTCACTATTTCATTCAGCATCAATTTGTGTTCTCTTGCAATATACAAGAGCTCATTTTTCTGGGGTCCATACAAGTGAAAGGCAAAACAATACAAGATATGTTAAGAGGAAGTAAGTATATAGTATTCTAAAATTAAAACATACTTTCTATTATCTTTTCCGCTTCTCCTCACGAGGGTCGCTGGGGGTGCTGGAGCCTATCCCAGCTGTCTTCGGGCAGAAGGCGGGGGAGACCCTGAACCGGTTGCACACAGAGACAGAACAACCATCCGTGCTCGCCATTTAGAGTGTCCAATCAACTTGCCATGCATGTTTTTGGAATGTGGGAGGAAACCGGAGTACCCGGAGAAAACCCACGCAGGCACGGGGAGAACATGCAAACGCCACTCAGGAAGAAACCCTGCACCTCTCAACTGTGAGGCAGACGGGCTAACCAGTCGCCCACCTGCCACACCGTGCCGCCGCAATATCAAGATATAAAATAAGAATAAACATTTTATAAATTAGGTGGATATGTAAAAAAAAAAAAAAAACGCCCCCTCCCCAACCTTCACTATGCTGAGCTGTATAAAAAAAAATGAAGCAACAAAAATAACAGCGACCATAACTTTTGTATAGTTAAGATGCAATGAGAAAGGTTTCTGCTTTGAGCTGTTGATCCGTTTGTTCAGATCTGCCTCCTATTTCTGCTGTCCCTCATTTTCATCACTATATCTTACTCGCGTTGTCTCTCCTCTATGAACTCTAACTGCCACTAGCTGAAGGCATGTGCAGTCAGTGACTAATTGACAATTAGCCTCAGACAATTTGTAATTGGCAATCATTTGTGGGCTCTTTGAACATGAGAACATCTCCCTCCACACATCACTTTTGATTCTCAGCTTTGCTTTCAATTTGTAATGATGAGGAGGAGGTTATCTGATCATTTGAATCAAGTGTGTTGCAGCAGGGAAAAAGAAAATTGGCAGGATTGAAAACAGGGTTGAAGACCCCTGCTCTAAATTGTCCCGAGGTGTGATTGTGAGCGTGGATGGTTGTTTGTCTTTTCGTGCCCTGCGATTGGTTGCCAACCAGTTCAGAGCTTCGGCACGCCCGCAACCCTCGTGTGGAGATGCAGATCGAATAAAGTCTGGATGGATGGGATTCTTTCTTTCGACCTGTCATTTTTCACATCAAGATAAATCAAATAAAACCCAAATACCTAGCCTCGGATGATTGTCAACACGTTGTCATGTTTATGATGTGTTTGCTGTTGTTACCTGTTGTTAACCTTTCCGTCGTGGTGTAAACTTAATTAGCGCTGACCGTGTGCTGAATATGAGCCACAATTCAACATATTACTTTGACGGATCGCAACGTTGTGCCTGCAGATGTTTACATTCTGTTTATATAAGTGAACAGACAGATGTGTATGTGAACGGACAGACCACTCTTTAGATCACGTGTGTATGTGAATGAGACATGTAATGTGAAAAGACAAACAGATATGGACGTGTACGCGAATGGACAAACATGCTTGAAATGATCTGTGTGACGAGATAGACATTTATTTTCATTCACTGTGAGAATGAATGGACCGATCTGACTTTATGAAAAAACATTCTTAAAACTGTTGGGTCAAAAAAAAAATATTTTGGGGTCAAAAAATGGAGCAACCTGCTCCTTGTGTCACATTGATTTGTTTAGTTGTTTCATTGAAGCAAGTTGCAGGTCTGTCCATTTTTGACCCAGCAGTATTAAGCAGGAACAGACACAATGGAAAGACAGGATGGACAAAAAGAGGATGACATCTGCATGTGAATGGACAAACAGATGTGTGGACTGCAGTACGTTAGTGGACACTCATGGATTCACACTCTAAAAAGAGTTGAATTAAAAATAACCCAAATTTGGTCCTGTCACGGCTGATCCAAAAACTCAAAAATAAATAAATAAACTGTCAAAACAAAAATGAGATTGTTTTGAAAAAAAAAAATTGTGGTTGTTTTGTACACAAAAAAATATATATATTCATTTGACCAACTGTTTTATCGCCAGCACCTGCTCCGCAAAAGTTATGGAGTCGTATGACCCGGTTTGTGCTCTAAATGAGACAAAGGAGAATGCTTCTTTGCGAACATATTTCATAATCACATACTGTTATCGGCATTGAGTCAAGCGCTTTTCTGTGTTCAAGTATGGATGTGAAAAACTCGGCAAGCAAGTGCAATCAGGCAAAACGTTGGCCACGCCCACCAAAATAAGATCATTTAATGCAAGGCTAACAGTAGTGGAGCATGTAATTCTACATCCATCCAATCAATATCTGACCTACGTCAACTCACAAGGGTGGCAGAATTTTGTGAAAAAAGTGTATCAATACGTTATTAAGGCGCCCAGAGGATGGTTGTTGTTGTGGCTGCAAGGCGGATGTCAGGGGACCTAAATGAATATCTGAAGAAGTTCAACGGGTTCTTTTTTTACCCTTTGAGGATGAATTTTGACCCAACACTTTTTCCATGAAAACAAATCATAAAGGGACAGACCCAACGTTTTGGGGTTATTCATTTAACCCCAAAATTAATGGATAACCCACAAGACAAAAATTTGATTGTTTTAAAAAAAAATTGTTATTTTAACCCTAAAATGAATGAATGAGACACAAGAGAAAAAAAATGTAGTTTGTATTAAAAAAAAAACAAAAAAAAACAAATGCGTTATTCATTTGACCATATGTATTAAAAAAAAACATCCAAAAGGTTGGATGGGTTCTTTTTTGACCCTATGTGGATTAATTTTGACCCCACTCATTATACTCTTAAAACTCTTCAGAAAGAACCAACCCAACTTTTTGGGGTTAGTCATTTAACCCCAAAATGAATGAATAACCACCAAGACAAAGCAAACAAACAAAAAAAAAACTCAAATTAGTTGTTTTGTACACAACAACCCCAACTTGGTTATTCATTTGACCGAATGTTTTGGATTATTTATTTAACTCAAAAGGATGGGTGCATCCCTTTTTGACCAAAATTGGGGAAATAACCCACAATTTTTACACTATAAAAACTGTTGCGTCAAAAAAGAATCCAATCTGGGTCAAAAAGGGACCTGTCAATTTTCTGGGTTGTTTTTCAACCAAAACGTTGGGTTGAAATTAACCCAAGTATCTGATCCCTTTTTGACCATGTGTGTTTTTTTTTTCCTCAACTGTTTTTCAAGTGTGGCAATGGGACTGTCAAGCATAATGAGGAACAACATCCACATGCCCCTCATCGCATCCGCGGACAATGTCCGACGTGCGCCCACGACCAGTCCTTGTATCATTCATGTAACATACCTTCACCCCCCGGTGGCATCTTGTCGCCGGAAGGGGGGATCAAATGTATCGGCGCTTCAATACTTCACAAACTTGCCGCTCACTGCTAACTTTAGCACACTTGTGATTCCCAAAATAGCAGCATGTCTGCCAACAATGAATAATTCCATCACATATTTAAAAGACACACATGTTGTTGTCGGAGAGGGCACTGGAAAGGGGCTAGCTATGGTTACGGGAATAGCAGAGCTATGCGAGTAAAACTATGTGCGCCTCAATTTAACGGACCCGGATTTAATAGATTTTGGATTTCACCAACAGCTGACGTCATTTTGCAATTTTCCAATCGCCAGCTCCTTTATTCTATGAAGCACAATTTCACAAGTTCTTAAACTCATTCACAACCAGCCCAGTAAAAAAAAATGGATTTTGACGTATTTATCCGTTAATGGTATTGAATGAGTTAATTCTTCATAATTCTAAACGTTGCGTTTTATTTCAACCTGATGAAAACCTCGTAGCTCTACTTGATGACAACTTTTGATGAGGTCTTTACTTGTTGATCCAGGTTTAAATGCATTATTTACGTGGTCTTAAGCTACGATAAGATTTGGAAAAGACCTTTGGGAAACAATCATCTCACCCCTGCTCACATTTAAAGACAAGTTCTAGAATTTTTAACCACAGCCTAGTCTCAGACTGAAATTTTACAAGACTGTGAATTTTAGAGGGTCACTATCAACAAGACTACAACTAAATTCTTTTGGCTTTTGTTTTCCCGCAATGCATATTTTTCCCATCATGCTCAGCTGCTTTTTCGCGATGTTTCCACTTCATCCACGCAAATCTCGTGATAGTTGGCAAAGTTTCCTGCTTCCGGTTTTGTAAGAGCTCATCTATTAGTTGTTGGCTGTGTCACATCACCGGAAAACTTGTGATAATACCAAACACGTTTGATTTTATCGCGAGGCCAAGACGAGACAAACAATGATCTAAAACTGCTGAGATGACCACGTTACAGCAAACGATCAAGATGACGGGAGTACGCTTGACTCCCCCTAAAACCCCAAAATATCGTTCTGGCTTTCAATGTTCAGTCTGAGACTCTGAAAATCGTTGGTGTTAAACCCAGTTTAAGAGGTATCTTGTGAGAAACTTTTTAACTGTGGACGACCTGTTTATCTGTCCCTCTAAAGCAAATAGCGTGGCTATCCAGCGGAAATCTCCTTGTGACAACCTTGGAAAATTACTTAGAACATGTCGCTCCAGGTTTGTATTCTGGCCTTTAAAGGGTCTTGGGACTTCTTGTATGGAAGTTTAGTACCTGTTCACCGGATCACAATCTATGTATGGTGACTAACGTGGACATTTAATGAAAATCGTGGCTCTGCACTTGAAGACAACCTCGGATAATCCTGTATTTCAATTTGGTTTTTATGTGGAGCTGTTTGGAAGGTGACAAATGTTAGCTCAAAGGCAACTGGCCGACCCAAAAGCGTCCTTGAATGGTGAATTACATGGCTATCTAATGGAAACTATAACAACAAGAAACTTGGCTAAAAAAGGTAATAGTTTGACCTGACTGATTTATTTGAAATTTGGGAAGGTCTACTGGAGTTTTTTGTCTTTGGGGGTCTTGTTTGGAAGTTCACAAAGCTCAAAGGCAACTGGACTTTCCTTCAATTTGGTTGATTAGATGAGTAGCTAAGGGCAGACTAACGGCCAGGTGGGTAACCGCACCACAAAATGACTCCGTGTTTGCTGAATCCAGATAGAAACTTTCGTTCACTGCAACTCAATTTCCTCTCTCTCAGGAAAAAAATACTGTTCTCCTTCATCTAGGTGTCTGTACAGTAGCTTTGCTGATGGTTGATGGCCTGTGTGGAAACTCACTCACTTACTCACTGAAATGTAGCTTCTTTGCCTTCAACTCAAATGACCACAAAAGTTGAGGTCATCTGTAGGTTTCTTTGTGCAGTATCTTGATCATCGGAGCGGATTGATGGCCATGAAGGGAAACTCACTCGCTCACGAGTCAACTTCTTCTTTTCCTTCAAAGCAAATGACCATAAAAATACAGCTCTTCTATAGGTCGCGCTGTACAATAGCTCGCTGAAGACCATCATGGTAGATTGATGACCATTTGGGGACCCTTGCTGACAGACAGACAAGCGAAGGGCAAAGCGAATGGGCGCTGACGGATGCTTCTACTGCCCGCTGTGCTCAACATTGCTTCTCCCCGTCCATCCTTTTTCATAAGAGAGTCCGCTCCATCTCCTTCGCCATCCCTCAGCGAGGACGACGTTACGAGGACGACGCTCTTATTCTCTGCTGGGCTGGTGCCCAAAAAAAGAAAAAGTACATTCAATCACATTTGCCCTTGGGGTAGGTTGCCCGACTCCCCAGTCAAGGCTTTTCTCACTTCATTTGCAAACTGTTGTTGGATTTAGTAACCTTTCAACATTTTGAACCAAGTGTACGAAGTTAACTACCGTAAAATGTAAAGAACAATAAAACAGTCAACGTTGTTGATGATGACGGAGTCTAACCAGTGGACATGACTGACAGACTGTATGCATTGAAGATACTGTCGGTGAAAAGAATCTTTCAATGACCTTGAAAAAAAATGTTAAATGCTTTATTTAGCATTAAGAAATGAATTTACTGGGACTGGGTCAATGTAATTTATTATAATTATTAGGAACCAAATGACTAGGATTGGGTCCAACATAATTTGTGTTGAATGAACGTCATTAATTTAGTGTAATACAGGTCTTAGTCTGGGCAGCACGTGGACGACTGGTTTGCACGATGGCCTCACCGTGTCGAAGTCATGGGTTCAATTCCGGCTCCGGCCTTCCTGTGTAGAGTTTGCATGTTCTCCCCGTGCCTGCGTGGGTTTCTTCCCACATTCCAAAAACATGCTTGGCAGGTTGATTGGGCACTCCAAATGAGGCGTGGGCAAACTACAGCCCAGGGGCCACAAGCGGCCCGTTAAACGTTTTAATCCGACCCGCCGAACTTGAAAAAAATGAAATGAATAAACCTTGTTAATGTTTTATTTTCTAAATACTGTTGTGTGTCAAAGACAGATATATTGTTGTAATGCTTTTGTTCACTTTCATTTAAAATTAAATGTATTTTTTTTTTCTCCAATGAGGTGAGGTTACCAAAACACTCCATCCATCGGCCCCGCTGTCGAATTTTAGAACCCGATGTGGCACGCCAAGCAAAACGTCTGCCCACCCTTGCTCTAAATTGCCCCTAGGTATGAGTGTGAGCATGGATGGTTGTTCGTCGATATGTGCCATGCGATTGGCTGGCAAGCAGCACAGGATGTACCCCGCCTACTGCCCGATGATAGCTGGGATAGGCTCCAGCACCCCCGCGACCCTAGTGAGGACAAGCGGTACAGATAATGGATGGAAAACCAACCTAAGGTAAAATTTATATCTAGAAATAATTTAGACTCGAAATTATTGGTATAATTGAGTCTTGATTTTACCTACAACACATGCTTATGGAATGTGCAAATAATGAAAATAAAACAAATATTTTTGTTATTTCAACATGAATGAATCTATTAAATGTGAAGGTGAGCAGATTTCATGCAAACTCTTCTCGATCATGTTCATCTTACAAAACATTAATTTTTATTACCAAATAAATGTTATATTTAAGGAAATGCAACAGGCATCCAATTTTCTTTGGTTTCCAAATGTTCATGGGGCACTGATGAGCGTGCCTCTCACATATCTCTTGAAAGCGCGTCTCACCAACTCCAATGTTTTGACCTATTTGGACAAGCATTTTTTTGTAAACATTTTTGTGCAAATTTGACATATTTTGTTATGAGGCATTTATTATTCCACTCTGCATAGCAACGAGTGACCTGACAAATTTCGTTAAAGAGGGCATCTCTTCAATTTTGACATTTGGTGGTGGAGGCATATTTTCATTTATTGTTGATCTGAAATGCAAATTGTATGACTTAGAGTGTTATAGGGCAGGTCTGATCAAGAGACTTTTTGAAAGTTCTGGTTGATAACGTCTCATTTTGGTAACATAACGTTGGCATTTTAGTTGGTAAAAAATGTGTGCCTGTTGATTTCTGTGGGATCAGCCGCCCTGGTGGCCGACTAATTAAATGTTTTTGCTGAAAAAAATCTTTTAGTTACCTCTTCATGCTAAACAGTCCATGCTGATCTATTAACAGATCTCAGCAAGCACATTACGATGCGCTTGGGCACACATTAGATAAACAAATGGTCGCGCTGTGTCGAGTACTGCGGGAATCTTGGCAGTCATGTAGAGGAGAACAAACAGCATATTATTTCCACTTCTACACTTTAGTCAGTCACAAAGGGATTTTTAAAAAAATGTTAAGTTTTTTTTTGTTTAGTTTATAAGTTTAACTTGAGCTCCGCTGTCTCTTAAAGCTTAAAGCTGTGTGAGTGACTACACTACTAATACCCTTTTTTTGGTTCCAAGTTTCCGTATTTCTCATTGAAATGCATATTTTACACGCACTGACACTTTCCCGCAACACATCCACGATGGAGACAACAGTTAGCCATGCTTGATGCGCAGCCGCCGTGGGCCGCATAGACGCGCCCGTGCTGCCTCCTCCAATCGTCACAACTACATGCCTGGCGGGAGTCACTATTCACAACTAATTTATTTGTTATTCACACTTAAAAATGTACTGCTTTTTGTTTACTGTTAAAATGGACGTCAGCTATGTAAGCCTGTACAGTTTCCCAGAGAGTTAGCCATGGGAACCGCTCGCCTTCATTACAAATTAAAACCACATTACCTACCAGGGTTGTGAAATAATGATTTTATTGGCATAGGTTTTGTCGATGAGTATAACGTGGCAGTGATGAGCTGAGTATGGCTCTTTGATAACTTTTAGTTGACAAGACCAGACTGGACGAAAATTTCAGTGGACGGTCTGTCAGTTAGTTGAAATGCATGCTTAACGTGCCGATGTTCAGAGCAAGTACTATTACCAGATCCGATACATACATACTCGACAATCAGCTTTTTAAAAATTTTATGAGTTTAAAGTTTCACATATATCGTATTTTTACGGCCTAAAAGTTTTATGAGTTTAAAGTTTCACATATACCTAATCTAACTCCTGGCACACACCGGCTGCTAGCTAGCTTGAGGTTACAGTTAGCGTTGTCGTGCTAACATTAATTCATAGCTTATGTGAGTGTTACTGCTTCAGTATTTGTAAAACTTAAACAGCAAATGTAGTATGTAGTATTGATCTATCCTTGAGTGACTGTCTGAAACTTGGAGGGAAATGTAACATTTTTAACATGTTGCTGATTCCCATTCCCTACGTGGCTTCTCTAGGTTAGAGAGGACATCACCTTTGACCTGTGATACATTTCATAGTGCTTAAAGTTGCCCACAACACTCCTGGCACAATTTGGCTGCTAGCAAGCTTCAGGATAAAGATAGCTTTGTTGTGCTAATGTCAACGGAAGCCTTTGTGAGTGTTTAATCTTGGTCATACAACCTACGTATGCCTGAAACATGGAGGGAAATTTAAACATTGCTGTTCCCCAGGTGTCGAAATGAACAACCCAGCTGTATAAACGCATTATGAATTTCGTCATTGTTCAGCAAAAGAGATCAGAAAGATCAAGTACAGAGTTTGTGTCAGTCATGTGGTTATTAATAAGATACCAAAGCCTATTTTTATTTTGCTTGTTTGAGAGTTAAAGGGATCATCCTGCCGGGATAGTCCAAAATACATTTTTAACAACATGCTCAATTTATTTATTTATTACATCACAAAGCCATTGACTAAGAATGGTCAACACTCCATTTGAATGAATATCAGCTGTATGAACCATTACACTCCCAATGACAGGCAGACAACGCCCTGGATTTGTTGCCTGTCAATCCCAAAGAGATTGAAAGTCTTGTTTTAGAAAGAAGCTTGTAAAGTTCACTTGAAAGTCTGCTGTGTGAACCAATTCACTCTTAATAAATCTCACACTACATTAAGCATGAACTTTTTACCAGTCACTCACAAGGCAATTGTGAATGTAACATTGACCGATGGTGCCTGCAATGTTTACGTGAAAGTCAAACTCCCTTCGTCACAACTTTGCGCCTGGCGGGCGTTGCCTTCACTACTAATGTATTTTCCTTAACACTTAAGCATGCGCCGCCTTTTGTTTTTTTTTTTCCCGCACGCTCCCTGAGTATTGATCACGGTGTTCTTTTACACTATTGATCTCCCCATTAAAGATCTAGTCAGTAATTAAAGGTACCGTAAATTGTCAAGACGGCACACCACCTGGATACAATTAACACCAGGGTGATAGCAAAAAAAAAAAATAAATAAAAAACTCACTAGCACCTGTGTGCTGTGCGCTGGCTGCAGCCTCTTGCTATTAGGAGGTGATGCAGCGGCACAAATATTCCCACCCGTACAAATTACATAGCAATCATATATTGATTCATGCTCGGTAAACTAGGTCTACTCCATAAACATGACAAATTATAGAGCAGATGCAATTTTTATGCGGCATATAGATGATGTTAAATATGCTGTTTGTATCAGATACAGTTTAATGTACCCTTATGGTCATGTTGCATGCGAGTCTTGCAACAGGTGCAGGCTTCTTTCCCAGTCCCAACTACATTCATCATTGTCTTTTGATTGACTGGTGAACAGTCCAGGCTGTAGCCTGCTTTTCATTCCTCGTGTAGAGGTTCACATAGCTGATTATCATCAAAGTGGTGTGGCCTTAATTGTAATAATTGTGCTTTCATAATCACCTGGTGACTGGCGACCAATACAGAGTGGATGAAGTGTGCTTTTCATTAGCAATGCAGTTGTTCACTTAGCTGGCTTTCAAGCAGATAGATTCTTATTGAGTGCTAGAATTGTAGTTTTCTTGTGATTGACTGGCAACCATGCAGGATGCACGTCGCATGCTGATTACTAGTAGTCAAGTGAATCGGAAAAGAGCCATAAGCGCGTTATTGACCACCCTCTTGTGGCAGTTTCACAATCAACAAATAAAGGCACACGTCTGGCAGATAAAATGCAATTTTTGTAAGTACACTATATGTAGAGAAATAGAAAAAAGTTCATTTCAATACGTTAATTTCATGCAATTTTAAGGGATATTATTGGGTTATTTTGGTTTGATTTGAAATGATCTGTCATTGTTTTATGGGGAAATTGTATGTATCAAAAGTACGACTGGTATCGGTTCTTGGTATCAGTGATACTGGTATATGTCTCGAAAAAAGTTCTATTGAACATCCCTATTTAAATGTAGTTCAAATAAATGTTAAACAAAAATCATACTTCTATAAAAATTTACGTGTTTTTTTTAATACATTAAATGTTGGAAAGATAAGTGTTGAATAGGCAGCTTAAAAAAATGATAATACATGACCGACCCGATCACAAGATGAAGCAAAATGTCTATTTTGAACTTGCATAATGATGTTTATATAGTTTACATTTTCCATCCATTATCTAGTCTCCCTCTTCTTACAAGGGTGTGCTGGAGCCTATCCAAGCGGTGTTCGCTCAGTAGGCGAGTTACACCCCGGACTGGTTGCCAGCCAATCGCAATTATTTTACATTTTATTTATTTGATATAAAAGTGGTCTGTATATTATATTACAAAAATGACGGATTGTAGCCTTGGCAGATTGTAACGATACTTGTGTACTGTTTATTGAAGTTATGCTCAAGCATTTTTACCTATCTTTAGCAATCTATGCAATACCTCAAGGAAGGAAACTAAAGGGAAAAAAAAGAAAATCAAGAATCGTGATTTGAATAGAAAACATATAGTCATTAACAAACTCGTAGAACTTGAGTTTTAGTCATAATGTAACAGCTTTCAAGACATGCAATAGGGAAAAAAACCTAAAAACCTTTTCAAATTATTTAATGAAGAAATCGTTGAATAGATTGTCAATGTGAATAAGAATTTCTTCTGAAGTGACACATGCTTGTCTGGAGCCTCATATCAAACTTCATCCCAAAATAAACTCTTCATGTTTGCTTAGTGGATTATTTGTGTGATCTTAGATCGGAGCGGGATCTCATAAGGTTTATTTTGCCCTTCACTCAGCCAAGCTGCCCGTCTATTTCTGGCACATGCTATTTTTAGCAGCACACAAACTGACCAATTTCAAAGCTGCACGTGACGCGCTCAGCCCGCGTGGCAAACAGGCACCCCCCCCCCAACCTCCTCCCAAGCCGCCCCCCCCCACCACCACCACCACATCTTTTTTCACCCCAAAGCTTCTCATTCAAATTGTTCTTCCTCTGTCTCGCAATGTTGGACAAACTCCCCCTCCCCCCGCCCGAGTGGATTCATTGAGTCACGTTTTGCTTCCGACTCGCACCGAGCCCTGCAGGCGAGCCATTTCAGGATATTTCACAGCACACAGCACGCCAACCAACACCAAGCCTGTCACTCGCCTAGATGTGGGCACGCGCACGCTGGCACGTGCGCCTCGCACATAGGAGCACTATGGGCGCGCGTGAATTGACAGACAGCTGTGTGCGCGTGAAGAGACCGACCCATTGGGGGGAGTCAATGGGCATAAATTTACATGATGTGCAGTATTTTTCATTGAGGAGCAGTTTTGCTAATCAATGACTTCGTTTGTGGAGCAATTTACTTATTTTCAGGAGCATTCTTTGCCTGTTTCCCAGAGACACAAGATAGCTGGGGTTTTATTCAACAAAAACAGGTGAGATGAATGTCGGTCTGCAGCTATCTAGTCTTGTGTTAGCAAACGATTCGTTAAAAAAGAACGAATCTTTTCAGTGAACGTGAGTGAACGAATCACTTCAGGAAGTGAAGTGAACACCCAACCAGCAGCCAATGTCAGATGTAAACGTGATTTACTGAACATACTGCCATGCTATTGGCGTTCACGAAGCAATCCGTGACGTAATTTCCCGTTCGCCAACGGTTCAGTGAGTGAACGTATCGCTGCCGTTTCTGGTTCACGCCAACGAAAACTCCGTGCAGTATTTCAGTTCAGTCATTGCACGCTGTTTTGTTGTGAATGATTCACGATTCGCCAAGGAAGGAACCACTCACCAAACAGCACTCATTTCGTGCTCGCGGGAACAAGCTTTCATTGGTATCCGCGAGCGCATGAAAATAAGAAGCGAATCACAAACTTACAGTCCCTTGCAGATCGTGATGAGGCGCCCCGGTCTGCAGCAGCTGGGAGATGACGTTGTTATAGGGGACATCTTCATTTGAAAACATTTATTCCAATACATTTTAAATAGCACATATGTGCACTTAATTTGGTGAATGATTCGGTGAACGATTCTTTTGAACGAGTCTTTTTGATGAACTGATTCTAATGATTCGGTTCACCTAAAAGAACTGTTATGCCCATCACTACAGCTATCTAATATTTTGAGTATATATGTATCCTACTGGCAGCACGGTGGCCAACTGGTTAGCATGATGGCCTCACAGGGTTCGAGTCCGGCTCTGGCCTTCCTGTGTGGAGCTTGCATGTTCCCCCCGCGCCTGCGTGGGTTTCCTCCGGGTACTCGGTTTTCCTCCCACATTCCAAAAACATGCATGGCAGGTCGATTGGACACTCTAAATTGCCCCTCGGTATGAGTGTGAACGCGGATGGTTGTGCGTCTATGTGTGCCCTGCGATTGGCTGGTAACCAGTTCAGGGTGTACCCACCGACTACCCGAAGAAAGCTGGATCCCATGACCTCTGCACTGTGAGGCCATCTTGCTCACCAGTTTTCCCACCATGCCGCCATACTGTCTTTATGTAACAATGATAAGCATAAAATTCCCACCCGTCTTTATCCATCTCAGGCGGCCACTTGCTGCTGCCTGGCAATGACATGAAGTGTCTAAGGCGTAGACTTATCTATATATGAATGGACTAACTACGGTGCTTACTCGTGATAGCAAGAGGTGAAGCCACCCGTGGCCATCTTGCATTGTTCCCGCCTTGAATAAATTGATTTCTCCATGGCATCTACAGCAAAAATGCTACAGTTGTACCTATAAAAGTGCTCTGTGAACATTCCCTTAGTAAGGATTTGATTATAAATTTTCGCTTCCAAGGTATATCTCCGAGTGCTCCTCAAAGATTCGTCTGCATCATGTCAGAACCATGATCAATGAAATGTAAGCAAAGCCCATCAGGACAAAATACTGAGATAATATACTCTGAATGATGGTTGCAAACAATGAAATTTGTTCTTTGAGAAGCGTGCTACTAAGTACACGTTTCTTTCTTTCTTTCCTTTGCTCCCCCTTTCTTTTTGACCCACAATCATTCAGCTCACGTGCCTTCCTGTCTCCTTAAAGAAACCGAGCGCTATATTCAGAGGTGTTTCCCGTGCACGTTTGGGTTTATCACCACTACGGTTGCAACCGCTTCGCCCCCACCTCCTCCCCTTCCATCAACTCCATCCTTCAGCACCTTTCATTCCCGTATATTGTTCAACATTCTCCTGTTGCAAACAATGGCTAGTTGCGGTGAGGACAGGTTCTGCAGTTCTAGTGTTTTTTTTAAATATGAAATAATGGAACAAGCCATGATATTCAATAATCTCTGGTGAACAAAGTGCTGAAGAAACTCATATTTATTTATTCATAGAACACTGCAGGAAGGTTTGATTTCAAGCATATATAATTTTAAACCGTTTTGAACAGGTTTCTTTTTGGGCTCCAGGATCATCCCTTCTGAGAATCACCCATATACCTTGACTTTAACACATAACAGATCAGTGGACTTGGATATCTTCTATGAGGGACACCACACTGCGTACTCTCCCAGCCTTCTAAAGAACATTTCTGGATGAACGAAAGTTATCACACTGAAGACGAGTCGCCAGTGGTCAATTCCATCAAAGGTGGCTGTACAATCTAATATGACCGCCGCACGCATAATTTGGTTTCCCCACATCCATGCAGCTCTTATCTGCCATGTGCACTAAAGCACCGCGTGGTGAGTGGTCCCGGCCACCCGTAAGTGGATGCGTGCTGGGAAAAAAAACCAAAAAAAAAAAAACAAGAACCTGAAAGGGAAGGAGCTTTTCGGGTCCGACCGTTAAACGCACCCGTCGGCCGTGGAGTAATTGCTTGCCTCGCTCGCGGACAAATTGATCGGCTCGGGCTGTATTTACTTTGCGACCTATCGGGAATCTAATGTAATAGAGGCGTTTAAATTAGGTTATCATCCACTGGGCTCATGTCAGTTGGATATGAGAATTGAGAGAGGATGTTTGCTGTATGTGTGTATGGGAATGGATGGACAGATATTTGCATTATGGATCATGTGAATGGACGATCAGAATCATGATGTAAATATAAGTGAAGTACGTAAAGGTGGATATTTGAGATTTGAACAGAACATATTTACACTCTGTTTATGTGAACGGATAATCAGGCGTTTGTATTATGAGCAAGGTTAATATAGTTCACTGAAACTAACAAAGGAAACAAAATTTGCAAAAATTTAAATAAACATATATGAATAAATATTTGTAATAAATTGAAAATGCTTAAAAAAACCGAAGCTTCATTTTACATTTTTGAAACTAACTAAAACTATAAATGTATAAATATGAAACTAGCAAATATTTCCTTTAGTTTCGTCAATTAATGTCATATTTATCTATTCCTCACGAGGGTCGTGGGGGGTGCTGGAGCCTATCCGGGGTATCTTCGGGCAGTAGGCGGGGGACACCCTGAACAGGTGACGACATATTGCAGGGCACACAAAGACGAATAAACATCCGCTCTCGTACTCGCACCTTTAGAGCGTCCAATCAACCTGCCATGCATGTTTTTAGAATGTGGGAGAAAACCGGAGTACTTGAAAAAAAAACACGCAGACACGGGGACAAGATGCAAACTCCACACTGTAAGGCGGACGTGCTAACCACTCTTCCATCGTGCAAGCCTCCATATATTAAAAAAAAACAAAAAAAAAGACCTAATAATAAAACTAATATAAAAACGGCATTTCTGGAAAAAAAACTAATAAAAATGAACAAACTTGCTCTACAAACAAATTAAAATGAAACCAAAAATATAGAAAGAAAAGTCCCAAACTATCACAACCGTGATTCTGAGTGGAGCTAGACCAGCACGTTCATTACATACATTAGTGACTGTTTAATTACTTGATGGAAGTGTGTGCCTGGGCAGGCTGATGTTTAATGATCTGTGTATGTGAATGAGCAGACACTTGACATGATGTACGATGTGTGGTAAATATACATATGTAATATGATGCAAACTGACAAACAGCTTTGTATGATTTACATGAATGGATAGTCAGATTTTTGTGCCAATGTGATTGAATGAGCATTTCAACTGAACACGTGTGCACTTGAGTGCCCGATTAAACGTACGTTTACATGAAGTGTCTACGTGGAATGGACAGACAGACGTTCACATGGCAGAAAAGGACCAGCAGGGATTGTTTTCAATTTTCCACACTTTCATACATAAGACTGTGTGTTAAGTACAAAACACATATTGGAAAAGTGTTGTATCTGTACCCCCGACGGATTCCCGGCAGAGGTTTTTTGGGGGGTGAAGTGACAGACAAAAAGGGATGAAACATTTTCATGAACGGGGATTATTCTAATGCAGTTTGGCAGCCAGTTGAAAGCTGCTAGGGCAGAGCTAAAGCCTTCATACATTTAGCATTCACAAACAGCTCCTCACCATATTGTCACATTATCCTAGACAATATACTGTATGTGTTGCTGCTTTATTCCATTACAATCTTTTATATTTCAGGATAAGTGCGCATAAATGAATATAGCACAATGCATAAAATGGACCCAGCGTATGAAGGTCCGTACCCTTCGGAATAAGTTATGGAGGGTGTTGTATGGAATGACATTGCATTTTTATGCCTCTTTATCTCTGCATTAAATTGCCAGTGGCTCTTTGTTTTATTTTGACCCACAGTGATGGTCAAAAGAACTGCCAGGCAGTTGGCCAAAAAGATGCTGAAATGGCCGATTCCAAGCAAAGGGTATGGGTTTTGGGGATTTTATTTTGTGTGGATCTGCTCATGATCGACATGTCTACTATATTTCATGTTGCAAAGTGAAATTGGTTTCTGGGCGGAATTCTTTAAAATCCGTTCTGGATGGTGCGACTGAGTTTTTTTTTTTTTTTGTGGATCTACTTGAAATCGACATAGCATCATGACATTTGGTAGACTAGTGAAAAGGGTTTCGAGTGCTAAATACTTTTCAAGGAATTCTGGAGACATAGCAAAAATGGCCAATTCACACACAAATGGCTTGTTGAGACTTTTTTTGTGGGTGTGCTCATGATAAGACATTCCTACCAAATTTCATGTTCCAAAGTGAAATTAACTTCTCAAAATTTCAGCTTCTATCCAAAATGGGAGACTTCCTTTGTCTCTTCAGGTGAGAGAGTGCCTACCAAATTTCACGCTGAAATCAAATTTCTTTGTCTACTTCCTAGGGTAACGGTTAAGCAATGTAATTGTGTGCTGTGGTCCCAGTGGTTCAAAATTTTGAAAAAGTGACAAAATAGTCAATCATATTCTGCAGTTGCTGCCTTTCAAATGATTGCTTCTTTGGTCTAAAAGATGACTTAAACGTATAGTTCCTTCCGTGGACCTCTCATGATACTATAAGAATTGCTTCCGCATGGATGGTTGTGGCGCTAAATGGCCGTTGCAGAGAGATGGCTTTTAGCCAAGAATCCCAGGTGGGAACAACCTGCAAAATGTATGTACATGTTGAAAAAAAAAAAAAAAGTCAGTCAGTGTCATCACTTGCCAACGCTTTGGGCTTCTCCGGGCGGCTTTCGGTCCGTCAACGACACAGACTTTCCATTAGCTCTGTGTTGGCAGTTTGCGACCACTTACTGTATGCACACATTAAATTACACTGGAAGCAAACTTTTCTTTCAGGAAAAAAAGTTTCATTTTCTTTCATCCATACTATACCAATGTAGTAAATTTATCGGATTGTGCCCTGTATACTTTGACTGACGACCTCACAATTCTCACCCAAGATCTCTTCTTGAACTTTGTTTTCTTGCTTAAACATCATAGGAATATCTTTATGTTATTATTTTTGATTTTTTTTGTTGAATTCATAATTGTAAGAATCATTGTGTTATGCAGCAGTTATTTATGAGAAATCTATGTAGCGACAAGAGATCTCACAATTTTCTCAAAATATTATCTGAAGGACCTCAACATGTACTGTTTTGAAATGAGAGGCATGTTTTTCATCATTTCTTTTGTGGTTTGATTCCAATTTCTCTGACATTAAGTTCTCACTCAAAAGTTCACCAGATGTTTTGTCCAATTTTAAAGTTAGAGTTATATTTTTAATGGATTTTTGAGGATTGAATTCTTCCTCGAATTGTAGGATTCATTGTGTGATGGGGCAGTTCTGATAGGACCCTAAAATCTAAGCTTAGCATCAAGTGACTTCAAAATTTTTGCAGAAGAGCTTCCTGACTCTGTTTTATACCTTTTTTGATGTGAAAGGCATATTTTTTGTAGATTTTTGTGGGTTGAACTCTGAATTGTCTGATTCATTATGCCAGGAAGGATTTATAATTGTATCCCAAGAACCCTCCTTTACGATAAGTGACCTTTGGAATTTCCTCTATGGATGCATCTGACTCTGTTTTGCACAATTTGGACATTTTTTGGTAAAATTGTGAGGTTTGAACTTCATACTGTTAGAGTTACTGTAGTATGGGGGCGTGAGGAATTGTGCCCGTTGAACTCTGCCTAGCGACAAATGACCTCGCTATTATCCCTGTCTCTCAAGTGCTGATTCTTCTAACTGTTTTGACTGAAGAAGCGCATTTTGTGACATGAATAACAATCGGAAATGTGTATTTAAGGCACTAGTAGATATCCCCCCAAATCCAATTACACCGTCCTTGACCCAACGTTCAACTTAGTGCAAAAATTGAATCCGACTATAACGTTTTTGAGACAGCATACACGGAATATAAGATAGAGGTTCCCTATAGGAAGCAATAGAATTAATAAGAAAACATCCTCAAGGTGAGACGGAATCATGTTGGCCTCCAATTAACACCATACAGGTAATTGATTATTGGTAAGCTGCCAGTATAAGTTGGTCATGGAAGCCCAAATCAAACGCAAGCTTACGCGAGGATCGATGGTTGCAATCAAAAGATGCTGCAGCGCAATTTAACTACGGTCGGTCGCAATTTGATTAGGCATTCTGTGGTGGCCGCTGCTTCAAGGCAAACTATATGCAGAATCAGCCCCATTGTAAGATCGTCATAAGCCATAATGGGCCAAAATTCAATTAGTTCAAAGATGCATTTCTGTGTCTTGTTTTGATTTTATATAAGTACATTATTCTTGCATTTTGATTGTTAAATAAATGAATTTTAGTTTTTTTTTATTAATTAGATTGTAAAATGGTGTATATGAATTCAGAAATGTTTCATTGAATATAGTAAATATTTCAATGTACATGTAAAAACTATTTAAACCAATATTTTCTAGGTGATATGTCTTATTTGGATTATTTGGGGCGGCATAGCTCAGTGGTAGCGTGGTCGTCTCCCAACTCAGAGGTTGGGGGGTTTGACCCCTGACCGAATTGAACCTCGCACTTCTGAACTGTGAGGCCATTGTGCTAACCAGTCTTTCACCGTGCCACCCGCCGGAAAGAATTTAAACTTAACATTCGACTGTCCCTGATAAACTACAAAGCATGTTTGCTTCTAGATGTTTGTCAATCCCAGGTGACGTTTGCTGCAAAAAAACAAATAGATAAATAAACTTTGTATCTTTAAACACCAAACCGTTCAACCAAACCACAATTTCATCCAACAAAACGATATTTATTTAGTGGCAATTTAATTTAAGTTCGAGTCTGCTGAGTAAAAACAAAAACAATGTTTGTGTCGGATTGTGGTCAAAAGGTGCAATGGAATTACAGTCTTTGTTTATTAGTCATTAATTAAAACAACCACAAAACTGCCATTTTTCAAGTTTATTTTGGTACAGATTAGCTTTAATGCAGCCTTTTTATTTTTTTACTCCACTGTACCTGGACGAGGTAAAATGGTTCTTGATTTGTTTGAATGCTTGAGCGAGTCTGTCGGGAACAGCCTGCAAGCCGCCCGCACAAACCAGCACGCGTCTACTCAGGGGGGAAAAAAAAGTTCAGAGGTCCTTCTTGCCTGGTGAGAGCGCAGATGGAAGCGGAATTAGCCAAAGCGAAAATTAACATCTGCGCTTGTGACTCAACCGTGGCGTTTGGAAAAGAAAAGCCTGCTTGCAAATGTGAGCCGTTTGTGCCGACAGGGTTACCTCAGACAGGTATAAAAAACATCAGAGGCGTTCAGGCCACGGGCATCAAGAGTCACTGGCAGGCCATCAAGATTTGCGTGGAGACAACTAAGTGTTGTTAGCGGACTAGCGCGACTTGTTAGCGGACCACAAATATTGCTGGCCTTCCACCAGAAGCGGTTGTCTTGTCGGAGGTAGCTAGCAAGCTTCAAACTGTAGCAATCTATCATGAGTCATTAAAAGTCTTCAACATGTTTTCATGCAACAAAAACCTGCTAAAGTGTTCAACAAACCTAGTGGATGTTTTGCCATGTTTTGTTGAAAAAAACTCCTCAAACATATGCTTGTATGAAATACCTTAAATCTGTTTTTATGAACATTGAAGAGACTTCAACAAACTGTACTCGTTTTCCTAAACATCAAAGAATACAAAGAGTCTTCAAAAAACTGTTTTTGTGAACCTCAAAGACTAATGTGAGTCTATATGTTTGTGACGAGACAATCCACAGTCTTAAATAACCACATTTATGGTTTTGAAAAAAAACTCAAGAGTTCAACAATACACGCATTTTTGCCAACATCAAAGACAAATTAAATTTTCCCGTTTCTGTAAACATCAAAGTCTTCAACATGTTTTTGAAAATATCTAAGACTATAAAGAGTCTTAAACAACCCAACTTTACTATTCCTAAGCATCAAAGACTATAAATATATAAATACTAATAAATATAACATTTTAAGACTTTCATAACTTTCTCACACACATCAAAGACCCTCAAGACTCCGCAACAATATAATATTTTCCGAAACATCACAGACTGATACAAGTCTACAACTTGCTCTCTGAAACATCAAAGACTCTTACACTGAACTGAGTTTTGTTCCAATTTAAAATGAGCCTTTCCTTTCGTCAAAATATTAGGAACAGCTCTCACTTGTTTGCAATTTATTGAAGCTCTCCTATTTTTGAGCCCTCATAACCTGCTTCTCAATTCAAACCATTGCAACTATTTATACCCACGAGTACATTTCTCCTGGAAGCTTGTCAGTGCGCGAGCGATTTGGTTAACAGTTGCCAGGCAACCGCCCCCTCTCTCACGTGAGCGATGGGATGCCGGCGAGGGGCCCCCGATTGGTTGAATGAAAATTTCTTAAAAGTTTATAAATAACCTGAGAGGAGGTTGAGGAAACAAGAGGTAGGCGGTGGATTGCTCTTGTAGCTTGTTTTCCTGCAAGTCACGTGTATCACGAATGGGAATCGCATTTATTCAGTTCTGTGATTGTGAAGGTCAAGGGTACGGGTGGCGCTAATCTCCACGGTTGACTGTCTAATGGCGTCATGCAAATATAGTCTCATTTTATGGTGTCAATAGGGAAACTGCGCTGTCAGGAAAAAAAGGGAGGCAAAATTTGTACCTTTCAGAATCCAATGGTTTCTCAACTGAGTCAGTACCCTCAAAGGTACACCGATTGTACCCCGAAAACATACGGATCCCTTTGTGATCGGTTTAAGGGAGAAGCACAAGAAGGTTCGCCCTAAGCACTAATATCGAAACTGGTGTGTACTGTCAAAATACAATCACATCAGTGGTGGGTGGTCAAGGCCTTCTCTGCTGGAAAAAGACAAAATGATCATGTTCCTCACATTGATGTCATATTATATCCTAGTGTTGGACGCATTTTTATTCTCTGCGGTCTACTGTATGTGTGTTAGTATCATTCAGTTGTATTTCAATTTTCTGCTTTCACTGTCTTTATTTTTTAATTATTGCATATTTATTTTATACTCTATGTTAAGCGCTTTGTTACAGCTGCAGCTGTTGTGAAATGTAATAATAAGGTAGTATTGGTATATATTTTCTGCTATGTATATATTTTATACATATTTATTTACATATATATTAGGAAACGTGTTTGCCGACAAAGGCTACTGTCTAGGTAAGGGATGGGCAACATAACAAAAAAAAAAAAAAATCTCCTACCACAGTTGATCACTTTTAAGTTGAGATGCTGTCAGCCATGATTGATTTTGTGGCATTTTAGTGCCAACGTAAAAGACGGAATCAACCAGGGTGTTACTGTTTTGCACACAAGTCACAACGCGCAAATGAGATTGAAATTGAAAGTTAATTCAGGCATATGTTCAACAAAATACAATTCATGGAAAAAGTTCACCATTGCATGCAGCAATGCATCATGGAATCAAAGGTTTTCTTCACATGAACCGTTGACAGTTCATTTAAAGTACATAAAGTACATCAATGGTCGAGATTACTACTCTACTGGCCCAGCAAATGTTTGTATCCTTATCATGTTAACAAAAAGGTAATTACAATTTATGTACCCTTTCTAACCTTAAATAATACTTTTTGTGGTTCAATTGTGAACCCTGTAAGGTACAAAGATGCATCTTGTAGAAAGAAAAACGGACCCTGCTGTATCCATTTTTGACAGCATGTGAGTTGATAGGATCAGGATTCACTAACAGTACGAGGTGGTAAAAAGACGGCAAAACCCAAAGGGGAAGGAGGTCCACTCAAAATCTGAAAAGGCCGTCTCGCTTCCCTGGAGGCGCAGGTCAGTTGAGCTGAGAGTATGCATTCCCAACAACATTAAAGAAACTTTGGAGTCTTTGATGTAGCCAAGGTATGTGTTGAAAAAACATCAAGATAGCTGAGTCCACCAAAAAAATCTAAAGGTATGCATTTTTGCAGACATAAAAGATAGTTCCGCGCAATGGATCTTCAACTTATAACCAAAAAAAAAATGTAACAATGCCCAAAAACACTCAAGCCTACCCCCCAAAAAAAAAAATCATAATTGACCAACATTGTGAACACGCATGAATTTTTAATTAATTAATTTTTACTCTGAGTTAATGATTTAGTGAATGCCACCTACCGAACCGGAGCGCATCCTGACTTTCCCCAGGTCCGCATCACATGATGGATTCCACACTGCGTGGCGTTTAAGTAGGACGTATCGTCTGAGCAATGGTGCAGCTCCTTTTTTTTTTTTTTGCCTTTGTCACAAAGAAGCTTCAACGCTTTCTGCCCTTAAATGGTGGTAAGGCGCTAAATGAGGTTGGCGTTGTGTCTTCACCGTTTCGTGCTATGCTAATGCCCACCTTTGATGTGGAAGCATCGGCGCAAGTGTGAAAAAAGAAAAAGAGAGACGGGAGTACATGATTGTTGTTTTTATTTATTTTATTTTATTTTTTTAATGACGACCTATGTGACCCAAAAGAAATCTCAAATTTGACCCATAGTCAAGGATCTAAACAGAAAACGTGCGCTGTTTTGGTTGTTTTGAGGGGTGAGGTGTCTATTTGAAAAAGCAATGAAGAAGACTCTGTTCACATAATTAGCCAACTTGACATTGTCGTTTGTGAAGTCACTTGTGGCCTTGACACAAATGGACGCCATTTTTATGACTCAACTAAACACGTGGTTGTTGCTGCAGTTGAACAAATAAATACCTATGGGCGGTGTTGAAGGAAATATGATTTTTTTTTCAGCAGAAAGGGCGACCTTGGTAAGTGATGGTTAAATTCCAGTCTGGTCGCCCAAAGAAAACGACTCCTCTCAAATAGATGCCTCCTTTCAATAAACGACTGGTAAACGCTGTAGTTGAGTCAAAAAAACACCAGTGGGCACAGATGAACAATTCCAGGATGGGTATTTCCATTTTGGGGACGGAGGACGGAAGATGAAATTTTTTTTTTTTTTTAAGAAAAGACTAACCAAGGATACAGGTCGGTTTTCGTCCATCCCTTTAATAGTGTCACACCGGATTAAATCCCCACGGAAGCCCATTTCACTGACGATTGAAAGAAAAAGGAAGAGTCTGCCAAGCGTGTGTAATGCGCCAATACACGACTTCAGACCGAATTATGAAATATCACCACGGCCCACTTGTTTTGTGCGTGTTCACCCTTTTGTATTCGGGAGGGAGTGACTTAATTTTGTTTCAAGCCGATTCAGGATGATTATTTTTCTGAATAATGTGCTCATCGTAGTTCGGTATTTCAACACGGAGGCACGTCAATCAAAATTGACAGATTATCTCAAATCTCATGCAAGATTTTGTGCAACAATAAAGGCCCCCGCTCACTCAATTTAACAAGACTCTCCAAAGTTGCGTAAATAAACAACACGTGGGTATTGTGTCCAACAAAAGCGACGGGCAGCTTCAACCAAAAGCCAGCATTTGTGCAAAATAAAAGTCAGTAGACGCCTCTTTTAAATAAATACCTGGGCTTCTTCATTTCATTAAATCATCACCTGTGGGTAGAATTTGAGAAACGAGGAGCGTTGTTGAGCAAAGTGATGTTTAGCACTACCCAAGTATTTGTATAAAACAAAAGCCTCTTTTCCAAATTGGCACCCCCTTCAGTTTAACATGGAGTTGAGTTAACAAACACCCGCAAATTGAGAAAATATGGTCCTTCTTGCCACAAAAAGGAAGTGAACACTTGCAAAATAGTCCCTCTGCCCTCCTCCCATCTCTGGACTTGGTCGTTTGCTGTGAGGGAGGCATAATGTAATGGAATCCATGTGGCGTATTGTATATTATTCAACACCATTTCCATTAAGGCAGCTATAATTGTCATGGCAAGAGGGCAAATGACACACACACGCACACACACACGCACACTCCTCTTAGCATATCAGGTAATAAGTGGCAGTTATTTTAATTATAAGTCAGACCAGCTGAGAAGGACACGGATACACTCTACGTTATTGCAATTTAATTAAAGAATTAATGAATAAATGAATAGGAGAACTCAATTTTCTCTGGGTTAACCGTCCGCCCTCAGATATACAATACATTTCATTAAAAAAAGGAAGGTAGGAAGTGGGGCAGGAGAGATGGAGGAAATGGCGACTTCTGTTGAGGCCGATGTCTATTTCGGTGGGGGCATACGCACACACGGATAAATCCGTCGATAAATCTATTTTGTTCTGCCTCCTGTTGAAGATGGTTGTAATTCCACTGTTGGTCAACGGATGGCAGCACACTATTATATATTACACTGTAGATTTTGAGCAACGAAATGTAGTTTGCATCGTTAGTGATGGCCAATATGCTCCTGTTGCGCATACGGAGATATAGTCTGTTGATTTCTTTCGTGCTAAGTGAGTCAAGAGGCAGCATTCAAAAGTCTAAAGGGTGGCATTTTTTAATTATTCCATCTCTCCCGTCGACACAAAGTCATCCGGGAGCCGATTGTCAGCGGCCTATCTGCGCGCGGCAAACATCAGCCACACTTCATTTGCATACACCCCTTCAACCGCCCCCCCCTCAGCCACAATCGAAGGGCAGTTTAGAGAATGAAAAACTAAAGTGAAGCCCCAATGGTGACTGTGTGGATCAACTTTTTCCATGCGATGTTTTCCTGAACATTAGTTTTGTTGTCCTTGACAAGTCCATTCCATTAAGCGCCAGTAAGGAATAATTGTCCCAAAACATTCAAATATTTTTTTCCCCATTGGAAACATTTGAAATCCATTCCAGCCTCTGCCCACATAAAAAAAAAAACTAAGATTTTTATCCCATGGAATTTAATTAGGAAAAATCACACTCCATGAAAGCTGTGTTTTATAAAACACACAGTAATTATATAATTGGATCGCATTAAAAAGTGTGGAACCGTTTTTGCCACACTGGATCAATTAAATCTGGGGTGACAACCTCGGCCATCCGGGTGTCAAACAGACGGAAGTACTGTATTATGAACCCCACTTGAATTCCAGACAGGCTTTACATATTGCAATGGGGCATGCTTCAACTCTTCTGAGCTTATCAGTTCTGCACTAATATTAGTCATTCTGTGCAGAGGAAAAAGATAATATGACTGCTAGTACTGTTCTATTGTCTATTTATATGTTGCTGAGCCATTTGTGGTCAATCCATTACTTGAAGGTTAAATGGCCGCAACCTATTAGCATTAACATTAAGTTAACGGGGCTTTTCTTTAGGCAGTCGTGGGGCTGTTTTAAGCACACAAAGTGGAAACACCAGCTGATGAACAAGATATGCACATGTAAAATACAACAGAAAGATCTTTTTAGTTGCCCTTTAATGTGAACGGCAAATAGTAATGGGAATAGTGCAACACACACACGCACGCACGTATTATGTCACTATTTTATTTAACAAGAGCATCATGGGACTGTGCCGCTTTAAGTCTCGTTGATCTCTGGAGATAATTCCAAAAGTGAAGTGAAATTTGAGCCAAGTGTGCCGCCGGACACACGAGCCCACTCAAGATACACACACACACACACACCCCTAAGGGCAGAGTGTATGAGGTGTATGCATACGAGGTGGTGCACCAGTGCCTCGAAGCCATGAAATGTGGCAATCCCACAATTTTTCGCTTGCCTGTATCAAGCATTCGGTTTGTTTGTTTTGGGCTCATCCCAATTTCAAAATGAGAGTGTGCAA
Source organism: Idiotropiscis lumnitzeri (assembly GCF_059441095.1). Classification (NCBI taxonomy): domain Eukaryota; kingdom Metazoa; phylum Chordata; class Actinopteri; order Syngnathiformes; family Syngnathidae; genus Idiotropiscis; species Idiotropiscis lumnitzeri. The sequence goes on from NC_142398.1 coordinate 6,669,679, forward strand.
ATTATCCTCGCATGGGCTCACTTAAGTTAAGCAAAAGGCAAACAAAAACAGTGTCCCAATTACAGTGTGGAGTGAAAATGGGATGTATTGCAGTATGGCTTTTGCATTTTGATCATTTGGAAGTTCTCTACGCTACTGCTTTTTTTTTTTTTTTGCTCAAAGTGGTCTTTTAAGGAAAGACACTATATTTTCCGTGGAAAATAAAAGGCCTATTTTAAAGCAGAAAAGTAATTTTTCGGGAAATGTGGACATTTTCGATTTTTCGATTAGATTCGAAATTTTTTTAGTTTTTTTTTAGGACTTTTTTTAAATGCATTTTATGAGAAAATTGTCAAGCCTGTATATATGTTCTTTTGAATCACATTTCAAACCTAAAATATGTGAAGGGGAGAATGGTCTTAAAAGACAGATTTGCGAATATTATAAAAAAATATTTTACAACGAAAAAATTATTAATTATTATTATAAATTATTATAAAGTAATTTATTGAGATTTTTCAAAAGTATTTTCTGAGAATAAAATGCATCTTTGATGTATTTATGTCATGGAACATTGATCAAAAGCATTATTTTTAAAATTCTTATCATCTTTGAAGTTTTTTGGGGATTTAAAACCTACTTTTCTCCCGACAAAACAAAATGGAACTATTGCACGTTTGATATATTTGGTGGAAATTTTTTTTTGTTTTAAAGATTTCTTCTTCTGAAAAAATATTTTTGGAAGAATTTGTCATTTTTATTTTTACATTGAGGTTGTATGTCTTGGCATTCTGGAAATGTCATTGCAAAAAAATTAAATTTAAAAAAAAAAAAGAGAGAAATGTCACCTTTTGGAGCAAAAAGTAAAACTTTTTTTGAGAATTTGTATTTTTGTTGTGCTAGATTACTGTATTGTATATTAAATTTTCAGAAGGTAATTTCTCGCACTCAGAAAATATGACAAGCTTTTAAAGTTGTGATAATTTTAGAAAATTCATGTTTTCTGTGTGCGTGTGACTGCATGACATTTCTCCGTTTTATTGGCAAAGACCATAATCGGCCTACTTTATGAGTGAAGACGCCACCAACTAGCCAAGTGACGTGTGCCTTTTTTGCGAGGCTCCTGACATTTATGTGGCGCTAGCGGGAACAAATAAAGGAAGCCAAAAGCCGTAGTCAGCAACGCCAACGGCGCCGATGCGCATGTGATGGCTATTGACATGCTTACCAGACACTTTTTTAAAAAAATCTTTTATCCTCCCGGCTCATCCTTGCTACGACCGTCATGCTTCAGAAAAACAAAACTACACTCTCACACACACCCCCCCACTCACACAGAAAAAACTGCTAGCATTTAAAAAAAAGAAAAAAACACGCAAACAAGCAACAAAAAAGGCTAGCATATGCTCACGGTGTCAGTGTCTCCTTCACGGTGTCATTGCTTTGCTGACTCACAACATCAATAACGTTACGGGAGGATAAGTGCTCGTTATGAGTGAAGTGCGACATGAAGAGGGGATGCTGGTGTACGTGGGACATCGAGGATGCCATGTGGATGAACAGGCAGCTGCCCTTTGCTTGCATTGTGTGAATTAGAAACCACAAAGCCATTGTTCATTGCAGTCTTCACTTGCACAACAATGCCATTGTTCGGAAAATTCCAAAAACAAAATAAGGATTGAGATTTGAAATACATTTTTGTCCCGAAGGAAGGAAGTCGTGGAAAGGCTCCAGCAGATGAACTTTTGCCATTACAGTGATTTTTTTTTTTTTTTCAGGCTGATTCTGATAATTGTCAGAGTGAAATTCTGATTATCAATTAATTAAAATAACATCTTTTTCTTTCCCCTAACGCTTATAACAACAGCGGTATGAATTGCAAGCAGAACATTTCACAGTTTTAGAATACTTTGTCCTATGGGATTTGTTTATCTTTACAAAATAGAGAAAAATAAGACCATCTAAGGCATGTAGGTTATCCTTTAGTCGGCAAGCTTAATGCTAAGAGAATACGATCATTTCAAGGATTGTAACTGCACTCGAGCGCAGATTCGCAGATTTTTAATTATCACTCACCGATATCGATTCAATTTGACTTTTTTCAAATCGCTGCCATGCTTGTCTCGGTGCGCTCGTGTCGTGCTGCAGCCATCCACAAAAACAATTTGCATTGACGTGTAAAAATTTGGTGAATTTTAAATGGAACCAAACAATATCCACTATGCAGAGTTGCACCATTACTATGAAACTACCTCTAAATACTAAAATAAATACATCATACATATTTCACTTTACTTAGACACCATTCCATGTTTTTAATGTAGACAGCCTGAATAAATATAGGGACTAAAATTGACTAAAATAAACACTTGAATTGATTTTTTTTTATTTAACCATAATACAAAAGGTTGTGTTTTACTTCTCTTGTATGCAACATATGATCTACACAAACAAAATATGTGCTTGATGAAATATGTTTTCTTTAGCACTGTCCCTTCGATGATATCACGTTTGCTCAGTGCTCAGATAAGGACCAATCAACGGCTCACCTGTTTGCTGAAAGTGAGCCATGATTGCTTGTTGTTGTGGGCTGTGAGCAACTGTGATGTCATTTTCCGTTTACAACAAGTGATAAAATGGCCTTTAAAGTGATATTTTACTTATTTAGAGATTTTCAGCAGTAAAAGGTTAATATTTTGTCGAGAATTAATTAGATAGCTGCATTGTTTTTTATGTACAATTAATACATTTAAAAACACATTCTGCTACTTGTGGTCAACTGACATCGCATGTGCTCAGGTAAGAACCAAAAAGGTCTTAGCTTGCGTTGGTCACATGACCAAACACAGAACACAGGTGAGCCATCCTTTGTCGTTATCGGCGCTCTGAGAAAGTTGTTGTCAATTTCAGTTGACAACAATTTTCAAAATCCATTTTTAAAAAGGTATTAATTGTAAATGAAAAATAATTAAGTTATCAAATTAATTATAGACAAAATATAACATATTCACTGCTGAAAATAATTCATAAGTAAAGTATCCCATGAACTGAAGACCAGGCACGATATCTCTGTTACAGTGTCGATATAGGTCACGATTTATAAAGCTACACACAATCATGGTCACAGATACTACAGAATATACTGAGGGGATGGTGACCCCAGGTGAAAAAAGTAATACCTCGCATACATATATATATTGTATAGGTTTTACACATATATTTTGAAAATAATAAATTTTTATACTTTCAACAGTTTGTTGGAATATTGCGCTTTTTTTACCATCTGTATACAGAAGGGACATCCTAATACTGATAATATTAAGCCCATTAAAAACATAAAACATAAAAAAGATCCCCCCCCCCCACAAAGTGAGCACTACTTGTGTTTTTAGTCCTCTTTGTGCATTATCTCCAAGGTGACAGATGTTTTTTTTTTCCTCCGCTCTTTTACGACAACGACTTATCTCCAAGGTGACGGATGTTTTCTAAGACGACGGCGAGAAACCAAGAGTGGTTTCGACCTCCCTAACGGGGTCACGCTGAATTCCAGTGATAACGCTGAGCTTGCAAGTGGCACAATGATCGCAGTGAACGCAATCATTTTTCGTACGAGGAGAAAAAGGAACGTCACATTTGTTAAGATGAAAACAAATGCAAGTAACAGAAAGATGTTGTCAGCGTATGCGATGCAAAATAAAGGCCCACTATATATATATTTCTCACATACAACTGGATAAAAAAACAAAACAAGACTATAAGGGAGAGTTAGCAGTTTTCAAACCACTGCACCTGAGGAAGAACAACCAATCAGAAACAGAAGGCATCAATCATTACTCCACATGGGTGATCACCGGGACAATTGTTGTAAAGTCCACCTCGGGAAATTGCTTATACCTTGTTGACTAACAATTTAGCATAAGACAGAAACCAGAAACAGAAAAAAAAATAAACATTTAAATCGGTAAATTTTGTGTTAAGTAACCCCAATTAGGAATAAGTCACGCTAGCTACATAGCAGCTGCCGCTAACCTCGGCTTGTTTTTAGTGCTAATGCTAGTAATTAAATAGAATGAAAAAGATTCCAACAGTTCTTGTCGCGCTTTGTATCAATTCTAAAATAAGACAGGAGGATGGAAATATATACTGTACATGGATGTGGGTACGGTATGGATGTCTAATTTTGTCTCAGCTCACAAAGGATGAAGAATTCATGACTGTGATTACTGTTATATTTAATGTGTTGCTGCACATTTGTGTTTGAAATCAGTTGATTAAAGGGTTAGGGATTTGTTTACTAATATAATTAGCATCAAGCTAACGGAGTAAATGCATGGCGCTACAGCCTTTGTTTTATGTTTCGAAATGACCTTTTTTTTTTTTTTAGCATAGCGTCTCGTTATAAAACGGACAGCAGTCTTTTCATTAGTGTGCAGTGTCCGTAATTAGGTGGGAGATTTATTATTAATAGGGGCCATTAAGGGCTTTTTCCTCTCTTTGGGCTTGATTGACACCACCGGGCTGGAGTGGGATTTGGTAGGGGGGGGGGGGAAGAAAAAAAAAAAATACGCAGCTTGACCTTGACATAAGCCCCAATGCTAACAGACATCCACTTCCTGTACGGGATTAGCTTTGCGTTAATGAGCTGCCGTTGTCTCCTCGTTTGGGGTCGTTTTTCCAAAACGGCTTTTTTTTTTCCTGGCGCAAGTCTTTACCCAGAATCCCCTACTGTTATCCAGTTATAGTGCATTAAATTAATCCTCCTCAACTGTCTGACTCAGAATATTCAGGCCCGCCTTTGCTTCTTGACCGCACTCGTTTGTTTCACAGGCAGGCCACTCCTATTAGCCCTAAAGTGGCCTTTTATGCAAAAATAACAAAAATATTAAATTTAACACAGACTGTCCTTCATTCCTCAGGGTTTTTTTTGTTTGCCGGTAGAACACAAAGATGCAACCACACACACTTGTGGAAGGTCAGCAAACCATGACGAAAACTATTTGACACTAATTGTCAGATTTTTTTAATTGGTTCTAAATCTAATTGTTATATTTTTAGGGAGAAGTAAACTCATCCTAGCTGAAGGGAGAAATAATTTTTGAGAAAACTTTTCAAAATTTCCTACCCGAAACACTTTTTATTTTCTGAGGGAGAAAAAAAACCCACATTATTTAATTTTAGGAGACAAAAATCTGAAAGAAATATTTGGGAATTATTATTATTATTTTCATGTATTCATGTTTTTTTAAGAATATATATATATATATATATATATGACATGCAATTACATTTTTAACTAATTAATTGAATCATTAATTAATTAATCAATAATTTTCCATAATTGAATGTAATTCATCACATTTTTTTGCAAAGCTCGTAACAGATAATATCTTTGAAATAATGTAAAATTACCAAATATTAAAGTACATTTTAATTCAAAGAGTGTTCAAATCACTTTCTTTGATCTTTGAATACAACTGAATACAGACCTCTTTACAGGCATTTTTCTTTTTTTTTTTCTCAAAACTTATACAGTACATTTATTTTTGCCCACAAGCACCGCACTCCAGGTTTGCAAGGCACAGTGGGAACTTGAGCAGGGTGTTTTGTTCTGCGATGATGTGCTAAACATCTACAGCTAATTTGGTACAGTAATTGAATTTGGCTTTACAAAGTATGCGCAGTCTTGAAGTAAATAATACTGAGTTGAGTTGAAATACTTAAATGTGTTAAAAATTGTCAAATTAATCTCCAGAGTAAACACATACATTCTTTACTTAGGGGAATTTTTTTTTTCCAAGAAATGTTGAATTTAAATATATATTTACATTTAATTGTAAATTGTTTATAATGTATTAAGGGATCTTTTCCGACATGGAAATTGGAAAGAATTTTATTAAAAAAAAAAAAAAAAAGTCAAAGAAACAAAAGACTGAATTTGAAAAAAAAAAACTTTTGTCGAAAACTTTCAGAAATGACAGCTCTGATCCAACATCTTACACCATATTGATGAATATTGTGCCAGTCAAAAGTCTGTATTTTTCATTGAAAACTTTTTAGTGCATAATGTCCAAGCTGGTCTCTCAGATAAAGAGCCCACTTCTGATACCAGCGCATCATTGTTGAGGGAGGTAGTCAACTTTTCAGTGTACGCTTTGTGTTTGTGATGCAACAGTTCAGGGAAGAAAAAGAGCAATGCCAACAAACGCTAATGAAATGGTTTGTGTGCAGTGAAAAGCAGGCGGTGCCATTTGGAGAGGTCAGCTTGCTAAGCACTTAAGCAACAACTTTTGTTTTGTTTTTTTCTCTGCCATCATCACATAAAGTAAAATGTTGGCTCAGTCGACAGGGGACAAAAATATGTAAATATAGGGAAAACAGACATAAATTCTAATGGCGAGGTAAATGAAGAATTATGGTTCTTAAAAAAAAATAACCTTGCTTATTTTCTCAACAATTTATTACACATGCTGTTGGAAAGGTGCACACTTTAAGGACAGCCAAGATTCCTGTTAATGGAGTAGATTTGTGCTTGTACTCTTTAACCATGAATCGAGTGCTTTTATTTGTACCTAATTCATTATTGGTAAAATACATAATAGCCAAATATATTGAGTTTAAAATATGGTGCTCCATCATTTATTTGACCAAAGTAATTTTTACGTTATTCTGTTGAACTTTTTTGTTTTATTTCAAAAGGGACAGTGTGAAGGATTTGTGCCATCTAGTGGTCAACTAATAGAATCCAACAACATAAGTCGGACGTGCGTGGATTTTGAAGCTTCTTCAGCAGTGTACTGTATTCATATATACCATATATTTATTTATTGCAATAATATGCGAGGACAGCACTTGCCGCACAGATGAAAAAATAACAAAACTTGCGGTACTTGCAGTTTATTTATTAACTGAGGATGAAAAATATTTTATTTTGAAAAGTGACGTTGATTTGAAACCATGCATAATCATCCCCGCTCTTCAGAATTTCTGTAAAGCTTTTCTGCATTACATCCATCTATGACGAACTCTTGAGGCATAGACATGCCACCGTCAGAGTATCGGCTGCGCAAAGGCCTCAACACACCAATCCGCCGTCGGAAAGTCGGTGTCGGGAATAACGTTGCGCAGCCGAAGCTCTGTTTGGGGGTTTCTGGGGGGCGTGTTCGGACGATTCAATGTGTAGAATCAGGACAGGCTGTCATGTTAAGGGAGCACCGTGATTGGCTGTCAGCTAGCGAATCAGTGCACTGGACGAGAACCGCGAGTGACGTAAGCAGACAAACGGAGAAATCTGAAGCAATTCCTCATGAACTGAATCAACTTTGCTCATTTTTTCACGCCTCCTCTATGGACATAATGGCTGACTGGACAGAAGTGCGCAAAGGTGAATTAATTACTCTCATTCAAGAAAGACCGTCGTTATTGGACATCACCGTCAAAGGCTTTACAGTGACTATCGCCACCGATGGCATGGAGGGGTTCTTCTTCGCACACATGCACCGAAGGTCCAGAGTAGTCGGGTTTTGCATTGTGTTCTTCCGTCATTGTCCGGTTCGATGTGACGATATCTAGGCCCACCGACGTCAGATTGGTGCGTTGAGGCTAAGAGTAAACCCATAAACTAACAAAATTTGGATGAAAGAGACTTCGCACCAAGACAGCTCATGAATACTTGAACAGTGTTAATTTCACCAAAATATTATTATTGACTTTTTACCCTCAAATCATGTACCGCGTCTTTATTGTCTGTTTATACAAATGTTTATGATCTTATTTGTATTTTTCTCTCATTTGTTCCGCCATTGCTTGAGTGGAGAAGAAGCAGCACCATGTAGGTCATCATTCGGTGGACCATCCGCCTCCCACACACACACGCACGGACACACACGCGCGCGCACAGCGGACGCGTCTTAGCGCTGTCAGACGAGGATTAATGCTTTGAAAGACCGAGGCGTGGGAACGGCTTGGAAAAGGGAGCAAAATGACACGAGAGGGGAAACAAAAGGGCCGGCAAACTGCACTCGGCTCCTTCAATCAACTCCCACGCACTCAAAGTCACAAAGTTTCAACGACCATCTTTCGTCTGCCCGCGTGTGGTCGAACGACATCCTTGCCAAGCCATTTGTTGCTATGCCTGTGTGGTCTGACGAGCCCACCAGACAACATTAGGTATACTGAAACACTAATGCCGGTTCGGACTGACGATTCCACTTCTGACACCGAGTTTGAGTGTCAGTCGATCTCAAGATTGACCTCACCTCTACGACACATTTTTCAATACAACTTGTACAAGAAGGACATCATTTCAGGGCTGTCTTAAGTCTGCTTCGCATAATGCTCACAAACAACGTATATGCATGTGGATATTGCACACACTTAAATATCTTATGACATGAGCATGCGACTGACGGATCCCACTTCTGACACCAATTCTTCACAGAAATCTGACTGGTCGCACACATTCAAATGTGTCTCTCTATTGGATGAACCTATTTGCAGTTTCTTTGGCTTTTTTCATTGGCCCCTTCGCTAACGATCCCACTTCTCACACCAGGAGTAAGACTCAAGTTTGATTGCGTCTATCGGTTAGAAAAAGGCATTCGTTCCAATATTTTTTTTTTACTTTTAGCGATGTTGTCACAGAGTGTTTTTTAAAAAGTTAGGAGGTGGTCTGACTCATGCTTCAACTTCTGACACCATTTTTCAAATAACAATTTGTTTGGGTTTTTTTTTTGGGGCTCTTTGGTTATCCCACATCAGGTAGCAATCCCTCTTCTGACGCCACACAAAGACCAATTCCAAATAATCGATGTCACTTGTGATTTCATTTTGACAGAACCCATTGGAGTAGTATTTAGTTTGGTCAAAGATGGCTTTTCAGCTATTAAGCCTTACTTCTGACACACTTTTCACCAAAGTTTTATTCATGCTAAACTTTTCACAGAACTCAAATTCGTCACACTTCCAACACTGATTAAAAACAGTATTTGCTTTTTCTTTGGCTTTCTGCCATCTCAGATCATTTTCTGCCCCCAGTTTTGACACCTTTTTGACAATGTCCAACTGCTTTGAGAAAAAAAAAAAAAATCGTATTTCCCATCCATCCGTGAACAGGATTCCTCCAATTTGAACTTCTCGGAGTGGCGGGGAGGAGATGCGGGATCCAATTTGTCTATTCTTGTTTGTTCTCGACTTGTTTATACAAGCTGGGAGCGGGCATTGCTGACAAATCGCCCGACCATAATGCAGGGAAAATCTCCAACTTTCTTACTGTGGCTGGCCTTCTCATCCATCACATCCGACGGTTATGCTCCGATCCAATCACTTCCACCCGCTTTTCCGTCGCTTTGGCGTTCTTTTTTTCCCCATTTCTCACTCTCTTTCTTGTCGTCCTCCTGAGGATTTGGTGACCTATTTCTCAATGCTATCAAGCCTTCTTCTTTTTTAACCATCTGCTGTAAATACAATGTGGACTTTAAACTCCTCACACCTTTGGAAAATAATCCATTCTTCTGATGCCATGCCCTCGCCAAATGTTCCAATATGGAAGATGGAAAGTTGGGATTTATCTTCTGGTTCCCCTGCAGCATCCGCGCTTGATTCTCCCAACACCTTTTTTCTACCCATTTTTTTTTTTTGGACATCTTTCTAATTAGACATTTTAGTTCTCTCACTGAGATCAGCTCATTTTAGCCACGGCATGTTATCCTCATTTCCATATGAACGAAATGAAAAATCTCTTGATAAAATAATGCTCACTTTTGATGGTCACTGCAGTGTCTTGAGATGTACAGTAAACGCTCCCCATCCATTGGCAGATATAGTTTGCGTGAAATTAAAAGCACTGTTTCGTGATTATTTTGGTTTTACGTTGCTGCGGAAAAAAAACTATGAAAAGCTAACAAACCTGCTCTAAAAACAAATTCAAACTGACTGAATTTAAAAAAGTCAAAATGAAAAATAAAAAGAAAAGAAATGAAGTCAAATGAAAAATCCCCAATTCTTCTAACTCTGGTCTAGAATGAAAATGTCAATTGTGGCTCAGAATATCCTTGTGTTTACCACCTGCGGAGGGATGACAATTCATTCTAATTAGTGGTGGTAGGCTATGTGAAAGAAGAAAAAGGCGAAATAATGCCGACGAAACCTGTCCGTTAAATAACAACCTCCCCCTAAAAAAAAACAAAAAAAAAAAAAACATCCACTTAAAAATATAGAGACAGGATAGAATGAACTTAAGTCAGTTATATTAAACTATATAACAATGTTTACTTTACCATGTGTGTGCTCCGTTAACTTGGACATGCTCTGTCTTTTATGCATTCTTTCCTACTGGCTTGCATTTATTGCTGCACGAGTAGCAGAACCATCGTGTGGATTAAATAATCACGTGACAGTGACGAAAGTACGAAAAAAATTGTGATGCAAGATACAAAAAGTGAATCGGAATATAGAGGGACAACATGTATTTTTTTTTGAGAGAGAGACTTTTTTACTATTTAAATGGCGTATCGGGACAAAACTGCAAGAGAAAGCCCATTCTTGTTATTTGGTCTGAGACCTAATCAAAACAGAGCATTGTAAATTTGGTCCATTTTTTTTTTCTTACAGTTCCGTTTATTGGTTTGACCATGTTGTGGTTCAACATCCCTTCGACATTGGTCAATCAAATAGAAAATCCATTTTCAAAAGAGCCGTAGTCATTTATTTTTCGTTGTTTCACAATGAGTCACGGGGCTCTTGTTTAGTACGGACAAGTCATTTTTCAAACAAGCAAGGCCAATAAACAAGCAACAATCAAAAGAACCACAACGAGGATAATAGTCCCAAGGCCCACAGCCCGACTTTAGCGAGGAAAAGTGGGTCAGGGGCACCTGTAGGAGGAATGGCATCGAGAGCAATTCAACACGGGAAGTAAAGCATTTCACATAACGTTGGTCCCTTTGTGGAAAGGCCCTTAGGCGCCTTTGTCCGGCTTAGATGGTCAGGTTGGACAGCGAAGGCCGACAGCATCCGCAAGTCGCAATTACGCTGAAAAGCGGCTTAGGAGAGAGAAGGCAGCGAAGGTCGTCAGGAAGTCAGGATAAAGGGGGTAAAAAAGTAGATCCTGCATCTGCCGCCGGCCGGCCTCGTTAGCGCTATCGACGTTAGTGATGCTAAGAGGAGGATTTCAAGTTAGCCCAAACTGAGGAAATAAATGTCATGTACATGAAGTTGTTTGCACCAAGACAGATGTTTGATACAATACAATACAGAACCAAAGTGTCTTTGCTGTTATCAAAAACAAGTACTTTTATATCACCAATGCTAGGCGTACGGCCAATGATTTTCAGTCTGGGGAAGTTAGCACTCGCCTTTCATCTCAATCATTTAATACAAGGTGACGCTCAACTGTTTCAGATCAGTCTTTTCATAGTCTTGACCTTATGACAATTTGAAACATGTTTGATGTGACCACAAGTCTTTTAGTCTTTGCAGTGACGTGACACAATCAACAAGCTATGGATGAGCTCGAACAAAACCACAAAGCAGTAACATTCCAAACAATCACAATTGTCAACCTTTTTCCAGAACACTTACATTAGATTCATTGAAGAAGGCTTATTGACGCTTACAAATGGTACACATTAGGTGGGTTAAAGTGCCTTTGATGAGTACAAAAAGGCATCTTTGATATTGACACAATGCATGTTCTCCAAAACAAAATTGTCTTGTGTATGAAAATTACATTTTAAATAGTTGATATTTCCAAAAATAGGAAGTTCTTTTGAGAGGTGTCTTTGATGTTTGCGAAAATCTCACAATTTAGATTCGTTAAAGACACTAAATTGTTTTTGACTTTTGCCAAAAGGCATATGGTAGCGTTAACCGAGTATTGTATATAAGATTATATACATATATACATAGTATCGTATTGTTGTTTGTCCTTTCATGTTAATCATAAATGCATGTTGGGGTCGCTGAGGAATTGTTTTTGCTATTTAAAAAAAACATGCATGTTAGGGTCCTTGAATTCCATTTCTGCCATCCAAAAAAGCTCACATTGTAAATGAAGAATCCAAAGTGTTGTTGGATTTAAATTTCGAGGTTCATTTCATTGATGTGTTTTAATTATTACAAAAAGTGCATTGCAGGTCTCTTGATGACTTTTCGTTGGTGTTTATGAAACAAACGAATGCCGTTTGGGTAAATGATTGTTTTCACTTATTAGGGTCATGGAAAGCAAAAGTGACTTTCTGTCTTTGCAAGGTTGTTGAAATTCTGATTCAATCCGCACAGTCATCAGTTTTATGAACGTCAAACATTATTTGCACTTAACACCATCGATGTCTCTTAAGGTATAACACATTAGCTCGTAATTAACTAATCATCCCCGGAAAACGAGGGAGCGAGGGAGAATGGGAATAAGGAAAACAAATTAAAAAGCAGTCGGGCTACGTCGTCCCCAGTTCCGCCGGCTTCCCTCGGCGCGCTAACGAGTGCATAATTGGAGTCGCCGTATAAATGTCACGCTGGCCTCAGGGATCGCTAACACTGGCGTGAACTATGACGTGCTTAAATGGAGCGGAATGCTTCACTGGCGAGTCGCGTTCAGTGGCCGTCTTTACGACGAGAGGTCGCACACGCTCATACAAGAGCTGGTTAATGTCGTCAACATTCACTTGGTGTTGAAGATCACGCGCAGTAGTGTATACGTTCTACACAGCAAAGATGTAGCTAACATACAGTTTTTTTTTAATGAGCCTCAACTGGTCACCAGTCGATTGCAAGGCTGTTTGCATAATCATCAATGACAGTTGAGTCTTGCAAAAAATAAAAACAGTTAGTGTTTGAATGTAACGACTTGCCTCATTTTATTGGCTATTTGAATACAGACTTCAATTACACGTAAGTAACTTTTTCACCATTTTTTATTGAAAAGTATGTTGGGAAGAAGTGTTGAATTGAAAGAAGTATCTTTGAATTACACAAAACATGTACATTAGTTTTGTTAAAAAAATATTTAGGATTCACACAAAAAGTGTACTGTATGCTAGGTCAACGCCACGTATCTTTGATGTTACCAAACATGTATGGTGAGCTTACCAAAGAAGTGTCTTTGTTCAAAACAAAAACATTTTAGGCTAAACGAAAACATTTTTTTTGGCATGATGTTTGGGTATTTGACATATTCAAATGCATTTATTTTGTGTTTATTGAAGTGTCTTTGAAGAAATGTATTTGATGCACACAGAACGTGTTCACTAAGTTAATTGAATGTGTTTGGAGGTTTCCAAAACATGTTAGGTTTTACAATTAACAAGTATGACCTGAGAATAAAAATTACGACCAAAAATGTCTCACTTAAAAAAAATGCATTCCCACTATAAAAAAAATTATTTGTCCAATGAAAACATTTTTTTCAGTATTTATTAAGCATGAATTTAGGGTATTTGGCATTTACAAAAGAATGTATGTTGTGTTTATTGAAGTGTCTTTGAAGAAATGTATTTGATTCACTCAGAACGTGGATGCTAATTTAATCGAAAGTGTCTTTCAAGTTTACAAAACATGTTAGGTGTAGTGAAGTGTCTTTGTGTGGTACAAAAAGTGCGTGTTAGGTTCTAATATAAATTGGGTTTCATTGAAGAAAGTGTGTTTGATTCAAACGCAGGCTAGGTTAATTGAATGTGTCTTTGATGTCACAGAGACACACATTGGGTTTATTGAAAAAGTGTCATTGTTTTTTGTTGCTGACATGAATGCAATGACATGAGTGCTCATTGATGCCTTTGATGACAAAAAGATGCATTAGATCAGTGGAATGTCTGAATCTCTGCAAAAACAAAGTCGCTTTAATAAGTGAGTTTTCAAGAAGTAGGCATTGGCTTTGTTGTAGACGTAATTGTTCAAGTGTTAAGTTCATTGAGAAAGCATCTTTGACGCACCAAATTGGGTACCTTAGATATTACAAAAACGTGCGTACCCACACACACACCCACACACCCCTACTCGTCTTTTCCAATTGTGAGGTCCACTTTGTTTAAGTACACCCCCACACACACATATATATTCAAGCACATAATGCTGCTGCGAGCCGAGAAAAACCACTGGAAAGATTGGAGTGGCCAGCATCTCATCTCATCGGCTGCCATTCGCTATTCCAAAGTCGACATGCGGGAAGGAAATGGTGATCCATCATGTTGTTGCCACCCTGCCCTTCCTCCAAAATCCAAGCCCCGGGAGGCCACCAAACACCTGTCTCCACACTCACGAAGCTGTCCAGCGCGGAAATTACACCAGCAGAACGCAGTGATGCTAAACCAAGTGTAACCGAAGAAGACACGTTCACATCTTGGCGTGTGTTGCACTGTGTGTGCGTGAGCGTTAATGGTGAGATCAAATATTCATGCTGATGGAAATCCATACGTTAGGCTCACTAAAAACTCAAACTTGTCAGTTTTTTATCATGTGGATTTTTTTTTTGTCGTTTACAATATTTGGCAGAATAAAATTGTAATATATGATTAATTGGTCAATTACATTCAAAAATATATTCCAAAATATGTGTGTTATGTGCATAAAAGAGGTGCCTCTGATGTTCACAAAAATCCACGTTCATTCATCAATGTCTTTGATGCTTACAGAAAAATGCTAGGTTCATTAAAGAATCTAAAGGCTAAGATATTTACAAACAAGCATAATTTATTCAAGACAAGTCTGAACTGTCTATGTTACTTTTATTTTAAGTTAGGCAGATTCCAAAGTGTCTAATGTTGACAAAAAAAATCACAGAGTTCATTGAAGACTCTAAATTGTCGTCAGTGTTGACCGAAATACATACGTTAACTTCCAAGTGTCTTTGATATTTAGCAAAAAAACAAGGACACATGAGTCGCCTCCTTCAAGGCGACTCATGTGTCCGCATGAAAGTGGAGTAAAAAATAAAAAAAACATCTGTCCAAGGACACACACAAAGTGTCCGAGCTTGTTTTGTGCTGTCGCCATTTGTGTTCTTTTTACTCGCCAACAACAAAAAACAAAACTGTTCATTTTTTTCTCAGGCCAACACCACAGTAAGCGCTGAGCATGCCATGACTGTTACCTTCATGTTTAACCTTCTTTGGGAAAAAATAAATAAATAGGACAATTTTCCGAAATGGTTGTTTGTGTTGTGTTTGTGAAAAGTGATGAGCAAAGCTCAAGCCTGCCTGATGCTATTTTTGGTGTGTTGATACTTTTAGGTTAAGATTGAGGATCAAAGATGCCAGATGAAGGCATTCACGATCTAAAGATTCGTTAGTTTTTTTTAAGTTTATCCTCAGCCTTTTTAATACGCTTGTTCCTAGGAAAAGTGGGAATTACTACAAGAAAAGTTACTTTATAAGAAACGTTTTTGGACATGACAAAAAATTTTATATTTGTTGGAACAGTTGTAAGATTACAAAAGAAAAATACTAGACATATGCATGAAAAAGTATGACTTGAGGCAGGGAAAGAACAATTACAAGAAAAGAAAGATGTTGCATTAATGAAGGAAAAAGTCAGACATTATGACCAAAAATGTCTCACTGAAAAAAAAAAAAAATTTATTTGAAAAATATTACCTGAAAAGTTCACATATTTTGATTCTTTTTTTAAATTACAATTTATTATGCGGAAAAAAATATGACTATTTGGCTGGGAAAAAAATCTAGTGCTGTTCAATACCTGCAGATGTACCTTTTTGCAGATTTGTTTTTTTTCTTATCTTTTGGGGATTTTTTTTTTTGCTTAGTTTTTTGGGGGGGGACCAACCATCGCGTTTTTGACGGAGAGGAAGCTAATTGAAGGTTCAATACAATTTTTTTCAATAATTATTGTGGTTAAAAAAAATTAGATTATATTTTCATAGGTATCAATTATACACAGATTGTTGCTATTTGCAGTCCTTGTCCACTGTAATTCTAAAGCTTTGAAGAACGATATGTCTGCACATGTTGCGACAAACCGTGGCAACACATCCAGACGCAGAACAATAAGAAAAGGTATATATTGTTATCCTCTGCCAAGAAGCGACAAATATCAATTCATTCATTCTCCAATCTGCTTACCCACACGAGGGTCACAATTACTCATTAATTATATTTGGGCTTCTGTGTTTCATCATCATATGTCAGGGATGTTTCTATCAAAACAAGCCTGAACAAATGAATCAACCAGCCAAGTTTGTCTGTCATTTACGCGCGGGGCAGCCCTCGAACTCCGAGGCGAAGCCAGCGTGTTCGACTGCACACATGGTTTTTATTTGCATCAGCATAAGCAATTTGAATATGCAATACAGAATGGGAAACTTGACATTTGACTCCATCACACTCTTCCAGCCTATTCTAATGGTTTCAGATTACAAGACATCTTTTGGTGTATGGTGTATTTTCACAAGGCCTGACACATACAAGTTATCTCTCTGGCCATGACGATATTGTTGCTTTAGAGGTACCAAGCCTTGTGCTGAACCTCCCCAAGTCATAAGTTACGGCCTTAGAAGCGAGTGAGTCTCTCTTTATCTGCTAAGGGTCTAAGAGGTCATCAACACCTCAAGGGAGGTGTTCACAGAAAAGGGCTCTGGCGTTGGGGAGTCACATTCGCGAGGAGCCGTACCTGGCACCCATAGGACAGTTCAATTTGAGGCCAGAAAGATACGAATGCATGTGCAACAAAGGGGGCCTGTAAGATTAGTTATAGTTTGAAACTTGCTAAGATGACAAACTAAACAACAAAACTAACAGATGAACATACAAACTTAAATTTCTTTAACATATCCCTCCTGTTTATCAAGTTTCAAATCTCATCATCAAAGGCTGTCGCTTGAGGGGGGAGAAAAACTACCCAAAAACTCAAAAATTCTTGGAGAAAAGGGTAGAAACCCATGCCCCAAACGAGAAACCCAAAAAAATAATAACAATTAAAAGATAATAAAGCAAAGCTAAAGCTGTTTTTGGTCCAATACATGTATGTACAAAATAAACCCAGAACATCAAACATTCACAACTGCAACGCTTTTCTGTGAAGTCATCAAAAAGGGTTCACATATCAGTAAAGTCCTCATCATTTTCGGAGTCAGTATACATAGGTTGGTGTTCGGACAGGGCTACAGAAACCTGAGCAGCTACCTTCAATTCCATAGTATTCATGACTTTGGAAATACAAATTTTATTATGCCAATTTAGTGCTCCTTGATTTCTTTTTATTTTTGATCAGTAATCACCAACAACAGAAGTGATATAATTTGACCAGGACCTCCAATTTGTATTGTCGCCATGAGCACTCATTAGATAAAACCAATAACCTCGCCACTGACTCATGTCAGTTATTTTGGTATATTGTTCTTCTAGTGTAACCCTTCCTGAATAATCTGGTATTGCTGAGACTTTTTCAAACTGGGTTCGGCGGGCCTGCAATTGATTCAGAGGAATGGTAATGGCATACTCTTGTGAAAGAGAGGTTACATTAATCAGTGTCCCTGAGTCTTTTGTCAGAAGCTGCAGGTTTTTCGACATGAGTGTAGACAGCAGTCTGCGGCTGTGCAACTTGGATGCGTCGATGTCGTCCTGGTCTCGAGGTCGTGCGCTGATTTCCACCAGGCACAGCCCTGCAAGGAAGTAGATGATGCATCTGGTCGACAGGGCTGTGCCCAGTCGCCGTTCGGCGGCTCGCTCCATCTTTCCGAGAGGGGTGTGTTTGCCACGGAAAACCCTCTTTCCAAGAGGGGTGTGTTTGCCACGGAAAACCCTCTTTCCAACTGTGGTCTTTCGTCGGTACACTGAGAGTGTACGTGGTGGAGATCCTACCCGGAGGGACCAGCGTCGCTCGGCCTGTCAGCAGGGGACCGGAGAAGCTTGCACTGCGACTGGTGGATCCAGCCGCCACGCCCCTCGACTTTTGCTGCCGTCGGGGTCACTGCAATCACCTGATGAGGGCCGTCCCAGCGTTCACTGTCCCAACGAGGTCGTTTCAGCACCTTGAGGAAGAGTTGGTCTCCCACATGGACGTGGTTTATCTGTGGATCAAAACACACTGGCCAGTAATTGTGGTCAAACATGTCTTTCATGTGGACTGGGACAGATGTGCCAGTCGCTGGTGGTTCTGGTGAACCTGAGAGTCTATGTGTGAGGCCATATAGGATAAAAAGGGGATAGTGTCCTTCCTTCGGCTGTCACTATCCTCAATGCTGTGATTGAAACACAATCTGGCCATTGTCTCTTTTTTTTCTTTGTCTTGATCAGTCAGTTCCATTCGTGCGTTCCACAAGTCCTGCAGACTGTATGCAAAATGACGCTTTGAGTCAATTTTACAACAACTGTCCCACTTGTTACAAACATTATTCACAAAATGCATCATTTTCACTTTAAATCACTCTTGAAATTCCAAATGTCAGGATAATTCGATTACACAACACTTTTTCCAACTGTTTTAACATCATCATGTGTTGTTGGAAACAACGTAATCCATTTTGAAAACACATTAATTATAACCAAACAATATTGCAACCCAAACAACTAACACTTTGTCTAAAAAAAAGTTTTTTGTTGAAAAGTCTATATGTGGGAACAATTTCATATCATACTTCCCCCTGTTGACACACGACTATCTGCTCGTGTGTCAATCATCTTATTCCTCTAATCAATGAATTAGGCAGCCAGGATTTGCCATCTGCCAATTTGCTGATCCTGTCCTCAGCAATGTTTGCACCTTTGTTCTTCCAATGTGCACTTAGTGGTGCCTTTTTCCCTGGCCTGAGATCAACTTGTCAAGTTGATTTACTGTGTGTGTGTGTTTTCATTAACCCTCTTGTGCTAGGTCGACCTTGGGATTATGGCTTGGCTCCAACCTTTATTCAATCGTAATCGTGTCATTTTCTGTTCAGAAAATTTTGCATTTACAAATACTTATTTAGACGTGCTTTATGCACAATTTTTCTTTCATCTTCTGTGATTTTTTAAAGCGCCGTTTGCCCAATGTCGACAGAACACATAAACATTTGTCAGTCCACATTGTAACCATACAACTCATACAAAATGGAAAACCCCAAATCTTAATTAGCTCACAACCGCCTACGCTCTTCCTGCTTATCCGAACAATTTCTCTTTTACAAGTTATCTGCTGGTATCAGACTACTAATACTCCCATCGCATAAAAGTCAGCGTGATTTCTTCCTACAACCTTGGTTCTCAGTCACTTTCTTATCAGTCTGAAAGCGCACCTGGTCTGTGTTACAAGTCTGATTTCCTCCAGTCGGGAGGAAAAAGGAAAAAGAATGTAAAAAAAAAACAAAAGGTCAAGTCGGGGGTTCGTGATAATTTGGAGCGGCTCCACAGTCGTGTGATGCCTTCTAATGGTGCGGAAAACAAAATGACGCTGGGCTGAAATGCATCGCACCTTATTAGCGTAATATCCCTGTGACAATTAAGTCGCTGTGCAATGTGAATGTCGTGTGATGGAATGTCATTTTTTTTATTCCTTAAAGCAGCAGTGAAAACTGCTTGATCCGATTGTTGTGACTAATATGCAAGTGATTTCATGAGCCCTGCGCGTCTGCAGCCACACAAGGTCATGAAACCATTTTTGAAGTCACTGTTTGCTCAAATGGCTCATAGTAATTTGGTAGTGCTAATACATCTTAATCAATGAGTTCACGCTTGACAAGTTCAAAAGCTTGTCAGCCTCAAGTGTTCAAACATTTTTTTTTTCTTCTCAAATGTCATTGGCTTGTCATAAATGATGTCCAGCAATGGTCGTGTGATTTCTCAGTAATTCGCAATCCATGCCTGGCAATAGTTGCATACACCTATAAAGGTCATTATTTACTTCTTTGTTATTGGTTTTAGGGCTCGGGCAACGACTTCTTTTTCCTTGTCCCCAAAAATGCGCCCCTTTTCAGTCAAAATGCGGCCTAAATATGTGACTTCCTTTTTTAACAGCTGCATCTTATCTTTAGTTCAGATTATATCGTCGGTTCAATTTGATGACACATTAAGTAATTCTCGTGGTCAAACGTATGTTTAATATCTTCCTCGATGTCTTCCCCGCTGTCATTGTCAGAGGAGGAATCCAGAGGTTTGGACATTAACTCGCAGTCCGAAGCCCCTCTGGGGTCCCGGCCTAGTCATTCATTTTCAGGTGAATCGTCAACATGGCGTCGACTGGGCTTAACTTTTCCCCCACAATGACGAGCAAGATGACCTTTTTTTCCGCAATTGAAACACTTGCCTTCCTTGAACCACTGTTGATGTTTGGGTGACAATTTGGACAAGTCAACTGGACTTCTTTTTTTGTATTTTTGTCCACGTAATTCTTCTTTGTTATCACGACTCGGTCCCGAAAAATTTATGTTTTTATCAAGACGTTCAGTTTTTTTCTTTTCCTGTTCGACACGTTCATTATTTTCTGCATAATTTAGGATTTTCTTTTCCATTTTACAAGCTGGCCAATTTAAATTATGTTGTTCTATTCGAAAAACCTGTGATTTTCTTTTCCTTTTTCACCTAATCACAAATTTCTTATCACAAAAGTGAACTTGTTAATTCTATTTTATTTCCAATTTTTCCGAATCTTTTGACTCATTTCACTTTAACCAATTTTACCTTAAAGTGGACAAGTGCCCATTACTGTTATTGTAGTTTCTAATTCCTTCTATGCTTTAATGAAATTTATAGCCCTTCTAACTAAATTTCCATCTTTTTTCCTGTGTCATTTTCCATTTCTGTTCTACTTTGATCCAAAAATTATCAACTGAAATATGAAATATAAACTCTTTCTTCAATTCACCAAAAAGCAGGATCTAATTTCTATCCTCCTTCTCTCATTCAAATGACACAGCCTTCAATCACTAAACTCTCTCTCTCTTTCCTTCTCCGCACCTGGGACCTCTCCACAGGCTGCTCCTTCTGCACGCCCCTGATTTATGACCACCCCTCCTCTTTGCCTCCTGCAAAGGCTTTTCTTCTCCCAATTTCCAAATTCACTGTAGTTTTTCCACAACCACTCAAAGCTACCAATGTGTTGAATTAAAAATGTCAAAATCAGGAAACACCTATGCTTTTGCAAAGATTCCTCATGTTCACTTTCAAAACCTTCATTCAATCTTTCATAACACCTACTTCTCTCCTTCAACTCATGCAACCAACTCAGTGTTCTGCGTACCTCAACCACATAGGCTCTAATTTTGTTACTCTCTACAGTTTTCCACTTGCAAATCTGCCTATGACACCTATCTCACTTGCCCTATCATTTGGACTTCATCAGTCCTTTCTATGGAACATTAATTGTTCCTTTCCCTTTTCTACACATTCTTTTTCTTTTCTTATTAACTTCCAATCTCTACACTGCAAAGTTTCCCTGGACTTTACTATACTACCTAATACCTCAATTTTAGAAAATTGGACCAGTTTGTCAACACCTAGGGTGTTCTAAAAACTGGTTTCTCATCAGTAGGACAGCAACTCAATTTTCCTGTTGTGGCAATTCTCACTTCAACTTTTTCAGGTGGAGATTTCTTGTCTATTACATCCACAACAGTCCGCTGTTTATAATCCTACTGTATTACATGGGATTAAATACCAAATGGTATATGTAATCCCCAATCACACCATTCACTCACTTTGCATACAGTTTTTTTTTTTTTCAAACATTCACAAACAAAATGATCTACTCACCCCACACACTCGCACACACTCCAGCTCACTGACTCAACCCCCTTTCTCTTCTTTGTTCTCACACACACACATAGTCAGACACAGACATATACACGGGCCCACAAAACAACACACACAGTTCTCAACATTGAACAGCTACAAACGAGAAGCTAATCAATAATTTTCAATTTCAGCTAACCTACATTTTTCCTTTATTTCAAATTCGGAAGGTTGACAGTTAATTTCCTTCATCAATTTTGCCGCCATTTCTGACAGTCTTAATTGTTATGGTGTCTAGTTATGGTTCCTCAGTGTTGAGAAAAATTCAAATTGCCTGACTTTGGGTTGAATACCAAGCTTCTACTCCCAATTTGGAGCGGGTATTCCTGGGTGTTTTTACTCACAACCCTCGGTCAGTTTTAGTTTTCTCAAACGTTGGACATTCATACAATGCACATACACACTCACAGATTGATCATTTCTGTGTCTGTGAAAATAGATAAACTATTTTCGTCTTCTATAAATAAACGTTGTACTATCACTTCCAAATATAGTAATAATTACATCTGTACTCTACCAGAAATAAGAACCCCTAAATCTGCCTTCCAGACAAAACAACAGTTAATTCTGTACTATCCGAGCAGATATAATCAACTACACTTGTACTCTCTACCAGACAAGGAATGCCTTAATCTGCCTTCCAGAAAAAAACAACAGTTAATTCTGTACTACCCGAGTCTTCCAACAAGCCTTCCAAAATAGCAAAGTTAAATCTGTATTTCTTCCAGAAAATAACGAAGCTAAGATGTACTATCTCTTCGGGTAAAGGAACTCCCTGAAACCCTACTATCCTTCAAAAACCCAAAAACTCAAGTTTTTTACTATCTGTTGTATACAACCACTGACCTGTGACAATCTCTCCGCTGGTCGAGACACTCGCGGTTCATGGATGAAGTCTGTGTTCTCTCCGGTGGAGGATGGCCGAGGACTGGCCTCCTGGAAGAGAGGACTTTTCACGATGGCGCCGTTTTCAGTCGTCGTCAATCGTCCACCGCAGATCACACGTTTTCATCCGGCTCGAAGGACCAAGTAATGTTAGGGATGTTTCTATCAAAACAAGCCTGAACAAATGAATCAACCAGCCAAGTTTGTCTGTCATTTACGCGCGGGGCAGCCCTCGAACTCTGAGGCGAAGCCAGCGTGTTCGACTGCACACATGGTTTTTATTTGCATCAGCATAAGCAATTTGAATATGCAATACATACAGAATGGGAAACTTGACATTTGACTCCATCACACTCTTCCAGCCTATTCTAATGGTTTCAGATTACAAGACATCTTTTGGTGTATGGTGTATTTTCACAAGGCCTGACACATACAAGTTATCTCTCTGGCCATGACGATATTGTTGCTTTAGAGGTACCAAGCCTTGTGCTGAACCTCCCCAAGTCATAAGTTACGGCCTTAGAAGCGAGTGAGTCTCTCTTTATCTGCTAAGGGTCTAAGAGGTCATCAACACCTCAAGGGAGGTGTTCACAGAAAAGGGCTCTGGCGTTGGGGAGTCACATTCGCGAGGAGCCGTACCTGGCACCCATAGGACAGTTCAATTTGAGGCCAGAAAGATACGAATGCATGTGCAACAAAGGGGGCCTGTAAGATTAGTTATAGTTTGAAACTTGCTAAGATGACAAACTAAACAACAAAACTAACAGATGAACATACAAACTTAAATTTCTTTAACATCATATCAACGTTTAATATGTCTGTGTGTATTTTATGACATGACAAGTGTGCGCATCAGACAAACAATGTTTGATGCATGAATCCAATAAATAATGGAGCACAATTTTTCAAAATATTTTTTTCTTAATAAAAACATTACCATTTATTTTGTTGTGTTTGTCACTTTCTTTGATTTCAACAGATGATTTCCTGGCAACGCATGCCCATGGACACGTCATTTCTTGCAGCGTTATTTAGAATATTTCGCCACCATTTCATCATCTGCCACATCATTCACATTCACGCGGAATTTATTCCCCCTCCTTGGGACTCGTTTTCTGGCCATCATTAGGACTTTTTTTTTTTTTTTTAACGAGACTCATTATTTATTTATATTTATTTAAATCCCACCGCAACCACCGACTGGGAAAAAAGAAATAAAGCTCTGTTTTTGTGGTTGGAGCGTGCATCGCTAATGTCCGCTGGGCCCACGATATTCTAATTCTGACCCACTTGTGTGTGTGTGTGGGAGGGGGGGGGGTGCTGATGGTGTTGCCGCCTATGAATATCCACGTCTAAAAGGACTAGGTTTACCGCACAATTGTGAAATAAAAGAAAAATATAATAATGAAGATGCCGATGACACAGCTGACGTCATCAGGCTCTCAAGGGAAGCCACTCCATTCATCTCAGGTAACTCCTCATTGACAAACAGGCTTTTCTTCCATTCATGCATGTGGGAACTATCTGATAGAAAACGTTTGGATGATGGCAAAAAGCAGCAGAAAATGGCTCAGTCAGCAGTTGCACAAAAAGGGCTGCCATGTTTTTGGTGGCACACAAATGTGAACACAAGGGTTTTTTATGTGCTTAGAAAAAGGGATTTTATTTTTATGTTGAACTGTTCTGAGAAAAAAAATTCGAAAAATAAGAGTCACAAGGAAGAAGGTAATCTTTTTTAAAAAAATCTGTTCTAATAAAGTTATTAAAAAAGGGGAAAATATGGTGAAGGAATCTCGTGGTAAAAAGTAAGGAAAACAGTCATTCTTAAAAAATATATATATTAAAAAAAGACTATAAAATAAGAAATATGGTAAAGAAGTCATTTAGAATAAAAAAAAATATTTTCGAAGAAAATATCTATAAAAAAATAGCATTGTTAAAAAAATTCAAAGTTTCAAAAAAGAGAAAAAAAGGTCAAAAGTGAAGGAAATAGTCATTCTTTAAAAAAAAGGTGCTATTATTACAAAATTATGCAAATAATATGGTGAGGGAGTCATGTGGAAAAAAGAAAAAACTTAAAAAAAAAAAATAAAATACAGATGAAAAGCCACGGACGTCTTCAAAAATGATTATTAGTAGTAGTCGTAGCAGTAGTATTATTTATCAGCTTGTGGGCAGAATTGATTGTGCCCCGCACATTCTGCCTAGCAGCAAACGACATTGCTGGTAATCCAGCTAAAATAATTCAAAATTCAGGTTTTCATTATCCAAAAGTTCGCATCTTTACTATGCATTTGTCGAATAACAAAATGTAATGCCAAAACAAGTGACAAACAATTAGCAGTGTCACTAAATGTGATTCATATGCGGGGGACTAACCTTAAAAGTGTTTTCATGAGGCATTTTGCCAACAACATGTCTTTTCCAGGCACGCCGTTCTCTCTCTTTTACTTGGCCCGTGTGCACCTTTGAATATTCATTGACAGTCGCTTACCGCATTCATTTGTCAAGATGGTTATAATATGGCCAGGATGCTTTTATAAGCACAGCTCCAATATTATGCAGGTGAGTGCATGATTGCTTTCACTATGAGGGAATATTCACTGTTAGAGTTGGTGGACGCCCAAGAGACATGCAATGACAAATGGAATGGTTCATTTAATCAAAGCTATTTTTTTCAGTTGTATTTTTTTTTCAATTGTCTCCGGCCCTGATTAAGATATTTGCGAGGGCAGTAATTTATCAGTGGCCGGGTGTGTTTTCACACTTCAGCCTGATAAAACGCCTCCTTTGTAAATCCATGAGGAAAAAAAGTGTTTCCAAAAAAAAAAAGGGTATCCCTGCTGTAATATCCACAGTGTGTCTGGTATGCGAAAATCTGTATAAAAGTTAATTGTCATTGAAATGCACGAGAAAAAAATGGTCAAAAATAAAATACAATTCTAACAAAAACAACTATTAAAAAAAAAAACGCTGTAAAGTGTAAATTACAGTTTGTACCAGAAACGGAAGGAAACGGGGGGGGATATTGAAACAAAACATTTGAACAAAAAAATCTGTGACTTTGAATACGTACGCTGGTGTTCCACTGTAACTTTCAATTTTCATTTCCATTTGAAATTTTTTAAAGACCACATCAAGGTTATTATAGTTAACAAAATAATAAAAAATAACAAAATTAATCAATCTAAAATTGGGAAAAAGGGGAAATGAAAACAAATTAAAACAAGAATGTTTAAATATGTATATATATATATATATATATATATATATATATATATATATATATATATATATATATATATATATCTCAACTTAACTGAAAATACATTTTACTTCTAGGCCTCACTCAAACAAATGATAGTGAAAATGTCTATCTGTATGTAATTATTAAAATGTTGCACACAAGAAACACCACATGTTAAAAAAACAAAAATTAATACTAAAACTAATAAAAACTCGGCTAAAAGGAAGCACCCCCCCACAAAAAAAGTAATAAAATCTAACAAACCTTCTCTAAAAACAAATTTAAACTAAATTAATTCTAAAAAGTCAAAACTCAATAAAACAAAATTGCACTGAATAATCCAAAACAATTAAAATCTTGGCCCACGCTTGAAAGCGTTTTCTGAGACTATTTGCACTCATGTTATTATTGCAAGCAAGAAACATCACAGATTAGATGTAGTTTTGCACAACAGACGCTGCCCGTAGCACACCACTCACGACATCTCTCGAACCAGCCATCTGATTGGCTGAGGCTAAAGCACTCCCAGAATGCTTTGCAGCACTTGGGATATGAATGACATGACAGACGCATGTTTTGTGTTCATTTTATTTCTTTGTTCCTCGTTTTTGGCGGTTTCATTGAGAGCACGAGTGGATTTATCGCATGAGCTGATTGGCAGCACAGCGTCGCAGCCTCACCGCAGGATGACGAAACATCGGCAAATAAAAGTGAAAGTGTTTGTTAAAAATAGGACATTAGCCATGCAGCTAATGACCTTTAGCCTTTCGTTATACACGGACGTGTTTTTTTTTTTTTAGGGGGACGGACTGACAAAATGCAAGGAAAGAAGCGCTTTAAAAGATGATGCAGGACAATCATTTTATGAATAAGGACGGAGGGAGGATGACGGAAGGGTGCACATATTGCAGACGGAGGAAGGACAAAATAGAGTGGCCATCTCTGCAAATAACTATTCGCTAAAACATTTTTTTTGTTGTTTTTGTGGGGGGTGCACAACTGTGCGAAGGCGTTGAAAGGGTTGCATGTAAGAAACTTCTAAGCAGGCTTCCTTTTTGTTGTCGTTTGTCCCACGAGTGGGTTCTCCAACATGGTTTACAAAACCTAGGACAGCCTGTTCGATGTCGAGTCACTCAAAGTTGACTTTTAGACTCATACAGCGCTGAAAAGGATAAGTGACTTGGTGGTTTGTACGATAACACACACCCTTATCAAATCGACCCACGATATCCGACCGTCTGACTCCGCCCCTATGAGTACCCAGCCGCCCCGATGTCCCCGCCAAGCGCAAAGAATGAAGTTGAGCAAAGGTGTAGTGCTGCATACGCAATGCTAGGGGTGCGCGATTAGCATTTGCAGGGCAAAAAGGCAGAGGGGAGGTGTTGAGAGAGGCAAAGTCAAGATCATTAGCGAGGCCCAAAGTCAAAGTATCAGTAAGGTTAAAGCATGTTGGGATCGAGTTGAATAAGAATCACTTCCTATCTTTTACGCGTAGCAATGAACAACCTGCAATACATTAAAATGGGATTTTTCTTCCCTAGAGAAATTAATGGGATGTTCGATATCACTTGTTTTAGACCCAGCTTTATTTATACACATTAGCACTGAATGATGAGAAGTCACAGAGAAATCGAATATTTTTTATCAAGGCCAATATCGATTATTGGTCATCAAGAAGGACAATAACTGATATTTGGAGCAAAAACGAGCTTGAAGTAAAAGGGATAATATCAGTGTCAAAATTACAAAAGAAAAAAAAAACTCTGGATGATAATCGATCCAGCCCTAACACAGTTTTCGCAACATATTCCATGTTACTTGCATGTAAAAGTAATAAGTTCCTTTACAATATTACTACCTTTGTGGAGTAACTCAGTTACTGAAATTGAAGTTACTTTGAAGTTACTTTTTTTCAAATCTGTGTTTAATTTATTTCATAATGATTTTAACACTATGAAAGGAAAATGACAAATTTTCAACCAGCCGCAGGTAAAGGTAACTCGCAATGAAGATATTTAACCACATAATGTGCGCTATAATATTAAATGTTTCAACTCGATAGTAGTAGCTCCCTACCTCAATATTTGTATCAATGACATTTATTTTTTAATACAACTATTGGAAATGATATTTTGTCCAGTAATTAAATAATCCCAGACTGTAACCCAACAAAAAAGAGAAGGAAAGAAAACAAAGCACAATATATTGAAATAAAATACTTTTTCAAAGGTACACAGAATGACTCGAAGTCAAAGTCAAATTGAGTCTTTCAGATGTTTTTTCCAAGCAAGTCGGAATTCATATTTTCTGTGACCCGAGTTGAGTCAGGTCCAAGTCACGTGACTCAAGTCCACCATCTCTGGTAAACAGGATTTTGCATGGATTAAAAATGGTGGATCAAATGTCCAAATGGGGTACAACCGCCACAGTTTGGGGACCCCAGTTGAATGAAAAGCAACCCATCTGGATCCTACACTTTTTAAGATGGTGAATGTCCCTTTCAGCACCCCAAAAAATCGGAGCACAAATAAGTTAGCATACTCCAACCACAATAGCCACAAATCAAAGGGTTGTTTTTTTTTTAAAGGTTGATTTCTGTTCTGTCTGTTTTACTGCCTTCACCAACCCCCCCCCCTCCACCGACCTCTTTGGTGCACCCTTCGTTTGTGCATTTTGACGGAGCGTGACACCTCCCGATAGAATCAGTGAGTTGTTCCTTTAATGTCTTTTTAATGGCAGAAAATGACCTGATTTCTATTCGACAAGACAGCAAAAAGGAACACGCCAAGTGGAAGAAGGCGTGGGCGACTGCGTGTGCGTGTAAGTGTGAGTGACTAAAAGCAAGCCAGGGAGATCGCAGGGTGTCATGAAGCGCTCCCGCGCTCAGTCAGGTCGAGGCGCGCTGTCACTTCTTGTCCTCAACATGCGTGCGTGACGTGTACACACAAATACGATGACACCCAAACCACACTTTCTTTCTTTGTCTATTCCGAGGCACCGCTAGTGATAACCACAAAACAGCGTTAAGTGTTTTTACTTGGTTTTCTGATGGTGGAGAGTTTGATCTAAACAATGAGAACAGCATCACGCGTAATGTTTGCAAATCTCTCTTTGGCTAAAATACAATTAAACCTGTTTAGCTTCGATCTACCTACTTGCCTGCCTGCCTGTCAACAGAGCCAAACAGAGCGAGCGTTCCTCAGTTCTAAGATACATTGCTGCCTCCCTGTGGACATTAGCGTGAACTACAACATGTTGGAAAAGTAGGCCAGCGCAGTCATGCACGTCATCAACATCACCATCTTCAACATCCTCGTTGTCGTCGTCATCATCTTTCAACCTAAACCTTTTAATCATCTTCCATATATTGCTCTTCCTTCTCAACATTTACATCTTCATCCTCCTCAATGTCGACGACATCTTCCTCGTTGTCGTCATCCTCCTCCTCTTCCTCCTCATCTTCTTCATAATTTTTCTCTTCCTCCTTGTCTTTTGGTCTTCAACCTCATCTTTCTCATCCGATTCATGCCCTGTAAGGGTTTCTTCGCCGTCAGGGAACTCCCAGATCTCCCAGGCAATTTCTTTCATGACATACTTTTTTCACCCTGGACTGCTCCAACTCACAGTGCTCACTGGCGAAGTCCCTCCTTGTTTCTTTCTTGTTCTCCCTTCTCACGTGCCTTGCAAAATTGCTCCTAGCTATTTCCTTCCTACATAAATGACATTTTTATGACTTGGATCATTTGATTTCACACCCCCACAGCTCTTAAAATGGTTCTCCAGATTACCCTTTTGATTGACTTTTTTCTTTGAAATTTCATGAATTCTCCTTCTGTGGTTGGTCAATGCCACCGTACTGTTGCACCTTTTGCCACAGCCCGCGAACTCACAAATCAATATCCTCATAATCCTCAGGTGTTGGGCTGCTTCTTTGGCCTCTTTCACCTTCAAAACGTGCAGCTTCTTCTGTCTCCTTCCTTCTCTTCTTTACAATCCCTTTCTGTTTCTTTTCTGTCCGTGGTGAAAAGGCTTATAATTCGTCCGGTTGATGGCCTTCTCCTCCCCCAGGACTTGCTTCCGGTAGAGGATGTTTTTTTTTGGCTTTTTTTGCCAGAAACTTGTCGACGTTTTCCAGGTGTTCCATGCAGCCAACAATGCCAGCCTTTACCGCACTGTCATCTTCAAGTCTCATCACATGACCTGTTCTTTTCTCGATTTTGTACCTGACTGACTTGACACCCAACTCCTTCCTCACATCAAATGTTCTTTCCTGCTTCCTGCGTCTCTCTGAGTGGTGCTTTTACATTTCCTGTTGATGTCAGCTTTGTGTGTGGCAGTCAAAAAGTTGCGTCTCTCTACGCAAGCCTCCTACCATCTTGGCTTGTCTCTTTTTTGAGTGCTTTGAATTTTTCAACTTTTTTTTTTTTAATCTTGAACCATGAGGTGGCTGCTCGCTTAAGTTGTTGGTGAACATCTTCGGTTTTGCCAAGCCATTCTCCTAGAACTCTGATCCTATCACTTTCTTCATTTCCAAACTCTACAATCTCCTTGTCATCATTAAACCATCCTTCAAATCTTCTTTTGTTATCTTTTCTCCTTCTTCCAATTGTTCTTCGTTCCTACTGTGGAATCTATCTTGATCTTTTTTTTCCTGATTTTTCAGATTTATCATTTGGAAAGTTGCTTCCTGGAACCCATTTAAAATGTATTCATATGTTTTGCTCCATGGCTTTGGCTTTTTCTTTTCTTGCCTTCATTGCAATGCGCATCACCACCTGGTGGAAGATGTTAAAAAGTACTTGGAGATGTTCTTGCAGGCCCACCCATGTCTCACTCACCCCCCCCCCCCCTCTCTACTTTTGACCTGGTACTCTGTTGTCTCATGTAACTCCTTTCATGTTCTGATGCACTTTTTCCCAAGGTCATATTTTCCCCGATGGGAATTCTTGTTTACCCTATGGTAAGATTTGCGAAGCTCTAATATTCTGACATTTGTTTTTTTTTGTTTTTTGGTTTTGTTTTCTAGTACGACTGCGCCTTGAGCATCAGCTCTTCCCTTGCAATCTTGATTGTAATTTGCGTGACGTCTGCAGTCGATCTGTTCTTTCTGAAGCCCGATTGGTCATCATCTAGGAGATATAATTCCTCTGCCCCGAGCCGAAATCCAATTACTAACAACTTCTGGGCTGTTTTCAAAAGTGACCTTTTGAAATCTTTTCAAAATGCTCTTTGAAGTCTTCCTTTGTAAGATTTGTCGCGTTAGGAGCCCTCCTAGTGCCTCTCCTTCCGGACTTTTTCAAGCTTTTGAACATCAATCCGAAATCATTTCTCTTGCTTGCATGATTGCTTTCATTCCGTATCCTGTGCCACCATTCATTCTCCCACTCTGCGCTTCTTTTTTTCAACTTTTCATCTTCTAGTTCTCTTCTTCAAATCTCATGCTCTTCTCTGTTCTGTATCCGACTCGGCCCTTCCGATATTCTGTTCCAGGCAATCAAGGGTCAGTTGATTCTTGATCTCATTTCTAATATTTCCACTTTGTTGTCAACCATTGTAATTACATTTTTTTTTTCTTGGCACCACTCTAAAAGGTCCACCCCTTGTTGATTTGATCTTCTTAATCCAAAAATCCCACACACTCCCGATCTGTGTACACCTCTGAAAATGGAGTCCCCACCTGTGATTGAAATGTCTTTTTTCGCCCACCTTGTGTGTTCTAAAAGATCAATTTGCGCCACCTCAATTTAACGAGCATTGCTCCCCATCCATAGAGGGGAATAAAAATCATTGAAAACTAGGCCCACTGCTTTTCCTGAGATTGATCTTTCATTGTATTGGCTTGGTTGTCCTTCATCGCACCGTTTCTGTAACAGCTCCCCTCTTAACAATCTCGCAGCTCATTATGCGTAAACTACGGCGATTCGTTTCTCATTTTCCCCAAACCAAGCTATCCCTTCCCTCTCAACTTTCACCCCTGTCAGTAATACAGAAATCCACCTTGTTCCTATCAGCCTATTCAGCAACTGCCTTTCTTCCGTTGTACGTACGCTGACACGTTGTCTCAAGTTTGACTTCTCTGCCCCTACTCTTAACCAAAATCTCTAAAATTATCTGAAAATCTCACGGCAGTACGTTTTTACAGAGAGGAAAGAGATGGCAAGTTTCTTACCCCTCTGTTGTAAAAAAAAAAAAAAGGACACCTCCATATCCGCCTCTCGACGTACCCTGTAGGTTTGTCCTTCTGGCATTTCTGGTCACTCATCCTTTTCATCTTCTTCACTTTCCTCTTTATCCTCATGGTTCTCAACTCCACCGTCCTCTTTCTCATGTTCTTCCTCATATCCATCCTCATTGTAGATACAACTTCCTCATTCACATCTTCCTCGTCTTCATATATTTTTAATCCTCATCCGCCTTCCTCTTCCTCATCCTTCCGCATGCTGATCTTTACTCAAGTCATCTTTTTTCATCCTCATCTTATTCAACCTCTGCTTCATACTCGTCATCCTCAGCTTTCTCTTGAACCTCCTCATTCTAATAGTAGTCCTTGTTCTTCTTATGAATCACTTTCGATATTATCATCCTCATTTTCCTCTTCTTAATCAACATCATTCTCATTCAATTAAATTTCCTCATTTTCACCCTCCTCTTCATCTTTATTATCCTCAGCCTACTTTCAATTCCTCTGCATCCTCAATATCTGCCTTATATTAATTTTCATCATATTAATATCATCATCATCAGCATCATCATCATCATCATCATCATCATCATTATCATCTCCCTCAGCTTCCTCCTCCCATTCTTCATCCTTCCCGTCATCATCGTCATCCTCTTCCCTAAAGTGTTGCAGCGCATAAGGTTCACTTGCCGGCAGACAGAAGGAATCAATCGGCGTACAAATCAATGTCTGCGATGGAGGAGATGATGACGAATGGATCTTCATTTTTCTACTTTCCATTACTAACTCTCAAGGGCATCTCACAGGTTGCGCGTATATGCCTGCATGTGTGTGTGTGTGTGTGTGTGTGTGTGTTTTGCACATGATAAGCATTCACTCAAATAAATGATAATAATAACTAGAGCTGCAAGCAGGTACAAAGTGCGCTCGCAGCCCTGGCAACGTTGGGGTACTGTCACGTTGGAATTATTTAATTTTTTTTAATTAAGTATTTCAGATTTAAATCTATTTTGAGAGTTAGTGTCGATCTTGGGTTGGTGGTACTTCTGCCTACAACTTTTGCTCGAGCTTGTTGACATATACAATCGGATTTGCTTCGCTAAAAAATTGTAAGGGCGTTCTTGAGACATTTAAAAAAAAAAAAAAAAAAAGCTTTTGCACAGATTTATACCCTCCAAAGTACTGTTTTCTTGTTGAAAAGAACATTGCCATGGCAAAAATGCACAAGCTTTGTGTTGCAACATCATAAAGGCCAAAACACTCTTCCGATCAAATATGACGTTTATCTGGGTAACCGCTGGCAGAAAACATCAAGCAAGTTTTTCGCTCGGAAACAATTAGCTGAGTTGTTTTTACTACTATATCTTCAAGTTAGGGGACAAAACAATTAGTGGTGACTATTAGTTCTGTAAATTCCAATTTCCAAAGCCAATATTCAAAACAACAAAATTGCAAATATTTTATTGAATTTCTCTGCATCAAATTTTATCAAGGTTTATCCTTAAATTTGGGAGTTCACCCATAATTGTTTTCTTTTTCACAGCTTCTTACTTCTATTTCTTCTTCTATGACGTTGACTAGTGGTACTTATTCTACTAGAGTTCGAGTACGACTTCTTCACCTCCCACCTACTTTTTCCGATTCCTCTATTCCTACTTTAACCCATTATTTGTCTACTTTTTCTACGCTTTGTCTTCTTGCACTACTCATGTACTTTTGTTTCCACTCGAGTTAAGTCCCTCATCCATTGTCTTGAGATGTACGATCAATTGGCAGTACATGCAATGTTGTTCTTCATGTTTGGAATAAAAATCAACAACATAGTCCGCGTGTGTATTGCCGTTTGAATTTCCACAGAAACAACCGTTCCGGCTTTCTGAACATCTCGGCCAGCATTGATTATGCAGCGCATTGAATAATTGAAATAATCCGCATCCATTCATCATCCAGTGACTTCTCTTTTGATGTTATGGATGGAGATCATTTGTTACGCTGTCCTGCCATCAACCCACTGACCATTCATCCTCGTTGACCTCAATGGGCCACTCTCGTCTCACTTCTACATCAAGATGGTGATGAAGTTGTTTTGATGATGAATTGTCTCTTATGGCAGTATTCGCTCCGTAAATGTACAGCGCAGACCTCAAGAGTTTTTATCTCAATGATAAACAAAAGAAGCAATTTAAAAGTCCTGTTCAGAGCTGTAAAACTGCGAAAGAAAAACAATTTATAAAATCAATATAACCCAAAGTTATACTTTTCAGCTTCATCAGTGAATTGTAAAACTGAAACTGCTGAGAAAACTAAGCTAGCTAAGGCAAGCCAAAGTAGCTTTTTCTTATGATCATTATAAAGGCTAGCCAGCATTAGCATAGCATCAATCATATATGGAGATCTTTATGCTTCAATTTTGGCGACCTTTGTGCCGCTAATGTATAAACAAGACGACATGTGGCACTTTTAGCAAGTGTGCATAAAAAGGTGGTCAAGATAGCGATTAATCTGCACTTTTATGTCGCTGTTTGAACATGCAAGTGTTAGAAGGTTTATCTTTACATACGTTATCAGTATGCAGTAGGGTACAGAAAAAAGAAAAAAAAAATCCATAAAAAGTCAACTATGCAGGGGTCTTGCTTTTTGGGGTACCGTACATAATTTTCAGTCTAATTTTGGTCAAAGTTCCAATTATGATAGTTTTGATATTTTTCAACTTCAAACGTTAAACAAAAACACTGGTCGTTTAATACTATTTTATGACAGTTTTCACCTAAATTATTAAAAAACAAGCACATTTCTCCCAAAGGAAATGTCAAATAATCTATGCAGTAATAAGAAAAAAATCAAATATAACACACATAAAAGTACAATGTTATTTTTAATTAACAGATATATTAAAATAAAATACAGTGACATAACTAGTTGTCTTTAAAAAAAAAACACTTTTTTTATTTTTGGAAAAAAATTCTTTTTTTAAATGCCACAGCAAGAAACATTCCAATATGTTACACTTTGAATTTAAAAATGAATTTGGGATATTTTTTTGCCGACTTTTGTTAATGTCATTGCCACTGAGATAATGGCAATAAACTATTTAAATGAGAATTTACAATACACAGTATTAAAGTACAATGTACAATGCATCCATCTATCTGAGCCGTTTCTCCTCACGAAGGTTGCGGGCGTGCTGGAGCCTATCCCAGCTGTCTTGGGGTACTAGGCGGGGTACACCCCGAACTGGTTGGGCAGCACAAATACATTTAAAAAATTGAATTGGAATTGCAAACACAATCATGAACTTTCATGCAAGACAATTTTGACACAAATCACAAGTATATTCATAACCCACATATCAAGTTAATTCAGCCAGAAATGTGTCCACCACTTGGTAATTGGTAAAAAAAAAAACCCTCATGGCTCGCATTTCATTCTTTTGCAATTTTTTTTCTCTCAAATGAGAAGCGTTGTCTGTGCGTTGTCCCGCTTTTCCAATTGGATCCAGATGCCACACTCGGGGCGAAGGATGAGCCCGGCGGTGGGACTCAGCTCCTCACGTGACTGGCTGGTTTTCACATTAAATTTACGCAAAATGGATGATAACACCACCTTTTCCTCCATGATGGCAAAGCGCTGACCTGCCAGAGTGCAAAATGATGAGACATTAAAGCATTAGCATTTGAAATTTAATTAACATCAACATAAGGAGAAACCTCAGCATGAAGAGAAGAATCAGCATCAAGATTTACTAACATTATCATGAGCATAAAATGCATTAACATTAGCATTAATGATAGCATTAGCATAAAGATAATTACGAGCAACAGCATTTGTTTTAGCATGAGAATGGGGAAACTGATCCATGAGTCCAGTTCTTACCGATGCAGTTTCGGAGACCGGCAGAGAAAGGGATGTACGCATAGGGCGGCCTCCCTGCCAAATTTTCCGTCAGGAACCGTTCGGGCCGGAATTCCTCGGGCTCGGGGAAGTAGCGTGGATCTCGGTGGAGAGCGTAGGTGATGATGATGGCGTTGGTGCCACTGGGCACTTTAAAACCGTCTGGCAAAATACACAAAAAAAAAAAAAAAAAGAAAGAAAATGACATTTTTGGTCAATCCCTTAAAAAAACAATTGGTACCGTCAATGACTCTGGAGAGATTTCCAAAAAGCGGAAAAGCAGGTTGAACATTCTACTTTTTGTCTCTCAACGGCCACCATATTTTGGCAAATGTAACGGCCAGCATGAAGAACAACATCAAAACCTTTTGTCAGAACACATGCACCCACACACTCACAGTACAAATAGGATTCATTTTGATTCAGATTTAACGTGAGAATAATCACGTTATCACAAATGCTAGCCATACGATTTTACTGAAGCGTCAATTGCAGCAGAACGAGCAAGGCTAGTTAACAAAAAGTGCACCGCAGCTTCTAAATTGAAGGTAGCTTGTAATCACATTCCCAGGTTTTACCAATGGCCTCTCTGATCGGGTGCATCTTGTCAAACTCCCAAAGTATTGCACATTTTCAAGATAATAGCATAGACGCTAACATCAGAGCAGTTTTATCAGAACCTGACGCAATTATTCCTTGATGGGAAAAGATGTTCAAATGAATATTGCTTTCATTCAAACATGTTTCAGAGAGCAAGGACACCAGAACCAACATTAGCATAAGCAGAGACTAGTTTTTAAACAAGGCTAAAACAAAAAAGTCTGACACTTTTTGACCCTCAATGGCCACCGTACAAATAGCGACTTAGCTCATACGTACTGATTTTTGTATCTTCGCGTAGGCTGCGTCCG
This sequence comes from Idiotropiscis lumnitzeri, assembly GCF_059441095.1. Lineage (NCBI taxonomy): Eukaryota > Metazoa > Chordata > Actinopteri > Syngnathiformes > Syngnathidae > Idiotropiscis > Idiotropiscis lumnitzeri. The sequence continues at coordinate 6,706,483 of NC_142398.1, forward strand.
AAGAAGGGTACGGAGGGATAGAGGCGTAGGGCCTCCTTAATGACACACTCCAAGTACTTGAGTTGCTTCAGGTCGTCCATGCTAGCCACGCGTTCTGACGCACCTTTGGACATGGGGAGGAAAAAACATCTAAAGGTGGCAACCCAAAACCCCAATAGAGTTGGTGCACCCCTTTCCCCGGACACCCCGAACCACCTTGCGGCATTCAAAATATTCAAACACAAACCCTGCTTAGCATTTGGATATGTTGATAGATATGTACATCATATAGTCTATTTTACCCACACCTTTCAACAAACTTTGTAATACACTCACCCTTTTCAACACACTGATAGAGTTGCCTCTGGACCACAAATTGTTTTGTTCCCCAGCACAGATATTTAATTCAATTTAATCTCTGGCTATGTTGATTTGTACCTTGTAGAATGGCCACTCCCAATTGCTTTGGTTTGGTTAGCAAAAGCTTATGGATGAAATTGTAATACAGTATCCAGGAAGTCGTCAAGTTATGAACGAGTTCCGTTCCAATGATGGCGACGCAACCAGAATTTCCATGTTAGTTGTAATTAACTCATTCACTACCAGCCGAGTAAAAAAAAAAAAATGGATCTTTGACGTCTTTAGCCGTCAATGGGAATAAATGAGTTAACCTTTTAATACCCCCAAAATCTTTACATAAATAGTCATAAACAATCATTATATGTCATATTAATCAAATAAATTGAAATGAAAAAAAACAAGATACTGTACTTACCAGCACTGGTAAGAGGTGAAAAAGGTTTTTGTGAAATACAGAGTAGTTTGGGGGTTAATGATGAGACAAGGAATTTCAATCTCATTTCATGGAGACACGTCATTGCCGTCCGTAAAAAAATTAACCAATCTATGTGGATGAATTATTACCCTAACCATAAGGACCTCCTGTATGATGAGCAATGAACAATTAACCTGATGAAAAGCCTACCAGAAAGCATTTTGTATGTTTATCTTGGTGACTTATTAAAGAAAACTGACAAAACATGACGCTGCTCATTTCCTCATTCTCTTTTAAGTCAGACATGGAAAGTTATCGTTTTCATGTTATTGATGACGTATTTACAATGACTTTGAATGGACAAAGTGTGATCGATCCCTGGTCTCACTCCCACCACATAGAGTGAGGGTAGGGGGGCGTGGCCATAATACTCATGACCAGTGGGCGTTTTTTTAGCTCCTTAGTTTTGTACAGATTTCTCCAAAACAAATATATAACATTGAAAATGCAAGATATCATTTTCCTGATTAAAAAAATGTAGCTTGTTGTTAAAAATGAACCATCAGGGTTTTGTGATCCCTTTACAAAAAATAAGTGCCATAAACACAATAAAAGCATATCTAGGAAGTATTTAAATCCTATTCATTTAATATTATCGCAGATTCATTGTAGAGAATTGACGGGCGGTTTTCTGTCTACTGACGTTGACTTCTACGCACAAAGTTACACCGAAAGAGGTTGCATTCATCTGAAGCCTTGCAAAGCACATCAAAACAGCTAAGAGCATTACTGAATCATGCTCTCTGTGTGTGCGGGGGTGTGTGTGTGTGTGTGTGTGTGTTTTCACAGCTATCATTTGCCCGAAGCACAACTCCAAACTCAAACAAACACATTAGAGGCAATGAGTCAGCGTGCGCGTTGGGGTGTGTGTGTTACCAAACACTTCCTGAAGCTCGCGTTGAACTTTGTGGTGCACGTCAGGGTGAGAGCCCAGCAGATGTAGGGCCCAGTTCATTGAGGCGGCCGTTGTGTCATGGCCCTGCAAAAACAAATAGAAATACAACAATGCGTTCATGTAATTCTGATCAAATAGAAAGATTTAAATGTAGAGAATAGCTGTGAATTATGAATATTGTCATTTTTATGAATTTGGCTCTCATTTCTTTTCATACATTTTTGTGCATTAGCATGACTTGGACTCGTAATATGCTTGCGTATATCGTTGCGTAAACAAGGGCTGCACGATATTGGAAAAGCATGCGAAATGAAACATGATTGTTGAACATTCTGATAACTTCCTTTTGTGAGACTTTCTGTCTAATTGTCAGTCGAATAAGTAATTATTGTAAAATAATGTTAATATTATAAATTAACTACAGGACCAGCAAAAAAGAATTACAAAATTAAAAAAAAAAAAAATTTCTATAATTGTGTTTTGATTTACTATTTCGAATACGACTTCTTAATTTGTATTTTCTTTTCGAATAACAAACATAAATTAATTAATTCATATTTAATTCTTTAATTTTTGTTCTGATCATGTATTTTCATTTTTTCCCCAAAACCCAGACCACACTGAAGTTTAGCTAATATTGTGGCCAGGTTTTGTATTCACATAAAAATAAAATAATTCAAACAAAACACTCAAAATTTGATGTATCTACTGTAAGGAATAATTGCAGTTAAAATTGTCTTCACGCAAGTATATTTAATTAATAAATACACATAAATGAAGAAAAAATTGGAAGTAGAAACCCTGAACATGAAGGTGTCCACTTCCTCCTGGATGTCTTGGTGGCTCATGGAGTTTCCGTCCTCATCTTTGGTCTTGAGCAGCAGGTCCAGGAATGCTCGCCTCTTCCTGGTCTCGGACTCATCCTCCAGCTTCAGACTCTCGGCTCGCTCCCGAATTACCTGACAGGAGATCTCAAATGCTCCAATGTGCTATACTATATTACATTACATTACAGCACGGTGGGTGCTGGAGCCTGTCCCAGCTATCTTCGGGCAGTAGGCGGGGGACACCCTGAACCGGTTGCCAGCCAATTTCAGGGCACACACGAACAACCATCCGCTCTCAGACTCATACCTAGGGGCAATTTAGAGAGTTCAATTGACCTGCCATGCATGTTTTTGGAATGTGTGAAGAAACCGGATTACCCGGAGAAAACCCACGCAGGAACGGGGAAAACATGCTAACTGCACACAGGAAAGCCGGAGCTTGAATCAAACCCACGATCTCTGCACCGTGAGGCCATCGTGCAAACCAGCGGCGGTCACCGTGCCGCACATGCATACAAATAAATAAATAAATAAATAAATATCCCTCCCCCTCTCTCTCTCCTTCTCCTTCTCTCTCGCTCACACACATACACACTCTTACCTCTAACGTGAATGAATGGAGCAATTTCAGCGTGCTATCGTGCACACCGCCCTCGCCAAAATATTTATACGTAAAGTCGGGCCAAAACCATGGCGCCCTCTGTCTGCGACTGATGATGTCACTCATTCTTGAAACAAAGACAAAGACCTTGCATTATTTCCTTGAACTGCGCAAAGCATGAAAATAAAATGAATGCACTTATACTTACTTGTAGACGCTCTGGACATACTCTGACTCAGAATTGCTTTGGGCATGGATTTTCCTTCCCATGGCAGTTTCTATAAAAGATATGCAAATTGCAAAATCATTAACTTGCTTTCTTTCTCTCTTTATTGGCAATATGAGGCGGAGGGGTTTGTGACAGTCACAAAGACGTACATATAAGGGCTGAATTTATTTTATTGGGCTTTTGGGCACAATTGAGTCTGCCCCGTGGATTCTTCTCAGTAAAAAGTGACCAAAGTGACGCATTGCATTAGCATTTTTGTTGTTATACATCAAACTTGTCAATTAGCAGTTTTATAGCAACTTTTTTTATATACAGTCGTGACGACACAATTTCCAGCAGCAATTTCCACAGTGTGCCTCTTTTCTTCTTTCTGCTTTGTGGGCGTCACAGACATCTGCCCCAGGTTGCAAAGGAAACAACATTGTGGGGGTAAAACTGGCAACTGCAGTAGTCGGCCTCGCTATTGGTGAGGGATAGGGACAGGTTCTAGCAGCAAATAATTGGCACTGATTGTACGTGCCGTGGGGGAAATCATGATTTATTCATTTTTTTTCTCCAGGGGATAAAAAGTGGTTCAGCAGTGAATTGAGTAAAACAAATAAGTGGAGATCGGGAACAAAATATGGCTAATATGCTGGGATTTCCGCAAATAACACGGGTCGACTGGGCGGTAGTTTTCTTGGGTGTAATTGAATGAGCATAGCATTCTGCCCCTAGTTGCTAAGGAAACAGCAGACTAAGGGCCGCCAAAATGTTAGCTGCATTCATTTTATTAGTTATTACACAAATAATTCTGCCTGGTGAATTTTACCTAGGAACAATAGATTGTGATTTTTTTTTTCAAATCTTATTTAGAAATGATTTCCATAAACTATTACATGACATTTTTGATCAGACTCTCCTTCCATCATATTTGGTGTCACATGGTAGTTTGATTTGGGAAATTAACTCATTCACTGCCAGCACAGGTAAAATGAAAGTACGTCTATATCCGTCAATGGTAGCGAATGAGTTAATGTGTAAAGTTTGTGAAAGCATGATGTCTCAATCCTTACAGAGGTGGTTTGGAGTAATCTCGTTAGTGTGTCTTTTTCTGACTTCAAGCACCTACCGTCTCAATCATGGGTTTTTTTTTTTACTTGACATTGTAATGCCAATTAATAAAAAAGATTAGTCATTGATTTGAAACCTTTGCATTTATTAAACTACCAAACCCCAACTATTCATAACTACTATCAAACCTTCCTCCCTGCAGATTTGAACACTTTATTCTTGCACACTATTCTTTTTGTTAAGTAAAAATAATGACCTTGACCCCAGTGGAGCTTTCTGCCCCTGGTTGCTAATTAGCTGTTCCAGTGCACTGACCGCAGATGATGTCCAGGGCGCAAAGCGTGACATAGTTGAAGCAGTTGAAGGGGCCTCTGCCCGCCTGCGAGGCCAGCTTGTTCACCAGGACCTCGGCCTGCTCGTTCATCACTTCCAGGAAGTCCTGCAGGATGGTGAAGTGGAAGGTGGGTGTCAGCATCTTGCGCCGTTGCCGCCACTTTGAGCCTGTGCTGTCAAAGGTTCAAGCAGAGTTTGTTAATACAGCCCTCTGAATCGGTTTGAAGGATGAAATGTAGCAACCGTGAGTAAACACAGTTGCTATCAAGAAACAATGCCTGAATAGAATCACAGTCAGCCATTTTGTTTTGAGACTAAAAAAGGGGCGTCCGACACCAGTTTGACTGATCGACAGGAAATTGCATGGACATGTCAATCAGACGGGATGTAAGAAAAAGTCTCAGCGAGAGGTCCCAGAAATTAAGCAAAAAACTGAACATTTTGAAACTCTCCTTATGGGCTTAAATTCCATGGAAAAAAAACAAGGCTGGTCAGTTAGAAAAAAAAATTCTCAAGATAATAGTTTCACCAATCAATGCAAAATTGGCTAAACATAAAAGATCATAAGAGGACACAAGAAAAGTTCTCAAGGTCCAGTGCCCGACATTGAAAAGGAACCGAGTGATTTTGTTTTGACGTGACCATTTTTGGGGTTGATTTTCTGAAAAATCAGGAAAAAAAAACTAAAACGCCCCCGATGCTACGTCACCAATCGACATCATATTTGGATCCACAAAAAAGTCCCAACAAATTGAGTGGGAAGCCATCTTTTTAGTGCTTGGAAGCCATTTTGGACTTATTCCGGGACTTTGCCAAACTTCTACGATATGAAATCCGCCCCAATGATCAGAAGCAGGTCTCTTCGACATCAGAGCGATGCTGAATTACGAGACATTATTGCCCAAACCATTTTATGTGGGTGTCGAGCGGCGTCAAAGTTTGGCATTTCCGTACCTGGTGAGCAGGCCGGTTCCAAGCCAGGGATGGAGGAAGCTGTAAGCGATAGATTTGTCCATGTGAGCAGGGTTGCTTACAATTGGCTGGGGGGAAATAAATATAAAAACACAAGTCACTGGAAAGTGTTTCAACTTTTGAAATTGATTCAAATGATCAGCTCATAAGCAAGCTCTGATGAAGCTTGATACTGCTCATTTGAATCAGGTGTGTTGCAGCCGAGAGGGACGGAAAACATGCAGGAAGGCGACCCTCCGGGACCAAAGTTTTTTTTCTGTGTTATAGGAGGTCGAAAAAGCACAAACACAAAAGTTAAAGGTCTATAAACCTCTGGGAATGCAATGTCTCGAAGCTCAGATGTAGGGAATGGTACTGCAAATTTGATCTGAATAATTGAATTATTGAATAATTATTATTCATTATTGAAGAGGTAAATGTTTGTCACTCTCGCTCAACTGCATGGCCATTAACAAATGATAATAAGCAAGTAATGTCATATGGATTGTCTAAAAGTGTTCTGTTGCTGTAGTAAGAAAAATATCATATCTTGAAAATCTCTTAAGTTGGGTCACTCTTATCTCAAGGCACCACGATAGATTTTGATCACTGTTGCAAGACCTTCTGATTATTTTTGTAGTACTAAATAATTTTTTAAATCGGCTTTTACTCCTGCCTCCCTTGCCAACTTCACTACATTATGTTTTTTTAAGAATAAAAATATACCAATATTTTTTTCAACAGAATGTAAATAATGAGTTTGCGTATGATAATAAAATGTTTCATTCCGATTCATTGCGTCACTCCTTCAAACGTGCCTTACTCGCCCCCTCTTGGCCACTAGGTGGCAGTATAATGCCGCGCTACACACTGGAAACAAATTCAAACGGACATTATAATGTATGTTTCAACTACTTTAATAGCTTATCTACTGTCCAAATAAGTTAGCTATAAATCCGTAGGAAACATTTCTGGGACTGCGACAAACAGTCATCACTGCTTTTACTTACGTGGCAGATACACTTTCTCAAGCTTTCTTTTTACCATGACATTAGTTTTGCCTGGATCCCCCAGGGACTTTTGGAAAAGCCCCTGGCTTTAACCAAACAAAGTGTGGGGAAAAAGTGTGATTAATAGCTTATCTATGAAGTGTATACTATACCTCGACAGTCTCTGCATGATAAAGAATCACAAATGGCACTATCCCCAGCCAAAGTTTAATCACCGGTGCATTGCGGAACTCTTCTGCATAACCCTGAATTTGCTGGAAGAACTCTGCAACACAAGATGAATATATATTGTTTCATAAACATTTTATTTTTACGTTAACATTTCATCCATCAATTAGCCTAGCCGAGCCGTTTCTCCTCACGAGGGTGGCGGGCGTGCTGGAGCCTTTCGAGGCTATCTTCAGTACACCCTGAACTGGTTGCCAGCCAATTACAGGGTACACAAAGACAAACAACCACTCACACTCACACCAAGGGACAATTTAGAGCAGGGGTGGGTAAACTTTTTGATTGGTGGGCCACAATGGGTTCTAAAATTTTTCAGAGGGGCCGGACCATGAGCAGATGGATGGAGTGTTTTGGTAACCTCACCTCATCTGAGAAAAAAAAATACATTTAATTTGAAATGAAAGTGAACAAAAGCATTACAACAATATATATGTCTTTGACGCACCACAGTATTTAGAAAATAAAACATTAGCAAGGTTTATTCATTTAATTTTTTCAAGTTCGGTGTGTCGCATTAAAACGTTTACAGATTAAAACGCCGCATGTGGCCCCCGGGCCGTAGTTTGCCCACACCTGATGAAGAATGTCCGACCAATCTACATTGCATGTTTTTGCAATGTGGGGGGGAAACCGGAGTACCAGGAGAAAACCCACGCAGGCAAGGGGAGAAAATGCAAACTCCGGAAGGCCGGAGTCGGAATCGCACCTTTCACCTCAGTGCTGTGATGTGGACATGCTTCATCTTGGAAAAAATACTATACTCCCAAGATTACGCGTTTTCCCACCAAATTTGGCTCTGTTCGTTTAAGGATTAGACTTTTCTGTAAACCATGACTTTATTCTCATAACATAAAGATTTGTCACAGAAACCTTTGGACTAGGCAACTTTCCTGTCATTTAGGTGTACACATGGTACTTCAGTTAGTTTTATGAAACTGTTCATGGAAACATTTCTTCCAGGTGTCGTGCCAAAGTACTTACCCCCTGCCAAAATCTGTATCCCCTGTCGCGGGAGCGCGCACGCATTGACTGAAGGCGGCGCGATGTTACTACGTTTGTTTTCATTGAAAGGCACGAAGAATGTATGATTTTGTGTGTTTGATTTGCTGTAATTTAAACCAGGGTTTCCATAAAAGTGGTAGTCTTCGTCGGTGTGGGTTTCAGCACACCATTCGCTACAATTTAACACGTAAAGTAAGCGTTTGACTGCGCCGAAATCGGGGGGAAATTACCTGCATTTGCATTAGTTAGACCAAAGAAATGTTGCAATCAATGAAGCTACCATAAGGGAATTTCAGTGATCAAAACACGATGAAAAGGGGAGAGGATTAGTGAAGTGGGCTATATCGTGTTTACAGCGAGATCAAATTAAGTGGCAACATACAGATAGGTGGTATCCTGTTAGAGAACACGTAATTGTATTCCAATTGACTGATTTGTTTATTTTTTTATAATCACCGATAGCCGTGTCAAGAGTAGCAAAAGAATAAAAATAAATAAAGTCACTCGCGTTCTGCGTCGGACTCGAGGTGCATTCAATGACCACTTACGCAGTAGGAAAGTTACCAGGGGATACTGATTCTGGCAGCACCTGCCAGAATAGGTACCCCCCCTCTAATCACAAAAATATTGACCCTAACCATCAAGTGACTTATTCTGTGTACTTATTGGATCATTTTGAGTATGTGTGGCAAATTTGAGCAGGATCCCTCTTTTCTAAGCAAAGTTACCAGGGGGGACCTATTCTGGCAGCCCCTGCCACAATAAGTACCCCCCCTCTAATCACAAAAATATTAACCCCAACCATCGAATGGTGTGCTGAAAACCACACCGACGAAGACTACCACTTTTATGGAAACCCTAGTTTAAATTACAGCAAATCAAAAACACAAAATCATACATACTTTGTGCCTTTCTAGAAAACAAACGTAGTAACATCGCGCCGCCTTCAGTCAATGCGTGCGCGCTCCCGCGACAGGGGATACAGATTTTGGCAGGGGGTAAGTACTTTGGCACGACACCTGTTCTGAAAAAGTTTGAGATTCCATGCAAGTGTGACAATCGGACCACGGCGTCGATTTACCTACTGCGTCCGTCTTCAAATCCAGCGCGTTGCCGAGGAAGGGATACGTGCGGCTTACAGCCGGGATGGGCTTCATGATCACCCACTTTTTCAGATATCCGCTCAGCTGTTTGTAGCCGAGCGCCACCAGGACCAGAAGCAGACCGACAGCCAGCAACGGCACTGACACGCAGGCGGGTATGATGGCCATGTTGCTTGGCTGTGGTTGTTGAGCAGTAGTGGGAGGCAGGCGGGGTGTTATGTAGCAAGAAGCGGGCTGGGGTGGGAGGGGCAGACCACAACCGCCCTTTGTGCTTTTTATCTTTGACTACACACAGGTCAGTGTGCTTTAAGTTAGACTTTTTTATGTAATGATCAGCAACAGGATAGGCGAACCAGACGATTGCTAAGGGCTGACGCCCCTTACCAAATGTTGTGGGCTAGTGACTATAGAAGGGGGTCCTACAGACAGCTGCAATTGGTCCATCAATGTCACAACTGGAAACAGGCACAAGCAGGCTTGTTGTAATGAATTTACAGTCCAATAAAATGGAATACAATTTAGAAAATCCAAACAAGAAGGAGGAGCAAAGGAAAATATTACAGCGCTAAGTGAGAATGTGTATCTGTTAACGTGAGAAAAATTAAGATGCCAGTTTGTAGCAGTCCCAAGCGTCAGAAATGTTTACTACGGATTCATAGCTAAAGTTAGTTGAACAGCAGAAAAGCAAATAAAGCAGTTGAAACGTACAGTAAAACTTCCGTTTGAATTTGTTTACACTGTGTAGCGCGGCATTATACTGCCACCTAGTGGCCAAGAGGGGGCGCAGAAGGCACACTTGACAAGGCAATGACTCGGATTGAAGCATTTTATCATGATTCATCAACTAATTAATTATTTGCATTATACTGGGAAAACATTGCTATATTTTTATTATTAAAAAAGAACAATGTAAATTTTGGGGGTTGTTTGTATGGGCTTGGACAAGTTATGCCATTTCAATTCAATTCAGTGGGGAAAGTCAAGTAACCCAAGGTCACCCACCTAACATAAGATAAAATCATTTTAAAAAGTCCTTTTAATTTCAAAAATCAAAAATTATAGATCTGTTATATAAAGTAAATTATACGCTGGATGATAAAGCACTATATATTTTATACAAACATCATTTTGGTCCCATTTTTGACCTCCTGCATTGAAGTATGCGGAAATGCCTGCAAAACATATTCCCAGTCAATTTTTATTTCACAAAAAAGAGCAAGAAGAAGAATTAGTTGAAAACAATATAGATAACCAACAAATCCACAATTTCTTCAGTTAAAATGATTGAAATTTCGTGATTTAGTAGATTTTAGTATTCTTCAATTTAAGCTTGAAGCTCACAAACAGACTTTGCCAACCAACATTCAAAAATATTTGAAAAAAGAGAAAGCAAGTATGAGTTAAGAGGAACGGAGATCTTTTTAAAAGCAAGATTCGGGAGTCCTAAACTGATGGAACACTGTATTTCTATAAAATTAATAAGTTTATGGAACAATTTGAACAAATAAATCAAAGAATCCAATTCAGGCATCACATTTAAAAAATAACTAAAGCGAGTCTGTTAAAGAAATAAGAAATATGTTCAATTTTGGTTGTCTATTAGACCAGGCTTTTTTCCTATGAACAGCATAAAGTGGATCGTAAACTGGGAACTGACTGTTTTAAATTTGTTATTGCAAATGTAGTCATTAAATTACTACGTAGGTTTTTTTTTGTTTTTTATGTGACTTGATGGCCGGCACAATGGCCTCACAGTGCAAAGGTCGTAGGCTCGATTTCGGCTCCGGCCTGCATGTTCTCCCCGTGCCTGTGTGTCTTTCCTGCGGGTGCTCCGATTTCCTCCCACATTCCAAAAACATGCATGGCAGGTTAATTGGACACTCTAAATTGTCCCTAGGTATGAGTGTGAGTGCGGAAGGTTGTTCGTCTCTGTGTGCCCTGCGATTGGCTGGCAATCAGTTCAGGGTGTCCCCCGCCTACTGCCCAAAGATAGCTGGGATAGGCTCCAGCACCCCCCGTGACCCTAGTGAGGAGAAACGGTACAGATAATGGATGGATGGATATAATGATTATGATTATTATTAAATACTCTGTCAAAACCTTGATTCTGCCGCCTTTCTTCACAAGAGTCGCGCGGGGTGCTGGAGCCTTCGGGCAGAAGGCTGGGTACACCCTGAACTGGTTGCCAGCCAATCGCAGGGCACACATAGACCAATAACCATTCGTGCTCACACGCATACCTAGGGGCAATTTAGAGTGTTCAATCGGCCTGCCATGCATGTTTTTGGAATGTGGGAGGAAATCGGAATTCGTGGGGGAAAGCCACACAGGCATATGTGCACCTTAGATTTGAACACAAATTACATCAAAAGCTATAAACTGATTATCTTCAGAATCAATCAATCAACCAATCAATCTTTAACACTTTTCATACAAGATAGCCTCTAAGAATAATGGCCAAAGTGATATTTTGACAATTGTTTTAGTACTTACTTATTTTTGACTAAACATCTTCTCAGGATACTCTGCTAAAATTGGTTGCATCCTTGAACAGAAGATTCAATTCTATGCCTGGAATAAAATTTATCATACGTAAAAAAAAAAAGATGCATTTTTAATTTTCCGTTTTATTTCAATAAAGCCACATAATGTATTTTCAATAGATCATGCTGCCTCTAATAAAACAAGAAATGAACTTAAGAGCAAGATAGACTATTGATTGAGCAACACAATTTTCCATCAACATTATTTTACTGCTGCCACACAATTCTGTCAAAAGAAGTTTGTGAAGGCTGTCTTCAACTACTGTTGGTGTCTGAAGGCTGTCTTGATGTACCCTTTTTTCAACAGAGTTTGTGTAGGAATGAAACGTGTTCGCTTTTCAGCAGCAGCAAATCTCCGGAGTTTTGACAAATAACTTGCAGTCAGTTTGGGCATGCCTGCAGATGGAGGTCAGGATGGGTCTCACTGAAAAGAGAAAGCAATTAAATGGAAATTAATCAGGTTAGATACTAATAGAGAACACATTACTCGTATTTGTTTATTTTTCATGCATCATAATGGTTTACAGTTCAAGTCAACGTCAAGACAAAAAGATCCTCTCGCTGTGAAAGTTTTATCCATGACCAGAGTTTCATTTAAAACAATTTGCAATAGAAAGGAAACAAAGACAAATAAAAAAAAATGCTTCGATTAACCAAGGCCGGAGGTTGATTTTAGTCCGGCCTACGAATCGGTCCTCGTGCGTGTGATGAACCGCCTTGCAAAATGGGCAAACGACAAAAATTGCCTCAGAACGTGACAAAAGTGCCACTACCAACTGGTTGGTCCCACTCAAAATGAAACATTTTTTTTGAGTTGATGTAAGCCTACAGGTGAAAGTATTTATTTTGAGTTAAAGAATGGAAAGGTGAAAGTATTACGTTACAGAAATTGAATGCACGTGTTCAGTATTTTAAAGATTGTTCTGAGCAAATCAAACGGTAATTTAATGTGTCACATCACAGATGGGCGTGAATGTTTTTGGAGTGTGCCATCTACAGTGCATGAAATCTTAATCTGACTGCTGCATTTGATAGCATAAAGAGTTAGATTACTAGTTGGTCAAAATGGCAGCCATTAGACTGTGAAGTAACTCGTATGCAGGCCATGCAATGGAAACAGCTCCGAGCTGCTGCTAGCAAATTGCGGGCAATGCTCGCTTGCGCCACACTGAAGCAGATTATTGGTCGCAAACATTTTTGCACTCATTGAGATCACAAACAGTGCCGGGATTAAAATTATACCACAATATGAAATTTAAGACATATTGTTTAGCCCTCAGTCTCCATTTGAACCGATTTCATCCATGACAAGATGATGAAAAATTATTTGCAACAATTGAAAAAATTAACGCAATCTGATGTTCACAAACACAGCCGAGCCAAGTACAGATTGGCTGAATTTTTGCTAGGCTTTTATCTAATTACCGCTAAATATACCCATTTGTCAATCTTTACAGTAGACCAATGCAAAAACAGACTAAAGCACAAACACTACCAAAGTTACTTTCATATGGAAGGCATTCTCAGAAGAACCAATGCAGCAATTAGTACAAAATACTTGCTGTAACTAGGTGCATTAGCAAATGGGCAGCATAGTAAAATCTACAGCGGATGGCGACTCTAAGAGAGAGGGGGACTTTGAAACGGGAACTCACATTAAAAGCAATTTTTTGTAATATATTCTACGTGCCCTCGCTGGTATAAACAAGCCACTCTAATAAATATTGTGGAATAAGAAATAAGTGGATGAATCCACCAATTTTCATCCATATAAGGGAGTGGCCATTTTGTCTCATAGCGCACTCTTGCTGTCAGCTGAAATTGAGGTCAAAGTGCATTCGGCTCGCATTGCCACGATCACGTGACCCAAACAAAAAAACGAGTGAGACTGAAGGTTGGGGCACTTGGACGTCCATTTCCGTTGTCAGCAGACGACGCGACGTGGCAGTCCCTTGGAATGGATGAAAATGGGTGCAGTTGACACGCGACCACTTCAGGGTAAACCAAGATTGTCTAATGCGCAAAAGTAAGAGTTCATGTATTATTCACGTCAAATACATAACCTGTAGGGTGTAGTAAGTAGGAATAGCCACTAGATGTCACTCATAGTTTTAAATTTATTAATAAAATCGTACTATATTCTTAACAGTGTAAACAAAATATGTAATTTTATGTTACATCATTGCATGAAATAGTACTAAAATACCTCCATAGTTTCTTATGACACAAATATGTAATTTATTAATTTATTCGGAGAACAAATGTGGGACACAGAAGGGATGGATAGATTGATGCTTAGAGAGTGACTTTTACCCTTAAATAAATTTTTACACAGTGTAATGAGATTCTGAGAGCTGTTGCTAATATGTGGACCCGACTGTCTAACCAAAGATGACAACCAGAAATTAGATTTCAATTCTCAAATTGGGCTGTCAAAATTAAAGCGTTAACTCAGGTGATTAATCCATTTTTTAACTCAATTAAATATGTACTCAATTAACTCAGTTTGATTTACTTCAAAAATAATTTGCATACTTTGCCAATATTGTGCCATATAAACTATACATCATTAGCACGTCTCAGAACAAGTTACCACTGGGCCTGGCAAACCAACACTGCTGGAGTGTGGCGCTTATGGGCAGTTTTGAGAAATGTTTCGAAGAAAAATGCATGTAAAGATGTCTCCATTTAGAACATATTTAAGAATCAAAGAAAGCTATTAGAACAGTCTTTTGAATTAAACATACTTCATATTTGGTGATTTTGCACCAATTCCAAGATATTATTGAAGTAAATATCTGTTACAAGCGTCACAAAAAAATTAGTTGAAAAATGTGAATAATCGCAATTAATCATGGAATTTTTTGTGATTAAATATTACTATGTGCAAGTGTACAAAATGAAATGTCACATCACACATTTGTTGGTTTTGCCGTACCAGTTTGTGACTTTAGGTTTGCCTGGCCCATTCACACCAAAGTGAGAACAAATTCCCTAACCTGCACCAAAGGCCGCTAGGTTGTTCAAAGCAGGGGTGGAAATTGATTGGTCATCCCGAGGGCGATGAGCAGCTTCTGACGGAAGGCAACCACTTGCTCCTTGTGGACGGGCCAGTGGAGGACGCAGCGTTGCCTCAGCATGCCACGGCGCAGGAAGAGCGAGCGCGATAGCTTGTAGTCGTGTATGTCCTGCAGGAAGACCAGTATAACGGAGTCCCTGCTGGCCTCCATCACCTGGTGCAATGCATGATGGGCTTTGAAGCTGCATGGCGGGAAGCATTTCAAATCAAATTTCATTTATATAGCATTTTTCATACATGACACGTAACTCAAAGTGCTGTATAATAATGAATAAAAAGGAGAGCGGCACTCTTCCTCCTAACATACCCAAACAACATATATATATTTCCATGAGCATGCCTGCGCTCTCACACACACAAAACACACACATACTCAAAACCTGATACCTGTGTTAAATAGCACACTGAATTCACATGAGAAAAGGATACTCAAGGGGAACTCAATAACCTACGGCCCCAGGGAGCGCCACCGTCACAGAGACCCCTGGCCCAGATTGACCGGGGTAGACCTTAACCCTGGTCCTGGGCTAAGGAGACCCCGCAGGATGATAACTACAGCCTCTGTTTTGTCCTGATTGAGCTCTAGGAAATTATCTGCCATCCATGACTAAATATCTAAAATACAATTTAAAAGGGTATCAATAGGCCCTGCGTGAGACATGGCTGTGTGTCGGCAGCGTAGCTGGAGAAGCTCATGCCTTGTCTCCTGATTTCGCCCCCCAAGGGGAAGCATATAAATATTAAAAAGTATTGGGCTTAAAATTGAAATGAATCTCATTTCTTTTTGGAGGAACAAGTATCCATATTTATAAAGAAATGTCTGTCTGTCTGATAGGAATAAAAACAGCTAAAAGCAGTACCAGAAATGCCCACCCGGTTTTTAAGTCATGCGTCATCATCCACACCGCTCATCTTGTACAGGGTCGTGGGGATGCTGGAGCCTATCCCAGCTAACTATGGGCGAGAGGCGCACTACACCCTGAACTGGTCGCCAGCCAGTTGCAAGGCACACACCGACACCACCACTGAGCGGGACCCGAACCCTCGCTGCCCGCACACAAGTCAGGTGAGTGTACCACGACACCATCAGTGACTAATTTTTAAGTCTATTTAATAAAATGTGCTGATCTGCAGGATCAAAAGCAGCACTTAGATCCAGTAGCACTAAGACTGTGACTTTATCCATATCTGTACGGGATATCATTTAAAATCCTTAAAGCAGCTGTTTCTGTTCTATGGTTCTTCTAAAATCAGATTGATATTTCTCTACAACCCAATCATCAATCCATTTTTTGAGTCACTTATCCGCACAAGGGTCCTGATAGTGCTGGAGCCTACCTCAGATTGCATCGGGTAGTAGGCGGGTTCCACCCTGAACTGAAATCGCAGGGCACACAAAGACAAAAAAACTCTCGCTCTCACACTTAAGGACAATTTACAGTGTTCATTCACACTCACATTCGCAACAGGGGACAATTTGGATTGTCACACCAACCTACCATGCATCTCTTTGGAATGTTGGAAGAAACCGGAGTTCCCGAAGAAAACCCGCACAGGCACAAGGAGAACATGCGAACTCCACACAGGAAGGCCAGAAACGGGGATCAACTGTTGTACTATTCATGACTGACTAATTTCAATCAATCGTCTATGTGTGCCCTGTGATTGGCTGGCACCAGTTCAGGGTGTCCCCCACCTACTGCCCGAAGGCAGCTGGGATAGGCTCCAGCACCTCCAGCGACCCTAGTGAGGAGAAGCGGCACAGATAATGGATGGCTGGATGGACTTTAGGGGGATTTACAGGAGTTGCATTACATCCACCGCAATTTATTGAACATTTATGCTAGTCCTTCCTTTAACCTGGGCAACCTTTGCAAAAGTGGTTTTAAGAACAAAGAAAATTACCTACCGGCTGCACCATGGATCGCTGAGGAGGCTTTCGGTGACCACAAAAAGAATTTTCCGGGAGTTCCTCATGTTCTCCACGATGGACTCCAGCTGGGACTTTCCTGGCACGGAATCCCGGTCCTCCAGGCAAAACTTGCAGGCTTTGCCCTCAAGGGGAATCATGGCTCTTTCCACCCAGCTGCTGTCCACCTCGGCGTGGATGATGTAAGCATCGTATTCAAACTGCCGGCTCTCCTCCACCGTGGCGTCACGGAAGCCTAAAGCCCGGTTGACCAGGATGTTCCAATAGAACTGGATCCTCCAGCTGTGGAAGCGCACTACAAGTGCTGTCACGGTCAGCAGCATCACTAGAGTACTGCTCAGTATGTAGAGCACCCGGAACGGTGCCCCGTCCCTGCAGGACAGGGGGTCGAACTCTGTGATGGAACGGTTGGAATAAGCCAGCGGCGTGTTGCAGATGTATTGGCCCCTCAAGCTGGGAATGCTGGTAGTGTTGGTGGTGTTTAACCACGTCACAAACCACAGGATGCTCTCACATGTACAGTCGAAAGGATTCCTATCCATGAGGAGAAAGCTAAGGTTGGTCAAAGGTATCTGGAAGACCTCGGGCCTCACGGCCGTGATCAGGCTCCGCTGGAGATTTAAGACTTTCAGGGAGGTTAGGCTGTCAAACACAGAGTCCTTCAGGTTGTTGAGCAGATTGTTACTAAGGCTGAGCTCACGCAGGCCACTCAATCCGCGCAGCGCCTCCACAGGGATCTCGTCAAGCCCATTGCTGTCCATCTGCAGGCTCGTCATGTTGTCCAACCCTTTCAGGAAGAGTACAGGTCCACCTAGATTGGCATCCTTCCACAACCGCGCCAGGTTGTTGTGTTGCAGCTTGAGGACCTTCAGGTTTACGAGATTGCTCAGCAGGTTGGCTCTCAAGTTGGCAATGTTATTATGGCTCAGGTCCAAGTAGGCGAGGTTGGACAAGGGCTCAAATGGAGAACGAGCCAAGTTCAAGGACATGGCCGTGAGGCTTTTACTCAGCGTCAGCACCCTGAGAAGAGGAACGGCAACAAACGACATGGAGCTGAGGGTGATGGTCTGGCGGTTGAAGGACATGTGAAGCTCCTGGAGTTGATCCAAGCCTTGGAACTCTGCCCCGCTCAGAGTCTGCTTGATGAAATTGAAATCTAGAAAAAGGTGAGTCAGGTTCCCCAAATGGGAGAAGGCTCCACGTTGAATCTGCAAAATGTCTGTCGCCGTCAAGTTGAGCTTCAGCAAGCATGACCTGCCCAGCGAAGACAGCGTCTTGTTGGAGATATTTTTCAATGACACGTAGCTGCTCCAGCTCAGGTCCAGATATTTGAGACTTTTCAAGCCTGTGAAGGTGTGTGCAGTAATCTCCCGTGCCGAAGTCCTCCGCAAACCCAAAGTCTCCAGGGCGCCCAACGGCTGGAAAGAGAAGTCGTCGATGATAGGCGTGGCGGAAGTATGACTTTTCACCAGGGCTTTCCTCAAGTCCAGCTTCTTTAAACTGTCAAGACCCTGAAACGTCTGCTTGGTTAAGTGCTTGATGTTATTGTCGGACAAAACTAGAGCATCTAGTTTGCCGAGCCATTGGAACGAGCCCTTTTCGATTTTACCTAAGCCGTTGCCGGAGAGGTCCAGCAAAGTTATATTGGTTTGCTGCAACTCTTTGAAGGTGGCATTGATGAGTGTAACCAGCTTCATTCTCTGCAGGGACAATTTCTGGATAGATGTTCCTGACAGTGCAGCACATAGTTTGGAGATGGCCGTCGTTCCCATGTTGCTCCCATCCATGATTAACATACGTAAGTGGGAAATGGGGTGGAAGGAACCAGGCTCCACCTGTGGAAAAATACACAGACAACGGCTATTTGAACCGGTAAACTTGTACTGTATGTCCCGCATATCCTATTCAGTGCTGCAACGACTTGGGGCTCAAAGGAAGACGACACCAAGGACTGATCACTGGTCTCAAAGCCTCTACGTACTAATCCGACGTTGGCCATTGGAAAGTCGGTATACGTGTCAAGTTGTCAAGTCGGAGCCGTTGTTGGGGCGTCTGGGGGACGTGCTCGGCCGATTCAACATGTCGGGACAAATGATCACTGTGATTGGCTGTCAGCTAGCGAATCAGTGTGCTGGACAAATACAGCAAGTGACCGTGAAAGGCTATGCAGTGACTATTACCGCGATGGCATGGAGGGTTGCTACTTCTCACGCCTGTGGTCCGTAGGTAGTTTGCTTTTGCAGTGTGTACATCCGTCGTTTTATGGTCCAAAGTGCCGACTCCTAGGCCGACGCGACAGTTGGCCACGACGGCCGACGTCGGATTGGTGTGGAGAAGGCTTTAGACTAGGTGTGGGCAAACTACGGACTGGGGGCCACATGCGGCCCATTTAATGTTTTTATCCGGCCCGCCGAACTTGAAAAAATTTAAACTAATAAACCTTGTTAAGACATATATATTGTTGTAATTCTTTTGTTCACTTTCATTTCAAATTAAATGTATTTTTTTTTTCTCCGATGAGGTGAGGTTACCAAAACACTCCATCCAACTGCTCCTGGTCCGGCCCCTCTGTCAAATTTTAGAACTCATTGTGGCCCGCCAGTCAAAAAGTTTGCCCACCCCTGGTTTAGACTGAAATGTCAGAGCATGCCCTGTGCTACTGTTCCACTGTAGTCCTTTTTTTTTTATAAAACAAGTGTCAAGAACCACATCAACGCTGGCTGCCCCATTTCTGGGTGTTATGAGCAACTGCCCCACTTGGCCTCAGTGCAAGAGAACGGTAATAAAAATGAATAGGAGACATAAAAGGCAGTTTAGACCAATACCAGTATTCACTCTTTGAGTACTCACCGATAACAGCGAGTATTTATTTAATCTAAAAAAACAAGGACAACAAACTGTGAATGAAGACTTTTCTTTTTGATGCAGATGATGATGATTCGCCTATGACAAACTGCTGCAGTAGAGTGACAAATACTGCTGAGGAAGATTTAGTCAATGTCAGATTTTTTTTTTTCCCACCTTAAGTATCCGTGGCTGTTATCGTCAGCCTTCACGAGTTCCCGGCACCTTCAAATAAGCCTGATATTGGCTCAACACCGATGCCTGGTATGTGTACTCACCCAACCCGAATAAAAAGCAAAAAGTGAATTTAAAAAAAAAAGTGTAAATACAAATTTACTACTTACTGTTTTGATGCTGGCGGATTCCAGGTTGAGGACCTGCAGAGATGTTGAATGGCTAAAGAGAGCAAAGTCGTCGTTGGCCAAAGTTGAGAATGTGTTGAATCCTAACCTGACCTCCACCAGGTCGGGCATCTGAGGCCTGGACCCAAGTTTGGCAGAGTTGAGGTTGTTTTTAGACACATCAAGGAATTTCAGACTCTGAAAGGCAGACATGGGGGAGTCACATGACTTGATGACTTAAGTGGATCATTTTTGTAATTGGGGCTTAATTGGTTAAATCTCAATATTTCAGGATAAAGCCGAAATGTAACCAGCAAGCCAAATATCCTGAACCAATTTATGTTTTCAGAGAGCAAGACTGTATGACTTGTTGAGCACAAGGGAAGACATGACTTAGTTCAGACTTGAGACTTATTACAACATTGCGCATACCTGTCTGTGGTTTACTCTGACCCTAAAGATAAGTCACGGTGAGCCGAAAGCCACCAGATACAGATTATAGTACCTGAAGCCCTGAGAATACTTCCCCTTTCAACTTCAGCCTGTTGCTCGACAAGCAAAACCTGGTCAGGCTTCCGCAGGCGCTCAGATCCTCCTCCCGGATGACATGCACCTCGTTGTGGTCTAAATCGAGAGTCTGCAGCAGAGGCAGCGCCCGGCACAGCCCACCATCCAGATTGGTAAGGCTGTTGAAACTGACATCCAGATGTAGGAGACCTGCATAGGGAGACAGGGATGCCGGCGGAACCTCGCTCAGTCTGTTGTGGGACAGATCCAAGCTGGTGATATCGCTCGGGAGATCAGGCGGCACGGCAGCCAGACTCAGGCGGCTGCAGTCGGCTGTGGTGCCTTGGATACGGCAAGCGGTCTTCTTCTCTGAAGCCTCAACGAGGAAAACCAGCATGAAGTGGCACAAAAAGATCACCTGTCAGAATGACAGGGAAACGGTTGTGATTTTGAGAAGAGACTCAAAAAAACACTAAAAATCATTGATCAGGTTCATCCGATCTCTGTGATGGGTGTGATGTTACCACCAAACATGCTAAGACACGAAAAAAATCTTTTTAAATAATAATGTAGTCCAGTGGTGGCAAGTATTTAGGTTTTTTTTGGCTACACAAAAAACTGCACCCTAGTTTTTAGAAGCCATTTTTTCTTTTGTTTCTGCTTAAAAAAAGCCTGCTCACTAAAAAACTATTCAATTGTCACTTGAAAATATTTCAAGTCAATCATCGCCAACAAATAGCATGTCTTCTTTTAAACTAAATCAAAACAGCAGAAAAGAACAGCAGCGTGCTAGACTAGACTAGACTCAACATTGAATTATTTCAACTTCAATAATTAAAGCATTTTTTTTTATACTGGTTGTTACTCTAAATTTCCTTTGTTGGATTATTAAAAAAATCAATTTGCATTTTGGTTGCCAGTGATGCAATACAAAAGTCACATGTACAATCAATTAATCAATCTCCTAGTTTGTTTTTGGTAATTTATGAGCCAAAATGTTGTTTAAATTATACATAATAAATGTTTTGGTCATTTCGTCCAAGTCCTTACCAAGTTGTTGCCGTCTCTTGAGCTCATGGTTGCCAAACAAAGAAGTCGTATTTCCTCACCAGTGAAGACATCCGAGACGCCAATAAATAAGCTTTGTCAGAGCAAACAAACACGGACATGAGATTTCTAATTCCGCTTTCATTTCTTCTTTTACGAGCTTCACTTTGTACAATGTGCACAAACTAAAACTCTCACACACAACCACGTGAAACCAGTTCTTTTCAATGCCAAGTAGGCAGGACTAAACTTGTCTGCTGGGCGTCCATTTTGCCAAACATAATCCAGGTCAAACGGAAAAAAAGAGAGAGAGAAAATTGCGATTTGCCAGTTTTCCGAGCGGGCGGTGCTTGCATACACTTTGGCCTTGACACACCCACCCACACACGTGGGAGAACATGAAATGAAACTTGTTTTGAGACTCTAATGCTGCATGCATGCATGCATGCGTGAATGAATAGATGAATGAATGAGCGAGGGAATTTTATATGAAATCAAGAACCAACTTTGCAAC
The DNA here is from genome assembly GCF_059441095.1 of Idiotropiscis lumnitzeri. Lineage (NCBI taxonomy): Eukaryota > Metazoa > Chordata > Actinopteri > Syngnathiformes > Syngnathidae > Idiotropiscis > Idiotropiscis lumnitzeri. Next base: position 6,728,334 of record NC_142398.1, read on the forward strand.
ACATTTATTGAGTGAAATCTGAATCAGCTTGTTCTTTTTTTTCTTTTAATGCTCAATACCGATGATTTATTCATTTCGCTCGCATTAAAAAAAACATGCATGTTAGGTCCACTGAAGACTCCAAATTGTTCTTTGGTGTTAATGGGAGTGGAATGAGGCCCTGCCATTGGCTGGCGACCAGTCCGGAGTGTACCGCGACCAGTCCGGAGTGTCCCGCTTTTTGCCTGAAGGCAAGTGAGATAGACTCCAGGATGGATCATGGATTAGTACATCAAACATCTGGAAAGACTGGCTGGGGACCAGTTCAGGGTGTATGTACTATGTACCTTGCCTGTAGACAGCCCATGGCAACTGGAATAGGTTGTAGTTGCAAATGATGACCACTAGAGGACAGCACACCTCTATAAATCAGCACTTGTTTCACTGCTGACTGCCATTGAATGATCATTTTATTTACACATTTACATGTTGTGGGTTTATGGCGACAACCTTTTAAACTTGACAGCACTTCTTTTTCTTTTTTACACTTGCATGGCAGTCGATACTATTTGAGTTTTTCTTGTGACAGTTTTGCCCTCAAGTATTCAACCTTTACCTTTTATAATTATTATTGTAATTATTATTATCCATCCACCATCCATCCATTATCTGTACTGCTTGTTCTCACAAGGGTCGCGGGGGGTGCTGGTTGCCCGTCAATCGCAGGGCACACAAAGACTAACAACCATCCGCTGTCACACCTCTGTGAGCTTGGAGTGTCCTATCAACCTACCATGCATGTTTTTGGAATGTGGGAGGAAACCGGAGTACCCACGCAGGCACGGGGAGAACATGTAAACTCCACACAGGATGGCCAGAGCCGGGATCGAACCCATGACCTGTGCTGTCTCTCACTGTGAGGCCATTTTGCTAACCAGTCGGGCCACAGAGGCGTATGAAATATGAATACAATAATTTAAAATAAATATAAGAAAAGATGAAAAAATACCAACACGAATGCAATAAAAACATAACAAAACAAACAAAAAGAAAAACGAAAACACATCAGAAAAAACTATATCAATAAACAACAGAAGTATTCAGTTAAAAACTAAATTAAAAATGAATGTGATAAAAAAAAAACATTTAAAAAAACAAACAACAAAAAGGTTCAAAACATTAATTAGCTGCACCAGCTAGAGATAACAGAGATAGACAGGTGATGGTATGTCATTGCATATTTTTTTTTAAATTAATTGATGAATTTTCACAAATTCAGTCTCTAATATTAAGTCATTTTATTTGTGACAGAAGTATTCTTGCAAAAAAAGCAAACAAACAAAAAAAAAACACTACAATCCCTGGGGGCGGGCACTCGTTCTCACCAGGTTTTTTTTTTATCCCTGGCAACTAACACGAACCGCTCGTATCAGATCACCTCGCTTTTATCTTTTTATCCTCCCCCCATGAGATTAGTAAAGCACAAACGTCCTGTCCTGGGATAGGAGGCACCTGAATGCTTTAGTCTGCTGCTAACCTCCGGCGGTTTATGCTGCCACGGGCTTTGATCCATTGACTCGACTGATGTCGACGTGTCAAAACAAAAAACAAAACAAGTACATACGGAAAAATAACAATAATGTGGTGAATAAACAACACTGTAGAAGATCCAAGCAGCGAATCAATAGATGCTGCAGAGCATCTTTGCTTTGGTTGTTTTCAATTCCAAAAATAAAAGGCATTTGAATCCGGAAAACACTTGGAAGCTCATAAATACGGGTTTTTACTGCTGGATGTGTGTATTTTTCTCGTGCTACGTCACTAACTGGATAGTGTGCGTGTGCGTGCGCGCGTGCGTGCGTGTGCGCGTGTGTGTGCGCGCGTGGTGAGTCTACTGGGCTCTTGTACGTATGCAAATGTACAATAACTGCCAGTGTAATTTATGCATCTAATCAGCCATGTGAAGCACACAACCCACGGGCCAAAACTGATGCTCTTGGGAGTTCGGTTTTCATTTTTTTCTTTGATGAAAGTGGAAAAAATGTTGCTTTAAGAGCTGTAAAGTAGGGGGGCCAAGAAATGTCACAACAACTGAACTACAGTAGTTCAATGTTGTTGTGTTGTGGCTTTTGCAGTCGTGCCGAGTTTCAGTGTGGTGTTGCGGTTTTAATAATTGTTGTGACCTTTCTCGGCCACCGTAGTAAAGCTTTGGGCGTCAATTTAGGGTTAATGTTTTTTTATGTATGAAGAAAAATCACCCGAGCTCACACCTGTTTGACCTGTTGCCTCTGGCAGGCGCTACAGGTGCATCAAAATAAAGACGAACAGACTGAAAAACAGTTTCTTCCCGAGGGCCATCTCCATACTGAACCCTTACAGAACAGCAACATAATGTGTTTTTATTTATCCAATTTCGTATTTATTTTCTATTTAATTATTTAATCTTTAATTGATATATATATATATATATATATATATGTATATATATATATATATATATATATATATATATATATATATATATATATATATATATATATATATATATATATATATATATATATATATATATATATATATATATATATATATATATATTTATATTGGCACCTCTGGTTAAGATGTGTTAAATGACCTAATAGCAGTTAATGTTCATCAATCATCCTCTCATACTGAAAATTGTAGGAATGGGACACCAGACACAGAATCAAGCTCCTCCAATGGCCATCTCAGCCCCGAAATCTCAACACCATTGAGAACCTGTGGCATAAGGCAGAGGAGAGGACCCAAGTCAATGGATGATTTAGACACAAATTCTAAAGTGTAAAAATTAGTAAGACTGTACAATGTAATTAAACTAAAGTTAAGAAAAAATACTCAGCTGGAGCAAAGAAAAGTGAGCAGAAATGTGTTTGCAGAGAAATATAGGCCCCTAGTGGCATTCTTTTTAATTTTTTTATTTTATTGATTTTGGTTATTGATGGAACTGTTGTTCAGTGATGACTGTCTGGCTCTCTTCTCACTGCTACAGCTCTGACAGGAGATGAATACGGTCAATATTTTATGCAGTGTGCTGTTGACTCTTTGCAGAAGAGTACACACTAAAACACCAGAGTATGTACATATACTAGCGTGATTATTAATATCTGCACACTTTATAGTCTGTCTATCAGCCCATTTGTACTGCCTGTCTAAATTGGAGGATTGTACTGTCCAACATAAGGAGGTTTTGAAAGAGTATTTAAAAATAAAAATAAAAATAAAAATAAAAATAAAAATAAAAATAAAAATAAAAATAAAAATAAAAATAAAAATAAAAATAAAAATAAAAATAAAAATAAAAATAAAAATAAAAATAGCACCTTTTATTTGAAAGAGAGACTGTACAGAACAAGAATTAAGAAATCCAGGACAAAATGTGCAGTTTAAAATAAAAATATACACAACATACAAAAGTCAAGGGAAAAAAATAAGAAAGAAGTGAAATAATAAAGAATTGAAAGATGTCAACAGATGAATTTTAAGAGATGATTTGAAGGATGTGAGGTCAGTGCTGTTGCGGATGTGTTGAGGGAGAGAGTTCCAGAGGGTGGAGAAGGAAGGCGCTGTCTCCTCAGGTTCTGTGCTTGGTCATGGGGATAGTGAAGAGGAATATTTGACAGAATGTATCCTATAGGAAGAAAAATAAAATCCATCCATTCATGTGTGCAGGCAATATTTAAATTACAGTTTAACATTATTAACTGACGTAAAAGTGTCAAATGACCTTCATGCCCTAGTGTTTCAACAGTTTTAATTATCATATTATTGTAAAAAGAAGTTAAAGATCCCATTGCACAATTTTACTTATTGTTTATATTGCACTTTCTCACAATGAATAAACCACAAAGAGACAGAGTAAAAATCAAGGAAGAAGTGGGTTGCTAGACAAAGATATCACGGGATTTGTTAGGGCTCACTCAGCTCCCAATCACTTGAATGCAACCACCAGGGTATGCAACACTTGTGTACAATTTGGCGACAATGACTATAAACCTCATTATTTCAACCTTCCATTATAAATACAATACAATACGATACAACTTTATTGTTTCACAACAGCTGGAGCTGTAACAAAGCGCTTTCCATATGCTGGAATATAAATTAGCGGGAAATTCGAACAAATTAAAACACATAAACACCATAAATATAGTCAAGTATTGTTTTAAAACACAATCTATTTATACTTACTGTATGGTATGATGGTTAGCTGAGTTTTGCTTGCTCAAAACACAGAAATGTATTTTTAGCGTAGTGTATGCAATTTTCTTGTGTGTATGTCTGTATTTAATTTTCCTATAAATTATCTTCAAGTTCCAGTAGTTAACACCATGGCAGTGTTCTGCCTTGATATTCAAGAATGGTTATTTTGTTTCAACATATAAGAGGACCTCAACTTCCTTCAGTGTAGAGGTACTTCTGGCTGAACACACAGATGTTCTTGTGGGTCATCATCTAAAGCTATGTTACCTAAAAAGGAACAGGAGACATGCAGGGTCAAATTCCTCATCCTTAAAAATCCTGCAAAGACGCAAGAATGATGTAAGACGGTAAGGTCCTCGAAGCAGTCTGCTAACTCATTCACCCCAAATGTCTACATGCAATAGGATTGTACCACTGCTTGCTGCTTCAAGGTCCTTAATCACCTTCTGTTGCCCCCCCCCCCCCCACTATTCATTAATTGGATTAATGGGCCCATTTCTTAATTATAGAAGCCGAAAATCTAGCAATAGGATTTGCAGCTTTACCCGAGAACAAGCAGGGAAGGAATTCCAAAGATTTGTTTTTAAACATACTTTCTTCTCAGAGGCTACTTAGAGCAGCTAGTGATAAAAGGCTCTCCAAGTAAAACCGTAATGGCAAATGGTAAAATACTGTGGTGTAGCAGGCCTTAGTGCTCATCAAAAACCGACTGATTTTTTTTCAAAAAAGTACATTTCATATTCCAAACAACCAAAACATTATGCATAATAACTCTGTGTTTAAATAAAGGGAGACTAAAATGGTGAGAATCGTATGAGGTTTCTTTACGAAATGACGTCACCAACTACTGGCCTGGCATGCACATTACAGCATTCTGCCAGAGATCTTTTTGACAATATTGTCATCGATACATGAAACATTTCTAAAAATTCCTAACTCCTTCTAATATCCGTCATTGAGACAGATGCATCCTCCTATCCAAGGCCAAAACAACACCTGCCGTATTGTATCAGACAGCTTGGCAGCAAATGCAACAGATGCTAGTCTTGGCCTGCGAGTGTAATCATAATAATAATTTAATAGTGTACTGTCTATCGCTAGTGCTTTGATAGATGTTAAGAGGTGCGTTGCGTAACACGCGCCAACTTCCTTGCTTCATGCCCTCATAAGGAGAAGCAATAGAGGTGCATGACAATGTTGGCTGCACAAGTGAGATGAAGTGCCAAAGAAGAAGCACGTTGGGAAAGCCACAACTGAATGTGGATGTAGATGACAAAGAAGAACAATTTATAAACAATTTTCCCCTAGGAAGTCATAACTTATAAGTGCCTGGCCACTTGTTATTAGGCACAATTCGCGCGTTTGCTTGTCGCTGGACAACATTTACAGGGCCAATTATAAGTATCTGGGCACTTGTTGCTAGACCAAATTCATACCGTTTCATGTCACTAGGTAGAATTAATAGGATTACATTGAAGTTGCCTATTAACTTGGCAGTAGGAAGAAATCAACAATCGTAGGGATCCATCATAATTGCCTTACTGCTTGTCGCCAGGTAGAATTTGCAGGGCTTGACTGTAACTGTCTATTCACCTTTCGCAAGATAGATTTCATAGTAATCAATTCCAATTACGTATCCACTTGCCAATTGGCAGAATTCATAAGACATAATAGTAAGTCCTCTGCCAATACAGAATTCGTAGGGCAAAAGCATAACTGCTCATTTGCTTCCTGCACCAATCCGTGACAACTTCTTCTTCCGCTAGTCACTAGGAAATATTTGTAGAGTATTCTAATAAGTGCCCATCCACTGGGCAGAATTCTGAGGTTACAATTAGAACTAGCGGCTATTGGCCAGCATGCAGCCATTCATAATCAAGCCCTACGAATTCTGCCTGGCGACAAGCGGATGGGCAGTTATAATCAAGCCCTATGAATTTGTCTTAACAACAAGTAGCTTGGCAGTTAGAATTAAGCCCAACAAGTGACAATTGAGCACTACGAACTAAGCCAAGCGGCAAGTGGAAGTTATTTGAGCTTTAAAGAATATTAAGCATTTGCCTGATTTGTTCACTATTTTGTGTTCAATTTATTTTGCCCAACTATCCAAACAAGTTGCATACATGATAAATCGGGGCTGTCTTGCTAAAAAAAAATTAGCTGCATGCAAAAAACCAAGGTCGACAAGGCTGTAGAACAGGTTTCTGGTACGCTACAGACAGTCATCAAGGCTGGTGTTATCATAGGAAATATGTCTAAGGGCCACTTCAGAGATGATGCAGGTAGGTTGAATCATCCGCAGATGTAAAAAAAGGCACAAGTCGGCCTTATGAATTCTGCCTATGTAGCTACATATAGAAAACCGTAATAATTGAGTCCTGCAAATTTTGCCTAGCAGCAAATGGAAGGCCAGTTAAAATCCAGCCATAAAAATTCTGCCTAGCAACAAGTGATAACTGCGCTCTATGAATTAACTATCTTAAGTAGTTATAGTTGAGTTGCATAAACTTTGCCAAGCAATTAGTGTCTCTGCAGTTAGAAATGACCGCTATAAATTCTATCTATGTATAAGTGGCTGGACAGTTATAATCAAGCCCTCCAATTTCTCCCTGCAAATTATAATTCGGCCCTATGCATTTGCCTGGTAACAAGCTACAATTTAGTCTCACAAATTCTGCCAAACAACAAGTAGCGGGGCAGATATAATTGAGTCTTATGGCTTCTGCTGTGTTGGGGCAGATGAATGAGTGAGCCCTGCAAATTCTGCCTAGCAACAAGTTCTAATTTTCATTTTATTTTACTTGAACAACTGGTAAACAATGAGCAGCAACTGACAAAGACAAAGACAAGCGACATGGCCCCGGACACATACAATTGATCCGAATGAAATCTGATGAGCAAAAGGTTGCCGAGAAGTTATCATTGAGGCCTGCAAATTCTGCCCAGCCACAAATTAGAATGGATCCAAAGAACTCCGCTGGGCAACAAGTGTTCGGGTAGTAACTTATAATTGAGCCTTATGATTCTAAAACGTTGGTCACCAATTTAGGTAACCCCCGAGGACATGCGAAAATAACTCACCAATAATGGGACATTGTGATTTTCTAGGAATTTTGTAGAAGTGATCATTTGGTAACAATGGCAGAGATTTTTAAGAAATATTTGTTGCCTAATGATATATACAGTGAACCCCCGGTTATCGCGGTTAATGGGGACCGAGACCACCCGTGAAAACTGAAAATCCGCGAAGTAGCGTCGCACCTTCAAAAAAAAAAAAAAAAAAAAAAAAAAAAACACAGTGTATATATATACTTCGCACCTATATATATATATATATATATATAAATATATATATATATATATATATATATATAAATATATATATATATATATATATATATATATATATATATATATTTATATATATATATATATATATATATATATGTATATATATATATATATATATATATATATATATATATATATATATATATATACTGGTAGAGAGAGAGAGAGTGAAATTCATGTTATAATTACTTCTTTTTGTATTTATTTAATTACTTCGACTTTTACCTGCTGGTACGCCGTCCGGTGTGCCCTGTGAATGTTATGATCCTCCAGCAGAACTGGAGGATTGAACAGGACTCTCCAAACGCAGACCCGGGATAAAAGGTGGTGATACAAAGATATTTATTATAATCACAATATAGTCAGTGAAATCAGCGCGTCTCGCAGCAGCTGACGGCATGGCGCGAGACTATCGCTGGAGGAACGCCCACACAGCTGAAAAAACAAAAACACACGCGGCATGACAGGCACGGATCATGACAGTGAAAATTCTTCATTTATTTATTTATTCATTCATAACTGACAGCCTCGTGCTCCGCCGGTGCGCGGGCGGAAGGTGCTCCTATTCGGCTTGCTGTGACGTGAGCATGCCCTCCTCCTCCGCCGGCCGGTCTCCTTCGGAGCTCACGCACGGTCTCGAACGAAGCGAAATGTCGCCGCGCGAGTGCCCGGGCGGAAGTTGTTTCTCTTCGGCTTAACTGCCACGCACGCCGGCCGCAGCGCGGGTACGGTCCGAACCGCGCGAAACGTCGCCCCCCGATCGTGCCGGGGGGAACGTGCTCTTCTCCGTCCACTCTCTTCTTCGCCCGCCCACGCTCTTCTTCGGCGCACGCCGGCCGTCTAACCGCTCCAGCGCCCCGCCGTGCCGCTCGGCGAAACTGCAATGCCCCCGAATATTTTTTAGACCCGCGAAGCACTGAACCCGCGAAAGGTGAACCGCGAAGTAGCGGGGGTTCACTGTATCTCATTCTTAATTAATTGTCAGAATTCATTAACATGGTAGGTGTCTTCTCATTAATGGATGACATTAATTATTAATAAGCTATGAAAAATAATTAGCACATTTTTCTTTTATTTCACAAGTGTGTATAATAATTGGTAGCCTGTCACATTAATTCAGTATCCAAGAAGTAACTCATTTTCAAAAAAGGTTGGTGACCCTTGATCTAAAACCTAAAAACACCACTGCATAGCATACTGAATAAAAGATGAAGACATGTTACAGGCGTTGCACATTCAAGACGTTTAACCAGCTCTTAAGACAAAAAAGCTAGCCTGCAAGGTGCTGATATGATGACATTGTCAGACCATGACTTCATGTACTCCAAATGTTCTATTCAGCACCATCAGGCAGTCTTCAAACACTGACCAGACTGCTGAACTTAACCATATCAGCTGTTCCAAATGTGGATCCTTTTGAGAATGGAAAGATATGAGGGCACAAAAAAAACTTGATATCGATGGGATTGGGTGGCAACCAGTTCAGGGTGTACCCTGTCTACTGCGCGAAGTAACGTTGGAATCGGCTCCAGCACGCCCGCGACCCATGTGAGGAGAAGCAGCTCAGAAAATGTTTGGATGGTTGATGTGGGTGAAATTATAGCTGTTAATGTAAAGAGACACATTTTAACATTCTTAAGACGTGATTTTTACAGATGCCACATCTACCTTGAGGCAGTGTGCATTGTCGTAAAGAAATCGACTGCAAAAATTAGGTTTACGATTAAAAGCAAAGGTAGTTGCAACCTTATTTGATGATTGATTGTGGGCACAGCTTCAATTAGGACAGAGACCACTGGGTCTACAATACATTAAACTTACTTTCCATCTTCATCTAATTGCACAGCGATTAGTACATCGCCACCTGTAACAACCTTGAATTGGCCCATGTCGGTGGTCATGCATTGCCATCATTTCCCCCTCGGCCCAGTCACAATGTATAGCCTATGAAAAAAAAAGCCTCACCGTGATAACAGTGATGGCAATTGACTCAAGGGCCGACCCGTAAAGCACAGAAGAGCATATGCGATAAAAGACCAAACGCATGCACGCGGATGCACGGACACACAGTTCCTGTTGACACAAAGGTCAATATCACTGAAGCTCTAAATTTGAACCCCTGAAATGAAGAAACCTCTCGCACATATGTTTACTTCTATGAGATTTTTACAGATTTCTAGGTGAACTCTCTTTAATGAAAAAAAAATCATAAAATGCACCGAACAAATACAATAAAAACTAATTTTATGATTTTAATTCATTCAAATACCCCATTCACAAAATGAAACGTTCGCAACCCGTTATTGTTTATCATTGAAATGAATGCTATTTATCAATGCGTTCAAATTACTTTATCAATCTGTTTGAATGACACACCTCAATCAAAAATGTTTACTCCTCATAGGCAGTTCCACACTTCCATACTAAAAGGCTAACGATAGCCCACTGTCATGATTCCAAGGGCAAACCGCTCACAGGTTTGCAAATTTGCCACAGGCTAATTGCTAAAACAAGCGTTTTTAGTATTCAAAGGACTGCGCAAAAACAATAGTTTTCCCATAATGGCATTGTGGACAAAAATGCCGCTTTGTAGCATTTGATTTATATTTTATTACATGAGAAGGACTTTATCAAATACGTTCGAACAATTTTATCAAAACGATCAAAAGACGTTGCTGTACATTTGACCAACATCGACCAGTCAAAAATGTTTCCTCCACGTTGGCAGTTCCACGCATTAACAGGCTAACTTGCCCACTGTAATGGATAAAAGGGCTAACTGCTCATAGGCCAGCAAGTTTGCAAACTGAAGCACAGTAGTATATTCAATAATATATATTCATACATATTAGTGATGTTCCGATACAGATACCAGTATTGGTATCGTACCAGTACTGCCTTAAAACACTGGTATCGGATTGGCGAGTACCAACCAATATGGTCCCGATACCGGCTATCGACATTGGTATCATGCTTCAAATGCTCCAAATTATATTTTGAATAAATTTAGTTTTCCTACAAGCTAAGGATTTCATTGACATATTCTGACATCTATGTACATTAGTACGAAATGTAAAATATTTGGGGTTTAAAAAATGCATTTTCATATACACAATTTTATGCTTCAAATTTCAATCAAATGTAATCTGATGACCCAGTCTAGATGAAAAAGAAAACCAAAACTGATATGAAATGATCAGAGTATGTATGTTGCGATGGTGCTGAAGCCTAATCCAGCTATCTTCGGGCAGTAAACGGGAGACACCCTGAACTGGTTGCCAGCCAATCGCAGGGCACACAGAGACGAACCATCCGCGATCGCACTCATACCGAGGGGGAATTTAGAGTGTTCAATCGACCTGCCGTGCATGTTTTTGGAATGTGGGAGGAAACCGGAGTACCCGGAGGAAACCCACGCAGGCACGGAGAGAACATGCAAACTCCACACAGGAAGGCTGGGGTCGAACCCACAACCGCTATTGTCTCTCACTGTGAGGTCATCGTGCTAACCAGTCGGGCCACCGCGCCGCCCGCTTATATTTCAAATTTTCAAAAGTGTAAGTACAGGATCGGCCAGTTAGCGGTATCGGGACCCAAAAAGTGGTATCGGAACAACACTAACATATATGTATTGAAGTGTGTGTTTCAACAACTGTTACGATCTTGGTGGATAGAAAAAGTTGCTAACAGGCAAATTGTAGTCCGTTGCCATGGTTACCGCGCGAGCAAATTGCTCAGAGGGTGTTGGTGGGCAATTTCGAGAAGCCATTTTGCGCAGTACCGGCGGTCAATAGCCTCGTACTGGGGCGGTTGACGTTAGTCAAGTTCTAAAAAGATATGAGCTCTCGCCTTCGCAGCCTCCCGTGAGGGTGCTTGTCCTTGTCGCGGGAGAAAGCAAAGAGGAGCGGAGTGGAACCGGGAGGGCGAGCCAGAGAGCTGCAGGCGGGCGGGCGGGGGCATGGTACCATTTCGCCGCATTGCTATTCGATCCACTCCACCCGGTGACCCCCGCCGTGTGAGGTGGGAGTTGTCCGCCTCCGTGAATCCACCAGGCAGACGGGCTACTAGTAAGCACTGAGCAGGTGGACCGTTTAGCAGGTGGACTGCCGCTTGCCTTGCTCGATCCTCGCCGGTGCGTTGTGCTGTTTTCGCGTGTGATTTTGTGTCTAAGTGAGGACTTTTTTTTTTTATAATTTTTTTTCTCGACATGGAGGACGCTGACAAGCTAGCCAGGTGGAGGCGGCTTTGCTAAGGTAGGCACCTTACCGAAAACCTCACCTTACGTCATTTTATTCCAAACCACCATTCGGACATATTTATGTCATTTCATTTTGTTTTATTTGAATTTATTTAAACGCGCTACAACGAGCCTAAGTGACCCCTGCATGTCTGCGACAGATACCGGGGCAGATGAACACAGGCAAGCCGGCCGAGCGCGCCCGTGTCGTCGCCTTGGTGCGTTGAAGTGAGCCGCTCTTTTTCCGGCACATTTATGGAAGAGAGAAGAGATATAATTAAAAATGCGTCTGTTCTCTTCTTTAAGCACCGGAAGGATTAAAACGTGAAGTGATACAGAAAACAAAAGCCTTCTAATGGTCAGATTGACTGGTTTAATCCCTCAATGCCGCATAATCGCTATTGTCATTGACTGTGTACTGTAAAATGCATCCATGCATTCCACAGTTTGTAGGGAATGATTCACAAATTGACAATACTATTGTGGTTTATTTTTATATCCACAAAATAAGAGACTCGTGCTTTATTAAGATATTACAAAAGACTAGATGGCGTTATTGTCAGTGATCAAGTGTAAAAAGAAGTTAGGACCTGCTACTCGAGGAATTTTGCTGATTTTAGGACCAAATTTCACTGTAATTATGCATAAAGAGCAGAGTCTCTCAAACATTTTGGATCAGAGGAGACAGTATTCCAAAGACAATTCTATTGGCAATTTAACAACTATCACAAATTCACCTGAATACCGTCGGATATGTTTTTTTTAGACATGTAAATGATGAAAAGTTATGAAGCACCTTAAATTTCAAATGGTCTCAAAACACAGTCAGAGGTCAAGAAAGTCAAGATATATTAACTATATTGAGCACAGCTGTGAAAAGAGTCATTCCAGGACTTAAAGCACCATCCACATCATAAAGCTGACTGAGAAAATACCAAGATGTGCAAGGAAAGCTGTTATCCTAGCAACTTTGAAGAACCTAAATTCTAAAACATTTTGTTCTGATGAACATTTTTGTCTACCAAATAATTAAATCATTCCAGTATTAATGTACAATTCAGGATTTTTTAAATCATCAAAACACACTGAATTAGAGGGTTTCTTCAAACTTTTGACTAGTACTGATAGAATGGAACTCGTGTTTCACTCAATTTATCAATTTTAGTGGTTTATTGACATGTTGGAAACTTTTGACCCGAGGTATGTGCTATCAAACTGCCAGTGTTTCGCTTATATCTATACAATTCAATTCAATCTTAGAAAAGCTTGTGAGAGAATAAAAAAGTGCTGCCTTCCTGCAGGGATGGCAGAGTTTTGATGATGCATTTACACTATATTACAAAAGTATTCTGTCTCCTGCCTTGACTCACATATACATTTAAGTGATATCACATTCTTAATCCATATGTTGTAATATGACATTTGTCCACTCTTAGCAGCAATAACAGCTTCAACTCTTCTGGGAAGACTTTAAGAGTGTATTGGGAGATTTACGGCAAATTATTTTGCGGACCCCCAACAACTAGAGCTAAGGGGACCCCAGTTTGACCACCACTGAGTATGCGAAATAGCCTAAGAGCGATTGTGGTCGCCTTCCGCTATACAACTCAACTATTCAGCCTCCGGTTAACTCTTAGAATTGTCAAAGGAATTCCCGCTTATGTGAAACACTGCATTTTCTTTGGTATTTTGACGCTACTGTTGTCAAATTGAAACTTACTGGTATGAAGGGATGTTGGTAAAACAATAAGGCTTATCTGTCAGAGTCATCTGAATGGCGGTGGTGGGGGGTGACGATCCGGGAGAGTGGGAAAAGTGTAACACTATCACTCCGGGAACATCAAGCCACTCCTATTGTGGCCTACCTGACCTGTGTGCAACGCTGAAAAAATATCAAGGATGCAGGACATAATGTCGCGTAATTCTACCTGCTAAGATTTAACACTTAAATGTGGATTTCATATGTTGTAGACATCAAACAATGCTACGTTTGTTAACAGAGATACACCTGCCAGCTTGTTCGGAGAGAGAAAGAGAGGGAGAGAGAGAGTGTGTGTGTGTGGGTGTATGAGACTCAAGCTTTTACTATGAGATATATTGCGAACAGCCATGTGGTCCACGGTCAAATTGTTAGCATCATAAAGATTTTATAGGAAAGTACTTTTTAGTCCTCTTCCGTTCAAAAATAACAAAGAATTTGTGAACTTTTGAGACCAAACAATGGCACATACATTTTTGCAAGACCAAAAAGCACAAGTCAATTCGTTGATGCTCACTGAACGGAGGTCACTGCTACACTAAATGATGAGATATGAGTAATACCGTTTTATGAGATTTTAAAGGCACATTTGTTTACTGGCTAATGTTGGAAGAAATCATAATTTCACACCCTCTACTGTATTTTCTCTTTTTTTTTTTCCAGCCCTGTCTTTCAAAAATAGAGTAGATCGAAAAGCTTAGACTCACTGATACGAGTGATACCGCCTTAGCTTTAGCTTTAATGACATAATCCTTTGGAGATTAGACTGCTAACTGTTGACAGCGTGAACTTTTTTTTTCCTCGTTTGCTGCGTTAACAGCACACAGGCTCTGTTTTATAGACTACCAATATTTGTTTTGGTGGGTAGAATTAACACATTCAATAAGAAAAACACAAACTAACACTAGCGAATGATTGCTGACACAAAAACGCCACACTTAAACATCATATTCATGCAAATAGTGGCCTGTGAATGTTAATTTACCCAACTGTGGATGGGGAGAGGAATCTGTTAGGCGCTTGTTCAGATAGAATGGATTTTGAAACAAACTAAAAAGGACTGTTGTGAAGTAACGTAGTAAAATGTTAACAAACAAGGTCGCTCATAACTTGATACCGTGGCGCAACCAGATGTCCAAATATACTAGAACTCAGAATAGCGACCCATCTTTAATTGAAAGAGTAATCAGAGAGGATTAGTCATCTCAGAAATTCCACACTTAATCGCAAAATTCTGCAAAAAATCCGCCAATTTATCCTGATTTAAAAAGAGGTGTAAATTGGAGTGTGTCGTCTATTAACGGCTACTAGTTGAAGAAAGACGGTACCACAGACTTTACTGGTGGATTTGGCCTGAAAATGAATGTCGTATCAAATCCTTCTGCTCGGATAGCTGTCAATGCTGAGTCATTAATAGGGTACTTTGGCGCCCTTTTTGTGTTTTATTGGTCCCCTGATAGTTCTTGAGGCTACATCATTAGCAGCCATCGCTTGTCAGCTTTTCACCGTTCCTCTGTGATCCTTGGCACGTGAGCTGGAGATCTGGGAAACTGCAGCTGTTCTGGCCGTCATGTTCCGGCCGCCACTGCCCCACGCGGCCCTGCGATCCCTCGGCCAACTGTGCTCGTGTCGATTTGATTTCCCCCGTGTTACCGCTTTGTCACCAACACACTTGGCGAGCCAGGCAGTTGTTTAGTTTTTACATTTTGGCACTGCATAGATGCCCCTTTTTGGAGCTCAGTATGCCTGTGGTTTCATTTGCATTTTTACTGCTCAGGTGATGTCATTGCTTTGTCCCGTCTGATAAAACTGGAGTTACATTTGCATCACAGTTTAGCACTAATGCTACGAGCCCACGACCGCCTAGAATTCCCGACTTCCGAGGACATTCTGTGTATTTGTGTTTAACTCGAACTGATGAAACCTCGGAAAGATTCCAGGCCTGGAACGTACAGACTGGTACTGTTAAATGTTCTTCTGTTCTAAAAACTAAGCTATTATTCAAGCAGTTCCACTCAGAGATGCCTGTACTCACCAAAATACAACGTTCAAAGACGCTCACATGCTAAAATAAAAAAAGCCTTTTTTTTTTTAATTTATGCCTTTCTTGCGCCAATTTTGAATTTGTATCTATTTATTTATTTTTTATGAAGATTCTTTTATATAAGGAGAACACAACTTTTTTTAGCTGTCAAATATAGTTACCACTGTCCTGCAAATGGTTGAAGACTTCCCAAATAGCACCCGACTGATAAATTGGTTAGCCGATTAAGTCGGCTAATTATGGCCCTTTAAACATTGCCAAAATTATCAGCCAAATGGTTGATGTCTGCCAATTGTTTTCATCTTTATGTACGCTAACCTTTTTCAGCAGTTATACACAAGTAACACAGGTCTCATTATTTATTACTTAAATTTATGTCATAATGATAAGGTTCATTCGATGGACCGGTCATTCAATACAAAGAAAATCTCGATTTTCAACACATTTTATATTCAGTCACCCCATTACTTTATTGTCTTGCTGTACACTGGTGTGAATGGAAAAGGCAGCGGCCGTAGTCCCAGACAACGCAGTGCACAGTAGCCGCTCGCGTTGGTTTTAGGTGTCAAGCGTCTAAATATGAAATGCTAATATCAGTCGTTACGTCTTCCTTCTGGGAATAGCAGCCAGTCTCAGGGTCTGACTGTGTGTATAGTCGACGTGCATGTGGTCACGTCCAAATATATACACTCCCAGATGAATTACACGGCAGTAAAATAATCAATGACGTGAGCCGGGTGGTCGTACGAGCAAGTTAAATGTATTCATAGTGAGACGCAAACTGCGGAGATACAGTGGGAAATCAACTCCAACTTGTTCAACGTTAGAAGCTTGCTCAACTGCGGTCGTCTCGCATGATGAAATACCGATGCAAAAAATTCTACTTTTTTAACATTCATCAAAAGCAGCATGCTGTTATATATTTTTTCTGATAAGAACCAAACCAAGAATTAAATCCTAAACAGTTTATGTGTGTGCATTTTCTGCAGTGTAAATTTGAAATAATGTCCTGGTTTTGAATAATAGGATACAAATTTTTTTTTTAATCCATTCATCATTGCAAAATTATTAAAATAGTCAATATCAGTTGCAGCTGTATTAAAAAAACTTAGCAAAAACTGATAGCTGTTTTCAGGGAATGAAATGATTGTCATTTCAATATAATGGGGAAAATGTATCGAAAATATGAGTTAATATTTGCCGGGAATTTTAGTCAAATCCCAAATTTCTCCACCTCAACTTCAGAGTCTCTACAGAACATAGAGTATTTATACCCGCTGTTGTGCCATTGACGGCAAGGAATGTTAGCGTGCGTGTCGGCCAGCGTCGCTGCGTCTCAAAGGGCGACGTGACCCGTTCAGTCGATCAAAGTGTCAGCCTAGGAAAGTGAAAGAAAATCTCGCTGGGTGGAATTCGACAGGGTTATGTGGTAGTCAAACACTCTTGCATAGCCGCGCGCTGACGAAATGCTGCTGCTAGCGTGTGACTTTAACCCCTGCTGTGTGTACCCTTCAGTCATTTATCCGCCCTTTCCCAGAGCTGTCAAAAGTACTTACTCTCTAGTTAAAAAAAAGTACAGATACAGAAGGATTTTTTACTGTCAATTATATACAGTACCAGTTTTTTATTGTCTTAGGTTGTGTTTATGCTAAGATGAAAAAAAAAACTAATGGACAGGCCGTCGAAACATTGATTTACAAAAACAATTTTAACTATGACAACTGAAAAATTACACCTCAAGTTAGCCTGAATTTTTGAATACCCGAAGCTCGTCATGTTTAAGTTGACACAAGGCATTTTCACTCCAAACGATTCTTTTGAATAAAGACATGGACATGGCAAATTTGTTCCGTCATACTCGTTAATGTGTCTTTTTAGACTTATGGTTCATTTTAACAGTGGTACCTTGAAGAGAAAAAATTAAGCGCTTCTGCCACCGATGGATTTTGAGCTGTTTATTGAACATTACAGTCAAGAAGTTCTCAAGAAGTTCACATCCAGATATTTGTAAGCAGACTGACTGACCAAGTTCCTGACGAACTAAGCCTAACCCTTTGAAGACACAAATTACATCACTAAAGTTGTTAGGACTTTCGGCCTGTCATTCAGTAATCACGCAGTATAATTCTCTTTGATTGTATTTCATTACGTTTATGTGCAATCCTGTGATATTTTTCATTCATAAACCTGTGAATTTTACTCAATACAGTCCATACCTAGCTACTTCCTTATTGTAATTTAGCCTATTTTAACTATACGTACAGTATACAGGGACAGGTCAGTAAATGGCGTGACTGTATGGAATGTGATAAAATAAGAGCTAGTCAGACCCCGACACTGAGTGTGGTAGTGGGGGGGGGGCATAACGTTCCAGTGTCACAGACAAGCATGCCCGCGTCTGTAAATAGCAGGATCTGATCACCGCTTCACCCAAACAGGGAACTCTCTTTGCCAGTCTCTCTCTCTCTCTCTCTTCCTTCCACCCCCAACCCTCCCTCTTTCTTCCACCTCACTCTGTTGTCCATCCTGAGATTTAAACACATGTGGGAATACAGCCCCCGAGAGGACAGGGAACTCATTCCAACCGTCTTGAAAGAAGACAGAAAAAAATTGAGCTTCCAACAAAAACAAGGGGAGTTGGAAGACATCTTCGCCTCATTCAAAGCCTCCTTTTTGGTTTCATGAGGGTAAGAATTGAATTTTTTTTGGGAATGTTGCACCTTGCCGACTGGTTGGTCATCCTTGGGGTGACATTTCATAGATATTAATTTAGGAATGGAACAAAGGATACAGTGGAAGACTAGATTGCGTTGACAAGGGGAATAGCAAAAAAATCAATAAAATAAAAAGTGGAATTTATTTCTTATGGTTTTGCCCAACTCACAGTTTGCTGAGGTTCAAGAAGTAAGAAATACAGAAAAGGGAACGCTCCAATCGAATGTTTTCATGTCAATGAATATCTTTGTAGCCATTTCAAACATTGTTTGTGATAACAGCTCGGTTTAACAATGATGTTTCAGTTTTCAGCTTCTAGTTGTGACTTGTTTTTCCAACCTCCTGTTGTATTGCAGGTCATATTGACTGTTTAAAGTACAGGAAACAATAAAAAAAATAAATATAAACAAATATGCATGTAATCTAATCTAATCTTGTATTATTTCTTTTAATTACACTTAACTAATTATTTTTTTAAAAATCCTGAGTTTACAATTCAACGTTTTGTAGTTAAAAACAATGCCCTCTTCCTTTTTTACCCCTCGGAATTTAGTTTTCTGCACTCTCCCTTCATGCTTGGGTCTCTCGTTACACCCTTTTTTCCACTCGACAAAAGCCAACGTAGGGATACCTCCATTTAGTGTGCGATCTCCGGAGTGTTGACGACTGTCCGCTCAATCCCCTGTAGGTGTGCACCGAGGGGTGATTTCCGTTCGGTTCACACAGGGATATGCTTTCCCCGCCATCACCACTGGTGTGATTCATTCATCTCCCCTCAAACCTTGTTTGAGCATTTTCTGCCCCAATTTATGCAGATATATCAATGATGTTGATAGGATGTGATTTATTTGCCTTTTATGCCCTTGGTGTGGTTATAGTTAGTGTCTTACATTTGATGGTAGTGCCTTATAAAAAAGGAGTTGAAAAAGACTCAGTCACAAATTGGCCACTTTTGATGGACCAATTTAATGGAAGTGCCCTGATAATGGCAAAGAAATCTTAACTTAGTTTAAAATATCAACAAACTGTAAAAATCTGGGTGAAGTAATCCAACCTGAATTCTCACTTTTAGCAAAGGAATGTTCCTAAATTTGAGAAAGTTTTTCTGCCTGTTCGAACTAATGATCATCCTCAGTGAAGACTAGGTCTTAAATTTAATGTGCCCAAAATTCTTCACCTCCTTAAACCTGCAGAACCTGCCAAAAAATTTCCACCTTTCACAGTCAGTCCAAAAGTGGCATTCGAACCTCCTATACAGTATTTTTGCAATGCCCTAGACAACCTTAGAGGGCAAAGGGTCTTATCTAACAGCAGTAAATATAGCAGCACCCCCTGCTAATCAAGTCGCTCTTATCGCCGTAGTGGACACTTAACGCCGGTACCTGGGGAATCTGGACTATGTGTGCAGAATGCTGCTGATAGGACTTCACTTTGAGTGGGCTTCAATGACAAACTGTTATTGGAATAGTTAGCTCGCGTAAATAGAGCCAGTGTGAGGGGAGTTGTTTTCTCCTGCCCCAAAAAATGTTTTCTTGTAATATTACGTACAGAGTAAAATATTAATTTAAAATTTTAGCTGCAAGTGCTCAGAGACCTGATTTTGTATTTATTACTTCAGTTCTGACACTTGAGTTGTTTGTTTTTGCTCTTAAGTGGTTTACTAACTGTTTCCCTGCGTATTTGTCAAGTCATCTTCATTTGTTTGCTGAAAAAAAATGAGCTTTTCATTGTCTAACAGCAACATAATTGCTTCGGCACCATCTTGTGGCATCTTTGTGCTGAGGAACTATGTTGAAGTCAGTTGAGGAGCTTCATGTCATCATTTGTTGCCATCCTGGGTAGAGTTGAATGATTTATCGTTTAGGGATCTAAATTGCGATCTCTGTCAATGTGATTTTGAGATCGCCAAAGCTGCGTTTTTTTTAAAGGGCTCTTGTGCCCCACGCTCACAAAGCAGGTCACACCAGCCAGCGCCGTACTGATATATATATATATATATATATATATATATATATATATATATATATATATATATATATATATATATATATATATATATATATATATATATATATATTTAAAAAAAAAAGTAATTTCTTTCGAGGCAGCTTGAATGCTAGGTGCTATGCTAGCTTGAACTGTTTTCTGTGTCCTGCCTACTCCGTCTAATATGACTGAGCGAATAACAAGTTCAATATATTATTTTCCGAGGGAAAAGTTTGATTTGAAATCTAAACTAAAAAAAGAAAACGTATCAGCACCGTCGAGTTAAGTACACAAGAACCTAAACAGTCCTGAACAGCTTGGAAACATCAGCAACTTGAGTGAGATTTAAGCATCAAGTGCGTTTTGCTTTTTCTTTGGCTTACTTTTTTGATTGCACCATATCAGAACAGCAGAGATCCCAAAGCAGCACAGTGTGATGCCCGCCATTGGAAATATATACCGGCAATATATCGGAATTTTATTATGCCGAAAATTAGAATCGTCATCTGCCTCAAACAATCCATATCGGTCAGGCTCAAATACTAATGACACCTTTTGCTATGTTCCATAGAATCAGAGACGTAGAGAATAGAAGGAGAGCAGCAACAACACCTGCTAGTTGGTCGTCTGAGAAAGAGATCGTGAAAGAGAGATCACTTATTACAACTTGCTTATTGTTATCAAGGTCCCTCTTCCCATGTATTTTTCTCAACAAATACGTGCAATAAAATAATCTGTAACCAAGCAAGATGAAGCATTTTTTTCTCTAAATTGCATTGTCTGAAATTTGAAAATTGCATTCTACCACATTGCGATTTGAATTCAATTACAACTAATTGTTAGCCCTTTTCCTTTCAGTCCAGGTGCCCACTTGCTTTTTATGCTTTTCCCACCATCCTCTTTGCTGCTGTTCAGAGCCATGTTTAGAAAGGACAAGACGCCTCAACTTGTCACATGTAATCCCATCTCCTTCCGCGCCCTCGACTCCAGAGAGAGCGGGCGAGTTGCTGGGGTTGTAATTTTTTTCATAATTGCATTAGCGATCCTGTTGCTCGTTAGCGGTGCCCGTGATGCAATCCGCAACACACACGGCCTCTGCGTCGCTTGTGCCATGGACGGACGGGCCGGCGGGTGGGGGTCAGCGTATCGGCCTCCTCACGGGGGTTCCGCTAATGAGTGGCGAGGTTGAACAAACAAGGCAGATAACAGGGACTTTGTTGAACGTGGCTGTTATTCAACTAGTGGCAGGAGAGCTGAATAAAAACAACTTAAAACAAGTAAAGATCATTGCCTTGTTTTGCTTGTCGCGCCGTTGCATGTACAGTATGCTGATTAACAACAGGATCAACCACCGACCTTGTTTTGCATTGAAATTCTCTTGCGCATAACATTCGCACACCGACCCAACCTAAGCACAAAAACCAAAATGAAGTCATTTATCAAGCAGCTGTTAGCTTTGCTTAAGTTGTCATGCATTCGTGGTTTTATATGAAAAATGTTGCCCCTAAAAAAAATTAAGATCCTATAAAGTGTAAGAGAGACACTTTTCAAACATTTGTAGTTTGTAGTTGTTTCTCATGAAAATTGATCACACAAGTCTTATTTTCACATATTATGTCACAAAACAAATTTTAGAAGATTTCAGTCCAACTGGCATCGAAGGTTTCATTTCTTAACGTTTTGTTTTAACTGTGACTAAGCACGTTATGTCTTTGTCGTTAATGAGACTGTTTGATGACTCGATATTCACCACATTGTTTTGTCAGTGTAGACTCTAAATGCCAGCTCAGGTCTCGCATACTTGGCATTGCGTTGTGGTTGAACATTTACTACGTGGAATCCCGAAGGGGGGCAGAAAAAGCTAAACCTCCGTAAAATGTTTAACACATGCTGCACTACTAGAGGAGTGTGAAGTAGCAAATAAGGTCAGGATCCTCCCTGCCCTTGCAACGCTTGTGCTTGATCTTGCAAATCCTGCTGCCTCACAAGGGAATGTGTCGGAGGCCGCAGACGTATCCAATGCTGAAAACCTAGCTAACTTCACCGGGTGGACTTTAAAGGATTAAGGATCTTTATTTCTTCCACATTTTTCGGTGCGCTACTTCTATTGATGTCATGTTATAGATTAAATAAAAAGGAGAAGTATGAAATACAATAACATGGATTCACACGATATTGTGGAGTGAGCACACAATCAGTGTAATGATTAAAGACATCGCCTCATTTTTAATACTACACGAAGAAGTCGTTTGCAATGTGCGGTAAGAGGCAACAGAGTTCAAACTGTTTAAAGAAAATATGCTTCAATAATCCCATCTGTGAACAGAGGTAATTGATTGAGAAGAAATGTTCTAATCTCAATTACCATACGGCTTTGCAGAGAAGTTGTATACTACATGTATGACCAAGCAAAATGTTTGCGATTAAAAAAACGTTGGAAATAGAATACTTAACTTTTTGCCTGATTTCAGCTCTCTTTCTAGTTCGCTGAGTGAGTGAGTTACTTTTAAGTCATCTAAAAGCCTGAATTTGCCGTGGTTTATCCAGTGACTGTAATTTGGGCTCCGGGAGACCACAAAGAAAACCAGCATGCATAATCATATGCGAGTGTAATAACCGTGAGACTGTAAAACCAAAACGTCACAGCTGCACATGCTCAAAAAGTTAGTTTGATGAAAACCAGCCATGTACAGTAGCACACTTGATGAGGATTTTGTATTTGTCGTGTGTTTTTGTTGTTCTACTTTTGACAAAGAGTAATTTGTACCGCTACAACACCATTGCGACAGCTTTGCTTTAGAAACCGAGTGCCGACGTCCTGCAATAATCAATTAATGTTGTTGTTGTTCTGCAAAAACTATGACAGATGCCGAATTTAACGACGACCAGGCCGCCTCGTAGCCCATTTTCCATAATGACTCCTGGAAGTGGTCAAATCTGATGCCATGCTCTGCTCACACTCATAGATGGTGTAGGCAAAAAAGCTTGGCAATTTAGCCTTGCCCATCCATGGATATGATACCTGGAGGAGGCCGATCAATTTTCTATTGGGTGAATTTTCCTAGTTGGATTACATTCACGTTAGATGGTAATTTGCAGAAAATGGCTGCGTCAAGCCGAAATGACCAACAGCCTATTCAACTTTGGCCGTAGGCCCTTGAGACATTTTTTGTCCGTATAATAGAAATGTTCAATAAATTCTAGGCTGTAACTGACTTCAGGGGATATTTTTATCTCGCTTTCCAGGGAGCATTCTCGACTGGACCCCTAAAATACAGAGGAACCATGTTTTTCAGATGTCTGAGTTTTCATATTCCTTCAGCCAATTGATTTATTTTTTTGTTCTACATTATTTCACTTTTTTTTAAATACTATATATACACCCAGTCGGTTTTCATACAAAAACATGTGTGACTCTGCCATTCATATTCTGTTCGCTTGAAGCATTTCTTAAGTTGCGTAGAAGGGGTTCAACAGATGGGCATTCCTACCAATTTAAACCAGTGTCCACTCAACATACGGGTGGACGTATTTATGTAAAGAGCAGGCGAGAGTGATCAAGGGAGCTAAGCTATATAGCCTCAAGGGTCCTGACCTCCGTGTGGTGCCTCGCACAGAGACATACTCAAAGGATGTCAACAGATTATGCTCATTAGCAAATGTATTTTAAGACACTGCCAACAAGGAACGTCTATCCACGTAGTCGTTCCTGTGTCCTGAACTAAAATATGTCAGCTGGATATCACTAGGTCCTGGCGTAAGATCTTGTGTCCTCCAGAGATGTGACATGGCTGGCCTCAGGAGACACCGTGGGTATGCGAATTAGTCGACAGGAAGAAAAACTTTTCCAAATAAGGAATAGGGCCTTCATTCTTTTAAATACAGCACTGCATCGCAGTTATTTCAGTGGACACATTTTTGTGGTCAAAACAACGATAGGCATGGGATTCAAAATAAATCTGGCAGGTCTGAACGTTACATTTTTATGTTGCACTTTGGTCAAACCATGACCTTATAGAGTTGGGTTATTGGATTATCGCGTTTTACGGCACGTCATCCAAGTTAATTCCCTTGATCCACCCACAAGCGATGACAAAAACCATCCATCCATCCATCCATCCATCCATTATCCAAACCGCTTCCCCTCACGGGTATGCTGGAGCCTATACCAGCTGTCTTTGGGCAATAGGCAGGGTACACCCTGAATTGGTTGACAGCCAATGGCAAAGACAAACATTCACAGTCTCAATCACACCGAGTAACCTACCATGCATGTTTTTGGAATGTGGGAGTACCCACGCAGGCACGGGAGGAACATGCAAACTCCACACAGGAAGGCTGGTGGATTCAAACCCCCGACCTCTGTACTGTGAGGCGGATGTGCCACCCTGACGAACACTAATTCATTGCAATTTTGTACACTATACGAGGTTCAAATGTGGATAAATTTTCAACAGAATTTGAATCATAAAGGCAATTGCAAGTCCTCAACTGTAACTCCCAATTACCTTTATTTTAATTCCAATTAACATATCATGAAAAAAGCCCGAATCCTCTGACAATTGAGTGCCGAGTGTACTTGATGGAGCAAACTTATCGTCAGATAAGCGCAGCTGATATTCAGAATTTTGCCTCATCAGCGGCATCTCCCTTTTTAAAAAAAATCTGCTAGCCGATAAGAGATATTCTAAAAATTGGGTCAACTTTCTAAGTGATGCCCCGGAGTCTGGGAAATCCATGAAATCTTATTTTTGTTTGAGCCTAAAACATAAAGCAGCTTTTGAGTTAAACTTTTATTTGGAAAACTTTATTTACTGTGGGAATTTTTAAGGACCTATTTATCTGTTGAAGTTTTCACTGCACTTCCTAAGATGTTTCTGTGCCTGGTTGCTCCTTGACATTTTTGTTAGAATTTTAGAACAAAGATGTCTATTGTCTAAGTTAAAAACAAAAACCTATTTACAAGTTGAAAAGCTGCGGAATAAACCTGCATAAAGACTTAAAGTTAAGTGTTGACGTTTGTAAAATTCCAAATTTTGACAATTTTTTTTTCCATGCAAACAAATATCTGGTTATTGGTCTCCTTGACTACTAATAATCAGGATCGACCCTGAAAAAAATCACATTGGTCTATCTCTACTTTGAAAGTGGCAAAATGCGACCGTTCAAACCATAATGTCCGATTTTTGTGTTCTCTCCAAGCATGGCTTTTTGATACTTTTTTGAGGGGGTTTACTCACAATAATCATGCATGTTCCAAAGTGAAACTGGCTTTGCTGGCTGGATTTTCCAAAGACTCTGTGGGGTGTTACCGAGCACATTTTTGGGAGTCAGACCATCAAACCCTAACCAAACCAAATTTTCACGATTGCCTCTGCCGCGAAATGTGGTGCGCCCCACAAGGTGTGTTTGGACTGTTTCCTCCCAGTCGGTCCAGCCATAACATTTACACCACAGACACAGCTGCTGTGACGCCGCAGATCTGTCCCCAAGAAACACGATCCTGTTTATAAGCTCACCATCGTTTGGATGCCGACAGCTCGTGACGCCACACTCATGATTTACCCAGTCCGTGTGTGTATGGTGCTTGGAGATAGATTTACGAGGGACGCCGTGTGAAGGTGAAGATTGGGTCTCCGGAGGCTGAAAGTATCCCACAACACACAACTTGATATAGACCCAGCGTCTTATAAAATGCTTTCCCTACATTAAATATTGATATTATTTACCCCTCTCCTAGCATTTTGTGTCTCATCTAGTTCATAAAACTGACAACTACGGGAATAACTACAACAACAGCCGCTGAGGCTTACCAGTCCTGATTAGGTTCCACCCCAAAAGGTAATGCTGTCACTCAGAATCATACTTTGCACTGACAAACCAAAGAATAAACAGAAATTCAAAAAAACATTCATTAGGGAAAAGAAATACTCCTGGATGTACACCTTTTTGTCGGTTCCCCTCAACAATCTCAGGGGGTCTTCTTTGCACATTTTCAAGTTTTTGTTTTTGTGATGAGATTTACGACAAATTGGCATGCCCCCTTCTGGAGCTCGGCTCGTTTTTTTTCCCGGTTTCAGGGTCTACATCACAGCAGGGAGGCAAGCGGGGTAATATTGCTAGACTTGTCAGTTCTGTTGTCTAAAACGGCGACCGATCACCACCAAAATTCAAATGCACATTTCTACTCTTGTCCACTTGAACCCGTGAAAACATAAAAGCGTTTTGCACAATAGTTTGGGTTTATTGACATCAAACGTGAGCTCTTGTGATCACCTCCACAAAATCCAAAATACCGTGCCGATCGATTCTCCCCTTACACAGGCTGACGCGGACAAAAGCAAGAATGTGCACACAAACCCCAACATTTCCCATATTTCGGCAGCCAGGCATGGATGTTTAGCTCTCCCACCACCCACGGGTAAAAAAAAAACGTACGTTCTTAAGTAGCTTTTGCAACAAAATTAGCTTCTTACCGGTAACTTGGTGCCGGGGATGCCTGGCTCTTGCCTCCCATGCACATTTGCGGTGCGAGTCGGTGTCGGTTTTGGATGAACTCCTCATCGATAAACCCTGGAGGGGGTCTTCTTGAACGTTGTGCATTGCGAAGCGGCATGTGCTTTTCGTCAAGAGCGTCAATGTTCAGCGAACAAAAAGTTCCAGCAAGGAGGCCGCC
This sequence comes from Idiotropiscis lumnitzeri, assembly GCF_059441095.1. Taxonomy (NCBI): domain Eukaryota; kingdom Metazoa; phylum Chordata; class Actinopteri; order Syngnathiformes; family Syngnathidae; genus Idiotropiscis; species Idiotropiscis lumnitzeri. The sequence continues at coordinate 6,755,323 of NC_142398.1, forward strand.
CAGCCGAGTGTGGCCGCATTGGAACGTTTCATTGAGTCGTATACGCGTAGCCCGGAGCTGTCGCGTTCCAAAAAATTAAAAATATGTGTTGTTGTTACACCCCATTCAGTCAAAAAACTGGAGCCAATCCTCATCCAAATAAATGTGCACATCTACTCACTCCCACTTCAGTCTATGTAAATATACCAACTGGTGCTTTTATCCGGCCTCACCGTGATCAGCAAAGTAGTGTGCCGCGTTCGAACAGCATATTCTATGTACCTTCCACAGTTCCTCATTCTCATATAAATCAGCCACGGAGAGGTTAATTCTTTTGATATGTTGAAGTGGTCATAGGTAGTGATGTCCACATGAATTTTAGTGCCGAATGATCACGGTATTTGGACGTTGTAAGCAATGAATTCCAGTGGAGAGTTTGTAACCGGTCCCTTCACTGACTCTGCAGTACCATGGTAGAGCGGTGGGGGGTGCGGCTATATTACTTAGTAAAATGAGGTGTTTTTTCAAGTCGTCACTTATTTACTAATTTGTCCAAAATTATTGGATAAAATGATATCTAATTTCAGTTTCATTACCAAAAAATATATAAACTGAGCTTGTTCGTGAAAAATGAGCCATCTTGGATCTTGTCCTCCTAATTGTATGTAACAGTATGTGTGATTCACGCACACATTTTATTAAAAACTCACTTGTGCCAATGTACAAACTAGAATTGAGTACGAACTAAAATTGACTTCACAGTGCCAGTTGTTGCAGAGGCATACTTTCACTTTCACTTTGAATGTACATTCAATATATCCTAAATGCTAAAAACAAACCAACATCGTACAACAACACCAACATTTCATAAGGAGGCATCAAAGGAATTAATTAGTTTTGGGCTCAGCAAAAAATATGAAAAAACGCAGCAATAAATGAGTTTTACAGTGAATAATGGAGGATTGGTTCTCAAATCTTTTAGAGAATTTGCGAATGTTGAACAACAAATATGCCAGATTTCACTGTATGATGACTGAATGGAAATGTGAATGATCAAATTTGCTTGTTTGCGAGGCAACCTCGCGTTAATGGAACACCTGATGATGATTCTTCACATGGTGTAAGGTGCTGTTATTTGTGTTAGCGTGTGGAATGTGGGTCCCCGACAGAGGAAAAGTAATTTGTGAATTTTGTGGTTGCTGGTGTGATTCTCTGTTGCAGTCAAAAGCCAACATGATCAGAATCAGAATCAGAAATCACACTTGTGTATGACGTTAGCGTCGGTTTTTGTCTCAATCGAGGCTGTAAATGTGTCAGCAAGCTTTACGGTGCACACTTTATCCCATCAGTCGCTCGCAGAAGGCACTTAGCAGTCATCTCAGAATATGGCCGCATGCCTTTTCCCAAAATGAATCCCGACGTAAATCAACCTCTCAACATGTAAATCTGTGATGAGGCTGACAGTTTATGTTCTGTACCTTTTTGTCGCTTGGAAGTAGCCATTTTAGTCATTATGTTCTCTTGCAGGGTTCCTTCAAAACACAATTAATCTGGAGAGCTTTTCCAATTATGACCAAATTTGGACTATATCGACTGGCGAAATTGCAGAATTGAATTCCACAAACATTTCAGTTTCACTAGGTTAGCTGTATTACCTTGTTGTTATCATTAAATTCAAAATCTCCTTCCTGCTTCTAATGTATGTTTGATAGGAGTCAGGCGTGCGTAAGAGTGGACTCACAAAAGTTTCAAGAAGGCAATCCCAAAAACACAGCAGTTCTACTTTTTTCATTTAAAATGAGCTTTTTTTTTTAATTTTTGGTCATTTCCAGCAATCCTTCAAAGGCAAACTTGTCTTCAAGGGTTCACATCGCAGAACATTTGGCAGGCTTGACGAATATGACCAGACCAACAAAAATGTTGCAAGAACCTTTGCCTGAAAAGATGCTTGACGTCGGTCATTTTGGAGTGACGTGGCCATTTTTAACAATTGCAAAGGATTTCTGTCTTCGTTATTGTGTTTGAGCCAAGCTTGGCAGCAATGTTTGATCTTTTGCCATAATTAATTGTTTGCCACCTCTGCTTTAAGTGCAACGGAATTAGTTGGTCACCACTAGAGTGAACAATGAAGCTGAGTGACTCGTCATGTTAGCCATGTGCTACATGTCGAGATCATTTACAGGAGGCCTACATAGCGGGCCACATGTGATCCCTGCCGCCATCAGTCTAATCCACCACTTAACTGTACGCATGACATAAGTTAAGTCCCACCATAATGCCCCACTCCCATATGATGGGTCTTTTTGGTTTTCAATTTCCACCATACCAATCACGCCTTCTTTAGCTACACTTCTTATAGCAACAGAAGAGAGTTATGGGGGCAGTGAACATTGCGTTCTGTATCGTCTTCCTGTTTGTCTCCCATATGTTGCAGCTAAAGTCCCCAAAAAAATAGAACCTTTAAAGTCAAGTGTAATACATTTGGACAGCCAGAGGTCATTTTAAGATTTTCTTGTCCTACAGATTTGGTCGTCAAACATGTCACGAAAAGTATGAACAGGAGCACGTTGATAAATAGGTTTATTGTAATTTATGCAGCACAGTGGACAACTGGTTATAAACTGGTTAGCATGTCCACCTCACAGTTGAAAGGTGCAGGGTTCGATATCCCGGTGCGGACAACCTGTGTGGAGTTTGCATGTTCTCCCTGTCTGCGCGTTAATACGTCACACATAGCAACTACTTCAGCAAAACCGTGGCATATTCGCAGTGGTGGGCCGGACATTTCACACGTAGGCCTTCAGTGAAGTCCTTCTTTGTCCAACTTGAATAAATCTCCCTCATATTACCATCATTTATGACACCATGGCTGGACAAATAATATACAGAAAGACACTTCCGCACGACTGAGTGAGTGTTGCATGACTTAGCTTCTATTCAAAGGTCCATCTTGAAAATGGCCTCGCAAGTGTATCTGCAATTAAATCCAAACTTTTCCCTCCTTCGGCCATTGTGGTTTAAAAACGCAAGAATATATTTTTGATTTTCAAACGGTCGCCAGTTATGACTTTCTGATGTGTTGATTCTGCATAGCGCTGCTCCCTCATGAGTGACTCTCCAATCACAATGTGATCGACTCACGATCTGATTGGCAATTGCAACTGTCTATCAACAGTAAAAGCCCCCTTGCTTACAGAGAACAGATGCCCGCACGGTTGTACCTGAAGGCCTTGGACGAATAGTGCTATTGGTATTATGAATTCTGCCTGGCAACACGAGCTCGCTGAATTCTGATGGGATAAAAACTCTAACCTAAAAATTCAACACTAGGATATAAAATGACATCAATGTGAAAAATATTATCATGATTTCTTGATTATGTTAGGAAAGCCTTCAAGGCCTTGACTTCCCACCACTGCATATTAGTTAGTTGGTTAGATGGACTTCAAAATCTCTAGCTTTTTGCTTTCTATCGTCTTCCAGCAGTACACCCGGGTGACGTCACTTCAGGTGTTCGTTCATCGCTGATTTACAAAGGCTACAGACAACGTACTCGTTGGACTTTGTGTTGAAATTTGTCCATACTTTGGACTTTCTTGTGCGTTTTTTTTAGCTGCTACGGGATGCCGCTCTCCTGTTCCCCGCCTGGAATGCTCGGATCCGGCGGCTCCGACATTTATGCTGTTCTCCTTTCTTGTCTGTGGTGCGCACATGTTTACAACTGAAGGCATGCACGTGTGGATGTATATACGTATCAACAACATGCAATGGTATGTTGTGCGTACTAACGTATTTACGTCATCGACACGCGACATCGACTTGTTTTCGTTCTTTTTTTTAAAGCGACGTCAACGGTATATTGTGCGCTCCGACGTATATACGTCATCGGCTGCGTCGACTAGTTGGGACTTCTCCTCACGAGGGTCGCGGGTGTGCTGGAGCCTTTTCCAGCGGGGTACACCTTGAACTGGTTACCAGCAAATCGCAGATATGTATATGATTCATTTATTCCTAACATTTGACTTACAAAAATTCCAACTCAAACATGAGATAAATTATAGGTCCCTGAGAAGTAACCCTAATAAAGTCAATAAAAACAAATTTTACACTTTGAAGTGCAAAATAACAATTAAAGTTGACTTTGGTACAGAATCAAGTTTTTATTTCATCTTCTATGATGCTTCCATTCACAATATTTAAATTTGACCATTGTCACTTCTGCTTTAATTTCCACTCATACGCTACTTGAGATCTGTTTCGAAGACATTAAAGGTGTGCGTTGTGTTTTTGTTTTTGCAGGAAGGTGTGTCACCCAGCTTGGAATCTCAAAGAAGTGCTCTTCAATATGAATACAGGTATGCATTAAATGTCATCCTGTCCATTCATTTGAACCAGAATCTCATACACTCGTGTTATTTGAGCCTTCTTCTAAAAACAGTTACTTTGCAAGTGTAATTTGCTGCTCTGGCATCGGTCCATATTGAGTTCAGTGATATTTTGTGGAGAACCTGTTGCTCTCCGCCTCACTGTGATGTATTCCTCCATGAGTACTTTTCTAAAGCTACACTTGGCAGGCGTCCCGTTCTGACTTCTGTTCTACTATGCCAGCTGGAGACGAGCGCTTCATCTTTAAAATCTACACGTGCACAGTCTGCCAAGGTTCAGATTGTTTACACCGACAACAGCCCTTACAGAGTTGGCACACCCAATCCACGGCACCACAATCACCCCCAACACCACCCCAAATATCCAAACAAGCCTTGTTTAGCGTATAACTACAGTACATTGATTGTTAAAGGGAAAGCAGCCTTTACCAAACCTTTTAGGCTATTCACCCCCTGCAAAAATCCTGACAGAAGTGGCGCAGCCTTATTTGGTTTACCTAATGAATGTTTGAAAATAACCTCAAATATCAATTATTTTTTCTTTCTGCTATTTTATTTAAGCTAAATTGCATGTGCTCTGTGTGTTGCTTGTGCCTGTATGCATGTGTGCATGTGTCGTGTGTTTGCCGTGCATGTGATGTTCTCAGATAGCGGCGGATGTGCTCGCAAAAGCGTGGCCATGTCGCTCACGCTCTCACCCATGAAGAGGGTCCAGAGCTCACCCAATCTGGCCTCAGGTACTAACACTTGCACGACCCAATTTAACGGAAAAGGCTCCCACCATGAGACAAGCCAGTTTTCACGTTTCAGTTTTCATGTTGCTGCTTGCGCAATGTTATGATTGCTATTTTTGTTATGTTATTTTGTTCCCTTTTGCTTCGTGTTGTCAACTTTTGGGGGTTAAATCATGTCATACTGGTCGTTAAACTCCCGACAGCTTGCATATGACATGTTCTCCTTCAGCCCCTATTTAGACAATCATACTTGCTGTTTTCCCCCAATTGCAGTGCTTGTATGGAATGTATTGATGCAGGGGTGGAGTTAATTAGTTGGAATGTCCCTCTTATCTTTTCTCCGAATTAGTGATGGACCGATCATTAGTAGTCGTGGAGGCCGACAACCAATATTCATTTGTAGAAAAAAGGGGTACAGTTGTGTCAAAATTTTTAGGAGGAAAAAAAACTTCAAAACTTGACTTAAAGTTAAATGCCTTTAGGCACATATTTATTGAACAACTTCAGTGATTTACAACATGGTAAAGCTTTTTCAGGTCTTAGAAAATGGACAACTTTGTTTTAAAAGTACTCTGCTGTCAATTTTTGCACCATGCACAACATGGAGCGGTGGTTGTTTTAAAGTGCTCTATAAACAAAGTTGAGTTTAGCTTTTCATGTCATGTGGAAGACACACACAGACACACGTACACTGGCACTCATTCATTTCTTACTTTTAGACCAAGTCCCTCACAGTATTATCATCAACTTTATTTATGTCTGGAGCCATGTCGTTGCAAATCTGCAACGTTACAATGGGAGAGCGATTAGATTTAGTCTCAAGGCATCTTAATGTGAGTCGAGTAGAACTTTCCCTTACGTTGATATGACATAAAAGGGCTCGTAGCAATGTTACAAGTGGTTGTGAGTTGTAGTAGACTGACGTTTATTAAAATTTGGGCAAGGTCTTGTCGCTTTACCTTTCTCTGCTCGTGGGACCTCTCCTGTAGTAATGCATGTGACTCGAGGTGAAAAATCGGATGCCGATAATTGGTAAAATGTCCAAAATTGGCCCCGATAATTGGACTTTTTTTTTTACATTACTTCACACTGGGTCTTTATCCTGACATAAAGCGGACCCTGCTCTCCACTCGTCAAAATTCAGTTTAAATTAAAATGCACAACAGCAGAATTTTATGGCATTCTGAAAATAGTGACAAGATGTGTTTATTTGGAATGATGTTAAACCATGTCATGGTATATTACTGTGAAACAGGATCTTTAAAAGAATTGTTCTGGAAAATAAAAAGACGCAAGTTGTCTCGCTTCTGGCGACATTAAGATGGACGCACACATTGGATAGAGATCACATGTCACTCTACTGGAATGCTAATGACCTAGGTTCTTTGGGCCCATGCATCTGCAAGAATATAACAATGCAATCAACAATAGGGATTTAGCCATGCAAAAAGGCCCATGTAACAACAAAAGCTGTTTCAGTACACTTTGTTCAGGGTCACTTAAGTTGTGTTGGAATTGCTGTGGTGCAATGTTGGAATCTGGACTCATTGTTGCCAATACTGTTGGACCCCTAAAGTGGAACACCCGCTTAAGATGATTTGTTTGGAATTCCAACAAAAAATGTGGCTCTCAACATTGTCTTCAAAGTGTATACATTGGTCCCGGGCGATACAATTTGGGTTTGTTCGCTTGTAACGCAGAACTCTTGTAGCTCAAAGCACTTTCTCCCATCAAAATGAATGGGAAATTATATTAATCCTTTTAAAAAAACAAAAAAAAACATTTTTGTCAGGTGTTTTAAAGAGGACAAATTGTGTTCTATAACATCATGCTTTATTAAAAATACATAAAATTCAGTACAATTAGAAGGAATTAAACAGTTTTGGTGACACTTTCAAGTTCAATCGTGCTGCCCATTCTGGTGTGTGCGCCTTGGCAACTGGATAACAAACAAAGACAAGCAGATGTATTGTACAGTTGGGATGAAGATTATATTCCAAAAACAAGTGTGTTAAAAATCGCAATCGAATTGATATTGCATCTTTTGCCAATACCCTTCCCAGTCGTACCGTACTTGAGGCTAATCTTAGTCACTCTTTGCAGAGGATATGGTAAAGACACCATCACATAGATGAGGATTGTTTGCCTCATCTAAATGTTTGATATAACATCAATTGTGAGGAAGTCTGTTTTTTTTTTTTTTGGGCTGTTCACTTGATAATCACAAAGTCTGATTATGTACTTGGTGGACATTAGGCTATTGCTGTTACCATCGGAGGATGAGTTCTGCAATTCTTTGAAACTTTGATTTTATTATTTTTTTTGTCTTGTCTCTCTGTTCCCCAGGGAGTGAGCCTCACTCGTCAGACTTCAGTAAGCCTCTTGTCTTTTATTCGCCATCTGTACCTTGGTCACTTTTGTTCTTGTGTTTACTTACTGACGCTAATGAAACCAACCCAACCTTCAGGTTCTTGGCGCTCTCACAGTGCAACCGATGGCCTTAAGAACGGCGACGCCATCAGCTCGTCTCTGGCCGCCAAAGGCTTTCGCAGCGTCAGGCCCAACCTGCAGGATAGAAAATTGCAGGTAAAACATCTCAAATAGATATTGGCACATTTTGGCTTTAAGTTTGACATTTTTGTCTGTCAAGGAGTGTTTTCATGGGATGTGACTACAACCATACTGATTTATTTTTTTGTATTTCGATTTGGTCCAAAAGGGTAACAATCACGTACCTTCGCTCCCTTCAGGAAGAGATTGTTTGCATTTCATGCCAGCCAGCGCTAACCCACCAGACCACAGATCACTCACTGTTATAGATGACAACCTGAGCACTAATCGAATGTTCTCCCACAAAGAGGAAGCATCTTTAAGAGAGTGCTACACTTTTAGTACCACTTCCTCACACACTGAAACCAGCGCAAATTCACTCCAACTTGTGTCCAGTGTCCCAAATGATGCTTCAGCTAATACACATGTCCAGGAACGTAAGGTATCCTGCCTGACACTGACTCCCGTAACCATCCCAGACCCGCCTGAACACCTTCACGTTGAGACCACAGCTAGCCACTCGCCCCCTCCTCTCGCACACCACCCGACCACCCCTCCTCAGCCCTCCACAAGGACCTCCTCGCTCTGCGTGAAATTGTACCCGGAAAGCCAGAAACATCCAGAGCCTTCAAACAAATCCACGATGAGCCTGACTCAACCACCACCAGGTTTAGCTCCATCTCAAGACCTGAAGTCTCCTCCCGCAATTCCACCAAGACCTTCTCCTGCTGAGTTGTTGGTACAAGAAACAGCACAAATTACATTTAAGATGACTAAAACGACATCACCTTGGTGGCATCAAGTTGGAAAAAAAGAGCAGCACACACGCTGACTTGTTTAGTAGACAGTATGCCACCTTTGCTGGGTTCTTTGTGAAAAGGCCAATGGGGGATAATTTTGCAGGATATCTATGTGAACCCTTGTATATTGTTCTTTTGGTTTTTCAACTTGGTGCTGCCATTCAAGAAAGTCAACTAACATTTTTTTTTCATGTGTGAGCAGCTCAGCTGACCCACGGTTAGGTATTGCATACATCTGTGAAAATCGGTGTAAAGTACATTATATGGACACCGCACATTGGGTTGCAGTGCCTAATGGTGAACATGTAGAGAGAATAAGAATTGAAGATTGTGCAGGAAGCCGAAATTTAAACAGCAGTGACAGCGGAACACTACATGCGGTCACAAATTACACTGGAGTGTATTATCCTGCCACAGTCCCACCAATGTGGGAGAATTCGGTTCCTGATCCAATATTAAAGTAGCATCGACCTAATGAGAATATTTATCTACATTACAGCAATGCAGAAAATCCGACCTCGCCAACTCAGTAAGGCACTTACTATTCCTGGAAAATATTTATTTTCCATTCATGGAAAACACACGGAAAATGAGAGTGAAAAAAGTCAAGTGTGCCAGAAAAGCTTGAGTTGTCCTTGAAAAATAGTTTTCCCCGCTCTTCCTTGTGGGTAACACAACCTAAGCCAACATGCATGTCTGTTTTCAGCTGCATTCAGGGCAATGGGCAACATTGAACTGGGGCGCTTTTCTGCTTCATCTCTGCTTCGAGCTGGCACAGCGACCCATATGATGATACCAACTAGTCAAATTGCATATTGTCTTTGAACAGTTCGGCTGCCCATTGTTTCCATATCACTTTTTAGACGCAAATAAGGATTTATTTTCTCCAAACACGCACCAGAACTAGAGATTTTCAAGATTGTTGCTGTAGCGCTGTATATCAACTGGGAGGTTGTTTTCCCTCATTCTGGCTGCTGTGTTGGGAGACAGAAAGCTATAGCGGCGTGCTGTCACTTCTAGCTGCGCGCCATGAGATGAATTCTGGTTTCGGTTGAGGCGCAGCAACCATGACAACAGCTTTGAGGTAGCGACGGGTAACAGGTAGTTTTATTGGGCCACGTTTCACTCTGTATTCCAGACTTGCTCAATTGTCCGACACCAGAAAGAGAAAAAATGCGAACAACAAAAACTTCATTAGGAATTCTGCTCAATTAAAATTACTGACTGTGTTTTGTTCAACTATGCGACCGTTCAGTACACCTTTACAGATGAGTACCAGAGAAAGGCTGACGTAGCAAGATTGGTCGTAAATGACATTCGTAAATATGTCCCAATCCTTGTGTCCATGTAGTCTATTTGCACTTGGACTAACAACGCCTTTTCCATCCACAGCATTAATCAATGAAGACAGGCTGCGGACTCATGGGCGTCACTGTGTTACTTCCACTCATGCTTTGTGACAGGGCTTCTAATGAGCAAGGCCACTAAGCTCTCTTCCTTCCTCCCCCCATCACCAGGGCCCCCTCTCCCTTGACACCACAGCACGTCAGTCCCCCTTTCTCAGCCACAGCTCCGAATCGCTCGACTACCTGTCGGGTCTAATGTCCAAGGGGCTGTCACCCAGCCCATATGTCGCTACCGTCACCGCGTCGCCCCCCGCTTCCCCCGTGACGGTCTCGGCTCTCAGCCACTACTCCTCCTCCACGGCGGGTCTGCTGGACGAGCTGCAGATCTGTAGCCTGGACTCGCCCGGCGCTTCGCCCACACCGTCGCCCACCCTCAGCCACGTCTCGGTCTTCACTGCCGCCGCTGCTGCTGCTGCTGCTGGCCCCGACGATGCGCTAACATCCACCGCAACAGCCACTGTCACTAACGTAATTATTATTCCAGCGAGTCACCGCCGCATTTACCCCAAAACAACGCTCCGCCAACTCACTCGGAGAGCTGCAGCGCCATGTGTTGCTTTTATCTGCCACTAACTGTTCTAAACCACCTGCTTGATTCCAGACTTTAGCCCACCACCCTGTCATTGCAACGTTTCTGCTCTCAAAGCTCTGCTCTGTGTCCCTTTCTCTGTAATGCTCCAATTCTAAGTTGCATGCACAATTATAGCCATTCCTACTTGCAGACCTCGTCTTTGACTAACAAATAAGCAACGACAGTTTTTTCTTAAATAGTGTTCTCTGCTTTAATATACGGAATCATCCAATGGAGTACAATAATCACCTACTCAAGTTTCTACAAAACCTGACAAAAAACTTAAAAATTCTTTGAGGCCCCTGTAAAGTTTAAACATAAGATAAATATGCGTCGTCATGGTCTTGCATATCGGATCTCCTCTAATTGCATTTTTCCTTCGATATTACAATTCCGATTTAATTTGTGATTATTTTAAGCCTACCAACTAAAATCATGCCGTTTTTAATCATTCATTTTGTCAGTTGCTGCCTTTGCAATTTGAAAATTGCATTCTACTACTTGCAATGTCGATTTTAATTGGAATACTTAGCAGTACTATCAATCCAACGAAACGTGTACAGAGTTTACAACTTCTTCATGACTTCTTCAAAAGTTCAACCAGCTTGGTCTTACCGCCATGCTGCAAGTAACATGTCTAAGGAGAAATTTCATTCCGGGATTAATGAAGTATCTACTTAACAAATTCAATTGCAGAATTGTGTTTTGTAGAATTGTTTCTATTTTATGTAAATGCTCATCAGCATGTATGTTACAGTCAAGCTGCAAGTGTGGTAGTATCGCGAAAAAGAAGCAGAATTTCAAAATGTTCTTTTCAATGGCTCAATGGAGTATCCAGAAATAAGTGCCATGCCTCACTTGAAAACCAATGCCGTCTGCCCTCGACGGTTAAGTAAAGTCACTTCCCGGCCACCATTGGTGGAAATATAGTACATCTGACAGGCTTTATCATAAATTTAAGCTTTTAGTGCCTATTCCTGCTCATTATGCCCTAGAGATGTAGATATGTACTGTAGTTTTACTTCTCATTTAACAACATTGTCATCAGTGATTAAAAGAATAACTTTTTAAATACCATTTTAATGTGCACTAATTGTCGGTGTCTCAAATTGGATGGAAGCGCTTCTTTCAAAGTAGCCTTCCATCCTGTCCGCTCTCCGCGAGCTTGATGTCATAACCAAACTAATGGAATAATTGTCTGTCTGTTGACTATTACTCTTTAATTCTATGACTGTTTTCCCGGAATCTGCCCTCTCTCCGCTTTAGAACACACTGACGTCGTAAAATGAACACTTTTGGTGATTATGTACTGTTTGTGGTGCACCTCCTCATAGGGCCAGGTGCTCTCTCACACCATGAACGGGGGGACGGAGCACGCCCCAAGGTCGCTTTCGCCGCCATCTTACCCGCCGCCGCCGACCTCGCTCCGCACCGGAGTGCTGAGGCAGAGCCAGAGTTCAGGTAAGATGTTTACAAATGACATTGAATCCTTTTCACTATTTTCTGATGCAAATGGCACCTTGACTTTGGAGTTTAATTGGTTCTGTGACCATGCTTCTTACTCAGATCAGTTTTAGCTCAAATCATTTGAGATACGACTGATCTGTTCAAAGGTGAAAGTTAAATTGAGTCAAATTGATGTTTCACTTTGAACCACCCCATAAAAAAACATTTTTGTAAGTACAAATAGCACTGTTCAGTCGAGTTCGAACTGATTAGTCGACGAATCGACTTTACTAATTCACATTGACGTATAATGCTTGAAGTCGCCAATTAAATGTCCTTTTTTTTTTTTATTTTTTTATTAGAGTATGAGACGGTGTCTTCTGGGGATGTAAAGACATACAAATTTAAACTGCTTAAGATATGCATCGATGTAAAAAAATAAAAGAATCGACTCGCAATGCCATGTTAACCACAGCTGCTCTCTGATGTCTCTGCTGCAAAAAAAAACTGCATATGCACAATGCCTAGTCTGAAAAGCACAGTGGTAATCTGGGTCTTCTGTGATGTTAGTAATTGAGTTTCATGGCTAAACCATTTTAACGTTAGCAACTGATTCCGAAAGTTGTGGCATTTCACCAAATGACTTAATACAATGTAAATGTCCCTTTCGTAGCAGCACCACGGTTATGAACGAGCATCCAAAGGAAGTGCTATTTAATTTCTGACATAGAGACAGCTGTATCTGGAAGTTAGCTGTAGTTTGCACACACAGGTATGACTGATGGAATGCCTCACGCAATGTCCTGTTGTGGTACACAAACATCTTGTTGTGTCTACTGTGGATTATGACGGTCGGCAAACTCACGTTTATTAAAAACCAAAACACCGTTTTTGTCTACCTTGTGGTTGACTTTGAACAGCAATAGCACAAGTGCTATGACGCTATCCTCCTAATCTCTTTTTCAGGCATATACCGCGTTTTGATGTGTAGATTGTATTATGCATACAAGAGAAGCAAAACAAAACATTTGGTGTTAAGGTTGAATAAAAACAAAATTAAAAATCAATCCCAGTGTTTACTTTAATTTCTTTAGCACAAAATATTTGCCTAATTTTATTCATGGAATTTCAGATTCGTCTACAAAAATGGATTGGAGGCCAAGTAAACTCAAATATATATTTCTTTTATTATTTTCATAGTATTAGTTCAACTCATCATTGTGTATTTTCTTTTTAATCTTTAATATGCACAAAACATTTAACTCTTGCGCCAAACATCAATACATATTGCCTTTGTGGATGGCTGCAGAACCACACGAACCTACAGAGACAGAGTTTGAGTGAATCTTTAGATCCCGACTGCCTTCTAATCTGCCAATTTACGGGGCTCTTTTGAGTCACCTGCCTGCTTTTCTCACCGAACTGTAACGCTGTGGAGCAGGAAATCTCACGCTCACAAGGCAACAGTTTTCACGTCTGTTCCCGAGTATGAAAATAAGTTGTAGAAGAGAAAAGCCATTAGTCTTGCGAGTTTAGGCGATTCTGGTAGCCGGGGAATGAGGGCATAGGTGCGAAGTGAAGCTCGATCTGAGGCAAAATTTTATGTCTAATAATGCATGGCCCACAAAAGTATGATGCTGTGAACATTCACATTGATCTGCCGTTTTTTCAAAACGTCTTTATGTCAATGGGTAGGACTAGATAAGAGTCGTACTTCTTTCTACTCCCTTTGAACATGTAAACCATGTTGATCTATGACATCTACTGATGATTTTCTTTCTCTCTTTTTCTTTCTTCCAATTTCGTTTTTATCTTGTAATATGTTCAATAAATCAACTCAATCAATCAATCAATCAATCAATAATGTGAAACTGGTGCCTGGTGAAAAAAAAGCTGGGGACCGCTGTTTGTTTTAAAAGATGACATCATTGATTGATGGACTTCAACTCAACTTTCTACGCTTTATAGTTGACTCCAACATTTTTTTTTATTCAACCTCTACTTTACGTTATCATACTGTATTAAAGCATGCAGTAATAACATAAAATAAAAAATGGAAATTAAGCACTTTCCTAAATTGCTGTATTTTTCATTCTTTGTGTTTTCTTTTCCTTTTTCGTCTCGTTTTTCTCTACAACCACAGCATTTTTTTTCTTTAACAGGTAGACGACCGTCGCGTAGAAATTATTTTACACCAGCCTTTTTCTTTATCAACTAGTTCTGCCTCATCGTTGCGCATATACATAAGCACTGCACTCGTACTGCGTCGGCTCGTCGACTACGTTTATGTTTTTATAGAATTTCAAGATTTAATTGGATGGGCATCACACTTTAGTTCTTGGCACTAACTTAACTACTTGCACAAAAAACACAACAGACACTTTTACTTTCCCTGCGAATAAACTGGGTGGACTGATGGTGGCCAGATGTTGTGAAGTTTGCTGGCGCCGTCTAGTGGTCGACTGTCTGAAGCTCAATCATCAGTCATATTTTTTCTTGCAAACGCAAAGCAAAAAAATCCATGTATTTTCGATATTCTCTGTTTTAGAAGCCAGTGATGCGTTTACCAGAGAGTCTGTGGTGTCGAGCAGCACCGTGCCCATCGCACGCTTCTCCGAGGAGGAAACCAAGGTGTCCATCATCAAAGCCCCCCACTACGAAGGGATCGGACCCGTGGACGAGTCGGGCATTCCCATTGCCATCCGCACGGTGAGATTTTGACACAACCCACAACTGTATCAATCAAAATGATTGATTTGGTCAAGCACCCCAAAAATTACACTACAAGTCCAACAAAACCAAAATCATCATTGTAATTATCTTTGTTTTGTGTTTGGTTTGACAGTAGACTTTAACTGAACGTGGCATTAAACAGCTTAAAGACTATTTTTGAAAGAATTGTTCACTGTCAGCCAACTTGCTGCTTGTTGTGAAGTGGGTGGAGTTGAGTTAATTTCACTACCACCGTACGGGGTTCATATCTTAATTTTTCGCCTGCAAGTCAAAGCCAAAAATCGCCTGAACAGTGTCTTGTTTCTTGAATAATTCGCAAGTTGAGTCACTTTGAACTTCAATGCGCCGCTGTCCAGTCATAATGGGTAATAACATTATTTTGACACTCGGTAGCCATTTGTGAAGACTTCAGGGAGAGGATAAGCACGTATTAGCACTCTGTCCCGTTTTGGCTTCGTGAGGAGCCTTGTTTAATGGACAAGAGTTACAGGAATAAAAAGCTCGGAAATCGATGAAAAGAAAAACGAGGAGTCCTGCAGAAAAGCAGACGCGTCCTATTGTGAGCAGACAAGCATTTTTGCGGCCTCTCTCTTTGGTAACCGTGGAGAGTGAAGTGGTAATTGGCCCCCAGTCTCGGCGCTGTCATGCTCAGGCCAACTTTCTCCCTCTCTGTGGAGCCTCTTCTTTTTTTGTTGTTTTTATTGAGGCGAGGCCAAACACAGTTTTTAGTGCTAGTGAATAAAGGCAACATTAAGTGTGACTGGCTCCTGTGTAGAAAGACGCTCATACCACACTTTCTATAAAATGTACGTCTTGCTATACGGCAGAGCAGCATATGGTCCTGCTGTGGTTCGCTCACATATTGTTGCGTCTACTGTGGATTATGGCGGCATTAGTCAGTGAACTCACTTAAAAAAAAAAAAAACACAGTTTTTGTATACCAGCGGCAAACAGCAAGAGCACATCAAGTGTTACGCTTATGAACTCAGAAATCTCAGCACTCAAAAGTAACACAACGTGACCTATTTTCCCTCAAGCCCTGAATGGCAACTCATAACAATAAAAGACATAACCTACCCCTGTCTGTAGAATATACTAATTTACAGTGCCAAAAAATGATGTTGCCCCTAATCTTTAAAAATATTTTTCCATTCCAGGTGCACACTACATTTTGAATGTCTAGATCAGATTATGCATAATAGAGGATCAAAACAAAATGTTTTGGATAAATGTTTAATTTAAGGTGAATGAAAAACCAATACAAGTATTTATT
Organism: Idiotropiscis lumnitzeri; assembly: GCF_059441095.1. Classification (NCBI taxonomy): domain Eukaryota; kingdom Metazoa; phylum Chordata; class Actinopteri; order Syngnathiformes; family Syngnathidae; genus Idiotropiscis; species Idiotropiscis lumnitzeri. Next base: position 6,771,200 of record NC_142398.1, read on the forward strand.
GTAGTATACTTTAGTACAGTGCAAGTTCCTAATTTTACTCATATGATTTCACTCCCTTCTACAAAGAAAAAAGGATTGGTGCCCAAGAAGAGTGAAATATGTTTGTCAATATTTTTAGTATTATAATATTTAACATGTAGTGTCATAGTATTATATATCTCGCATAAATTACTGCGTATAGTTTTTGGTTGCATTTTGAAATGCACTAAACATTTACAGCTAAAGATTTTAAGGCCACCTTCAGTTTCAGTTGCTGCCATCATTTACAAACATGCCAGGAAAGCTGCTACAAGTTGCAAAGTTTAATACAAATTGAATATATTATCATCTTAATTGTCTTTATTATACATATCTTAAAGAATTCTAGCTGTAAACTAACAGATGGTCATATGAGAGCAGCAGCTTGCGGGTGCAATTATGGGGAGATTTACAGATGACCCGATTAGTCGACTAATCGCGACTACTGTTGGTCATGAGTCGGCAAAATAATCGTTTGTGGCAGCCCTACTCTTACCCTGTAGATACTTTTACCAGTTGCTATGCTAACATTTTTCTCTCTCCACATAGACGGTGGATCGACCCAAGGACTGGTACAAAACCATGTTCAAACAGATCCACAAGGTCCACAAAGCGGGTAGGTTAACTTGACTGTAGCATGACCCTAAGAAGGTCCCGTTCATTGTGTGATGAAGTCTCTCATTAATGGCGCCTCGCCCCACACCCCAAATAACTCGTCTCCCCTCGCGCCCTGAGCCAGAACTCATTAGGCTGGTGGTGAAGACTCGCTAATAAGACACAATCCGTCCTGGGAAAAGCGCTCTAATTTAGAGGGTCTGACCGCAAATGTCCAGCATAGGGTTCGTTTGTTCTTGACTGCTCGGGCTAGAAATACCAATGCAACTATTGCGTAATTGAGCGTGTGAATGTGTTCATCCTAATGAATAATGACAAGCAAAATGCCTCAGTAGGGTGCTGTTGACCTCAAAAGCAACAAGTCAATGGCTCATTTTTTTTAATGTTTTATCTGGAAAAGTGGAAACGTGGGAGAAGTTTAAAGCTCCACAGCTGCCTGATCAAGGCAAGAGAAGTGTGTGTGGTTAGGGGGGAGGCGTGGATGTTGGATGACATACAATACTAAATATAGCGGAGGCCAATAGGGGAATGTCATAGGCAGAGCAGAGCCCTGGACAAATTAAGTGAAGATTCTTTTCTGTTTTTTTTGGGGGGGTGTTCTTACTTGCAGGGGGAAAAAAAACGAGGCAAAGGCTTAAGGGACATCTGACAAATTTTCAAGATTATAAAATTCAGCAACTTTAATTGTTTCTTTTTGGAAAAGTGGAGCATCAGTAATCTTTTTAGGAAATGAATAGTGCCTTGTGAGACAGTTTTTTGCGGGCCGCAAAGTGTACGTGACTTAAGAAGTGCATTTTGTGTGTGCGTGTGTGTGTGTGTGATGTAAAGATTCATAGAAAATCGATATAATGTCGATAATAACCAGTCAACATTGATAAAAAAAATAAAATAAGAGAATCGATTCACAACCCCATGTTAACCAGAGCCGCTCTCTCGTGTCTGTGCTGGAAACAAATTGCATACACAAAATTACTTTATTTTCCGGTCTATATGGCGCACATGCATATAAGCCGCAGCAACTCTTTTGGGGAAAAAAAAACAAAAAAAAGATATACACGCCGCACCAGGCTATAAACTGCTGTTTTCTGTGTTGAAAAAAAAATGATTGTTTACTGCATGCACAGAACGATTTTGTGCCGTGAATCCACATAAAGGTACATAAACAGATTGTTAAAACAGTGCCTTTTAACACAGCAACAACTTTTCTAATTAAAACAGGACTGCCCCAAGAGAAAAAAAATTGAGATTCATTTCGTGTGTTTAATGAACTATAGAGCGCCCCTACCGGTGAAAGAAAAATCCACATAAAAGCATCACTGCTGTACAAGCCGCATGGTTTAAAATCTATGAAAAAAGTAGCGGCTTATAGTCTGGAAAATACGGTACTTAATACGATGTAAACCTCTCTTTAATAGCAGTGCAGCACAACGGTAATAATCCGGCAGTAAAAAAACTGTCACTCATGATCACTTCGATTTGTATCAATTGTATCAAATTTTAAAATGCACTTTACTTTTCAGATGACGACTATTCAGACACCTACAGTGCAACATATGCTATCATCAACAATGGTGAGCTTGGCTTTATGATTAACTAACCATTACGCTGAGCAGCTTAGTCCAATTTAATGTTCTGCTTTTTTAACAGATGACTACAGTGTGCCACCCAGCGCCACCTTAGCCCACCCGGCCCCACGCACGCACACATACAGGCCGCTCACCAAGAGCCTCTCGGACAACGGCGGGCAGCGCGGAGCCGTCCGGGATCCCTCGCCTTCGCCATCACCCGTGCCTCCTCCACCACCGCCACCCGCGCCCTCCTTGCTGCAGTTGCGAGCCCGGGATAGTGACCGTGACAAAGACACACCTGATATGTGAGAGAACATTCACGTCTCACATGAATTCAGAGCTTTTGCGGCCTAATGGTTCTTCTCTCTAGGAACGAATGGGGTCCTCCCGACAGGAAAGTGGACACGCGAATGTACCGCGCCGAGCCAAGGAGTATTTTCGAGTATGAGCCAGGGAAGTCCTCCATTTTAGAACATGAAAGACCTGTAAGTATTTTTTTTATTCTTATTTAATAAGTATATATTTGATAAACAACCCCATATAATTGCGATTGGTTGGCAATCAGTCCAGGGTGTCCCCCGCCTACTGCCCGAAGATAACTGGGATAGGCTCCAGCAGGTCCACGACCCTCGTGAGGAGAAGCGGCTCAAATAATTGATGGCTGGAACCCCATTGAATTCTGTGCAGACAATTTTCTAAGCGGGACCAATCAGATCACAATTAATTGTAGTTTTTCCTTAATTCTTGATTCTCAGTAATTTCAAACACAGGGCAAGACTTCCACTTTGAAAACGTCAATCAATCAGTCAACAATTAACGGTCATTCCTTTGGGCAGCAAATGAGTCAAAGCTTGAATTCATTGTTGTTTGCTGGTTCCTAAGGTAGCGAGTGCATAACTTGCATGTCACCCCGATAGACAGAAATAAACACCCACTTGCGAGCGCCGTGTGTACTACTTAATTATATTTCTCTCTTCAGTCACACTCCTTATTGTGTTGTCTTTGTGTGTGTTGATTGCACATTGTTGTCAGCAGCCACCACCAAGTCACTCTGCTTTTCAGGCTGACTCATCGTTCCCCCAAAACCGCAGTTAAGGGAGATGGATGCAATGAAATACATGCCTTAGCATCTTTGCAGGAGTCGGATTAGAACAAGAAAAAAATGGAACAATTGTGTGTCCTATTGTGGACAACAACTTTGCAATTAAAAAGGACTCAAGAGTCCATACTAAGGTGATGAAAAGCTAAAGAACGATGAGATTTGAAAATTCAGCCCCGGAAACCACTTTCATTTAAACATGAAATTCAAAAGGTCTCAAAAACCCATGCCTGAGAACACACAGAAAGTCTGCTATTTTGTTTTGAAACATCCATTTTAGGGACTTTTTAACCATTTCTCGGGGTCCATTTATGACAAACTAGACCCAAAGATTGTTATCGCAAACTATTTGAGTTCCAGGGGTTTTAGGTCAAATTCAGTGTCTTTTGATCACAAAGTGTTTGTGTTTCAAGAAGCATGGAAGTTTAGGTCAAATTAGGGCCGGACTGATTCAATATTAATATATGTTGCGATAGACACATGATCAATGACAATATGAAAATGCCTTCAAAAAAACAGTGAGAAAACCCCAACCCCGGCATTCTGCGTGCTGTAGGTAGCAGCTACAATTTCGTGTTATATTTGTGCCACACTTACATGCAGGTAAGAGCACAAAAGTGTGTTTTGGGCACAGCTGAGTTGGTGAATGCTCATCTGCTGAGTGTGCAGAAACGAAAGAAGAAAGAAGAGGGCGCACTCGCGCTTGTGTGTTTGGCGTACGCACGACATACAAAAGTGTGGCTTGGATTTGTTTCAATAAACTAAACCCGTCAGCGCAATAGCTAGCAATAAGACTATATTGTGCAACGTAACACATCCGAATGAATGGAGTCAAGGAGTTCCCGATCTTTGACATGCTTGCTTTGGTGTTTGGTGTAATGCTGACGCTCAGCATTGCCATGAAGTTACAATCAGATAAAACAATAGCATATAGTTATAATCCTATGTCAATAATACACCTGCAAGCAAGTAAAAGTAGAACCAAGATGGTTGGTCAACTATAATGCATACTAGTCCTGCACAATATGCGGTTTGAACATCGCGATTGCGATGTGCGCATGCGCAATAGTCTTTTTTTTTTTTTTTTTTTAAGAACACGGAAACTTTTGGTTTGTTACTATGCCATACATTGTTGAGACTACACAGACCGTCGTGCTCACGCCCCCTGCACCTTATGATAAGAAGTCCAAACCGCATCCACAAATCAATAACTTTTCACGGGGCAAAAGCGAAAGCAACTCAACGCCGTAACAAAAGAGAGGTTTACAAAAAAATGATCCGCACGCTCAACAAAAGGTATATAAAATGCCGTGGCGCACGTATTTCTATCAAGTGTCCATCCCAGAGCTGTATAATAAACAAAGCCAAGTCTTCCCAAACAGAGCTATTTGAGTCATCTGCTGAAATCTTTTCTAATTTCAATATTGCAATGTACATCACAGCCTCCCCAAAAATTGCAATGTCATTTTTTTTCCAATATCGGCCTAATGCATACATCCAAGAGTGTATTTGATCTCTGTACATTGTATGAACAACGAATGAAGGTTACTCTAACATGGGGTATAGCGCCTTCGGCAAATAACCATTTACGCCGGCGATACTTGAGCCAGGAGCATGGATTTAAACAACATTCTGCATTACACTGCATTGCAATGTACACATAAAAAATACATTTTATGACTCACAGCTCATGACCATAGGATAGGAAGTTAGGAACGTAGATTGTGAACGTAGACACTATTTAATAATAATTGACTACCAAACCACTCACCTTCTGGGGCCCAAGGAATTGTATGTCTAATTCTGAGTCTTATGCCCCCAAATGAGTTCCAAGGTCCGCAAAATCTCGTCCACAAGATAGTCAAAGTCCAAATCGTTTGAACACCAAATTGTGTACAAGATTTTCGGTTGAATTGTGACGCATTCGTGACACCATACTATTCACGTTTGTAGGTCTCTGGAATTTTAGGATGAATCTTGTATCTTTCGTGAGAGTCAACTGCATTAACAATCCTAGTAAACAAAATTTGGCGATTCTTGTCGACTTAGAATTTTTTTCTATTTTGACCATGATATTGTTGAGTTTCTAGATCCATGGAATTTAAGGTTTGACTACCTAATGAGTTCCAAGTTCCATCGTATTTACTGTACTTAGTGAACACGGTTTTAAATAGGTTTTTATTTCTTTTACCCTCCAGATCTTCACCCATGGTCCACATCCACCTTCCTCACACTCAACCCGAACCATTGCCTCCATGTTTATTTGACTTTTCTACATACTTCCTTCTTCTTTCTTGTCTCTCTTCCCACTGTCACATTTTTTCCAGAGCTATGATGACATAGATTTAGACAACGAGCCTTGGTATAAGTTCTTTTCCGAGCTGGAGTTTGGCCGCCCGGTAAGTTAGCTCTAGGCCGCCGAGCTACTCGTGAGCACTCTCTCGCCTTCTAGGCTGCTGCACTCACTTTTTCTCCATACCACCCTTGTGGTTTTGTTTCCATGTATATATAGTATGTGCGTGTCTGTATGTGTGTGCACTAGTAAACCGCGTGGGGCTAGCTGTGTGAGCATGATATAGTAGTTTGTTGGGTGCTGTGACTCCTCTATACCCCACCAACTGTCTAGCAGACTGTATTTTTTCTGGGTTTAATTCGCTTTTTTTTTTTTAAGTTTGTTGTCTAGCAGGTATTGATACATTGATAATGATGTATAATTATTACCACCAACCACAAAAGCAGTTACTCTATCACCTAAATTACATGATTGTTAGGTAGAAATAATGGACAGTGAAACCTCAAAGGCCGAGCATGAGTCGTACCAGAGTCAGTTGCCCCTTTTGCTCAGCCTTAAAGCTGGCCTTAATCCAGCTGTCATTCTATGTGAAAGGCACAATGCAGGGGTGAGGAAGCCAGTTTCACAGCTTCTGAGTTAGTATCATTCGGAACAGCGACTTTGTGAAAAGCAATAATGGGAAGTCAGAAAGCTGGTCTGAAGTTAAACAAAACAAATGACATCAATCAGAATACTCCATTCTCGAGTTTGTAGGCCCTTTTACATTGCCGATCAAAACTTTCTGTCATTTGTTTGTGTGAAATCTGAAAATCTAGATGACGAATACAACCCAGCAGTATTCTGCCTTGGGCGGTAGAATAAGAGACGACTTAGCAACTGTGTGAAAGGGAATAGCGGAATGCCAGTGCAGGCGTGTGAGGTTGAACAACAACAACAAAACGATTCCCATAACAAATAATTGAAATGGAAAGAGTTTAAGCCCCTTTTGCAATACCGGTCAAAACTGGCTTTTGGCTAGCAATGGTTGTGGGTGCAAGGTATAAAGGGATGACGGCTTTAGAGGAGGTATCAAAGGAAGGTGACAGTGTGAAAGGGAATAGCGGACAACCAGAACAGATCTGCGGTGTAATAAATATGAATGTCACAAATAATGGAAATACAAACATTGCCTCGCATGTTTTCCTTGTATCGCTCTTCTGTGTGTAAGGTACGATACAAAATGGTCCACAGAAGCGCAGAGAAACAATGATAAACGATTGTGTGCATTTACTTATTCCTATTCATTTGCTTGTTAGTTCATATAGGAAGGCTTTATTCTGTACAAGCTTTAACAGCTTTAACGCCCTCTGCTGGAGGAAGCATGTGGTACAATTCTGACGCAATCTTTATGCACTGCACTGTATTAGACTCAAGCCTTTTTTTCTTTTTCTGACATAACTCACACTGCATGAACACTTTTGTTTGTGCGTGTTTTCGTTTGCACACTCTGGTCACTTCTATAGTTATATCCAATCCAAGAGCGCCTTTTACAGAGGCAATAACTCCAATTTATAGGCCAAGGAAACTTTGGTCACTGTAAATGTACCCCATCTATAATGCTCATAAGGCAGGTGAAACATGTGATCCTTCCATCCAATCAGAAGAATGAAAAGGTGTTGATTTTGATGCAGTAAAAAGTACAATGAATGGAAAGTGCATTACACTAATAAATACAGTATATTTAAAAAAAATAAAAATTATAATAATTGCTTTAAATGAAAATAATGACAATTATATTATTTTGGGGGATATTTACATGTATAATTTAATAAATAATTATTAAATTGGTATTATGCCATTTTCCTATGATATGATGTAATAGACATTGTAAATACACAAATTGTTCAGGGTCACTGATGATGTAGTGGTACACTCGCCCGAGTTGTGTGCGGGCAGCGTGGGTTCAGTTCCCACTCAGTGACGGTGTCTATGTCGACCCTGTGACTGGCTGGCGACCAGTTCAGGGTGTAGTGCGCCTTTCGCCCGTAGTCAGCTGGGATAGGCTTTAGCACCCTGTACAGGATAAGCGGTGTGGATAATGACATGACATGACAAATTGTTCACCAAAGCATTCAACAATGAAAAAAATAAAACAAAAACTAATTAAAAATATTTCAAATTCAAAGTTGTCCAAAAATAAACCATAAACAGTACTACAACAGATATATGTTATACTGTGTTTTGCTGTATGACTGAGAGCCATATTCGTTTGCTGTAAGACTGAGAGCCATATTCGTAACTATTTGGTTATCCTATTTAGTGACAATCAAAAGTGAGAATTGTCTTTTGTAAAAGCATCATTTTTCAAACATCTCTGATATCGGGTGTCATTAAGTTGCTTGTGCGTCCCTAAGGAAGTGACCATTCGGTGTGTAAATGCGTTTGTGATTTAGAGATTAATTCATGCATAAATATCCGACTACTCTAATGGGTGTCACTCTTCTCCACGTTTTTCCATTCTTTTCTTCCACTCCCTATGATGCCACCGCTGTTTCTCCTCCTCACCTCATCTTCACCTTCCTCCTCTTCCTCCTCCTGCCTCCCACGCACATCCCTGGCGTTCAAGCCTCCTAAAAAACGACTCGATTATAATCCAGACGTCTCTGCTCGCCAGCGCATCGAGGTAAATGACGTATGTGACTAATGTAGTGGTGCAGTAATGTAACGTGAACAGGGGCTTCTGAGCCGAAAACTCGTCATCAGTCATCATGATCAGTGTTCTAATTAAGTAACAGAGCCGCTTGATTACGGCTACAAGAATAAATTGGTGCGTACATGAATAAATCAAAATTCTGGGTATAAATGTGGACGTGAAGCGCAGTAATGGTCAGCAAATGTTTTATGTATGAAATAAACAACATAATAATTTGTGTTAAGTTACTGTCCAAAGACAGCTGGGGATAGACTTTATGCCCACAAACCTCATGAGGAAAATAATAATAATAATAATAATGGATGCAAGTGAATGTGTATATGTGTTATTACTGTAAAAAAAAAAGACACAGTGGAAACACCACTAGTTACCTTTGTTTATAGTTCATGGCAGTGTTGAATGATACCTCCATGTTTAGGTCCATTCCATCTGATCCAGTCCATGTTTCTGAGGCAACATATGACCCCCGACCCCCTACCACTTTCCCCCCCAACACCATTCTTAGCTCTTTTGCTAATTCACCTTCATGCCCCAGAGCAGCCCGACAGAGCTCAAGCAGTGCTTTGTTTTTGCAAAGGTGCACCACGTGGAACGATCATCTCTGTTATGCCAAGAGTGGCTAGGGGGAGACTTTTTACTGTGACACATCCAGAGGCCCGAGCTGGCTACAGTGCAATCGGGAGTCACTCCAGCCACCTTTTGTTCCACCTTTTTTCAGACCGTCTTATTTTTCTCTTCCCTTTTTTTTCTCTTTTCTTCTTCTGTCTTCCAGGCGACCCTGTTGGTGACTCCTGCCGACAAGACCCCTGAAAGACCCACGAGGTAACCCCTGTGTTTCTTTTATTTTTGTTCCCCCCGCCCCCCTCTATCTTGCCCCTCCCCCCCATCTTGTCAACATCACCGCTCCACGCTCTGATTGAGAGCTGTGCTCTTGTCCTTGGTATTGCTCCCCTTTTTGCTGACATTTCGGTGTGATTATCAGCAGTTATTTGCTCGTGTGACTCAAGACAATGAGTTACATATCTTCCTTGCTATTTTTTACCAAAATGACCATATTGAGTCTGTCCTTAACCTCTTATTCTACTCGCTCCATTCTTCCCATGTCCTCTCATTCCTTCGCCATGATTATTAACACTCGCCTCAGTGAGCAGTAATAAGACGTGATGAATAGGTGGAGTCGCTCTCAATAGAAACCTCACGTGTGGCTTTTTAAATGAGCACAAAAAAGAATGCCAACAAGTCAATGTTGTACTGTGAAAAGAAAACATTCCAAACTGTTTCATAAAAATTATGCCCACTGAGCCAGTTATGCTTTGCCACATGAAATTTTGTACCCTCATCCATCAAGACTAGAGTCGTAAAATGTCTGAACTGAACTAACTGAAAAGACTCAGGAAGTCAGATTTTTTTTTTTTTTTTTTTGCAAATACATTATGCTTCAGTGCGAAATCCTTGTAACGCCATCCAACATTTGACATTCCATCACATAATAGCGCAATCCATTTTCAAAACTTTAGGTTGGTCAAAAATTTTAAAAATAGTATAACAATGTGTGGACAAACAAATTTGTTCTGATTTGTGGAAAAATACAGTGACACTCTAAAACAATGGCCTCAATTATATTTTGACAAAAGTGATTTTATTGCCCTTAAACATGTCATATCTTCTAGAATCAGCTGCATTCTTATTTGAAAATATTCATTTCTACCCCTGAAATGAAAATATTAACAAATATAGTATAATCAGGACATTGTATGGTTCAGTTTTTCGTGTTTTCTGGGGAAAATTTGTAAAAATCGCTTAAGCCAATATGTGACAATTAAAATTCACCAAATTTGGGCATAGGAAGATTTGGCCCGGCAGCAACGATTGGGGACAATACTGTTTCATAAAAATGCTGCCCTCAAATCCACTCTTACATTGTAACACAGCCATTGGTATGTATTTCTATTACGAGTAGACTTTAAAAAAAAAAGTATTGTCTCCAAAAAAAATAAACAAATACCATTAATGCATAATGGCAGTTTCACTTTGCATCATTAAATTTGTTTGGTTAGTTTGATGACTTGTTAGAAAACACTAAACTCTAACAACTCATTGACTCCACCAGGACAGCACTTAAAAAAATCATGGCACATTTATAGAGGTGCCCAATATGGATCTGTTTTAGGGGGCCGGGGGATTCACCAATCAAAACAAAATTTGGCGAGCACATCTGTCATTTAGGGATTCATAAAAACAAGTCTCAAGGAGCCATGTTTGAAATTTAACTTTATGTGGGCCATTTTGGTTTGAACAAATAATTTTGGGTAAATTCAGGGAAACATACTGAAACAAACTCCTAGAGAATTTGCCTTAATGACTTCCAATGAGCCGAGACTATCTTAGATTGGTGATGTTACATTATAAAGATTGGCCACGAAATTGGGGGCTGTGAGTGCCCGTTCATTGCCTTGTGCTTCCATGTTCCCATCTTGAATGTGTAGTTTGTCTCAATACTTGTGCATTCATATTTCATTTCATTCATGCATTCAGGACTTTGTTGTCATTACTGACCGCCATGTTTCAGCGCTGCTAGCGACTACAGAAAAAGAAGGAAGTCAGAGCCTGCGGGCTCCCAGGCGAACACTGTGCCATACGCTAGCCGAGCAGCAACGTCACCCCAGGCGTCCGACACTAGCAGGTCCGCCAGCAGTGCCCTCAAGAAGCCCGTCGTTCGCTCCTCGCCGTCCTCACCCTCACGCCCCAAAGGTATGAACTTGGAATGACTCCCAGTTTGTCTCTCATGTGTTTCAATTGTGGATGCTTTCCCTCCTTCTCCCTTCCTCCCATCCTTTCTTGCTCACTATGACTGCTTAACATGCTTTCCTGCTTCTTCTTCTCTCCCACCATGCTGCTCTCTTGTGGGACATCTTAAAAAAAATAAATTAAAAAAACGAAGGTGGGGCCGCATGCATCATGTATTCAAACACTTTGACCTCTCCGGGTCCTTGCCGGCACTCGTCCCTGCACCCCCTTCCCCTCCGATGCCCAAACGAGGCGCCGGCGTCCTCATGCGAGGAGGCTTCAGCACCACCACCGCCGAGCAGCAAACTCCGGTCTCGTAGCTGCGACGACTTGCTGGGCGACAATGCAAGCCGACGGCGCGCCTGCCGCTCGGAAAGCGCCGGCTCGTTGCTGTGCGGCCACACGGACTCCAATGGGTCCGTGGGCACAGCGCCTCGCCTCCGCCGTCGGCTGCCACATGACTCTCCGGGCTTTCTCAAGCTCTACCGCAAGATGCACCACATCGACAGGGCCCACCTGATCCCGTCCGAGGTGATCCGTTCGGTTCGCGCCCGCATCCTGGAACTGGAGAAACAGCCACATCTGCACCTGCACCGCCTTTCTCCCTGGGCACCCTCTGGCAGCTTGGAAGTGCCACGCGACACTGTGCCCAGCCGCATCTCTGCCTTTGAGAGTCTCATTGAGAAATCCAAATCCATGCCCAATTTGGGAGAAACCGAGATGGCGTCAGGCGCGACCACGCCAGGTGGTTCGTCGTCTCGGGCGAGCAGTGGCGGCGGCACCCCTAGTTTTCCAAAACGCCGTTTCTCCATTGAGTCGCTCCTGGAGGAGGACGACAGTGGCAATAGACCGCCACCCGCTGCCTCGGACCACTCGCTTCAACCTCGTAGCCCGCCTGAGGGCCAGCCTCGTGTGGGGCCGGAGCCCAACCGTGGAGCCTCCTACCTGGCTCCTCCCGTCCCACGGGTGCCGCAAGCTGACTACTCTGATAGCGAGCAGGATGCTATCGCCTCAGACCTCAGCGACTTCATCCAGGTGGAGGGCTCTTCGTTTTGTAGCGAGAGCGACTTTGATCACTGCTCGCTGACGTCCTCGGAGAGCCTGTACGGCTCCGCCACATTGCACCACCACCTCCGCCATCACCACCATCACCCTGGTCACCAGAGTGTTGGTCAAAGCCAGGGCTACCAACATAGACACCTCATTAGCTCTTGCAAAGGTCGCTGCCCGGCTTCTTACACACGCTTCACCACCATGCTCCGCCACGAGCGACAGCGGGCCCGCCAAGACCCTCATAGACATCCGCCGCTGAGTCGCAGCAGCCGCTCCATGGTCCAGAGCTCAGAGTCCCAACAATCCATGTCCAAGCTGGCCTACCTGGTCAGCCCAGTGCCTTTCCACAAGAAAAAGGGCATCGGCGGCGGTCACAGTCGCGGAAGCAGACCAAAATCCAAGCAGGCCATCTACGAAGCGCTGGACGCAGCCCTGAGGGACATCTACGAACACATCCAAGCCGAGCGGGGACACCGGGGCGCCAAGACCCCCGATGACAGCATCCTGAGAAGAATACTCTCCGAGCTGCTGCCCAGCGTGCCTGAAAGAAGCTCTTCGTTGCCAGGAAGGAGGAGGTGTTGGCACGAGGTCAACCCGGACGGGTACACCTCGTACGGGGGCGATCCAGCCACGGTGCATTTGCATTCTCCCCGGCTCCAGTCGCCAGTCAGTGCCTGTTACGGACGCCATTTGGACGCCACCAACTATAATGATTACGGGGAGGAACATGGCAATGAGAATGGTGTTTTTTATTCAGGTGGAGATGACGCCGTTATATCATTTGCTCGTTGTCCTATTTGCCACCTTGATCACATGATGTCTTTCCATTGTAAATTCTCATGTTACAGCTGTTGAAAGCATTTTATCCCAACAACTGAGCTTTTTTATATATGGGAATTTACAGAATACAGTAAACCCCTGCCTGCAGTTTGCTATTCAAAAATTCACTGAAAGTATGTCGACGTGATACATATTGACTGAAAGACTAACATCTCTGTATGTTGAGAGGAACTAAGTTTAGTCTGGGTCGTTTGTAGTGGTTCAGGGTGGCCTCGCTGGATGTTTAAACTATTGGTAAAGGCAAATTAAAAAAAAATAGGGGTCTGTCACTGACTTGCGGTTTTTCGCTATTTAGTCGGGGGTTACTGTATTAATCTGTGTGTCGTGCAATTCATGCCCATCTGTTTGTAATGTCTTTTTGAAGAGTCACCAATCATTTAAAATGTTTGCCCCCGTGTTTAATTTTATTGTCTCCAAACTGTCTTTGTCAAATATTGGAACCCCCCGTCATTCATTTTCATGCCTTTAAGTACTTTCTGGAATGACATCAGCCGTATTGTGAGCATGCCCCATTGTTGTCCCTATTGTCATTGTTATTCCGACTGTGCTAACTTCGTTTGCCCTCTTGTCTCCTGCCAATCACAGACCAGGATGCGCCCAGGAGTTATTCCACCACGGACGGTCGACACACTCCCCAGAGTCGAAGAGCCACACCTGACAGAGAGGTAAGACCTGTTGATCGTGCCCCCAATTAACAACAAACAGCTCAGTTAATATTAGCATTATTGGTTGCATTGTTTTGTTGTTTATTTCTGGTAATACTCGCTGCTTTTCTTCTGTCTCCCACTTTTATTCCCTCTAGGTATCACATAAACAGATGACACAACTTATTCTGTTCTCTCTCCTCCATCAGAAGCAGCCTGCCCGAGCTATTTACAACTTTAAGGCGCAGACGGCTAAGTGAGTACAGTACGAAGCATGAACGCCTAAAACCTACACGTCAGCAAATGGCCGTTCACTCCATTAAACTTTACATGGAATTTTTATGCCGGAGTTATTCGCATCCCACTATCATACCTGAATGGCTTTGACCGTGGCTTTGCTATTCATGCGCTGCATGGCCTCCAATTAGTAAACTCCGCTTGTAATAACCTGACAACATTACAGGGAGCTGACGTTCAAAAAAGGTGATGCCGTGAACATCATAAGGCAGATCGATAGCAACTGGTACGAAGGCGAGCACCGAGGTCGCGTGGGGATATTTCCTATATCTTACGTGGAGGTGGGTGTACGACTAGCTTACAGCTAGCAGAAATGACATATTGTATGTGTGGCGTTATATGGCGTCTTAATTCTGTGTCTCTAGAAGATGGCCTCTTCAGAGAAGGTGCAGCCCAGCCGCCCGCCTCCACCTGCCCACGTCAGGGAGATCGGCGAGGCTGTGGCTCGCTACAACTTCAACGCTGACACAAATGTGGAGTTGTCTCTCAGAAAGGTAGATTGTGTACACCCTGGACTGCATGCCAGTGGGTCACATTAAAAACTCATTCGATGCATCAATGCCGTCTATTTTCTAAACCGATTGTTCTCATTTGGTTCACGGGTGAGTTGGAGTCTGTCCCAGCTGACTTTTGGCAACCAAAGTGTTGTACACAATTGACTGGTCATCAGTCAATAGCACTCAGAGCTATTTCCCAAGTTTTCAAAGGTCACATCCAGTATGATGCGATAAAATACTTTCCGTCCATTTTCTATGCTGGAGCCTATCCCAGCTGAGTTTTAGAGAGACACCCCTCTTGCTACTCTTATGCGATCCGATAACATCCATTCAATCATTTCCTACCCCTCTTGTCCTCATAAGGCTTGTTGGTGATTGTTACTCCATTATATGTGTGTTTGTGTCTGGTACAGGGCGAAAGGGTGATCGTGATCCGACAGGTGGACCAGAACTGGTACGAGGGCAAGATCCCCGACACAACCAAACAAGGCATCTTTCCCGTAGCCTATGTGGACCTGCTCAAGCGCTCGCCCTCCAAAACCTCTGCCCACCACCTCCACCATGGATATCATGGCAACAGGACACCCAGCTCCACACCCATCAAGGTAAGGGAATGTCATCACAACACCAGGAGAGAGGGGAAGCGGCGTTGGCAAATTTACAATGGAACCTCTAAAGTCCCAAGTTGGATACGTAAAAAAAGAATATTTGGGAAAATTACGCTACTGACATTTGACTTGGGATTAATGTAATGTTTCACATATTTTTGTTTTTTACTTCACTTTTGTTGTCATGTTAGGGCCACCCATCAAGTGGGAAATTAGACAAATCTTTTGTGCACTTCTTTTTCCCAAAATAGTAAGAAATGTGAAGCAATACTCCTTATATAGACAACTAAAATTAATCAAAACTAAACTAAAATGATGTGCCCTGTGATTGGCTGGCAACCAGTTTAGGGTGTACCCCGCCTACTGCTCTAAGATAGCTGGGATAGGCTCCAGCACCCGCGCGGAGAAGGAGAAGCGGTACACATAATGGATGATGGATGAACTAAAATGAAGTTGTTTTGAAAAAAACAAAAATGTAAGGAATTGAAACTACCGTATTTTACGGTCATAAGACGCGCTGCATCAAAGGGCGCAACACTAGTTGAGGGTGCTATTTCCATATTTAATGCATATACTAGGCGCGCTGCATTACAAGGCGCGAGCTCGCGCTAGCTCAGCCTGCGCTAGCTCAGCTCGCGCTAGCGCTCGCTCGGCTCGCTGTGTGGAATTTGCATGTTTTCCCCGTGCCTGTGTGGGTTTCCTCCTATATTCCAAAAACATGCATGGCAGTTTGATTGAACACTCTTAATTGGCCCTAGGTATGAGTGTGAACATGGATGGTTGTTCGTCTTTGTGTGCCCTGCGATTGTCTGGCAAAGTCAAAGTCAAAATGAAATGAAAACTATAATGTAAATTCCAAACTTTTATCATCCTAGTCACCAGTCAATTGTATATCAAGTTACGCTGACGTGATAAGATATTATCCATCCATCCAAATCCATCCATTTTCTATAGTGCTCAACCTCATTTGGTTTGCAAGTCCCTGGAGCCTATCCCTTCTGACTTGGTAGCAGAAGTGTACAATGGACCTGTCAACTGGAAACAATGATGACAGCTTCTCTGTTGCAAAAAAGTATCATCCATCCAACCCTTTTCTATTCCACTTGTCCTGGAACTCTTTCGTTTTTATTATTTTTTTTTTGTGTGAAAAGGAGCAAGGTGAGAATTAGAATCACATTTAGAGGTTCCACTGTATTGCAGTAGAGGCATTTATCACTGATTGAATCCTTCAGTATTATAATACTACCCAAACATATGACCTCATTTTTTGGACTAGAAATTGCACTTTTATTCATTGTTTGGCTGGTCCTGCCACTCATACTATGGTGAGATTTGTTAATATTAGAATTAGCTTGATCTGGCCCCCAAAATCCCCATTCTTATGGCAGTTGGCAAATACTTTGGTTGCATTATTGCTAGTGGCCAGAAGGTGGTGGTAATGTGCCATCAATTTGCCAACTGCCAAAAGAATGTAAAACGGCAAGTAGTCAGAGTATTAGTGAGACATTACCTAATTACATAATTATTTCATTGATTAATATCAGCCTCAATGCCCCACGTGATCAAAACAACAGCTCTCAAGGAGCTAACGAAGATTTTGCCGGAGTGGGAGTGACCATAATTTTTTTTTAAAATAAATATTGAACAAAAATAAATAAATAAATTATATATATTTTTCTATATATATATATATATAAATATATACATATATATATATATATATATATATATATATATATATATATATATATATATATATATATATATATATATATATATATATATATATATGTGTATATATATATATATATATATGTGTATATATATATATATATATATATTAGTGCTGTCAAGTGATTAATTTTTTTAAATTAATTAATCACAAAGAATTCCATGATTATTCACATTTTTCAACTACAATTTTTTGCGAAGCTTGAAACAGATATTTACTTGAATAATATCTTGGAATTGATGCAAAATCACCCAATATGAAGTATATTTAATTCAAAGACTGTTCTAATTTAACTGAAATTTTGGATTAATCACCTGAGTTAATGCTTTAATTTTGACAGCCCTAATATATACAGTATTTTCCGGACCATAGGGCGCACTTTAAAGTCCCAAATCTTCCCCAAAACAAACGAGGCGCCTTGTAAATCGACGCGCCCATTATATGGACTGAGCATCACTCTCGACCATCAACTCTTTTACTCATTGGGCTGTACGGAGTGCATGTTAGCACACCCTGCTGGTCAAAGTCTGAGTCATCTATGCTTCTAATTGACCGTGACTTATACATTATGTGACTATGGTGTTTGGGTGATGGTGTAGGTGAAAGCTGGACAAAAGGGCAGCTGTCCACAATGTTGTAGTCTGTCTTATCATTTATGTTATTGCAAGCAAGAAACGTCCCAGGTTTTAGACAACAGACTGCAAAAAGCCCAAAGCACAACATGCACATCTCTCTAAACAGCCATGTGATTGGCTGAGTCTGAGTGGCTCTCAAGAAGCCATTGCTATAATATTTTTGTGTTATTTTTATTTCTTTTAGGTATGTAGATGGCATGAGAGATACATGTTTTGTGTTAATCTTATTTCTTTGTTGCATTGTTTGCTTGTATGCTGAGTTTTTTTGGTTTTGATTTGAAACCGTGACTCTCAGGAGTGTGGTGCCCAGTGGAGTCCCTCCCCTGACGTTGTCTAGTAGACAAATTGCCATGACACCTCTTATTGGTTAGAGTTAGTGTTATTGGCAGTGATTCCTTATTGTTTAAGGACATCTGCCATTGACTTGGGGTGATACCTCTAGCAGCGATCCCTTAAGGGATTGAATCCTTGTGAGCTGGCTACAGCTAGCCGCGAGCTGAGCTAGTGCGAGCTCGCGCCTTGTCGTGCGGTGCGCCTAGTATATGCATTAAATACGGAAATAGCACCCTCAACTGGTGTTGCGCCCTTTGATGCAGCACGTCAAACGGTGTATATATATATATATATATATATATATATATATATATATATATATATATATATATATATATATATATAGCAGATTTTTCTTTTTACATGCATTTACCTTAAATTGATCATTGGTTGCAACCAGAATTATTATTTCTGTAGAAGAGATTGTCCGGATCAAGGTTATTTTCAGGATCAAATGTCCGTGTTCAACATTTGGAAATTAAGTTTATATCTTCATTGTGCACGTTTTTCATCTTTTAATGTTTTTATATATTTATTTAGCATTCACTGGGTTTTTTTTTTGCGAAATAGGCTAGTAATTAACCAGTCTCTAATTGCCCAAACATTATGATGAGAGGCTGAGTAGCGTTACCCTCTCATTAATTCATGAAAGCAGCCTATTTGATAAACCAATCAGCAGCTCGTGTTTGAACTGTTTGAAGAATGCTCTTGAGTTTCCGAAATGTCGGAGTGAAGTAGTGCGCACTCTGAGCATATTTACAAGTGTGTTTATAAAATAAATGTCTCCTAAAATAGTAGTTTTTTTTTTTTCTTATTCATGATGTCTTTTTTTTGACTGGTGCAACCGATACAGCAGAATGACTTCTAGTCTGAAAAACATGTTAAACTACATTCATTCTAAAAATGGGCATACACACACTCAAATGCACTGTGTACCTTTCTGTTTACTTCACTCTCTTCTACTTCCCTTCATAAAGCCTTTCTCTCATCTACCGCCTCCGTCCCCCACCCCTGCCCACGACCACCCATCTTCACTGCTGACCAGGCATGACCTGCGGGCGGTCACCCACGAGTGGCTGTCCCTCACCGTGGACGCCCCTCCTCCTCGCTCCCTCTCGGCCACGGCCTTCCCCCCCACGCCACCCCCTCTCCCTGGTCAATTTGCGCCGTCTCTCAACGAACCTCTCCCCGCCTCGCCCAAGTATCCCTCTGCTGATTTAGGTCCACTGGCCGCTTCTTGCATGCGTAGTGTGGGTGACCCGTTGCGCGTGGAGAAGCCGAGTGAGTTGCAGAGAGCGGTATCAGAGCCCCTCACGTCACCTAGCCAATTTGACGTTCAACTCCGTGTCGCAGAACCTTGCGATGAGCTGCTGTCTGTAATTCTGGATGACCCGGCTCGATCGGTGTGTTTCACGACTAAACCCCCGTTTCACGAATCTCCGCCAAAAGCAAAACCCAAAGCAAATAAATCAGCAGAACACAAATGTGTCACAGACCACGTCCTGAACGAAGCCCCGGTTGAGTCTCAGAGGCCTCCATCAACAAGAGGGAAGGTGTTTATTGAGTTATTTATTCAGGAAGAAGTAGATGAGGAGGCTCGAGAGGATGAGGAGGAGGTTTTTACAGGGAGACTCAGTACACAGGTAGAGCATTTGTGACTTTTCTTTTAAATCCCCTGTTTCCACCAGGCAGTACAGTTTGCTCTTTCAAGGTCCCTGTTTTAAAATGATCCACTTTTGGGTACCAACCTCAGTGTTAATGGAGGAGTTGGTACAAGAATTGAAGACCTACAGAGTTGCGACTTAGAAAAACAATATAACGCCACTCTTCAGTGCCTCGTGGCAATAATGTCCTTGCGGAAACACGCTGCCAAGGGGCGCCAGAAAGAAAGCACTCTGGTTTTAGGGAGCGTATTACCGCGTTTTAACAATGTGCATGTTGTAACTTGTGAAATTAAGAAAAAAAAGTCAATTCCTATGTCCATTATCAAATACAATATATACAGATAATTAAAGTTAAGTTTCTTAGATTAATTTATCAGAGTTGTGCTTCTCTGGCTTGAATCATATTTAGCGTATCATCGGAATTTGTATTCATGTACAGGAAACATTTTATATATCATATATAAAACTATGATATATGTGAGAAACGGTTGTATTCCCCGTCTCGTATAATAACGCAGAGGACCAGGCGTCTATTTGAAGTGAGACTTTCTAAAAAATTTAAATAATTGTAAATTACAATAATAATAAAATCGAATCCTTTTTTTTCATTAAATCCTGAATATTATATATTATGATGTTGCATTTTTTTAACTTATTCCTTTAACTTATTTTTCCACAACATTTAGGACATTAGAAAAACAAGCTATGTGAGGTGATCTACACCTTTTTTTTTTAAATTTCATTTTCACTTTTTATTACAAATTAAACAGGTACATAACCACATCCTAATGCGAGTTGCTACAGCCACAACTGACAGCCCGCTATCCTGATCACTGTCATTCGCTAACTCCCACGTTATTTGCCACTTCACATTGTTCTTCTAGCTTTAATCTAAGAAGGCTTGTACTGAGCTGTACTGCAAGGTGGAAACACAGTTTAAGTTTTAAAAAGCTGCCGGACCTTAGATTAGACATGGAGGAAAATATTTGTCATGTTGAATGTTGCATATCACATTGAGTTTTACATTTCAATGACACATTTTGTTCCAAATGTATATGCGAATAGTGGCTTCGCACTACAATTCTGTTTTTCACGTTATTTCTACGCACTAAATGGCAAGCTGTCATTCTTAACACTTCTCCCTGTTTTCTTAAAATGAACTTAACATTTTAATTTGTTATTCAGAAATCTGTGTTGACCAAAGTAAAAATAATGGACTGAAAATGTTAACTATGACATATGTGTGAGAAACGGTTGTATTCCTCGTATCGTATAATAACGCAGAGGACCAGGTGTCTATTTGAAGTGAGACTTTCTAAAAAAATTAGATAATTGTAAATTACAATAATAATAAAAATTAATCTTTTTTTTTATTAAATCCTGAATATTATATATTATTATATTGCATTTTTTAAAATTCTAAAATTCATGATGAAGGGAAAAAAGAATATATATATATTTATATATATATATATATATATATAACATATATATATATAGCATATATATATAGCATATATATATATATATATATATATATATATATATATATATATATATATATATATATATATATATATATATATAGCATATATATGTATATATGTGTGTATAGACAATATTGTATCGTAAAATAGAAAAATATCAATATGTATTTTTCTAAATATTAACAATAAAATTATTTTCTAATATAGTAGTTACCGTTATTAGTTTTAAAAATGATATCTATTCTAACGATCAATATAACCAATAGGAAGAATTTAAAAAAAATCTAAATTTATACTGATTAATGAAAATTATAGTGATAAATAATAAAGGCAAAGGAAATGTTTCAATATTTTCCTCTATGTCACCTCAGCCATTAATATTTCAATTCAATTGAAGTTGTGTGCTCAAGTATTGTGTGTCATTGCCCCCCCACTAGGCAGACGTCTGTCCCCCCACTAGCTCACCCTCTCCCCCCACCGGGCCCTCGTCACCCTCCTCACCGTCACTCTTGAACTCTCCCCCGTCTTTCCTGGCCCCCGCACGGCCCCCACCGCTGCCCATCTTCTCCACATCGCCCCCTGTCTCGCCCTCCCCCTCCGTGTCCCCCCTCCACTCGCCAGAGCCACTGACTCCCCCTCACTCCGCCACATCGCCCTCCTCCACCTCTCCCCCGCTCCTCACCTCCCGCCGCTCTCCCCCCACGGTGCCCTACCCGGGCCGTAAGTCCCCCAAATTGAAGGTAAACTGGAGTCTGCGTGTTGCTAGGAATGAATTCTAACAGTTGTTGCTGCTCGTTTGGGAATGAGGAATGGATTCATGAGTTCATCGGATGGACCTCATTAAGTTGCTCTTTACAGGATTTACTGACTGTAGAGTGCCTTGCCTTTGTGCAAATATATTTGTCAAATATTAAAAGATGTAGTTAATGTTTGTATTTTAAAAATATATCGTGAGATTAATTTGTAATGATAATTGCTCACTATGGAGAAGGTAGTTATGCATTTTTGATCATATAAAATAGTATGGTCCTTTTACTTCATTATTTTTCCAATAAATAACTGTAGAGTATATTTGGGGAAAGGCCTTACGTTTTTCTAATAATAAACAATGTATTTAATATTTTAATCATTGTCCTATGACTATTCTGAAATAATAGTAGTTGTGACAATCATGTTCCTTGTTGGTATTTTCAAATAATATAATATTACATTTTCCACAATTAACATACATAACATTATTTGTTAAACCATTTAAAAAATATCACTAAATAATATTGGGGGTGGGGTTATATGGTTTTCCTACACATGAATAAATAAAGGTATTTCTGGGTGTAAGGTCTAAATTTGTAGAAATGCATTTTTTATATATTTAATTATATACATGTTTTTTTTTCATTACTTCCCCATTAAATATATCATAATGTAGTGTTAAATCATTCATTTAGTATATTTGAAGTGAACAATTTCCTACAAGCAGCATGTATTGTGGTCATGAAAAAGTCCACCGTGCAGTGTGGAAGTACCTTGTCATAATATTTGCAGTATGAATTTGTATTGTGTGACGTGCACACTAACGTACTTTGTCCATTAACAGAAATGACTTTGTGGTTAGGGAACATAGCTTGCGCAGATGGTGGTTGCATCGTGATGTTTTCGGTGTCGGCCTTTAGCATGCTAGCGTTTGGCTTTGCGTGTGCTCGACATAACTGCCAGTGGCTTGGTGTTGGTTGCTGTAGAAACCAAAATATACATTTTGCCTTCTTTCTTTGCCCACCGAGCAGGATCCTGTCGTGGGTGGAAAGCCGCCTCGTAGCCCCATCTTGTCTCGGAGGCCCACTAGAGGTCGAAGGGTAGGGGGACACGTCTTTGTCTCTTGGTGAACTCTGCTCACTGGAACTGTTGCAGAAGGTTGCTTTAAAGCACGTTTCAGGAAGGAATCTCAAACCACTTAGCTAACACACATGTTCAAATAAGTGAACCAAACAAGAATTATTTCTTTCAAGTAGATACTTGCTAATAAATTATTAGCCTCTGCATATGTAAAGGTTTCTTAATACGAGTCCAAGAAGAGGCCTGCATTCTTATAAAATGGAATGATACCGTTTGTTGTTAGTACAAAGTATAAAGAAAATTTTGGTTCTTTATGGAGAGAAAATCCCAATAACATTGTTTATATTGCTCTAATATACACTAATAATATACATTACTATGACTTTGTTGTATTACTTATTACACACACACCCAAATATATATATATATATATATATACTTATATATATATTTATTTATTTATATATATATATTTATATTTATTTATTTATTTATATATATATATATATATTAGGGCTGGGCGATATGACCTAAAATCAATATCGCGATAAATTGGGCAATTTTACCTCGATAACAATAAATGCACGATAAATTCCCCCTGAGGACCAAAATCAAAATAAATGCAGAAAATGCATATTAACTGCTTTTTTTTATTGACCAACTGGTACACATTACTTTCAATGAAAAATAGAAGTACAAAAATCATTTGAATAAACATTCAAAATAGCTTTCTTTGCATGACTTGAACAATGTCACAAAGAACAGGAAAAAAAGGGTACCTCTCACAAAATCTTTTCCTGCAAATAGATTGTGCCGAGATGGTGTAATGCCATTTGCAAATGCTTAGATTTGTGTAAAGGTATCTTGTAAACAATATAAATAATGCCATGTGCAAAGGCACTAGTCGCCTGTAAACAAAATGCTAAATAAAATGAAAAAAAAAAAATCAATGGAATGCCAGTGCCAAACAAACGCGTGTGCTTCATCAGTAAAATGTGCCGTCTCGAGTACTCCGGTGCGCAGTCGCCACTTGTCGTCTATGTACTGCACATTTCAGGCTCAAACAGGGATGCATGTTGCGACTCGACCACAAGTCGGATGTGGATGCAAAATGCTCGACATGTCTCCGCTCCCGTCCCGATGTTGTCCATATCGGGAAGTGCTGTTTGCGGCAAATATTTTCGTACCTCTTGTCGGCTACGTTCCTGAGGCGTTTAAATCCTGTGCGCTCCACTGTAACTTCTGGAGCTCTATCTTTAGCTATGTGCTCGGCTATCGCGTCCACCTCTGAGACGTTCTCTCGTATGGTGTCGCCTCCGTTATGGGCTGTTGTTACTTGTCCAACCTTGCTCCTCACTTTGAACTTTTAGCACAAGCTCCAAGTCAACAGCATGGTTGTGTTGTGGGTGGTGAAAAAGAAAAGGTTGGACGCGCTGTTTCAGGTGCTTACGACGCACTTTGTAGTTCATGTTCTTTTGCTCAAACATCGTCTTTATGGAACCCAAAACATTTCCAAACGACAGATGTCGAATTTCTTTTTGGGACAAGCGCGACAAGACCAATTTCAACTAACGTTACTTCGTCTTTAGCCGTGTCAGCCGCTTCTGAATTTGAATCGCCAGCTACGAACGCGTCTTGTGTTTACATTCTTCTACAGCGCCTGAGTCACGTGACTACATGCGCTGGAGCAGACTTAAAGAGGCATGAACATTGCCGCAGACAGAAAAGACTTTCCTTTTTCATTTTTTTTTTAGACACCGAATTTACCGACATGGGCAAAATGATGTCGGTCATTCTAATAAATTTCGGTAACGGTAAATTTTCGGTTAATCGCCCAGCCCTAATATATATATATATATATATATATATTCATGTTCTCAAGTGATTAATTTTTTTAACTAATTAATCACAAAAAAATCCATGATTAATTTGCGGATCTTGTAACAGATACTTACTTGAATAATATCCTGGAATTGATGCAAAATCACCAAATATGAATTATATTTAATTCAAAGACTGTTCTAATAGCTTTATTTGATTCTTAAATACGATCTAAATGGACACATCTTTCCAGGCATTTTTCTTCAAAACATTTCTCAAAACTGCCACACTCATGCAGTTTTGGTTTGCAAGGCCCAGTGGTAACTAGAACACAGTGTTTTGTTCTGAGACTTGATAAAGATGTACAGCTAATATGGCGCAATATTTGCAAAGTATGCAAATTATTTTTGAAGTAATTCAAACTGAGTTAATTGAGTTGAAATATTTTACTGAGTTAAAATATTTTGTATATATGTATATACATGTATATATGTATGTATATTTGTCTATATATATATATATATATATATATATATATATATATATATATATATATATATATATATATAAAACATTTTGGGGTTTCAAAATGAATTTTCATTTCCAGAATTACTCAAACACAAAATAATACGGCAAGTAGTGCAGTAGGTCTTGCCTTACTTGAATCATTTTGAACAACTTTAAACAAAATTTCTGCCTCCCTCACAAACGTTTTTCCTGCACTTGCAGTTTTATAATAATAGCTTTTATTGTTTTTAATTGTACAATGGCATTTTCTGTCATGTTTGTAAATCTAACTATCCATTGTGAAGAAAAACTCAAATAAAAAAAGAAATCGTAATATCTGTCAAAAAAAAATAAATTGCAATACAATTTACTCCTAAAATCTTTTAGCCCTTGCGGACACATGCATGTATAAATGTAAACATTTAATCATTTGACAGCCCTAATATGTATCTAACTTTACAATATATTTAACATGAATAAAAAAAGATTTCCAAATTATGATTTGCTGGCTCCGGCCTTCCTGTGTGGAGTTTGCATGTTCTCCTCGTGCCTGCGTGGGTTTTCAGAATCAGAATCATCTTTATTGGCCAACTATGTAAAACAGACTGGGAATTTGTCTCTGGCAGTTTCTTCTGCTGCTCTGATTTCCTCCCATATCCCTAAGACATGATGGTTGGTTAATGGGACATTATAAATTGGCCCTCGTTGTGAGTGTGAGTGAGAGTGGTTGTTCATCGTTGTGTGCCCTGCTTGCTGGCAACCAGTTCTGGGTGTCCCCCGCCTACTGCCCGAAGTCAGCTGGGATAGGCTCCAGCAACTCCGCGACCCTAGTGAGGAGAAACGGCTTAGAAAATGGATGGATGGATGGAGTCCTCAACTGTTTGAGTCAACATATTTTTTTTAACTAAGTCCTCTGTATACATCATCTTTACAGGTGCCATGCTATGTTATGTCATGTTCACTTATGTTATATGATGTTTCACCCACCCCCTCTAAAAATATTCCTGGAAGACACTTATGGTCTGTGAACAAAATACTACTTTAACGAAGTTTTCTAACACATTTTCGTTCTTTTTCAGCGATTAGTCCAAGAAGCGCTCCATGGAGGAGGGGACCCGTAAGTCATGTTTTCACACCATTATTTTGTTGTCATTTTGACATTAGTAAGCGAATTATGTGCTGACTAAAGAGGGTAATGACCGAGTGACATTTGTTTGCAACGTAGCTTCCAGGCCGTGTATAACTACACGCCACGCAACGAAGATGAGCTGGAGCTGAGGGAGGGGGACATTGTTGACGTGTTGGAGAAGTGTGATGACGGATGGTTTGTTGGTAAGCAAAGACACACAAGGTGATTTTTTTTAATTATTATTATATACATTGTATCATATTAAATTATGCAAGAAAGAACTCAAAACGAAGAGGATCCGAAAGTACCGCCACCGTGCAGAATGTACACAACCATGAAGCTATGTTCCATATGCAACCACATTCACATTAAGCTCAACCAGTGCTAGCTAGCCTATTAGCCTAAATATCATCCTTGCGCAAATTTAAGGCTGTAACTGTCTAATATTTTTAGAATAGATTATTCAATTGATAAACTGAATAATCTGATCAAATTTGATTTGGCATTAAAGTGTTTTGCAAAACCATTTTTTTTCCCCATCTTACTGTCTAATTATTAAAGTTGTGTTGTAATGTTGTTTATTCGGTACTGTTCAGCGATAACAACAAAAAGATCAGCCCTCCAAATATCACACCATCAGGATTGATGTACTCATCAACCTTTTGGAAACTGATTTAGTTGCTGTTTTAGTCATTGTTTTCCAAAGTAAAAGCAGTTGTTTGAAACTGTCTTATTTTGATTGAACACAAAAGGTGCACCCGAAATCAGAGAATAATTACTGTTGAGACGCTGAAATCAGATTGATTTGGATTATTTTGAATGAAACAATGGCTCTGAACAATTACTTGATGATTAAAATAATTGCCGATTGGTTTGTTCATCGATGAGATGTCGATTCATTTTGACACCTCTTCGTGACAAATTGATGTGACCTCACACGCGGACAAACTCTAATTTCTGTTAATAAAAAGTTTGATGGGGGGAAAAAAACACAGTGTTCCTAGTACTAATTTTAAAGGAATTGGCACCAGCGAAGTACAATGAGCACATTGTAACGTTTGTTGTTGTTTTCTTTTTAGTGTTTTTATGTAAATAAATTGCCACTAGATGACATTGTGAACCCACAATTTTGAACTAAAATGGCACCCTAGTCATGACACTTGCCATTTAAAAATGTTGATTTTAGGTCATGTTTAAAGCATGCTTTTCACATTTTATTGTTCTTAATTGTTTACAAAGGGACGTCTCGTCGAAGCAAGTTGTTCGGAACCTTCCCAGGAAACTACGTGAACCAGATCCCATGAATGATTCCTCGCCCCGCCCTCCTCAGCACAGAAGCGTGTGAATGTGTGCGTGTGTATGGCGACGCAGCTCTCACTAGCCATCTTCAACAGAAGACCTCTTTAGTACAATTTTTGGTTGTTTTTAACTCTTTGTACGCTTGTTTTTAGGGTCACGGACAAGCCGAAAAATGTTGACAAAAAATGCTTATTTTGTGTATGTGCTGCATCACGCATTATTACTTTTTGTTTCGCACCCCAAAGACATTCAATGATGAATTATGTGCTATGTTACATGTGCAAATGTCATCTGTTACCGTCACCGCTAGTGTTTATGCACTTTAACCAATTTGTGTTTGTTTGTCGGATTTCACCTCAGAAGAAGAACGCATGTCAGTATCAGAGGGCTTGTCACCTTTTCAGTTTTTGTATTTATTAGCGCTCCAACACTAAGGGATGATTGTAGCATAATTTTTGCTTTATTTGCGATTATTCAATAATGTAACCGAGCCCACTTTGGAAAGATTACAGTGATGATGAATATTTAAAAAAAAAAAAAATCTTCATACGCAACACATTTTTAACAATCTGAAATTATGAAAGTTTTAGTTTTTAAAGCGATTTGGTTTTTTTTGTTTTTTGTCGACTTTTCTCTAGTGTGCAAAATAAGACAAGATGTCATGGATTGTAGGCTGTTAGTTGAGTTATAATGATTACATAAATTTGCAGGTTTTCCTCTAAGGGGAGTTCGTAATATATTTAAAACTGCATTTTAGCTGTGACTTCACACAAAGGATTTTTATTTTATTTTTTGACACTGACTATCGTTGAAGCACCTTAAGATATGTTATGTTTATCATAGGTTCACATTGTGTTGCTCACATTTTAGTGTGCGTGTGTGTGTGTGTGTGCGTTTATTTTCTAAGCCTTTTGTATGTTGTCAACATCCACCTGCTTTATAAAGAAAAATCACTCTTGGCTTTATCTTTTTTCTTCTTTTGCCATTCTTGTTTTGTATCAGCAGCGCCATCTTGTGGGTGTTTTTAACACCGCCTTAAAAAAGAAATTAGCCATGTAACAGGTGACAAATGCAAAAAATAATAACATGAATATACTAATGTAGTCTAAATGGAATATTTGTAAAAATAATTAACACACGCACACACACACAAGTGTCAAGTATTTCTACTTTGCATTTTACGGGGCTGTATTAATAAACGCTTAGATTTATGATCTTAACTCATTTTACTGTTCTCTTTTTTTGTCATTTTTCTCATTTCAAAAACAATGTGACAGGTTTCACAAAAAACGCAGCTGCGTTTCTTTGGTGTTCTTTATAATGGTGAACAGCCTGGATAGCATTGTTGGATTATTTTAGTTGGTACAACACCCAATGGTTAACAGTGCTAACATAAATTATTTCAATTAAATGAATTAAATTTACACAGGGTCACGACTGCAACAGTGATGTATTCTGTTAGCTCTAGTGGTTACATTAGCATTCAGAGTTGTACAAACTAAAAAAAATAAATCATTGACAGTGTCATTTGCGGAGCTGGACACTTGACCCTTATTTGCCCGTCAGTCCCCTGCCCTCCGGCCGCTATTTCGGTATGGTTTCTGCCACGACCCTACGGCCTTAGTCATAAAAATTGTTGGTAGCATCTGTGCGAGTGTTATTTCCATGATGTAGTCGCACCAGTGCTCACATTAGAATTAGGAGTTGTACAAACTTAAATAACACTGGTCAACAAATGTTTGCAACATTTATTCAGAGATTCAAGTAAAACTTTTTTTTTAATTATCTTTTTTTGTGCAGATTCCCAATCTGCCCTAATTTTTTTCTCTAGCACATCAAATTTTCATATTACAATATGGAATAGCAATACATTCAGTAATATTTATGATTTGAGGGTTAACTTCAGCAACAGATGTCTTATTTTGTTGTTTTATCTGAAACTTCATAGCTATAAATAAAAATATAAAACGCATGGTAAAATCCGTATTGCACGTTTTTATAGGTTAAAAAAAAATGAAATATATTGTAACGTAGAAGAAATCAGGCAAAGCGGCAATCGAGCAACAAACTCTTTTATTGACAAAAACGGTTACTGTTGGCCATAACCATGCCGAGACAACCAACATAACGCTGACTCGAGTCAGTTAAAAATCCGTCTCCTATCTCTCGCTTCTTTCGTCCAGCCTTCCGTCATCCAGCCCCCTGTTGCCTTCACAGCCTCT
Organism: Idiotropiscis lumnitzeri; assembly: GCF_059441095.1. Classification (NCBI taxonomy): domain Eukaryota; kingdom Metazoa; phylum Chordata; class Actinopteri; order Syngnathiformes; family Syngnathidae; genus Idiotropiscis; species Idiotropiscis lumnitzeri. Next base: position 6,800,870 of record NC_142398.1, read on the forward strand.
CCAGAGAACAGGAAACCACAGAACTTATTAACTATTTACATGGTCGCTACAATATCAAAAACCTGATGATTTAGGAAAAAAGTAGACATTTTTAAAATTGGCATCAAAAATACGTTTAGGGGCACTTAAACCATCTCTAAATTTGCTGTTGCCCAGTGAAATTAAACAGTATCGCCAATATGTTAGCACTATAGCATTTGGAGCTATAATCGGACAGTAACTCGTGTTAGCATTACTGCTAACAGTATTGTAATTCTGAGTGACGAGCCTATATAGACGCCTTCACTAGTGCTAACAATAGAATTATAGAAAAGAAAATAATTATGAAGTGGAATTACATTATAGCACGAGTGCTAACATAAGTGTAAATTTACAAACTTTAATAAAAAACTGTGTCACGTTGTTTTAGTGTTAGTGCTAACACGAGTGTTCAGTGTTGGACAAACAAAGCAAGCAGTCAATGCCATTTGCGTTAGCTCCGGTGCTACCAGAATCACATCGGCATTTCTGTGTTCATTCATATTTGTGGACGAACCTGGACCACAATTTAGCGATCACTATTTTTGCCTAAATGCTGCTTTAAAACTTCTACAATAACTTTATGGCAGTAAAGGAGGGCTTAAAATTTTCCATTGAATGCCTTGCAAATGCTAAATTGCTCCATGCAGTTTGATTGACAATAGTATGATTGATCTGGAAGATGATCATCTCTTTTTACATGTAAAAACAGAACAGTACAAATGCAACAACATTAAGAAAATACCCCGTAATACAATTTTTTTTAGAAGGGTTGGATTTTAGGATGCTGGGCAGCCCTCCAAGCTGGTGCGGAGGGGGCTGGTCCACAATGTTCCTGCGGGACCTCTGAGCAAGGATGGGCAGACCAAAAAAGGAGAGGAGTGAAGAGGGGGGCTGGAGGGACGTTTATACCAGACTGAGCTGTTTGGGGATGATTTTTGGTGGAGGAAAGGGGGGGGGGTCTTGTGGAGGGGTGGGGGCACTCATTCTCACTTAGTTAAGTATAAGAAACATATAATGGCACATAAAGCCATAACAGACCATTGGAGTTCCTGTATGAGGGGTGGGACCACATCCGACCCCCTTCCAGCCAGCCCCTCCCTTGCCCTTTGATATCGCTGCACGCTTAGACTCCCCTCAGTGTGTCGGGACGTCGCCGCTGAAAGTGGCAATGCCGTTCAAGGTGGTCCTGAATGGGCCGGCCCCCTGGGGCTTCCGTCTGGTGGGTGGCAAGGACTTCAACCAACCACTGACCATCTCCAGGGTGAGTCAGATTTAATGTTTTGCTCTTTTCTAGAATCTTTGAAAAAAGTTTCAATGGAAGTGAAGGAATGAGGGTGGGTTGGGGGCTTGCAAGAAAGGGGTGTGACTTTGCACCTGTGTCAATGTGTTTTGCTGTAGGCTTAGATACAAATAGCAGCTTACGTTACACTCTCACATCCACACACACACGCCCACACCCCCCCACACACACACACACATATATATGCAGTGGAAAAATCTACACACCCCTGGCCCAGTGCCACATTGTGGTGCTTTAAGTATTTGAGACTAAGATAAATCATCCCTTCATGTAATGTAAGACAGCAACGCAATTGAAAAGAAGAAAATATATTAAAGGAAAAATTAAAAAATGTCAAATAAAAGCCTTCTTGAACTGTTGAACTTTATTTGGGGTTAAATAGACACTTTGAATTGCTAAATCTCATTTAACATAAGTTTCAATGTGATTGGTTCATTCTGAACATAGCTACATCCCAGTTATAAAAGGGTGGGTGTGCACACTTGTGCAACCCCCTTTTTTGTCCCAAACAAGTTGCACATATTGCAGGTCACATTAACGATGGGAAATGTTTTGGAGTCTTTTATCTTGGTCTCGTCTTTTGTATTCCACAAACACCTGGCAATTTGTCTAGACTTTTTTCCCCCCATCCACCAGATTACTCATACATAAGACTTTATCAAAATATGACAAGACACTCCAAAGTCCATCATCCCAATCTAGTCTGGACTGCGAAGTGTGTATAAATGGACTGACAAATTCTGTTTGTATGTAAATAGTCAGGTCTATGGTTACATCATGTGTGTGAATGGATAGCCACATATATTTACATTATGTCTGTATGTGATTGGTCAGACTCATAGTTTAAAATATATGAATATGACAGATGGACGTTTCTGTTGTGTATGTAAATGGACAAACGTTCATCATGCGCGTCTATGAATGAATGGACTCCGGTATTTTCCATAATGAATATGTAAATAGAGAGACGGAGAGTAATGTCATGTGTGAAGGGACAGACTGTTTATATCGCCTTTACATGAATGGACTGATGGCTTTTTGAATGCTGTGTGGATGAGAATGGACAGACAGATGGTTACATATTGTGTGTGTGTGAATGGACAGAATGATATTAAAATGTCTCCCTTGGTGGTCAGACAAGGTCAACATTTTTCATGTAAGTGAATGGACAAACGCAAAGCCAGTTTTCTTTAGTGTGTGCAAGTGGATGTTTGCATTGTGTCTATCTGAAATGGAGACAGAAATGTTTACAATACATTTTTTGAGGAAGTACAGACTCAGGATGGGCGAGTATCGATACCAGGTATCGGATATGGATTTAAGGATGCCCCCCCCAAAAATCTGGCAGTTTGACACATTGGTGAATCATGTGTGTCAAAAAGACAAGAAAGGTGTTGATTAAAATGTTATGTAGCATAAGTACTAGTAGTTTCGGTACTTGATATCAGTGAGTACTCAAGAGTGATTCCCAATACTGATACGGTCTGAAATACAGTGGTATAAAAAAAAAAAAAAAAATCCTTACATAATATTTCAAATTTCCCCATTGTGGGACTAATAAAGGACATCTTTATCTTTATCTTTATCTTTATATTTGTACACCAGCTATGTTGGCCTCCAGAAGACAAGATGAAAAGATCTTTTTTGGGAAGTGATACAACAAAAGTCTCACGTTGGTAAAACAAATAGGTGGCATGAATAACGCAAGTTGAAAACTACATTTGCAGCGTGTTCGGCGTGAAGAGTGACACAAGAGCAGGAACATTACAACAATTTAGACGCGATTCGATCTTCTAATCCATCACCAGCCCCCGCCTGCTATTTTTAGGAAAAGACATCAGGAACAACTGGAGCCATCATTTCAAGGCCACTCTCTGTGCGTGTGTGTGCGTGTGTGTGCACTCGCGTGCATGTGTGTGTGTGCCTCCACTGCCTTTTTAGGACAGGAACATCACCTCCTGGTCTTTATGGGCCGCTAGGAGAATGTAAACACAAGTGATGGCAGAGTTCTTTTTTTTTTTTTCTTAAAGCAATATACACACAATTTAATTGTGTGAATGCTTGACACCACTCTAATTAATATTCTGCCAGGTTTTGCCATACGACTCCCATTTTTTCTACAAGACACATGATATTTAAACCATGTTGGGACATTGGGTTATTTTTGCGGCTATGGGCTTTTCTTTGATACTTACGAGTGACAAAACAAGTAAAAATGTCCAGGAAAAAAAAAGTTTAACTTGATTGCACATTAGGCTTTATTGTCAGTTGTATGCAGACATTCAAAGAATCAAAATAATTTTAGAAGCAAAACTCATACATGTTTGGGTTTTTTTTGTTTGGTCATGTTTAAAAAAACAGCATTTATTAATTCAAAATATGTGTGTCAATGTTTTTCAAAATGATTTTTCAATAATCAAATAATATTAATAATTAATATAAAATAATAAAAAAGTCTATTCATTTTAAAAATAGATTAAAAAAAAAGTCCAATAATTTTGTGCTATTTCTTTATTATTCTTACTTTCTATTCAACTTAATTACTTCACTCACTGTTATGGTCTGGTGATTTTTTTTCCCGAAGATAAAAGGAAGAATTTTGGGCAAAAATAAAAAATTGCATAAACAGTTTTGTTCCGCCATTGGAAAGTTGTGACTTATTTCTTTCCCATTTCATAAACATATGAAAGAGCACATGTATATTCTCTCCAAAAGTGATGTGAATTTCGCTCTTTAGAGTTTAAGGGAACTAAAAGTCAGGAGATAGTTGTTCCTTGAAAAGAACCCTGCGTAGCTTCTACTAATTACACAACACTCTGTAGAGTAAATCATTTTAAAAATCTCGGCACTTTCATAGACAGCAACCTTACTTTCACTGACCACATTTTAAAATCTTGTAACCAACGCCTCCGTCTACTTTGCAAGTTCAACTCTTTCAGATTGAGCAAGAACATTATGGAAACAGTCTCTAAGGAATCTTAACCTTTCATATGGCAATGTGTGAGGGCAATCTTAACAAGGAAAAAGTAAATTGCCTAAAAATCATTGGGAAGACACAAAAATAATTAATAAGGAAGTGCTAAAGATAAAAAAAAAAAATGAAGATAGCAAACGATTCCTGTCGCCACTTTGCATGGAGTTTCAACTCGCCCCTTCTGGTTGGCGTGACAAAGTACCAAAAGCAAACTGTAACCTATTTGATAACGCCTTTATTCTAAATTCCATCAGGGCTTTGAATATTAATATGTGTGGTTAGGCCAGCCTGTTATTGAATATGTCACAGTTGTCCTGCATTTTGTCTTTAAGATGTTTGTTGGTGTTTGTCCTGTTCCTGTTGATCCGTTCTCTTTTTGTTTTGGAGACAAAAGACAAATTTCCACCTTGCGGACAATGTGAATGAAATGAACTGACTAACTGAAGCAGAACATAAAGTATATAGCTGTGAATATACTCGGTGTGCAGTGGTGTTTATTTTGGAGATCCCTTGAGGAAACATCTCCTTATTTGTTTGCCAGATGCGAGCTCATGTTCAGCAGCTGCATGCTAATTTTGGCGGCATGACAGTGAGAACAAAGCCTCGTAAATACAGTAAGTCTGCATTTTGGCCTTGAGATTCCGTTTTATATCATCTGAAAAACAAATTGTCTTGGATTTACCCTACGTTTCTTTCTGGTTCTTCATTCATCCATTTTCTGCATGGTTACTAAATTTAATGAAATTGAAGTTTAATTTATTTTTTTTTGCATCCGATATCTGTGTTTACACCTCTCCTTGGCCGACAAGTTTCTGTGGAATTCATATTTATAATCGTATGTCAGAAATAGACTTTGCTTGGAAAGTGGTTTCTTTGGAAATTGTAAATCATGTTTTATTTTTCCAATTAACGAGTTAATGGAACCCAGACAATTCATCAAGATTTTTTTTGTTAACCAACACATTTGTGTGGTAAGTGCCATCTGTAATTGAAAAGTCATTTTTACAAACGAAAATTCTTCTTGTTATATTGTTATATGTTTTTGGCATTGTGATATTGTAAGTCGGGGCGGCACGATGGATGATGGGTTAGCACGATGGCCTCTCAGTGCAGAGGTCCAGGGATCGATTCCGGCCTTCCTGTGTGGAGTTTGCATGCTCTCCCCGTGCCTGCTTGGGTTTCCTCCGGGTACTCCGGTTTCCTCCCACATTCCAAAAACATGCACGGCAGGTCGTTTGAACACTCGAAATTGCCCCTAGGTATGAGTGTGAGCGCGGATGGTTGTTCGTCTCTGTGTGCCCTGCGATTGGCTGGCAACCTGTTCAGGGTGTACCCCGCCAACTCCCCGACGACGGGCATGGGGCAGGCTCCAGCGCCCCTCGCGACCCTTGTGAGGACAAGTGCTACAGATAATGGATGGAAGGGATGGAGCTTAATTGTTAATGAAATCGTATATCCTCAGAGATTTTGCAAAGAAATTTCTGTAAAAAAGTAATTTTTGCTAAACAACAACTATCTGTGGAAATTTCGAACCGTAAGTTATTTCTTGCCAACACTTGGACTAGAGCAGAGGTATTCAATTAAAAGTCACAGAGGTCCACGATGAAAATTTCTTCCAATTAAAAGGTCCGAACCAAAGTTCAACTTCCCTTAATGCCGAGCCTATGTGTACATTTTTATATAGTTTCAATATTTAGTCATTTTCAACAGAGCGCACTTATATACTAAATATTTAGCAATGTTCCCATTAAACACCTTTGCCAGTCAAACAAATATAAGGCGTTTATTTCACATTCAAGAAAATGTGGCTCCAGGAATTTAAGGGTGCTACTTCCAGAAAAAACTATAAAATATCTCCTGCAGAAATATATCAAGTGCTAAGCATTGAGTTAACATCTTTTACCTTTTTTTCTTAAATCAAAGAGTTATCAGCCTAAAAAAAAACGGAAAGCCTAATTATCCAAGTAAACCAGGTCAACATCTTCAGTACACAATCAATAAAAATGGCTGTCCTCATGAAAAACTAAATCAAAATGAGCTTTAACACCACTTTTTTAAATATTTTTTTAACTTCTCTTAATGAGAAAAATGAGTTTGTGACTGCCCTGCCAATGACTTAAATCTGGGTTGGAACGGAGTCAGGGCCATTGGGATTTGGTAGATTATTTCACACATCTGGGCTTTGTGTTTTCCTTTAAATAATGTTTGTGCAACCGCATTTAAGCACTCCTTCACAGCTTCCCCATCACTTGAACGTTTTTTATGTTTCCCCAAAATCCATGATACTTTTACTGAATATTCGTTTGCATGCCGCTGGGATGTAAACGAAAATGTAAAAATCTGTTGTACTGCACTCGAAGTTCGATGTTTTTGCATGCGCTCACCTCAAACTTCAGCGGATAACTTTGCAAAAAAAAGGGCGGTGCTTTGTTTGGTTGTGGCGCTTCGCAATGTTGCGACGGTTTCGGAGCATATGATGCACACTGGTTTTGAATTGGCTGCAGCCAGAACGAAACTGAATTTCTCCGTCCATTTATTTAAAACAAGACGCATCGACTTCGCTAACTTTTTAGCAAAGCATACTGTCAGCAGCACTCTCTTCCAGTCTGCTGCGCAATTGGCAGTGGATTGTAGACAAAAGATCTGATTGGCTCAAATCAGTGACGCCTTTTCCGTATTAACTAGAATTGCAGCGCCAACGTTTGCGAATGCGCCCTGAAAAAATTCATCGTAGAGCGGCCATGGGTCCGGTCCGAATCATCCGCCATTTGGTGATGCCTGAACGAGAGTTTTGCCTACTTTTGGTGTAGCTCGTATATCGAGCATTGTTTTTTTTTTCTAACTCACAAATCCCGGTGGAAATTGTCATCAAATCAATTTTCTGTGGAAATTGTATAGCGTACAATTTATACTAGCTAAAATCTTTCAGTGGAAATCAGAGTGCAGACGAAGTTCTTGCTAATAAACAAATATCCGAGGAAATCAATATTGAATATCCTGTTTTGTCAAAATTATAAATAGTATTTGCTAACAAGCAAATATCTTTGGAAATGTTAATCGCATATCCTAAATCTGTTTTACTGACAAGTTTCTGTGAAAATTGTTAGTTAATGTGAACAAACAAGTTTCTATCAAAATTGTATATCATACTGCGTGTCATTTTTTTGATAACATTTATTTTTGTATTGGAGTTTTGCTAACAAGTTAGTGTAGAAATCATATCGTCATCGTACATTGCTTTTGCCATCGTATAAATATATGTAGAAATCGTAATCATGTCGTTTTTTTCTGTTGAAATGACATATCTTGTTCTTTTTTTTTGCTAATATACAAGCAAGTGAAGGAAAATCCTTGGTGGAGGTTTAAAAATAACACAAAATAGACGAAATCTGTAGACGGTGGTGGCAATATACAAAGAAAATTTTGCACATGTCAAATAGGAGAATCCAAGATACAAAAGAAACAAAAACAAAAGGAAAAAACTCTGCCTGTTTCTGACATTCCGTGCGGGAAAACATCTGATGTGTGCTGCAAATCAGCACTCCCTCTTTGGAATCCACTTTCAAGGCCTTATTTATAGTCACATGACATCAGCATGTGCGTGCGTTGGGGCGTGTGTGTGTGTGTGTGTGTGTGTGTGTGTAGTAATGTAATAAGGTCACGCCCCCGTGCATCAGTAGCCAGAATGTTCTTTGGCAACCTTTGAGTTGATCTTCTGCGACCTCTCGTTAGGCTTCTGTGATCTGATCGCAGACACTGTCTGACACAGTCTGGGGAGAAGCAAGATCCGGTCCACATTGTAGTTACAGTTTTTGCTACAATTTGTGTGAATGCTGAAATATTTAATGAAATAATGTGGATATGGATTGAGATTGAATTCTGAAATTATGAGGAATAACAATGAAGGGGATTTTTTTTGAGGGACATCCAAATTTTTGGTGTGTTTAAAATCATTCCCAATCCAAATTCAAAGTGATGAATGTTTTGAATATCAAATGGAAAAGATGATGTGAACCTGTTTTGTTGACTGTGGGAATGAACAGAGATTTTTTTTTGTGGGACATTTCATGGAGGAAATTTTACATTTTTGGTGAAAAGGAATTTTTGTCAAGTTGAAATCTGTTCCTGCTGAATTCAATCCGCCGAATGTTTTGAATTTGAAATGGGAACAATGTGAATTTGTGATGTTGAATGTCCCATTGGGAATAAATGGTGAATTCTTGGTTGAAAATTTTGAGTTTTTGAATATGTCGAAATTGTAATAATGTGAATCGAACCAATTATGTGCAAGAAGATGCATGTCAATAGCATACAGAATTCACAGAACTATTTTTGAAATGAAAAGACAAAAATGATAGTTTGTCAGTTCAACTATTTTTCAAGTTACTGTAAAAAGAGTTTTGCTCCCAAGAAAAACACACTTGCAATAGAGCTATGTCATTTATAACAGAAGACAATTTGAAATATTGGTACAGATTTTTTCAAGAATCAAGGAAGCTGAAACATTGTTTGCTTTACTTTCCACATCCTAAAATGATGTGGCTGTCGAGACAGATGAAATTTTGCTGGTGTATTGCGCTGTTTGCACATCGGCTGTTGTTTTCCCCTACAAACCTTTTTGCAAGTGCATATAACAAGATTCCAATAATTACTTATTACATAATTACTAATTACAATAAAACTAAATCAAACGGCCTCAAAAAAAGTCAGTGTTGCTCACGGCATATTTCTCAGAATTTTAATCATAATGAGGTGCTTTTGCTGAACCCAACCCGTGTTCCGCCACTGATTCAGGAGACAGAAGACAGTCTATTCTTTCTTTTTGTTAGGTTCATTACTTATATTATTATAAAACGCAGTATTCGGCGAGTCGTGAATGATCGGAAAAAAATGAGTGGCAGTGAATGATTTACGAGATTGCCCAACATGACCAGTCTCCTCTTCCTGCCGTGGTAGATCACACCCGGCAGCAAGGCGTCCGTGGCTAACCTTTGCGCCGGCGACCTGATCGTGGCCATCGAGGGCGCATCCGCCGCTGACATGCTGCATTGCGACGCGCAGAACAAAATCAAAGAGGCCACCCATCAGCTCACGCTCACCGTGGAGAGGTGAGTGGTCTCATGTCACTTGACAGACTGAGTACATATTTCGTGGCTACAAATTCTGATCCTTCAGCACACATTTTCTAGGTTTCTTTCTCAGATGTATTTCATAGAATCCACGCGAGTGATTATATTTTTTTTATCTTTATCTTTTTAATTCTTATCCCAAAACAATCTTCTCTTTTTGTTTGACGTTTTAAACCAAGCAATAAAGTAATTCTCATTTTTGTCATGAGGAAAACTCATTCCAACCCCCCCCAAAAAAAAAAAATTGGGGGGGGAATTAGTTACCCTTTTGTGGTGAAGATTTATTTTAAGACTTTTGTTTTTAACAATTGAAGAAGCTACATTAAGAGAATGTTGTTCACAAATGTATTTTTAAAAAGAAAACTTAATTTGGGAATATTTTAGAATGCATTTGTCATGATATTCTTATAATTTGGTACAATTTCTATAATTATTAAAATGTTTTTAAGTGTACAAAAAATACAAAAATATTACTCGTCCGACAAGCTATTGGCCAAAGAGGAAAAAAAGTAAAAAAAAAAAAAGTTTTTAAATAAACATGTTAAAGTAGAAAAAGAAAAAAGTAGCTCAAGATCACCTTTAAAAAATTGTTAACTTTTGTTTTATTGTTTTTAATTTGAAAAATTGAAGGGGAAAAAAATCAATGCAGTTTTTTTTAGTAAAAAGAAAATATAAAAAAATCCAAGAATAGTAATAACCTCCTAATATTTACAATTGTTCTTGAAATTGCAAAGGAAAAATCCAACAGAAAAGCTGAACATAATTTTTTTTTTGTTTGGTTGGCTTTTATAATGGTCTGACCTTATTTGTGATGTTTTTAGAGTTGAAGCTAAATTGTGGTCGCCGCGGGTTACAGAGGACAGCCCCTTTAAGGTCAACCTGGAAGCCGAGCCACAGGTTAGTAGAAATAGCAGTGAAATCATGCTTTGTGGTCCGCTCCAAAAGTATTGGCAGTTTTCACAGGTAAATCCTAAACACAAAAAACAAGCACTATCTAATTTTTATTTTGTTTAATTCTAATTTTAAGTTCAAGCAATCAATCCAAAAAGCAACAACTGTGACAATAGAAAGGAACTTTTGTCACATGTTGCAATACTTTAGCTCACGAGAAAAGTGGGTGTCTTCAACAAAAAGATGCACTGTCCTGAGTTGTTTAACACATTGAAAATGTAAATTTTATTATATAATATAAAAGCTGGAATTCTATTTCTCTTTTTTCTCATATTCAGCTTTTGATCTGAATCCTAAATGTCTTCAGGAAATACCAAAAACAAAGTTCCAATACTTTTGGAGGCAAGTGTAAATATACTGTAGTACCCTCACTTCCCAGTTGAATTGTTTCCATCTTTTTATTTGTTTGACGACTTTGACCTTTTGACCTTTGGCGCAGGAGTACAAGGCCATCGGCGCAGCCCACAACCGGCGAGCTCAGCCGTTCGTGGCGGCAGCCAACATCGACGACACGCGTCAGGTGGTCAGTACCACTTACAACACGCCCATCGGGCTCTACTCTTCCGGAAACATCCAGGACGCCATGGAGGGTCAGATGAAGGGATTTGTGCAGCCCAGGCCCGAAAGGTCAATGTGCTTCACATTTCTCCCACACAACAAAAAAAAAACAAATCAATCCTAATTTTAATTATTAGCGAATTAAGAGTCAGACTTTAAAAGTGTCTTGTCATTGCGAGGCATTGTTTTAAGTCAGCAGAATTGACAGCCATGTGTAAAAAGTAGACCATTGCTTGAAATGCTATATACTATTAAAGAATTATTAATTTATTTATTTCTGAAGAAATAAAATTTTCAGTTCCTTTTCTTTGTTTTTTTTTTTTTAATTTTTTTTATTTAAGAAAAAACATTTTTTTAATCAATCCAGATTTTGTTTTTATTCATTAGTAAAATCCCCAGCCCATAAGGGAACATTTTAAATCATGATTTCTCTAAATCATTAAAATATTTCCCTTTTTTTAGCTGCCAAAAATTCTGAAAAAAAAAAGAACATTTGTCAATACCGCATATTTTTAATTTTCAAAAATTACCACAGCACATATTTTGAACATTCATTTGGGGAGAATTTTTGTTTAACTTTGATTTGCTTTATGTTTTGAATTATTTGGTTATATTTTTCCACTGTGTTAATGTTCAAAACGTGCTCAATGTTACATAAAACCTCTCGCTTTAACCATGTCAGCCTTACAGTGCGGTCACAAGTCTTTCAGTCATCCGTCTGCTATACGACGCGTCGCTATGACGACATACATATACATCTATTCAAGCTTTGATGTCAAGTAGCCTGATGAAGAAGCAATAAATCTGTTGTTCCAGGCCATTTCCTGCTTAGATGGGCCGTGCCAGGCATGCGGAGTTGCTCTTAGTATGTCGACAGATGTGCCAGGTGGACATTTTAGGGCAGAATGGATGACGCATTGTTTGATGTCTTTTGCACGCCTTACGTGATCGATGAGCATTCATTGTAACCTACAATTTGTCGGTTACTTGCAAGCGAGGAAATGTTGATCACGACAGTCTTCTTTTTGGCTGACTGTGACACTGTCCCGCAATGTATATTTGCATTTAAAAATGTGTTCAGGCAGGTATGGTCATTATATTTTATTTCCTTCAATAACAATTTTGAACATATTGGGATTTCTAAAAATCACACTTTGTAAATCAAAAATGTAATCAAAACTGTTTTGGAAATGAAATCTGTTGATATGCACATCTCATCCTTTATGAGAGATGCACAATACGGAAAGTATAATTTGGTATAAATCAGTTTGATGTTGCAGATAATTCATTTATTTTTACTTGATGATGTCGCTTCAGTGTGACAAACATTAAGAGAACTACAACTCCCAACAGGCCTTCTCTTCTTTCGGTAAACGGTCATGCCATTAATATTGAAAGAAATGCGATTAAAATCAACCCCATAGGCCTGTGTATTCAATTAACTGCCAAAGAGGACAACACAGAAGATTTTCTCGAGGATTCTAGTTAGTTTTATCCATCCATCCATCTTCTGTAGCGCTTCTCCTCACTAGGGTCGCGGGAGGTGCTGGAGCCTATCCCAGCTATCTTCGGGCAGTAGGCGGGGTACACCCTGAACTGGTTGCCAGCCAATCGCAGGGCACACAGAGACAAACAACCATCCACACTCACACTCATACCTAGGGGCAATTTAGAGTGTTCAATCGGCCTGCCATGCATGTTTTTGGAATGTGAGAGGAAACCGGAGTACCCGGAGGAAACCCACGCAAGTACGGGGAGAACATGCAAACTCCACACAGGATGCCCGGAACCGGGATCGAACCCACGCCCGATGTTGTCTCTCACTGTGAGGCCATCGTGCTAACCAATCGGCCACCGTGCCGCCTTAGTTAGTTTTAGTTTCAGTTTGTTTTTTTTGTTTTTCAAATGTAAAATGTACTATCAGTTAGTTTTCATTCTTGTAAATCGTATTAGTTTTTACTTTAGTTCGTCAACGGAAATGTTTTTTCAATTTTAGTTGGAGTTATTTCATTCATTTTCGTTTACTAGATTAACCGTTATGTGGACACGCACACACAAATAATATATAGTTATTTTTTAAAAATGCATATGTGACCTGCTAACATCTTTTTTGCCGCTCGTGTTCACAGCCAGAGGACGTTGACTAACATCGAGGATTCAGACGTATATCGCATGCTGCAGCATGACCATGAAGAACCGGGACAACCGCGACAGTCTGGATCCTTCAAGGCGCTGCAGGAATATGTCGAGAGCGACGGTTAGTTTCGCGGACAAAGTCCATTTTGCATTTGGTTGAAATTTTATGGCTACAATCAAATACAGTTTGTAGGAATATAACGTATGAGCCATGCTGTTGATGTTGTACTAGCTATGTACTCGATGTTTAGATTTTAAATGGTCATTCTGTTAATTGTAATATTATACAATATTATATTCTTCGGTGCGTAGCTAATTAATATTTTGTGTTTCGCCAGTAGACAAATACTGAATGATTAAATGTGACAGTATGATATAATTGAATATACGTTATGAATTCTGATGAAATGTAGTGTGGCGTCTATTGTTGCAGGCACCAAACCGATTGTGACCAGGACAGTGAAGGCGCCCACTACCAAACCCAACGCACCTGCCGGAAACCTGCAGAAACTTCCCATCTGTGACAAGTGTGGAAATGGCATCGTGTGAGTGCACATTAACAGGCGATATACTCTATTATGTCACCTTACAAGTGATTATTATATTACAGTGATATGGACCAAGCCATGTTACCGAGAAGGCTAGCAATTGCATGTGGTGACACAAGCTAGCAGCAAAGCACTTAAAAAAAAAAAAAGGAGGATCATGAAGCATCAGCACCAAGCATATTGTTGCTGTCCTATGAAAATCACTTGTGTCCATTTTGTTTTATATTTTTTATATTACATGAATGAAGCTTTTGCGTTACATGCCGCTAACGGGAAAAAATTGCCAATATTGGACATGCATGTTTTTCAAAGGACAGCGATGAAGCATCTAGAATGTACACAATCATAAATCAATGGTGCATAAAAGGCTGGATTGATTAGTTACATTTTAAAGTTTCACATTTACACAAACACACAGCCAAATGCTAATTGTTGCGTTTTAAATTTTTATTTTTTTTTATTGTTTATTGTGTCATTTCATGTGTTTATTTTTTTTGTACTGGTCCAGTGGTACAGTGGTTAAGGCTCGGGACAAGTTCCGCCACCCGACTTGCTTCGTGTGCGCCGACTGCGACATCAACCTGAAGCAGAAAGGTTACTTCTTTGTGGAGGGCCAGCTGTACTGCGAGGCCCACGCCCGGGCCAGGAGCAGGCCCCCGCCCGAGAGTCACGACCTTTAGTTCAAGATCGCGCCCAGGATGGGACTCACCGCCCCTGAGGGACACCGCCTGGTCACTGCCTTCCCAACCACCTAAATCACATCACGTTCTGTTTACCATTGTCCCTATTGCTTGTTTGTGACTCAATAAAGTCGCCTCATCCTGCACTCAATTATCTTTCTTTATTTTTTTATTCAATCATATACATACCTACACACACATATACACACACATACCTACATACATACATACATTTTTAAATTGAAAACTAATACTAAATCTAAATTAAGACTAAGTGTTTTAAAAAAAAACTAACACTAATAAATAATTAAAATAAAGTGCCCTGAAAACTAACCAAAACTATAACGCCATTTAAAAAACAAATACGAAATAAAAACTCACCATATTTAAAATTAATTTACAATTCAATATAAAAATAAGTTTGCTGCTGTCACAAATATACAGTATTGTCTTTGTTAACGTTAATTTGTAAAGTATTGTTATTATTAATTTTATCAGCATCACCATCTAGAATATTTTTCATCAGAAAAAATGCACAGCGAACCATCTTTTGATGTACTTTGAAGTTAAATTCAACATTTACGTATACTTCTGTTTCTACATTTATATTATTCCAACAAAAAAAAAATGTCCTTGTTTTTTCCCCATTTCCATTCCACTGTTAGAAATATAAATTAGGACCATTCAACATTGGGGCTGACTGTAAGCCCCCCAAACTTGAAGGTCATCATATAATCGTATTTAGAAGCCATCCATCAAGCTGAATGTGATTCAATTCTACCGAACTTGAAAGAAAAGCATGTCATTGATGTTGTGTCTCTGAAGGAGCTTGTTTGAAGAAGTCAAGGAAAAACCAATAAATAAATCAAAATGTATTAAATTAAGCAGCACAAGTATGGAGCCAGGAGACGGACATATAAGTGCACTCTCTTTCTCTCTCACGAAAAAAAATTGAATTTCATAATTTGACTTCTATCCCTTCGACCACAGCAAGCGTCTTATTGTTTTTGTTTGTTTGACTTTCAACCCTTTTGTCCTTCTGCCAAACACACACTTGGGTCAAAATAAACCCACCACAAAGGAAGCAGCAGGAAGTGTGATCCGGGCTGCTAAATAACGCTGTCAGCGAATTCCACATTATTAGGTACACATGCATTATTTATTAATTTATTTATTTTTTTATGTGTGTTTTTTTCATAGTTTGCCAATATTAAGAAGCATTCATTCATGCCGCACTCCATTGTGGCAACGCCGCTTACACTGTGAGGCAAATCAATCTGACCATTTTTCTTGTCAATCATTCTAAATTATCATCATTATCATTCCTTTTTTTTTCGAACTCATGAAGACTTGAGGATGATGGGCAGCGGCATGTTCAATGAGCAGCCTCACTTTCGAAGTTGCAGATCGATAACAAGCACTACTTCCTGATTGCTCCTGACTTGCTTTTTATTCACAACAGAATTGACGAAACCAAAGGAATTGGAAAATCTCAGACAACAGTCATTCAAAATCAATACTGATTCTTGGCTACACAGTTTGGTATGGTCACCGGATGAAGTTAGAAGAGTAGTCTGGTTTTCTTTTGGGACACTTGTGTCACTTTAAATGGTGGTAGCACCTACAACGGATGGGAAGAAGCACTTATCCAAATTAGTAGGGTGCTTAAGCGACTAGAATATAATTGTAGAGGACATGGGATCCTCAAAAAGTCCAACATAAACTTTGGTGAAGTTGTCTAATAGGATAGGGACTTTTTTATTTGTATTTTTTTTGTTGCTCTTAAAGGGCCAGAATCAGGGGTAGACAACAGGAAGGGCCTCCTGTCGAAATCAATCTCATCAATGGCTCACTTGAGTGAAGATCATTCAAGAGTACCGGGGACCAGCGTAAGTGCAACATAGACTTTGGTCCAAATGTAAACTTGATGACACACCATTTCAAATTCATTTTCGTTGCTCTAAAACAGGGGTGGGCAACCTTTTTGATTGGTGGGCCTCAATGGGTTCTAAAATTTGACAGAGGGGTCGGACCAGGACAAGATGCATGGAGTGTTTTGATAACCTCACCTCATCGGAGAAAAAAAACATGTTTAATTTTAAATGAAAATGAACAAATGCATTACAACAAAATATCTGTGTTAGACACACCAGAGTATTTAGAAAATAAAATATTAACAAGGTTCATTCATTTAATTTTTTTCAAGTTTGGCGGGCCGGATTAAAACGTTTAACGGACCACATGTGGCCCCCGGGCTGTATTTTGTCCTCACCTGCTCTAAAAGAACCAGCGCTGCAACACACTTTACAATAAGCAGCAATTTGGCAAATACTAAAGCGTTTTTCATGAAAAAAAGGATTCAAGCTGTTTAGTGACACTCCTAGATGAAATTATCTGCCAAATTCAACAAAGAGAATTACACTGTGTTTTTAAAACAACCAAACTGCCTTAAGAAAGGCCCTCGCTGGCCGTATGCTAATTAGCATCTGCGTTGCAGCGCTTTCAACCTGTAAGCAACAGATTGAACACAAATGATTCAGCATTGTAGACAGACAATAAAACAGTACTCACAGTCACACTCTTTATCCCGGCACCACTTTCCAATGGAAAAGTGTGACTTAAAACTTGCTAGACTTGTATGCCGGGGCAGAGACCATTTTTTTTCATCTTTTTATGGACGCTAAAGGGCCGGTAGCAGCTGCAGACGTCCCGGAAGGCGCTCCTGTAGTTGCTGTTCATCCAGCCGTAGAGGATGGGGTTGACGAAAGTGGAGCACATGGCCACCACGTGGAAGACGCTGAAGAGCAGCTTGAAGTCGTCCATGTAGACCACGCGGCTGTCAATGTCCACGGCAAGTTGGAAGGCGTGTAACGGCAACCAGCTGATGGCAAAGACGGCCACCACTGTTACCAGCATCTTGGTGGTCTTGCGGCGGCGACGGTGGGCGCGTGACAGGCGGCTGGCGTTCATCTGGCTCCAGGAAACAAAAACATAAAGGTGTTATCATATACATATATATATATATATATATTTATTTATTTTTATTTTTTTTTTTGTTTGTTTTTTGGGGGGATGTGAAATGAAGAGAGTCATATTGACAAAAGTGTTGTTTTCCTGCCTATCTTGAGGCAACTATTGGTGTCAATTACTTTCAGATTTTTGATATATATTTACAGCAGGGCTATATCCCAACATTGCAATCCATTCTGGGTTCAGGCTGAAATTTCACCCCAGAACAAGATCCCAAACTTTTGTTAGAAGTGTATGTGGCTTACTTCAACCTCTAATAGTCAGGATTTCAACTAATCTAGGTTTGTAAAACGGTGCTACACGATGGCAGCAAAACAATATTTTTTGGATTAGACAAGGCTGTGGCTTAGCTAAATAATTCTCAAAAGTGTGGTATGAGTATTACTTGTGGTACTCTGGATCTCTTCTATGCAAAAGAATCACAGAATCAAATACAACTAAAATTTAAAACTGAAATTTTGTAAATGTACTTTGCAGGACAAAGACATGGGCTTCTATAGTTTTTTGGCCTTTATATTCATGTTGGGGCGGCACGGTGGCCGACTGGTTCGCACGATGGCCTCACAGCGCAGAGGTCGTGGGTTCGATTCCGGTTCCGGTTCCGACCTTCCTGTGTGGAGTTTGTATGTTCTCCCCGTGCCAGGGTAGGTTTTCTCCGGGTACTCCGGTTTCCTCCCACATTCCAAAAAAAAAACATGCATGGTAGGTTGATTTAGCAGTCTAAATTGTCCCTAGGTATGAGTGTGAGAGCGAATTGTTGTTCTTCTTTGTGTGCCCTGCGATTGGCTGGCAACCAGTTCAAAGTGTCCCCCGCCTACTGCCGGAAGACAGCTGGGATGTGCTCCAGCACCCCCCGCAACCCTCGTGAGGAGAAGTGGTACAGATAATGGATGGATATTCATGTTGATCATTATGGCAGTACAGGCTGAGCAAAATGTTTTTTCAGTTGGTAATTGGTGTAAAAAAAAAATTGAGACCCACTGGCCGTACTAAATGAAGCTCCTCCATTCACTTCAGCATGGTCCCTGTGCACCAAGATGCCCAAGATAGTGCCAAAACAATATTGGACCGAGCACTAAAACAGGTAATTGGTGAGTTTTCAGCAAACAAAGGAAGATCCGGGTCATGGCACCGATTAAAAAGTTAAGAGCGAACTTTGCCAGGATATGGATGGCAGAGAGATCCTCCATGATTCTCAGTGTGGGGGCGTCTCTAACTAGCCCATGTGTCAGTGGCTGTTTACATGCAGTCAGTAACCCGTTTCCAAACTGGCATATTGGCAGCATTCGGGTTTGAAAACACGCGCAATAGCCCTGATTCAGGTTTTTAAAATTGCGAATATCATGCCTGGATTACTCCATTTTTAACCTGAATTTCGGAATACCCAGAGTGCACGGACTCTGCGCAGGCTCAAGTGCAAGGAATCTTGGGCTTTGTCGTACAGGAAGTGCGTGTTCACGCGGAGTTTGGCATTAGTGATAAACAAAACAGGAGCTAGAGTAAGTACGACAGCGCACTTTTGGAGCGAGGAGGAAAAAAGGAAGGAAGCGCAATAACAAGTGGAGATGACGTATAATTGCATCATGACGTGTCGCCATTTCAATCGGGTTATTTAAATGTGGCGAGTAACTGTCCACTGAAGCCATTTAAACAGGTTATTCAGAATGACTGAGAAATCTGAATTTTTACCTTAACCTGAATATTGACTGCATTTAATTGTCGTAAAATTGCAGCACTTACAAGCATTTACAAACACAAGAGGTAACAGCATTCAAGTTATTTATCTGTGTCTATCCATTATCTGAGTCACTTATCTTCACATCTTCACTAGAGTTGCGAGCGTGCCAGAGCCTATCTCAGGTGTCTTGGGACGGGGAATATCCTTAACTGGTTCCCCGCCAATCGCAGGGCAAACATTGACAAACAACCGAACATCTAGGAGCCATTTAGAGTGTTCAATCAACC
This sequence comes from Idiotropiscis lumnitzeri, assembly GCF_059441095.1. Classification (NCBI taxonomy): domain Eukaryota; kingdom Metazoa; phylum Chordata; class Actinopteri; order Syngnathiformes; family Syngnathidae; genus Idiotropiscis; species Idiotropiscis lumnitzeri. The sequence continues at coordinate 6,820,162 of NC_142398.1, forward strand.
TACCAAGCATTCTTTTGGAACATGGGAAGAAACCAGAACACCCAAAGAAAACCCACACTTGCACAGGGAGAACATGCAAAACTCCACACAGGAAGTACCGTCTTGACCTACTATACCAAAGAGGCCCAATCTAACAATTGGTTCAACCAAAAATGTGCGACTAGGTGGATGGCCCCAAAGATGGGGCAGTTGCACCGTATAAAACTTGCAAATATCTCACCTTGCTCCAGATGCACGCATAGGCACCTGTGTTGACAGCCAATGGCAGGCCGTACTGCAGCAGCATCATGGCAAGGCTGTATGGGGTGCTACCGCCCCCTTTGGGCCATTTCTCAGCGCACACCCGGATGGACTCGCCGGGTGCCAGATGGAAGGTGGCGTACTCGCGGAAGATGGCCAGCGGGCTAGCGAGTAGCGCGCTGACCGCCCAGGTGATTGCCACCACGACAGCGCAGGCCTGCCGGGACATGCGCGGTGCGCCATCCAGGCGGCGCGCCACGCTGCGTAGGCGGTCCAGTGCAATGACGTTGAGCGTGATTGTAGACACGTGAACGGCAGAGCCCTGAGCGCAAGGCAAGACGAAGCACAACACCCGGCCGAACGCCCACTCGCCATGCAGGGTGTACGCCAGTGTGAAAGGCAAGCACAGGGACGCCACCAGGAGGTCGGCCAGAGCCAAATTGGCGATGAAGAAATTGGTGACGGTACGCAGGCGGCGGAAGCGGAACACCACGTGGATCACCAGGGCGTTGCCCACCACTCCCAGGGCGATGATGGTGCCGTACGCCAGAATGAGCGCCACACGCACGACTGGCAGATGCGTGCTGTCCTCTAGGCCCGAGTAGACTTTGTCGCCGGCGGGCACCGGCCTGGCCCAGCAGCAGTTAGCGGAGGGCCGCTGCGCTTCGCTTGCATTGGCAGCGTCCATTGTGTGGTGGCGACCCCATCAGCTGACCTGCGGAATGACCACATTGGACATTTTCATGACATTTAGCATCAGACTGTAATAATTCTGAACAAGTGCAACAAATAATTTTACCCAGTTGCTTTGTTTGAGAAGTATCAATCTGGAATGACTTGTTGACATCAACCGGCAAATATTCTGCTACTTGCAAGCAAATGACACATGTCCGATGAGCCGATTTTGAAGAAACAGTTGGAGAAGCGCTGAAGTTCCTTAAATTAGGGTTACAGGATTCGGAAGGGATTGGCCAGGATTTGAAACGCCGAAGAACAAATCATACATACCTACTGATGATGAGTGAGTCACAGCATTTCCACTGATGACTGATCTGAGTGAATTTGGACCAGCCGCATGGGAATTTCCCCACACTTCCCAAAGGCCGCCTCATAGCTCTAACACGAGCTACCTCCCAATTGATTGGCGTATAGCGCAGATGTAGAGGTAGAGCATTTGACTACAGATAAAGAGGGCTACAAGCCCCTTTCCAGCTGTTAAGCATGTACAGCTGTTTGTGGACAAGTTTCAACTCCCCCAAACAAGGGATGTTACTTTGCTCTGTTTGTTTGTTCCATGTCTTAGGGAATGTCTAAATTGGTCGACAAAATCATTCATTCCCACTAATCTCGAGGGTTCCTCAATCCCAATTTTTCACCAGGGCAACCGCTCTGCCAGTCAACACAATTTCATGGCAGCGCACAGCCTCTGGCAGAGGCGACTTCTATGAACTTATTACTGTAAAAACCTTTTGTGAAATGGGCTGAGGAGCCGATTCAGAAGGCAGCAATTAGTGGGGATTTCAACACGGGACCGCTCACATCCAAAGCGAGAATCAGAAACATCCTGACTGTTTATTTCATCAGCGTCGCCCCTTTCACACTGCCAATAAAAGCGAGTTATTTTTGAAAAATACCAATGAGGAAGGCACGGTTGAATGACATCATGTTCTATACATACACTTTGCCAATAACACAGCACATGTATTATCCACTCTGATTAAAAAAATCCAAAAGGTCGGGATTTGTATTTTTTTAAGTCTTACCTCCTCAATTTCAAGAAGTTGACGTTGAGTACTTTTTTTCTGTCCGAGTCCACCCGCAAGTGAAGATGATGATGATAAGGATGAAAGAAGACGAAAAGCAGAGTCAAAGCTTTATCTCCACTGATGAGCAGCAAGAAAATGTGACGAGCTCTAACTGCATGTCTCAGCCCCCACCATCACCCGCCACACGGGATGCATGATGCAGGTTGAGGCGTTACATGACAGACACACACACACACACACACATATACATATATATATATATATATATATATATATATATATATATATATATATATATATATATATATATTATATATATATATTAGTGCTGTCAGGCGATTAAATTTTTTAACGAATTAATCGCCTTTTTTTCAACTACTATTTTGTTTGAAGCTTTTACCGGGTATTTATTGAAATAATATATTGTAATTAATGCACCACACTCCAGCAGAGTTGGTTTGAAAGGCCCAGTGGTAACTTAAGCAGGGTGTTTTGTTCTGAGGTGATGTGCTAAAGTTGTTCAGCTAATGTGGTACAGTGTTTGAATTTGGCTTTGCAAGATATGCTAAAAATAAATAATTCAATAAATAAAACTGATTTTAAATTAATCTTGAGTTAATGCTTTAATTTTCACAGCACTAATATATATATATATATATAGATATATATATATATATATATATATATATATATATATATATATATATATATATATATATATATATTCTGTGGGGTGTGCGTGTGCTCCGGGAGTACAGGGTACCATGCCCACCAGTACGGGCTGTTCAGTCCCTTGGTCCTCATTGCCAGCAGTAAATCAGATTTGTTTCCAATGAGGGTTGGACTCCGCCAAGGCTGCCTTTTGTCACAGATTTTGTTCAGAACTTTTATGAACAGTATTTCTAGGTGCAGCCAAGGCAAAGAGGGGATCCGGTTTGGTGGCCTCATTATTGCATTTCTGCTTTTTGCAAATGATGTGGTACTGTTAGCTTCCACAAGCCGTGATCCTCACTGTAGCGGTAGCAGCCAAGTATGAAGCGGTTGGGATGAAGATCAACACTTCCAAATCTGAGACCATGTTTCTCAGTCAAAACAGGGGAGAGTGCCCTCTCCGGGCCAGGGATGAGATCCTTCCCCAAGTGCAGGAGTTCAAGTATCTTGGAGTCTTCATGACGAGTGAGGGATGGAGCGTGAGATTGACAAGCGAATTGGTGCAGTGTCTGCTGTGATGAGGACTGTTGTATCGGTTTGTTGTGGTAAAGAAGAGCTAAGCTGAAAGGCAAAGCTCTCGATTTACCGGTCAATCTACGTTCCTACCCTCACCAATGGTCACGAGCTGTCGGTCATGCCCGAAAGAACAAGACCTCGGATACAAGCAGCGGGAATGAGTTTCCTCTGCAGCGTATCTGCGCTCTCCCTTAGAGATAGGGTGAGAAGCCGAGAGGCACTCAGATTCGAGCTGCTGCTCCTGCACATTGAGAGGAGCCAGGTGAGGTGGCTCGGGCATCCTTCCCTTCATGTAGTCATAATTCCTCCATGATTTCATTCATTACAAGTAATTCAGAGGACATTTAAAGTAGCACATGTGACTCCTTGGCCCTTTCAAAGACGACTTAATGCACGGATATACAACCTTCTAATTTTAAGCTTGCAGTTCTGTTCTCCCTCATATTATTCATTTTCTGCATGTGGACATAATGTGCACATGGAAATAACATGAAGAATGAAATACTGCATTTTCGAAATTCCTGTTTCAAGAAAAACGTATGTCAACATGAGAGACAAACGAAGCTCTGATCGCTGTCCGCTTTGATGGATAATTTGGATTTATAATGAGCTCCCAAATATTTCCACTTTACTGCACTGTGTAAAAGAAAAGGTCTCAATCCATACTGATCACGAATTGATCTCAATCTATTAAAGAGAACATCGATTATTGGCCTGTGCCATCTGTCCACTCTGAAACACTCCCACCACAGGACCCAAGGTCGCTGGAACACTTTTGTCTGGAAAAACGTCATATATACATGGATGGGTATTATGTAATGATGTCTTTTCCCAAGATTGCATGATGCGACATTAATGAGAAGGCTTGTAGTCATCTTTGAAATGTTTTAATCAGCACGTTTATTTATACAGTCCGGCAATTAAAATGCAATTTGATTTAAAAAAGAAATTACTTCAAAGCGCATGTTTACGTCTCTGTTAATCTAGAGTCTTTTTCATGAATGCTGATGAGCTCATCAAAAGGGAAGGCAATTTGGAGGCGTTACAACATCACAGCCACCTGGTTAGTGTGAGTGTCCTCCTTTGACTGTATTTACAGCTTCCGGCAAGTCACGTGCAGAATAAATCGCCACCAACACAAAACTTCAATAGTATAATGCATGATAATGTTGCAATTAATAAATATACATTATACATTCATTATGATAATGATTAGATGGATGATAATAAAAAAAGACGAGTTCTAATCATGATTACAATCGATAAATAAATTATAAAATACATTATTAAATGTAACCATTAAGAGAAAAGAGTCCCATTTTGGGGTCTAAAAATTGTAACGTGTAACATTTTGCCAGTAAACAAGAACATCTGTCATTTGATTTTGGACAGCATCCTTTCGCACCGCCTCAACTGTGGGAAAGCTTCCAGCCTGGCATCCTCGGAGGCCTGGCACTTAGGGAACAAAACCACAAACAAACAGATACAGATGAATAACATACATGTGGGAAAATTAGCTGAACTCTGTTACTTGCTTACTAAGAAGGAGAAAAAAAAATATTTAAAAAAAGCGCCGGGCAGATTCCATGGCCACTGAGTAAGAAATACAAGGCAGAAATGTTTTAGAGGGGTCACCATGGCCACCTGCACGTCGATAAACTTGCAGCCTGGCCTCACCTCAATCAATACCTCCCTGCGGGTTTTTATACCTCGCTTTTACGTCACTCCACTACGGTGAGACAGATTCAAAGCTCATTGAAGCCCTGTCATGTCACTTACTTGAAATCAAAACTCAGGGTCCATGGTAGTCAGCAGACATCTGCCACCATTTAAAGGGCCGCTAATTAACCCCAAATTAATTTCCGATGTCTTGTTGGCTTTCTTTTATCGAAAAACAAAACAAAAAGCTGGCATTCATAAAGGGGTGTGTAGACTTTTGCATCACTGGATGCCCACCTCACATTAACTCGTTTTTATATTCCAACCATTTGCCAGCATCCACGCGTTAACTTGAGAAATGCGCTTTTTGTGTGCATTTGATGCTCAAGGTTTTTATTTTCTTTAGGAAAAGTACTGGTTATATATTTGAGCTGCCATAAAAGTCCAAACTATTGGCATCAAAGTAGATTTTCAATTAAAATTATCCATGTTTTACTTCAGATTACTAAAGAATGACAAATGGTATAAATGATTTTATTATTTTTTGGGGGGATGAAAGAAGAGAGTCAAATCTTTCTTTTGGTGGGTTCAATGTCTACATCGCAATATTTGAAGATTGGTCAAAATCGTCTAAAAAGTGGCTGAGCTACCAATGGCTGCCATCCAATAAGTTAATACCTAATGTACATTGTAAATATATATATATATATATATATATATATATATATATATATATATATCATACATACAAGCTGCTTGAAAATGCTCAGCACCTCCAATTGACCTCACCCCCTCACAAAACCAACAAACGAAAAAAAAGGGCCGCACTTTTAGTGGGGAGGTGGCAAGGGGTTGCAGGAGTTCAAAGGTATTTATTTGTATATCTTTTAAAATAAAATAAGCGTGAATAAAATATACAAAGAATAATTTATATATTTGTGGGAGAGAGAGAGAGAGTAACAGAGAAACACAGACTATATACTTTTCTTCCGCATTAATATTTAGCTGAGTGCAAATTCACATGTTTAGCATAAACCAAGACAAATCAAGATAGGCATGTAGAAATGTTTTTTAATGGCCCCAAAACAACTTCCATGACGTTATACATCGAAAGAGTAGCGTAGGGACGACAAGATTTATCTCGCCACAATGTGCGTCATCATAATCTTCAATCATGAAAAAAAAAAATCCACATAAAAACGCAACTTCAGGCAATCAGGAACACATTGAGCCAGCAGGTGGTACTCTAACCCTTGTCTTTTGATTTGGACAATGAATAAAATAATGAGGGGGGAACAAAGTATCTTACAGCGTATATACATTACTTTACAAATGAAGCAACAGGTGGCGCTAAACACCAAAATTAGTTTTTTTGTAAACTTTATATTGTTGCTTATAAAATAGATGTCATTTATTTTGACATAGATTCATGTAAAAATCAGTATTTATTGTTGTATATTGATTGATATAAATGAAAAAATATTCCTATTCATTCAAAATATTGTAACACATATAGGTTCAAATAAAAATATATTTCTGTTTTAACCATGGTCAATGGTTAAAGTTTATTTAAAAAAAATATTGTAACCTTTTTATTTCTATGTATGAATGTATGTGTGTGTGTGTATGAATATATTTATATTTATATGTATGTAATTACAGTAGGTGCAATGATCCGTTCCTGTGTGGAGTTTGCATGTTCTCCCCGTGCCTGTGTGGGTTTCCTCCGGGTACTCCGGTTTCCTCCCACATTCCAAAAACATGCATGGCAGCTTGATTGGACACTCTAAATTGCCCCTAGGTATGAGTGTGAGTGCGGATGGTTGTTCGTCTATTTGTGCCCTGCGGTTGGCTGGCAACCAGTTCAGGGTGTCCCCCGCCTACTGCCCGAAGAAAGATGGGATAGGCTCCAGCACCCCCGCAACCCTTGTGAAGGGAAGCGGCTCGGATAATATATATATATATATATATATATATATATATATATATATATATATATGTGTATATATAAACTAGAGCCTGGTGTTACCTTTTTTTCAATTTTTGCAGGCTCCCCCCACCACCAAAATGGTCGCTACAAACACAATGTTTGAATTCCTGTTCTATTTCGATCATGGTTCTATGAGTCTTCTTAATGCATCCAGTTATGACTGACATGTCCACCCAACACCCAATTTCAGGTCAATTGGATGAAATTTTTCTAACTTCACACACGGCTACAAAATACTTTCTCATACTTTTTTTTTTTTTTCTTGGTGTAATCCAGCTAGTGCTTTTGAATGAGCGTTTTTTTGCTCAGGCCTGTCTAGGCTGCCATCCAGATGGTGAAGGACAGCAACAGTGTGCCCAAAAGGGAGATGGGGGTGGCACAGCCGAGGTAAAGCAGGACGATTGCGCCGCACAAGGCCGTAATATACGAGCTGGTACGGCTGCACACGATCTTACGCACCGTCGTGCAGAACTGAGAAAAAAAACAAAGCAGAATACAAGCAACAGTCACATGCATGCTGGTTTTCGGAGCAGCTCAACTTCCAATGATCACTTTTCACACCCTGTGCTCGAGTCAACAGCGGAATTTAAAGTGGGACTCGACTTTATCCTTCATCTTTTCCATGTGACCTCCCTGAAGCAACAACACAACTGGTAAGAATTGTCGAACAAGAAATCCGCATAAACATGAACATTAATGCTCATTTGTCAAGTGAGCCTAAAAACATGTTCACTGAGTACTCCAAGTTGTCATTCATGTTTTTAAAAAAAGTTCACTTTACGATTCCAAATTGGGTTTTTGATGTTGACAAAACAGAATAAGTTAAATTAGTTTGAAACTTCATTGTCACCTAGCTTTATAATAAACTATTTTACATTCATACTTATGTCAAGTTCAGAAAAGCAAAATTCTCTCTCGTATTGGGTTATAAAAGACAATACAAGACTCAGTTCTCTTCAGCGTTTACAAATTGTATGCTGGTTTTGTTGAATATTAAATACTACTTTACTTCTTATATATATTTGAAAAATATGTGGAAAAAGATCTTTATGTTTATTGAAGCAATGTTTAGGTTGGTCGAATCTCAAAAACATTATTTTCATAGATTTACACTGATAACGTTAGAATAATACAAATAAAAAAATTATTGCTGTCTACGATCATTAGGTTAGTCGGTTACTAAATTGGCCTTTTGGTGCATTGAAAACTTCTCTTAAAAACTAAGACTAAAACCAACAAAAACATATGTAAACTAAAACTAATAACAGCTGAGGGAAACAAAGCATTTAAAAATAACTAATAAAAACTATCAAACCTGCTCTATGAACTAATGAAAACTAATTAATTAAAAAGAATGTTAAAAATAAATAAAAACTCATGATAATGACAAATTCATAACTACTCCAGGCTAATCTTTGTTGTACCTGACAAAGACAATCAATGCGATGGTTTGCGTCTGCGGTACCTGGTATGTCTGGTAGCTGATGGCCATGCCGTATCGGCAGTACATGACGTAGTGTTCGCAGTTGTACCACAGCAGGCTGTAGGCGACCGCTCCCAGCAGCAACTCGGCCCTCCTGGCCACCTCATCGGTGTCCAGTGGCGGCTGCTTGCACACGCTGTCCATTCGGTTCACCAACACCTGGGACCCGTACGCAAAGTCCCGCAGCGTGTCCACTCGCACGCTGGCCACCTTGGCCACCACGCCCAGGAGCAAGCGGTTGTTGGTCACCATCTTGGCCACGGCCGCCTTGTTGCGCGTGATGACTGGGAGGATGTCTGGGATGAGGTGGGCGACCCGGCCGTCACCCAGGTAGATGCCAAAGTGCGTGAAGAGGGTCCGGGGCACCTCCAGGAGGTCGCCCCGCTTGTACTGGGACAAGTCATACCCGCAGGCGGGGTCCTCCTCCTTCTTGGAGGTGGCGAAGAAGAAGCTGAGGAGCTGGTAGAGGAACATGGTGGGCATGTGAGCGCGAGCCCACACCTGAGCGCTTTTATTGCGTCGCAAGGTGGGCTTGGTCGGGATTAGCGATTGGCCGACATCCCAGCAGGACTGGAAAGAAAAGCGCTTTCTCTAAGAACTGTGTGGCCGGTCTGGAATGTGAAATTGGGGATTCATTTGTAGGGAATTAAGGTCGAGGGTCCGCGTCAGGCGCAAAGCCTCATTCTGAAAAAGGTCAGCATGGGGTAACCGGCAAATAAACCGCTTTTGTTGGTAAACTCCCTCAGCATTTTAAGAACTTGAGTCATCTAGAAATGCTTATAAATATTCAAGTCGATGTCAAAGAAAGCAGGTTGGGGTTCATTCAACATTTGAACGTTTGTTGAGGAATAGATGTTTACTTATGTCAAAAGAACGTGTCGTTTTTTAACAACTTCATCCCAGGCGGAATAAAATAATGAAATTATTCGTTTAACTCAGGATTAAGCCAATTTTAGCTAAGGGAAGTTAAGAAATTTCTTTTTGGGGTTGTGTAGGAGTGAAAGCATGATTTAGGACATTATTTAAAGAGGCTGACAACATTAAAGTTCTTGAAAAAAAACTGTTCATCGAAGACTGTTGACTGTCAGTCATTTTTCTGAAAATTTGGGATTTGTTGAAAATGTATGTCTTCAGTCTTCAGGAAAGCGTACGTTAGGTTTCTTCGTGACAACCTTATTTTAGATGTTTAAGGAAAATTGGTATGTTGTTTTTTCAAGTTAAAATATTCTCTGCGTACAAAAACGTCTATTAGGTTTGTCTAAGACTCTTGACCGGCATTGATGTTAAAAAACCCCCCAAAAAACGTAGATTTGGGTTGTTTAAGATGAAAATGACGGATGTTTCTGAAAATATGTTCATTATGCTTGGTAAAGACCAGTGTGTCTTGATGTTTTGGAAAACAAATACGTTAAGTTTTCCATAGAAAACGTTGTTTTTGTTTGTAGCTTACCTACTCTGATTTGTTGTTAATTTAAAAAAAAAAAAAGCACACTAGATTCATTAAAGTCTTGATACACATTTGTTTTTTTCAACCCTAAATTATCGTTACAAAATTGTCTTTGAAGTCCACAAAAATTAAAACAATACGTATGCAATTTTCTTTTTTGGGTGGGGGGAATACTTTTCAAGGTTTTAAGTTATTATAAACAAATCCTCATTGGGAAAGGGTCAACATTAGTTAGCCAATCGATAAACCGCTTTGGTTGTTGAACTCTTGCCATCGTGACTCAGCACCTTTAAGTCATCCAGAAAGTCGTCAAAACATGTACATTAAGTTTAATGAGGACCAAATTGTATTTGATGTGCAACAAAATATGGATTTGAGATTGTTGAAGTGTCAAAAATGGGGATGTTAAAGTTTTTCGACGCTGAAATGTCTTTGACGTTTGTGGAAAGACGTACCACAAAATTAAAAAAAAAATGTCCATCGATGTATAATTGCCTTTGATGTTAGAGAACAAATCGGTCAGGTCACCTGAAGTCTTAATTGATGTTTATGAAAATGCAGCAAGATTTGCTAAAGACAACTTTTCTTTGTTTACAAAACACACACATATCAACAATCATAAAAAATAACATTTTTATTATTTACACTTTTTTACACGACTAAAAAAAAAAGACTTTAGTGAAATAAACCAGTTATTGTCATTAGAGGGGGAAAGAGAAGGACATGAGACACTTCAAAAGGCACTTGGTCAACTCCAAACATTGGCTAAGAGTCAACGGGAATTAACCGGCCATCCACAGAGTGAAGGGGATAAGAATTGTGGGTAATGTATTGGAGGTGGCCATGCCGCCAAAGAGCATGGAGACGATTCCCAGAATTCCCGTCACCAGGATGCTGCGTCGATCTCTGATCACCCATTTTATGCACTCGCAAAACTAGAGAAGGAACATAAAACATAAATGCTTGTTAATAATAGAATACTACTCGTTTCAACATAATTCCTTGCCACCAGGACACCACGAGAGGGTGGCAAAGCATTGTTTTTGTCTAATTGAAGATCCTCAACTCACTTCAACATAGTTCCTAGAAGGGCTGAACAAGTTTGAAAAATAATCTCATTGAGATGTGTTTTTTCCTCTCAATATTGTGATTTGTGAATAAATATGCGGTTATTATTTCATGGCGCCCTTCCCGTGTATTTTGGAACAAATAAAAGCATCCATCCATCCATTATCTGTACCGCTTCTCCTCACAAGGGTCGCGGGGGGTGCTGGAGCAATACATTCATTTGTATTACAATAATATCAGATTTATTATACATAAATATTTTAGTCTTGTAATTTAGGTGTATGCTTAATAAATGAAATAATATGAAAGACCGTTTGTTTATCCTCTTCAATTAGAGTTTTTAACAGTCAATAAATCCTTATAAATATATGGCTTTATCACTTCATCAAATAATGATATGCCACCCTCTCCTGTCGACTGAAATTGATGCCAAAGTGTTCTCGGGCGCGCATTGTGAATGTCTCATGACCATGGATGGATTCATCTGCTTGATTCAACAACATAATATTAATCAGTGTACGGTGTTTACACTATTTGGGGCATATAGAACTTTTTGCAAATGCATTTGTAGACTTGGGTTCCCCTTGTCTGTTTCAATAAAGCGCAATACTGTTGAGCAGGGGATCGGCGTCTTAAATGATGGAGTGAGCCATTTTTCATCAGTGCTTACTGGTCGGCCACGTAAAGATGGACCACCAGGGATGGCGCTATACACTGGGGCTAGAGGGGCTATTGCCCCCTCAGAAATCTGTGAGGCCCCAGGTAAGCCCTTCCAGCACTTTATTTGATAATCTAAAATATATTTACAATATATAAATATATTTACAATATATATATATATATATATATATATATATATATATATATATATATATATATATATATATATATATATATATATATATATATAGAGAGAGAGAGAGAGAGAGAGAGAGGTATTGGGTAAATCAGGGGTGGAGGAAGGTATACCCTCACAAATTAAACCTCCAATATAATATAATGGAATAAGTCCACCCATCCATTATCCAAGCTTAGAATGTATATTTTCAAACAAGAAAATGTGGTTGTTGCCCCCCAAAACGTAAAAATATGTATGCGAGGGTGCTGTTTGTAGTGTAGTGCACGAGACATAAGAGAGATTCATAATTCCCATCACAAAAAAAGAGAAAAATTCTGTTGTTATGTCTTATTTTGCTTATCTGATCAAAGGAGTCATATATAAATTGGCACCTGATGTCATTACAACCCATCACATGAAATGCAAACTGTCTGCCGATCTGATCAGATTTGCGTAAAGTCTAAAATCTTGTTGTAGGCTGAGATCATAACAATAAAGGGCAATGAGGATTTTCATTAAAAAAAAGTAGGCTAAATTAAATAAAATATTGAACACTTTATTTTTCACAGCTCATTGGCCTTCGAAGAGCAAATATCTGCGTATAATTAAGGCACATTAAAATGCATTAGGGGGGGGTAAAAATATCTGAACCCCCCCCAAATTCTTTCAAACCGCTACTGAACAATCAATATATGTGAAAATGGAGAGAGAAAAACGACTATCTTAATATATAGCAGGCGTGGGCAAACTACGGCCCTGGGGCCACATGCGGCTTGTTAAACCCTTTCATCCGGCCCGCCGAACGTGAAAAAAATTACATGAATAAACCTTGTTAATGTTTTATTTTCTAAATTCTGTGGTTTTTCAAAGACATATATATTGTTGTAATGCTTTTGTTTACTTTTATTTCAAATTAAATGTATTTTTTTTCTCAGATGAGGTGAGGTGACCAAAATACTCCATCCATCTGCTCCTGGTCCGGCCCGCTGTGAAATTTTAGAACCCATTGTGGCCCGCCAATCAAAAAGTTTGCTCATCCCTGATATATAGGCTACTGAAACGAAATTGAGAAATAGTCCGCGAATTCGCGTGTACGCGGGGGAGGGGGGGGGACTCGCCCGGAGTTACCTGTTCGGTCTGTTGGCTGGCGCCACGTCCGTATCTGCAGTGAGTGACGAAGTGCTCGCAGTTGTTCCATAGCAGACTGTACGGGAAGCTGCCCAGCAGCGCCTCCGCCCGGCTGGCCACCTCCTCGGCGGGCAGCGCCTTGGCCCCCTTCGCCGCCCCGACCACCTGGCCAGCTCCATCCGCGCGGTTGACCAGGATTCGGGAGCCGTACGCGAAGTCCTCCAAGCTGTCCACACGCACCGTGGCGCGCCGGCACAAGCATCCGGCGATCAGCCTCCCGTTGGTCACCACGGTGGCCAGGCGCCGCCGATCGTCGGTGAACGCCGGTAGGATGTCCGGGATGAGGTGCGCCACCCGGTCGTCGCCCAAGTAGACGCCAAAGTGGGTGAAGAGTGTGCGGGGTACCTCAAGGAGGTCGCCCCGCCGGAGAAGTGGAGGTGCTGGTGATGAGGGTCCCCGGAGTTGAGTGGCACGCTCGTGCGCATGCGCGGAACCGAAAACAAGCACTTTGAGCTTGCAGAGGAGGGCAAGTTTCTCCACAAGGAAGGCGAATAAGTTGATCATGGTGACTCTCGCTCACATTGCTTCGGATGAGCTCCTTTTATTAGGAACGAGGAGGAGTAGCCCCCCTTCACATCCAGCCCACCAAGACGCTTTTCATCACGTGTGTTTGTTTGTTTGTTGGGAATTTGCAAGCACATGCTCACAAATACGATTCAAGCATAAAAGTCACGTTTGGCTTGATTCTTGCACAAATGTAACCCCACCTCGGCCCCCTACCAATAAGTAAAAAAGTATAATTTCGGAATATTCCATTTCTCCATCTGGGGCAGATTGACAAGGATGGTTGTAATTAGGCAAAAGAATAATGAAAGCGGACAATTACATGTTGCAGGGTCTAACCGTGCTTGTTTCAAAGGGCTCAAATGTATTCACATTTATTACTCAAGTAGGAGTATAGCTATTGGGATTTTAAAATCATTTATTACCATTTGAAGTATCAACCAGATTTTAACCTAAGTAAAATTATTAGTTTTAATACTACTTAAAGTATAAAAGCTAAAGTAACGCAGAGGTGAAAAAAAGTGCATTCAAGGCAAAGTCGAGTCCAACATTTTCTTTTCATTATGTTGTGTAATAGTCGAAAGATGGTTTTCAGATTAATGTTGCGTTCATGAAATGATAATTAATCAGATGAATCCACCCAGCCCAAAATGTTTGACTTGACCGACTTCAATGGCATGCCTTCACTAACCTTCATTGGCAGGTAAGTAGTGTTCGCCCAAATTTGGAATATGTGACGGCCAAAGATGTAAGATGTTGCTTGCCTTCAAACTGTGGCGGAATCGCCTACGTACCCATTCATAGCAAACTTAGTACATGTACTATTAGCTATGTAGCAATATATTAAACTCATATTCTCACATATGTTTGAAGTCGAATTAAGTCTGGTGTCCTCAACACCCTTGATGATGCCTTTTCAGCTTACCGCAATGTGCTTTTTTTTAAGTTTGACGTAAATTTTTTGAAAGCAATTAGGTGCTGGCACTTCAGTTCAGTTTGCATTTGAGTTGAGTTGTTTTACAATAACTCCTCCAAGTACAACCAGGAAGGTGAAATTGGTTGTCTGGCTTTTCTGGCAATCAACCAGTTAGGACAGCCGCACATCTTACTGGCAAAGTTATACGTTTCTATTTTTGAATTCTCATTGAATTGTTCATTTGTTTCATGTGCAAGTGCAATGCCTCACGTGCAAACGAAAAGTGTGTCGCTATGTTATATGTAGCGCGATTTTAACCAGATTGGTGTTTTGAACAATGATAAATTGCAATGAACACATCTGAAATTAAATCATAATGAGGATTTTTTTGTGTGTGTAAGGAGTAAAAAGTGCTACAAGTATTTGCATAAGAATGGAAGATGAAAATATAGATACCCAAAATGGAAACACGGTAATTGTACTTCATTACTTGACACTACTGGCAAATAAGTTCAAACTTCTTCGCATGTTTTTGATTCTTGGTTATTGACTTGCGCATGTGCATAATCCGTGATAAAATACGGCAATACATTTCAAATGAACCCTGAAAACTCATGTAATCAGTTTTATCTCAATAGCAAAAATGTTTTTGAATTTAGTTCACTTGCTTTTGTTAACTACTTAACCTGTTTACTTTGGCCCACAGTAATGTTACCAAATAACACTAGCTTCCACCCAAATCCGTAAATGCTCCTGCAGAATTAATCTGAGGAATTTCCATGCATGTACATATGTATATATATTTTCCAATCCAATGACCTTTTCTGTATCTCTAAAATCCGACTGTATGTGTGCCAGCTACTCAGACTGCAAGTGAAGTATTTGCAAGTAAACTGAATGAAATATGCAATTGTATTTCCACAGACGTGATAAAAGAATTCCCAGTCTTGGACATCTGCACTCACTCAGAACACTTTTATGTTTACAGGGTGTCACATTGCTTTCCTCGCTCAGAAAAGATTGCCTTTTCTTCACATATGAGAGCTTTTCTAAAAAGAAAAACATGGAAAAAAGGCTTTTCAATGGTTTGTCTTCTTGTGCTAAATAGATCGATATTATGAATGTAAGCAAATATTTTACCTCATTTTGTAAGCCAAAGATACTTGTTGAACAGATAATACCAACCCCCTACCCATAACCATAATCAATACATAATTTTTTTTTTTTTCGTCCCAGGGGCGGAACGGTCCGTACAACCATCCCGGACGGACACCCATTTTTGGGAGGGAGAATAGAGAACAGGAAGGTTTTTTTTTAAAAAAAAAGAACGGTATAAGCACGGATGGAAGTGGGTTTTTGTCCGTCCCTTTAATCGTCCCTAAACGGGTCAAGTTCCGCGTGTATATGTTGCGAGTACTGGCCCTTGAACTGAGAGCAAGAGAGCGAGAGAGAGAACGAGAGCGAAAGCGTGCACGAGTGTGCAAAAACACGGCCGCGACAGTTGTGTGAAGAAGTAATTGAGAGCCAAAATAAGCAGCTTAAGTTGCTTTTCATCTGAGCACAGGGACAAAAGTGCAACGAATTGAGTCATCGCTACAAGAGTCTGAGCTCATCTGTGAATTTGCCTCGCGTGACAACCAGAGTCTGAGAAAGGTTCCGGTATGCTCGGTAACTATAGCTGTGTTCGGCGTTGTTTCGGGGGTTAAAAAGCGTGTTTATAATATTATAGAGGTTGCTGGGAGGTGATGCACTCCCACCATACTTTGCAGCACTACAGAAGTAAATAGCATTTAAAATGCATGTTGATTGTCAATTATCGTTCTTCAATCTTCGTTATTGTTTAATTTTATGCGAGTATGCTTTTCATTTTGCTGTTGTTTAATCATTTTTGTTTTAATGTGACACCGTGATCCTGGTGGACATGTTGACTAATGATTTGCCTACACCTGTCATTGTGAAAGTAAATGACTGTGTACTTGTTCATCAACATGCAATAATTAAAGTGCAATTGTCCCCCACTGCCTCGTGACTGTCACAGTATAGATAATACCCCATATAATAATGTGGAGTCCCGCGGCTATTAGTCCGAAGTGGCTAATGTATGTACAAATATGTTGTCATTGCTAAATTCAGCTATCGTGGCTTTTAATAAGGTGTGTTTAGTAGTCCGGAAATTACGGTAAGGAATATTATAAGAAATTAGCCAGCTAATGAGCTTTAAATTATGTTTATGAATAATGAAACCTCTGCTGTTCGCCTCATGTCATGCACAGACACTTTTTTTGGGGTGGGGGAGGTGCACACTTTACAAGTAAGGGCAGAAACGCTTAAAAGGACGAAAACGGACGGTGACGGAGGATGATTATTTTACATGAATAAGGACGGATAGACGATGACGGAAGGGTGCTCAGGCCCCAGACAGAGGACGGAGAACAGACTGGCAAAATAGGGTAAAGTGCCCATCTATGTTTGTTGAAACAATCTATTTTTTAAGAAAGTGTCCCAATAGACAATAGTTTGGTTGTTCATATTTTATGCCACTGTTATAACGCTATCATAGCGTAGATGAAACATAAAACATGGACAATTACGCATTTATTTAAAATAAACACGTAGCCTCCGCTAATAATGCTAGCATACAATTGGAAATGCCATGGGCACACGGGTTAACAATTTGCTTCTAATGGCAGTACTTTTACCCTTGAAGCAACAAATATACAAACATGTTGCAACAGACGCAGACAGAGAATATAATAGCATTCACTCGTATATTCTTTATCCTCTCCAAACAATGAATATAGGAACTGATTCTCCATCTGCATGTCTGTCTTTATACTGCCCCCGGTGGCCAAGGTGTGTGCACCACAAAGTGTAGTACAACGTGCATTGAAAGAGAAAGTGTGACAAAAACGGTTTAACTCTGCATAAATCATGTCATGACTATATGTTTTTGCAAAGTATTGTGGAGTGCTACCTTTTATCATATAAATATGTTTTGCAACAAATTAACGACTATTTCATTCATGTCACCAAGAAAATAGGATTTGAGGATAATTTGAGTCAGGAGCATGGTCAAGAAATGAATTAAACTCATATCTTAAGACACCACACTCTAAACATAGTTGGATCAAAAATAACACAAAAGGGATCTACCCAACAAAATATAACTCACTAAATAACCCATAAAAAGTTGTTTTTTCTGCAATACAACTCCCACCCCCTTAAAATGGCCAACAGAATTGGTTGTTTTGTGCGTTATTTATGTTTTGGGGTTAAATAAATAACCCAAAAAAACGTAATGGTCCAACATTTTTTTTAACCCAATTTGGGTTATTTTTGTACCTTTTGTTTTGTTTTTAGAGTGCACACCGTGATAACCACAATCCCAATCACCAAACCCACTAAACCTTAAATCTAACATAAACCTCGCAGGACAGAAACAGACCGGAATGGGAATGAGGAGAATGATGAGCAGAGAAGGTGGGAGGAGGAGGAGGATTGCACTTTTCTCAAAGCCATGAAAAGATTCCTTTTGTCCAGATTAGTCCAATCCTGTTTGCTTTGTACGACACGCTCATCAAAAGCAACCACAGGCTCTGCTCAGTGCTTGTTGACCCACATACTGTAGAGCTGCTCCTCAAATTGGGGTTCCTGGGGGTCAGTGATCCATAATTTGGGGGTCTGAAAACGATTGCAAAGAAAGATATTTTGTTGGGGATCGCTAATGTTTCAAAAATGTTCAGCCGGCGTCTCCTGACATGTAGCTTTGGACGTATTAAAATATGATCACATCAATCTGAATGGAGGTTTATGACGTAGTCTGCAAATGTGTTTGTGGATGGTTTGCATCGTGCCGGCGAAGCCTTGGGACAAACATTTTTCATTTTTCAAACCTTTTTTTTTCAACCCTATACAGGCAAAACTTGCATTAAGGACATTATCCATGTATTTTGAATTTATAAATATAACACAGTCAGTATTTATGTCTGTCTTGGACAAATATGACTATTCTCATTGACAGTGTGGAACAATGCACAAACTAATGATGATTCCGTTCGTGGTTTGTTTGACAAAATGTCAGAAAATTGGCAAAATATTGAACTTTGTTTTCCAAAGTTAAAGCAAAAACCCACGAAGATAATCACTCTGCTTTTTATTCACTGTTGAGAGAGTGAAATTGCATGGATTTGGAACACTTTTGAATTAAACAAGGGGTCTATACGATGAATCAATTTTCAAAGTGTTTATTCATTTACACGATCATCAAATAATCGTTGCACCTCTCAGTTCAACTTTTTCTTCTTGAATAAAATGTTTTCATAACATTGGGACTTTTGGGAGAAAACAGCCCACTATTTAATTCCTACGGCATTTAGTGATACACATAGTTGTTAATTGCCTTTTAGATTATGAGGAGGTCCTTGGTGAATACATGCTGTAGAATATGAGCACTTTTATTACTCCTAAAATAATGACACAAAACTTTCATTTAGAGTTCAAACTCACTGTATGTTGTCGGTCCATTGTTTTTTTTGTTGTTTTTTTAATAGCCAGTTAGTTCAGTCAATAGTTAAGTGTTTGATCACGTTTCATTTATCCGTTCATTGATAGGCTTGTTAGCTGTTGGAGATCCAGAATAAGTTTGTTTTTCGTTAGTTAATTCCCTGATATATTTGTATTTCATTTCATAGCCACTTGGGTGGGACACAGCTGAATGACTTTTTCCATCTAATTTAGTTAATTAGTTAGTTAGTTAGTTAGCTTGGTAGCTAGTGAGTTAGCTAGCTAGCTAGCGAGTTACTTTGCAATCGATCTTGCTTTACAAGTTCAAAATCAGAATCATCTTTATTGTCCAAGTATGTAAAACACAAAAGGAATTCATATCTAGCAGTATGAACTACATTAGTATTAGAGGAACCAGCAACTACAATAAACAAAGACCTTACATATAAGCATAGATGGGCACTTTACCATATTTTGCCATGCTGTCCCGCATCCTGCGTCCGTGACTCTGTTCTTACACTTTTGTCCTTTCTAGATAATAAATTATAATAATTGTCATTCGTCTTTGTGCTTTTAAAGCTATTCTGTCCTTGCATTTGATCGTCCGAGCAGCCCTGCGCAAAAAAAAAATAGTTGAAAATTTGAGACAAAACACCTGAGTGGAAGCATTTGTTATCATCTGTTGATGATGTTGATGGTGTGACATCAAAACTAAAATTATTACACAACAGCAAATTGAATAGCATATGCACAAATAATAATAAGAGATAATAAATAATAAAATG
The DNA here is from genome assembly GCF_059441095.1 of Idiotropiscis lumnitzeri. Lineage (NCBI taxonomy): Eukaryota > Metazoa > Chordata > Actinopteri > Syngnathiformes > Syngnathidae > Idiotropiscis > Idiotropiscis lumnitzeri. The sequence continues at coordinate 6,839,776 of NC_142398.1, forward strand.
CATATTTTGGCTCTCAATTGCTTCTTCACACAGCTTCTCTCCTACACGCTCGCTCGCTGGAGCCCATGCATGAGCGAGAGGGGGGGGGGTAAGATCACGTGAGAGCGGGTTTATTACAAGATTTCATTCTACAAATATTTGAATTCTATGCACGATGTACTTTAAGAGTCGGACGAAAACGACTTCAAGCCTTGCTTTAACCGTCCTTCTGACAAAACTTTTCGTCCTGCATCCTCCACCCCATGAATGGGCTCCCGCTGGACTGCCCCTGTCCCAGGGACCAACTTCAAGACCTTCATATAAGTTCAGAAATTCTCTCCATAATGTAGAGGTACCCAATGTGTCAAAGGTTAAAGTATGGAGCTGACCTTAACGTGATACTTTCAAACATTTGTTGTTTTTTCGCCTGGCAAAAGTGCGGAACAACAAAATGTGAACAAGTGGCTTTTCTTTTTCACCATCATCACGCCACCTTCAGCTGAGCAGATTTATCTTTGCTGAGCTTAGTTTAGCTTAGACTGCGACCGACATTTGAACCCGGGGGCGGCCGCATGGTCCAACTTTTGCCCCGCTTGTCTTGAGAGGTTGTACACTATAGAGAAGTAGTTTGCAGTCAAAGTGCGTGAGCACTAGCTCGGCAATTATTTTATGATTTGAAAATAAAATTAATCTAAGTGTGTCAATAGAGCCAAACCAATAACTCCTCCCTACCTTATCTTTTTCGAATCATTTAGTACAAGTGTGGGCAAACTACGGCCTTGGGGCCACATGCGGCCCGTTAAACGTTTTAATCCGGCCCGCCGAAGTTGAAAAAAATTAAAGGAATAAACCTTGTTAATGTTTTATTTCCTAAATACTGCACTTTTTCAAGACAATTGTTGTAATGCTTTTGTTCACTTTCATTTTAAAATTAAATGTATTTTTTTTTCTCTAATCAGGTGAGGTTACCAAAACACTCCATCCATCTGCTCTATTATGATCGTGAATTCATCACATACATCTTAAAACATTTCCATTAGTAAGTCCACCCATCCATCAGCTTATTTGAATCGCTCTTTTGTTGTTCGTTAGGTCATTTTTCCATATGCTGATAAAAATGTTTGTTGTTTTTGTTGATACAAACAAATGTTCATTCATTCACTCATGCATTGTGTGTGAGTCCACCTGTCAGCCCATTCGTCTGTCAGTTATGTTGTTTGTTCGTTAAATAGTTCTTTCTTTAATTTTTGCAGTTCCTTTTAAATCAGGTGGCTAGTTCATTTGTTCTTGTTTGAATGAATGAATTAATGTCCTTTTTGTTTATTAATTAGTTTGTGCACTGAGCTGTTAGTTTAAGTGTTCATTTTAGCAACTCCTGATAAAACATTTTCATTACGTCCATCTGTCATTCAGTTTATTGGTTTATTAGATAGTTAGTTGATTTGTTTTTATTTAGTTGGTTCAGACTCATGAAATAATACACTTTTCTCACAAATCTGTCATTCATTTGTTTGTGAGTTTAGCCATTCATGAATTCAAATCCCTTCATATTTTTTGCAAATGCCGATAAAACGTGTGCTTTAGTCCATCCATGAGTCACTTTGTTTGTTAGTCAAATCATTCTTTCGTTCGTTAGTTTATTCTTGCAGATCCTGAAGTTGTCTGTTTGTTTGCACGTTATTTCGGGAGGTCGCAGAGGTTGCAGATCCAGAACAAATTTGTGGTTTGTTGCTTTCATTTATTTGTTTGTTGGCTGTGTTTTGTGGATTTTCATCAAAGTTAGGCAGTTAATTTTATCCTGATAAAAGACGTCCATTCATTTGCAAGTCAGTTTCTTAGTTTGCTTGTTTTCGAAGATCCTGATGAAGCATTTTCTTTCATTTGATATTGTCAGTAAACTTTTTTTCCCACTGAAATAGGCAATGTTTTAATGCTGATGTCATTTGGGGTGCACATGGTCGTGGCGTTACGACTATGAGGAGGTCCTTGGAACATTTTCCAAGCTGGATCCAAAAGGTTTGCGAACCACCGCTTTAGAATTCCTGCAGGGAATGTCGATAACCTGCAGTGGATGAGTCGGCGCAGTGTTTTAGCCTCACTGACATTTGAGTCAACAGTGGAGGCGTGCGGCCCGGGAGCTTCCAGGTTCAGCCAAAAGTTAGGAAAGGCACCCTGGCACGGACGGAGACGCTTTCCATCTGCTGCGGGCTCACAAAGAGGCCGGCCAGTTCACTTCAAGTTCAGCAGTGTTTAGGTCCGCCTGCCGGTTCACGCTCGGGTCACTCTTCAGGCTTTACATCCGTCTTCTCCTCGGGCCTGCATGTCATAAAAGCAGGTCACGCAGAGGGAAGGCCAAGGTAGAATTCAGCACACAAAGTCAACGTGAGGCCAATGTGCCACACTGCTTGCTTTGGGGTGCGTTCAACAGCACTTTTGAACGGGATGTGCTCGACTCAAAAGGCACCCTTTGGCCTTGACAGTGGAGGAGAATAAAAGTTTGGGTGTTTTTCCTGAAAAAGGCACAGAAACAGCGCCATATTTGTTTGTGGAAAAGAAAGTAGTTTTTTTAGGAAAGAAATGGCACAAAAAAGTCAAGGGGAAAAAAGTATTTTTAAGATTAGGACCATGTTTTATGAGAAAAAGGTAATTTCTTTAAACATTATTTATAGGTTTTAAAAAAATGTATTATATGAGAATAAAGTTTTATTCACATAAAAAAGATTTAAAAGTCGGGAACTTGCAGTTCTCAAAAATTTATTAAAACCAACTTTTTGAGTGATTTATTTAATTAAAAAAGTTAAACCACTCCGCAATCGATTTTTAAAATTTTATTTTGCACAAAATACCCCAAAACAATCTACTTTGCGACAGAAAGTTGTTATTCATTTGAACCAACTTTCGCTCTCTCTCTCTCTCTCTCTGTATATATATATATATATATATATATATATATAGATAGATAGATATATATATACATACACATATATATATATATAGTGGTAGGCTGTGCATTTCACACGTAGGTGAGTCTGACTTGAATAAATAAATACCATCATTTATGAGACAACGGCTGGCCAAATAATATACTGGGTGTTGGACCACCTCGGCTAAAGGGAGCTAGCTTCTCTTGAAAGGTCTGTCTTGAAAATGACCTTTCAAGTAACTCTGAAATCAAATCCACACTTTTTCATCCTTTGTGTGAATGGAAAATGTATAATAAAAACAAGATATGACTTGCAGACAAGGATAAAGTTGGATTTATTTGAAATTTGTTGATTTTTGTTTTTCTTATATTTTTTTGGAGGGGGGGGGGTCATTTTTAATTTAAAAAGAGAAAAAAAACTCAATCTCAAATGAGTTTTCAAAGAAGGGGGCGGAGGCAGGCGATGTTTTTTATGAGACTCAATCAGTGGAATCCATCTTCTCTTTCTTGTAGTACAACTCCCACTTGTGGTTTCACCTGACACTGCAACCAAAATACTCACTGAACGTTCTCCTCACATTCAAAACCTTCTCAACACAGGTAGTCTTACTACACCGATTTAAAAAAAAAATAAGAAAGCTAATAATTTTTATTTGACCTATTTTTTTATACACAAAGTTAAAAAAAAAAGTCTGACTTTTCTAGAAAAGTGTCACAATCGTATTAGAATTCTTTTTTTGCTAGGTGAACATCCATTCATCCATTTCCTGTATCGTTTCTCCTCACTAGGGTCGCGGGGGGCCTATCCCAGCTATCTTCAGGCAGTAGGCGGGGGACACCCTGAACTGGTTGCCAGCCAATCGCAGGGCACACAGTGGCAAACAACCATCCGCGCTCACACTCATACCTAGGGGCATGCATGTTTTTGGAATGTGGGAGGAAACCGGAGTACCCGGAGGAAACCCACGCAGGCACGGGGAAGAACATGCAAACTCCACACAGGATGGCCGGAGCCGGGATTGAACCCACAACCAATGCTGTCTCTCATCATGAGGCCATCGTGCTAAGCAGTCGGGCCACCGTGCCGCACTAGGTGAATATATTATTCCTTTTTTCAGAATTTTTCAAGAAAAAGGTTTTAATAGAAAAGTAAACCATTTTTAATAGGGGAATAATGTATTTTTGTTCAAGCAGAATATTTAAAAAACAAAATTGTAACCTAACAATTTTGGGGGTTTCAGTCTCACTCTCTTACTAGAGTATTGGGGGTCGGGCAATTTATCCGAAAGAAAATTATATTTTTCCATAATTACTGTTTTATTTAAAAAAACAAAAAAAAAAAAACGTTATTGCTTTTCTTATAATTTTGTCACATTTTCTGTCAGGATTTGGCATGGTGGAGGAGGACCAAAATGTCAGGAAGCGAGGCAAAGAAGAGACAGTGAAACTCAAAAACAGTAAGTGCAAAACAACATGGCGAAAGTAACAAAACAAACACAAGCAGAATAACGGACTATGACTCTGAAAACTAAAAAAAAAAAAAACGCTACGGTATAGACTACAGTGACTTGACAGTCCACAATGAACCAACAAGGACTGAAAGGAACCGGGGAACTAAATAGAAACAAATTAACGAGACAACAAGGAGCACCTGGACAAGACGCAAAGAGTTGGAGGGAGCTGATCGGTCAACACGAGGCTTGGGTAAACCAACACAGGTGAAAACAATAAGCATGACGTGAGACACACAAAGGAACACAAAGTAAAACGTGAAACTTAATACTAAAACACAAAACAACAAAAACACATCCTAACAACTTCTTTATACTGTATTTAATTACCGTTTGTCATTGTTGTACATTACTATAAAATACAATAATATTAAGTGCTATTTTTCTCATTCAGAGAACACATTTCAAAAATGTTTTGTTGTCCCAAAGCAACTCATGCTTCCTTGATCTATAAAGTGTTTCCATGTGTTTTTTTCGGAGGCCTGCTTCCTTGATCTATAGTGTTTCCATGTGTTTTTTTCGGAGGCCTTCAGAAGAATCATAATGTTTTTTACGTTTTTTTTTTACCCATGATAACTTTTAACTCATTCACTTCTAGTCAAAAAAAAAATGATTTTTGACGTCTTTATACGTCAATGGCAGTGAATGAGTTAAAAGTGATGATGAAACAGAAGATTGAGCGTTTCTCAATTATTTAGCAATTGTATGAGGAACACCAACACAATCAAATCTGGGAAATGATCCGAGTGGACGTTTGAGTCATGGGCAGTGTGTGTGTGTGTGTGTGTGTGTGTTGTGTTTACGTTTGAACCTCTCGTCAAACACCCCGCAGAGGACCTTGTCCCCGATAAATATGCGGTGGCAGTGGGTGGAAGAGCTTCACACGCAGCGAAAAGGAGCAAGACCAGGACCCAAAATGGCTTCATCACTGGTGGCCCACGCCGGGCTAGTGCTGCTTTTCTCCATGGCGTCTGCCGTAAGTCGAAAAACAAAAACTGGCCTCTTTCAACCCTTCTGGAAAAAATATGCGTCGTTTGTCAACGTAAAAAACTTTTTTATCTTCATATTATTTCAAAGAAATCAAAGTTGTTTTTTCTGTATATTATCTGGAAATAAATCTGATTAAAAAAATTCCCAGAAAAATGTAAATTTTTGTTTCAAATATCACATTCTTATTGAAAAAATCTTTATTGTAAGATTCTTCTGCAATTGTTTTTTTTTAAAAACATTTATTCATTTTTTTTAAACCACTTTTTTTTCCTTTTGAAAAATAAGCCAAGTATGATGTCATTCTTGTAAGACGAATGCCTTTACTTTTATAAGATTTTTTTTTATTGAGAAAAACAGAGTAGTATAAGATTTCAGGAAAATTCATTGAAAAAATAAAAAACGACTTGGTCTCAGAAAATTTATTTTCATGGGAGAAATAGGACGACCCAAAAATAAAGAAAAAAACTTCTCCGAATGATTTATTTTGAATAAAATTTTTTCAGTATTTTTTTGTACTGTCGTTGAAGAGTACATTTTCTAAAAAAACAAAATAAATCAACAAAAATATCAATCCATCTATTATGTGAGCCGCTGATCCTCACAAGGGTCACGGGCCAGTTGGTTGCCAGCCAAGCACAGGGCCAACAAACTTTTTTTTTTCCCATTTTAAAAATATTTCAAATTTATCGTGCAAAAATGTGACTTTTTGAAGCTTGACGCTGAGGATAAGAGTGACAACAACCACTGAGAAAAGCAAATGAAACAGGAAAGTGCTACACTCCCTCAAACTCACTTAAGCTCTCTTACGCTTTTTTCCTATTTTCTAGCAAATACGAGGAGACAACATTGCCGTCAGAAACGACAACAGCATGACGTGCCACCACAATGACGGCTTTGTGAGTACGCGCCCAAACCGTCGGGCGGTTCTCAAACTGTCGTTCCCGTCACCAATGTGCTGGGTTGCCGTTGCAGGGCAAGTACTGTCCCACTACGTGCGGCGTGGCCGACTACATGCACAAATACACGTCCAGGGCCCACGACAATCTGGACAATATGCAAAAAGTGCTGGAGAGCATCAACAACTTGACTCAGGGAGCGCAAGAGCAGGTCACCTATATGAAAGACAGCCTCCAAACGGTCCAGAAAAACCTCCAGCCCGGTAAGTTGCTCATCATACTAAAACATAAAACAAAGAGAATTACATTTATTTATTTATTTAAAGCAACTACATAGCCACTGCTTTAAGCAACGGAGCTTTACACCCTAACGGTGCAATAACACACAGTCAGAGGCATATATTATTTATCCTCTGCAAAGAATGAAAAATAACGATATTAGCCATTTTCTTAAAACCATGATAAAATATCAACATACAGCGATAACGTAATCATAGCTGCAATGTAATAAAATCAGCTATCAGGGAAGGGAACTATTTCCTAGTTGGTAATCTCCCAAAATCATCACTTTTCAGGAGACCCCAAAAACGAGGTGTTTGTTCAACCATTAATATTTGCATTGTCAAAGAGCGCAAGCCATTAATCACAATTTTGTAAAAATGACACCCACACGAGTGGACTGACCAACACTACAGCTTTGGGAAATAATACAACATTTGGGAAATTGTGACATCGGAGTTTTTCGGCCAATATGCGTCTTGAATATGCCATTGGAATTGTTTTTTTAAATTGAGAAGCACATTCTTTAATGTTAAAGACCTTGTGTGAAGTAAACTCGGCCAACCATCTTTTGAGTAATACTAACGGCTAAAACTATTTTAAGCAGACTTTCAACGCAACCCACCCTGATTCATAATTAGACCGCGCTTAACAACGAATATGCATAAGTTCAGCAAGTGACGTTCTTTCAAGAAGGCCGAGTCAACTCTCCAGTCCGCCATTGTACTGCACTCATTTAACTGCTCTTTGCCATTATCATATTTTTTCTGCAAAATGCCTCAGCGGCCAAAAGAAAATAATACTGCACATCAATTGAAAAGTTTTGTTCTCACAAAGGGAATGAAAATTACGCCGGTGTCGACAAGTTTGTAACAAGCACTTTGAAGATGTCTTTTACCTTATGATAAATGGTTTGCAAAAGGGTAGGTGTGATTCCAATCAATTTTGTGGTGTCTTAGAATTTCTGTTTGTTTGATCAACATGCCATGTCCTCTTGGAAAACTGCCGATTTTTAACTGGCTTTGTACACTTCCCATGTCGAACAACTCTTATCTCTCAGGGTACAGTATATATTCAGGGTGGGAAATACATTATTTATTTTCTCTTTTATATCCTACATATATATTAAACTACAATATGATATTGCTCTCATGTGGTAAGTGGACCAATCATTTTGTGGACCGAACCATAACCAGAGCAGAAATTCAATGTCACATAAAACATATAATACTTGTGTTTGCAGATGACTACTTCCAAAGGTCGTCCAATATGCTGGATGATGTGATCCGCTTTGAGCGGATCATCACAGAACAGGAGAGGCAAATATTGTAAGTTGACTAAGCACTACTTTTATGTTTCTTTCGTTGGCACTCCAAACATTTTGACTTCGACAAATGGGGAAATATTTATTATTTCATATATATATATATATATATATATATATATATATATATATATATATATATATATATATATATATATATATATATATATAAAATATATATATATATATAAAATAAATATATATATAAAATAAATATATACATGTTTATTTTTATTTAGATTTTTTAATTTGGCCATGTGCAATATGGCACTACTTTCATATAACTTTGTTTCACCTGTAGCATCGCGCGGATGTTAACAAGACACTAGAAACACAATTCTTAAAACTTTTTTTGTCTATTTTAAAATGTTTTTCCACCTTTTTTTTTTTATTTGGGCCAAAGTTCGATTTAGTACCACTTAGCTTCTCGAACATTTGACCCCTGCGTTACCTTTTCATGATTTCACGTCACTGCCACAGCGAACTGGAGGATACGATTTCCGCCAACGAGAGGAGAATGGCAGACTTGAAGACGCTCTCCATTCAGCTGCAGAAGACATGCAGCGAGCCCTGCAAGGACAGCGTTGAGATTCAGCCCACCACAGGAACAGGTACAACTACAAAAAAGAATAAAAAATAGCGACCTTTAGATTGTTTGCCAATATGTGTCCCTTTCAGTGTTTAGTCAAAGGCAGAAAAAGTCAATATGTTCCCTCAGTGGAAAGTAAACAAACGGAATTTGTCGCAAGTGCTTGGCTTTTGAAGTAGCTGTGACTAACGCATTGTAGTTTATTACGATTGCCTCTTGGCGAGGTCATTGTAAATTGCAATTGGGTCTATGTGATTAAAAAAAAACAAAAAAAAACGTACTAACTTACTTAATTTAACACTGCATATTTTTTATTGTATTTTTCTCCATGGTTTACACAAGTATAATGAAGGCCAAAAGAAGTTTTTATGAATGATTTTTGTTTTATATTTGTATTTGTTTACTGCGTATTGATACCAAAGCTCAAGAAAACGACGAGACTTGTGATTTTCATATTTAAAAAGTGGGCAAACCCCCTTTTCAATTCAACTTAAAAAAATATTTGTATTTTTATGCGGCATTATAGTGCGACATTAATTACTACTTTACAAACAATCTACATCTTTTAAATGGATTAGCGCATATGTATTCTCAAACATAATTTGAACGTGTTTGTACAAGAGGCTACATACAAAAATGAACGTTTCTAACTGATGCAATGTTTCTTATTTTAAGGTACAATGACTTCATGATGGTTTCATGTATTTATTTATTTTTGCATCAGATTGCCAGGATATCGCCAACAAAGGTGCCACCGTCAGCGGTATTTATTACGTCAAACCGGCCCAAGCGACCCAACAGTTCCTGGTCTATTGCGAAATTGACAGCTTTGGGCGCGGCTTCACTGTCCTCCAGAGGGTTGGTATCTTTACAGTCAGTGCTGATTGGTGGAAACTTACCACATGACTGTTATGATACTACACAATAGCTGTAATTTTGGTGCCCCTATGTAGCTCATACTGCATACTGTTATGCTGTGACAATACACCAATGTAATCGTGCTGAAAAGCCAAATGATACAAGTCGGCTATTTTGGAAAAAGAGAGCAACAAAATATGTATCATAATCGCTTCTGCCAGCAGAAATGACATGAAAATCATATGGTTGCGTATTGAACCAACAGAACCTAAAGGATGCTGGCTACGGTCGAACCACACCGATTCAGTCTATCCCGTTATAACCATTTCCAATTTATTTTAATTTCAGTAAGTCCAACGCTTCCGCTTGGTCACAACCATACTATGATATCCAAGTTAGCATTAACCGGTGTTTCGGCTTTGGTATTTAAATCTGAGAATGCCTAAATGAGCATCTTGTATCACATCCGCAGAGGCGTGACGGTAGCGTGGACTTCCACAAGGACTGGATCCAGTACAAGGAGGGCTTCGGCTACCTCTCCCACGACGACAGCACTGAGTTCTGGCTCGGTAACGAGAAGATCCACCTGCTGTCCGTTAGCAGTAACATCCCAATGGTGCTCAGGATAGAGCTGGTCGATTGGGACGGCAACAAAAGGTACGGCGCCGCCCCGACGAACCACATATCGTAAATTGAAAATTCAGATACTTTGCAACTTATAAACACGTTACCTTCCAGAACACTGCTTGTGTACTGTTATTATGCCATTTTCCTAATGTCACCATGTTGTTCATTAAAGATTAAAGTCAACATTGCAGACCCACCCGCTTTAGATAAAAACCCACAATATAGTGAAACCATCCAAAAAAATAAATTAAGGTGTTGTATCTCTCCTTGACACTTTGAACGCATTTAAACACATTTGTCAATCCCAGTTGAAGTTTACTCACATATAAAACAAAAAAACAAAAGAGAATGAACTATTGTATCTACAGTGGAACATCGATTTAACCGACTCTACGGCTCCCAGATTGTACAGATGGAAAATAGTGTCCTGTCCACTAGAAACACAGATAGAAACTGTGTGCGCGTTTGCCGCTTGCATTGCGCTCTCGTCATAGATTATCAGACTTTAGAGAAGACTAGACCAGGCTAAAAAGTGTAGGGTAGGGAGTCCCTTTAAATGTCACAAGTAATTCCACAAATACATTAGCTTAGCATCTGCCGCAGTTAAGCAACTAGCTTAAAAGGAGCCTGTTGTATCAACTCCATTAACTGTATATCCATGAGCGTTGTTTTTGTAGACGTCTCTCTACCGTGCTATTTGTGGACAATACGTAGATATTTTTTTTGTAATGCTAATTATAGATAGAAATAGAAGAAATAGAAATCCCTTTATTGTCATTGTACTCAAGTGTGCAACGAGATTAGAGGGCTCCCCTCTCCAGTGCAATACAACAATAATACAGACAAATATATAAATTAGATAAATAAAGAAGACAGTGCAATGGAATTCAGTACTGAATAGGGCATATAGAAACACATCACAATGCTGTTTTGCGAGGTTAGGGTGGTCTCGTGTGTGTGTGAGAGTTCAGTATGGAGATGGCTCTCGGAAGAAACTGTTTCTCAGTCTATTGGTCCTTGATTTGATGCATCTGTAGCGCCTGCCAGAGGGCAACAGGTCGAACAGGTGTGAGTTTGGGGCATCTCTCGGGCATCGAATCGAAACGGAAGTGAAAAAAGAGAGCGATAACATTGTGGCTCATGAACGTGACTAGAAGCAGGCCTTTATTCTCTCCCTATCACTACCATAAATTTGGATACATTTCAAAACTTTTCAACCTCATATTTTATTATCAGTCACTCTGCACTAACCAGCCGCCCCTCACCTGCACACGAACATGAGAACAGATATGGACAATGCAAACACATGCCTCCTTTGAACTTCCTTTCCAGGCACGCCGACTACGCCATGTTCCGGGTTGCGCCGGAGATCGACATGTATCGCCTGACCTACGGCTACTACTTCGGCGGCGATGCCGGCGACGCCTTCAACGGCTTCGACTTCGGCGACGACCCTAGCGACAAATTCTTCACGTCGCACAACGGCATGCAGTTCAGCACCTTCGACAAGGACAACGACAAGTATAACGGCAACTGCGCGCTGCAGGACGGCTCGGGCTGGTGGATGAACCGATGCCATGCTGCCCATTTAAACGGAAAATACTACCAGGGTGGGTGATGTTTACAACACAGGTCGAAATGGTAGTCGCACGCTCTACTTCAAGTGCCGGTTTAAAAAAGATTCTGATAATATCTCTGATCCAGATGCCTTACTTATGTAAATGTAAACGCCAGGGGTAGGGAACTCCGGTTCCTTGAGAGCCTGTTTTGGCTCTCTCCCTACTCCAAAGACACCTGATTGGTTTTAGCATATCTTCGAAATACACAATGATGAGGTCTCTTCCTTCGATTTCTGGACATCCTTTTCCGAAATGCCATGCCTGTCTTCATACAGGTGGGCGGTACACCGAGAAGGACACCGGTGAATTTGGCTACGACAACGGCATCATCTGGGTGACGTGGCACAACCGCTGGTACTCACTGAAGGAGACCACCATGAAGATCATCCCCGTAACACGCATTGCGCCTGGTGGCGGACAGCAAGCGGGTGTGAAACAGTTTGGAGTGGTTTAAAATACAAACAAAAAAACTTCCCAAAAAGGAACGCTCTTCTTGTTGATCGTTATTGTTTGGAGCTCTGACTAAAGCTTTCTTTTTGCCCCCATTCTTGACCAACTTCAATCATTTGCCTGTCGTCAGGCGGATGCCCTGGACCACAAAAGTTGCATAACAGACAACCAAGTTGATTCTTTTCCACACCTCACAGATCTTATCAATATTCTGTGATGCTCATTAAGCGCTTGTCGAGTTTCACTCAGATGGCACTGAGTTTGTTGATGCCCATCTTTTTTTTTCAGCTTGACATATCACATAATTGATGTTTTTTTTTTGTTTGTTTGTTGAAAATAAAAAGCAGACTGGCAAATTGATTTTGGGCATCTCATGATTTGGTTAACCATTAATTGGCAAACATGAGTTAGTACAGAGAGTACGTCAAACTTTGAACTTACCTCACAAATTAACCCCCCACCCCAAAATACCAGAAATAATTAACTACTGAGTTACTTCTGTGATAACAATTTGCCAAGATAATTGATTATAAAAAATAATTGTATTTTTTTCATTAAAAAAAAAAAATAAATAATAGGCCATTAAAGTAGAGAGATATATAGCCTATTCTATTACCTTTTATATATATATATATATATATATATATATATATATATATATATATATGTATATATATATATATATATATATATATATATATATATATATATATATATATATTTATTAGGGCTGTTAAAATTAAAGCATTAACTCAGGTGATTAATCCAAAATGTTTTAACTCAGTTAAATATTTTAACTCAATTAACTCAGTTTGATTTACTTCAAAAATAATTTGCATACTTTGCAAATATTGCGCCATGTTAGCTGTACATCTTTAGCAAGTCTCAAAACAAAACACTGTTCAAGTTACCACTGGGCCTTGGAAACCAACAGGAGTCTGGCGCTTGTGGGCAGATTTGAGAAATGTTTTTCGAAGAAGAAAAATGCCTGTAAAGATGTATTAGATCAGCGGTGTCAAACTCATTTTTGTGGATGGGCCAGATCATACTTATGGTTTCCCTCAGAGGGCCGTTATGGCGTTACCGCGTACCGAAACAAACTGATGGGTTAGCGAGTTTTGAAATCAGAAGCCAGGAAATAATTGTTTGTTCAACAATTTATTTTAAAGGGGGAGTATTGCTACCAAATGAACGACAATATCTCAGATCTCAATGTTGTTAAAAGTGAAATAAATGTGTTATAAACAGGAAGTTGTCACACATGATTTCCCCTTTGCGGGCCACATGAAATCGGGTCGCGGGCCAGATCTGGCCCCCGGGCCTTGAGTTTGACACCTGTGTATTAGATCGTATTCAAGAATCAAAGAAAGCTATCAGAACAGTCTTTGAATTAAATATACTTCATATTTGGTGATTTTGCATCAATTCCAAGATATTATTCAAGTAAATATCTGTTACGAGCTTCGCAAACAATAGTAATTGAAAAACGTGATTAATCGCGATTAATCCTGGAATTTTTTGTGATTAATTAATTTTTAAAAAAATCACTTGATAATATATATATATATATATATATATATATATATATACATATATATATATATATATATATATATATATATAGATATATATATTCTTTGCAAAAAATGTAAACCCATACCACACTTGACCTATATATTCCTTTAGTAGCATGAGTTACAGTGTGTCTCTTTGTGTCTTCTTCATGGACACCCTCAGTACACTGTGACGTCTGGTGGCGGCATAATCTGGTGGCCTGATTAGCAGTGTGGCATTGGCAGCAGGCAGCACAGATGGGGACACGCAGTCAGTCGGGGTCGGGATGCACTCACTGAGGAGCTTGCGCCAGAGATGTGCACAGACATTTGAACTGGAAATCTGCAGTGTGACTTTTTTTTTAATTCAGGGGTGTCCAAACTCCGTTTTTTAGAGTCTGGCGACATATTGAAAAATTATCAAGCGACCGTGTCATTGGCCTGCAAGGTACGACTTACTTTTTGCACTTGTTGGCAAAGTGGGAGACGAGGAGAAGAAAATTATATTTTTCCTATCTCACTTTTCAACCAATCATACGTCATTGTGTAAGCCGTGCCTCAAATATGCAATTGTTTCCAACATCTCCTGCTGCTCAAGTCAAGGTGATTGTAGCTTCTAGAATGTAGTGTGACTGTGCAGCTGCTCCGTAGTGGAGCACATCTATTCTAGTAGGATACAAAGTTATTGCTCATCCAAAACTCCTGAAAGTTCCTTGTCTTTTTTATTTAGCGTCTAGCTGTTTCCTTTTGACAAATACATTGCAGAAATCTTGGAAGCTACCTGAACTAATTTCTTTAAATGCTTGTAAAACCAGACTGAGACCACTTGAGGTCAACTATTTTCATTGTAACAGTTTTTTTATAATTGTATCTTATTCATTGTGTATGTCTGTAGCTTATTGCTGCGTTTTAGCCAGGACTCCCTTGAAAAAGAGGTTTTTAATCTCAATGGGACTTTTCTGGTTAAATAAATGTTAAAATAAAAAAAATAAAATAAAAAAAACATGATCTATATCAACAATTGAAGTATGTTACGGGTATGCCAGCTCCCTGAAGAGGTATGTGAAGAGTCACTGCCCAAGTACGCTTCAGATGTGTTTAACTTTAAAAGCTACGGATCAGTTTTAACCTGTTAAATGAATTAGATGTCAAAGTGGCATTTGCATCCATGGTATTTTGGAGGTTCAGTCATCGATAAAAAACACATTTGGACACCCCTGACCTAATCTGTAAAAAAATAAATAAAAGTGAGTGATGTATCAGAAAACTGCATACACACTACTGATTCTGGCGCTCTTGTGCACTCTCACATGGGCAAACGTCTCCAACCTGACGCTGTCCGTCCTGGAGGGGCTCCCCGCACAAACTATGGTCGGTGACCTGGCTACCAGTCTCAGCCGGCCGACGGTCGGCTTCTTCATCTCAGAGAGCCGCGACTCGCACGTGTTCCGTGATCTGGAAATCGACCCGGACACGGGCATCATTTCCACAACAACAGTTCTTGACCGAGAGACCCGTGGGAGCTACGAATTTGTGGTGGCCACCTTAGCAGGGGAGATGGTCCGAGTGCGCATAAACGTGGAGGATGTCAACGACCATTCGCCAGTGTTCCCCTCAGAGGAAGTGGACCTGAGAGTGTCTGAGTTGAGCCCACTTGGTAGTCGCTTCCATCTTGAAGGAGCTCAGGACCAGGATGAGGGGGAATTTGGCACCCAGGGATACCGGATTCGAGAGGCCCATATGGGGGAGCTCTTCCGGCTCGAGCAGCGCAGTGCTTCTGGAAACCACCTTAGCCTGGATCTGGTTCTGGACAAGCGAGTGGACAGAGAAGCTCAAGACTTTTACACTCTAACTGTGGAGGCCTTTGACGGTGGCATCCCCGCCCGGATCGGGAGGCTGCGGGTCAACATCTGGGTACTGGATGAGAATGACAACCCGCCTGTTTTCAACCAGAGCAAGTATGACACATCTGTACTTGAAAATGCGCCCGTCGGGTTGTCCGTGTGTCAAGTTCATGCCATGGACCGAGACCAGGGCGACAATGCCAGGGTCAGTTACGAGATCAACCGGAGACAGAGCGACCCTGATGATTTCTTCTCTGTTGACGAGACCACCGGGGTGGTTTTTCTCAACAAGCCACTGGATTTTGAAGAACAGGTAGTGTATATGTATTACCTAGCCTTGAGCAACTCCTTCTGCTTGAGTATAGCACATATTGTAGATGCATTGCATACGTACTGCTGTCTTTTACTCTTGTCTTTCTCATTTTTTTTTTTTTTTATGATTTCTAGCTTTAACTTGGTGGACATCAACCGTTTTTTCGCAACACTCACTTTTTTAGGACACAACGTTAGAAAAAAGAAATTTGGCGAAATGCCTGAAAATAAAAAATGGGAAATATACTCAACACACAACACAATGTAATCATTAAACTGATGGGGTCCAGGCGTTAAGTTTGCAATCTACAATTGTCCAAGTGCTGAAACACAAGATTGAAGCAAGCTCGTAACACGAAAAACTCGGAGGTTAGGCCAAGTTGAAATGAATTGAGGTAATAGATACTGTACAACGGAGTCGTGCCCCTATAAAAATAAAAAATCATCTACATGGTACCTTTGTCCTTGTTTTGAGGTGTTTTTATTTACATGGTTTATTTAGTTTAAATGGTTCAGTTCAGTGCTCGTTGTGGGCGTAGCAAGTTCATACTGTCACAAACTTCTCTCTTAGTCCAAACTTCAAATTGTAAATATGACCAAAAATAAATAAATTATAATCAGAGGGTTTACTTTGAAATGGATCCATTTGACCCACAACAAAACAGAAGAATCTGTCAATTTTGCCCTGCCACTGAAAAGGAATGTTGACTTTAGAATGTGGCAATTTGAGTCACGACAAAACACAAGGCTTGACTTAAAAATGGCCCAGGTCAAGTCACTACTTAACAGGAGGGTTATCATTAAAATAGTTGGATCCGCAATATGACAAGTGGTTAAGTGTTGAGGTTTGAATAGATGCAACCCTTGGTAATAACCAACCTCATAGTTATTAGTTTACTGATCTTAATTCACTTTTGGAAAATTATTCAACAGTTAATTTCTCTGCTCATTGTTGGAACAAATAGAGACAGAGCCCTGGCTCACTTCTTGACACTAAAATGACACCAGATAGTATCAAAGCAATGCTATCATTGGGAGAAAACAGTTTTTCTGCTAACAGATGATCATTTCTGCCAAAAATGTGCGAAAAGGGGAACGTATGAATGCCAAATTTCGGAATATGTGGTGATTCATATTGTGCATTACTGCGGGTTTTGCAGGTTTTCCATGAGCTGATTGTCACGGCCAGAGACAATGGAGCGCAGCCAGAATCCAGTAGCACCCTGGTGGTTGTGAAGGTACAGAATGTCAACGACAACAGCCCCATTATCAGCGTGCTGTTCCTCAGTGAGACCGGAGATGCGCTGGTCTCCGAGGCCGCTGGGATCGGAGACTATGTGGCCCGGATTTCTGTGTCAGACCCAGATGACCAAGGCGAGATGGTGTCGGTCCTGCTTGAGGGCGGCGATGAGAAGTTTGACCTCAAACAGACGGAGGACTTCCTGTATGCGCTGTGCGTCTCCGCCCAGCTCGACAGGGAAGAGAGGGATCTTTACCAGTTGAAGATCCAAGCCTCGGATTCCGGGAGCCCCCGTTTGAGCAGCGAGACCGTTCTTCTCATGAAGGTGGCTGACGCCAATGATTGCGCCCCAATTTTTGAGAAGGACATATATGTGGTCCAAGTTTCTGAGGATTCCCCAAAGGGAACATCTGTCATCCAGATGGAGGCCCAGGATTTGGACCAGGGAGCCAACGCTGACGTGACCTACTCTGTCCTCAAGTCCGACTGGAACTGCCCAGTCAGTGTAGAAGCAGACTCCGGCCTGGTCTTCACAACCGGAGCCCTTGACCGGGAAACCCAGCCGGAGGTGTGTTTGTTCCTCGTGGTGGCTGAAGACCAAGGAGAACCAGCCAGGTCGACCACTGCCACCGTCAGCCTGGTTCTGGAAGACGTCAATGACAATGAGCCCATCTTCCAGCAGAGACTCTACAATGTCAGCCTGATGGAACACAGCACCCCGGGGACCTGTTTTTTGCAAGTACGTACTAGAAGCCCCCTACGCACGTTGTGATATGAGATAGGTTTTTGTTGCTGGTAACAAAAATGTGATGCTAGATTTGTTAAAGATTCTCAAATGAATTTGCTGTATGAAAATTCTTCTTATTGTCTTTGATGTGCACAAAATGTAAATGTATGTAAGTTGAATGAATTCTAAATTGGTGTCATTGCAAAAATTTATATTGTACTTTCTGTTTAATGAGGACTAAATTGTTTGTTTACCAAGGCCCATAATTGGGTGTCATTCTTTATGAAAATGCGTACGTTATGATAGGTGAAGGATTATATTCAGCCTGTACAAAGACATCAAAGTAAGATCCACTCAGGACTAAATTTCTGGTCTTTGATGTTTCTGAATGAGGCTTACTTCTCAAGCAATGAAAATGAAACCTTGCTTGAGAAGTCATTCAGTTCCACTATGTAACAGAGGCCGTCAGTGTTTTTTTTTGTTTGTTTTGTTTTGCACAAAGGCTCCAGTGTTGCTTCACAACGTAACACATATGAGTCGCCTGGTACCAAGAGTCAGCTGTCCAGCGCAAGCTGAAAAAAACAGTCATCTTTTTATCAATGTATAAAAGTCGAGAAAGTCGACAAGGGTTTGTGATGCAATGGGATGTGAACTTTGCTCGCTCACCTCAAAGGTGTTCATCTTATTGCGCTACTATCTCGTCTTTGATGCTTTTGAGGAGAGCATAATCTGTGTCTATGAGAACATGTACATGATGTTTTTGAGGACTTAGTTGTTGTGTACGAAAATGTGTAGGATAGGTTAATCAAAGTTTGAAATGTTTTTGATGTTCATGAAAAAATACGTTAGGTTCTTTTAATGGCTAAATTCATGCCACCGTTTAGGAAATTATGTTATGTTCAGAACTAAACTATCCCTGATATTTACAAAAACAGACACCTAACTAGTTGAATTTCCTGTATTGTTTTCATAGGTTGTGGCCAACGACGCAGACAGTCCAGTATTTAGCGTTCTGGTCTACTCTCTGCCTGATGACTTTGAGGGCTCGGATCAGAATCAGAACCAGAACCTGTTCCACATTAATTCACAGACTGGAGAGTTGTGTGTCTCCTGGGACATCGATAGAGATGGCGGACAGACTGTCTACGATATCTTGGTCAGAGCAGAGGATCCGGTCTGTATACATTCACAAAGAATTCAAACTTGTCTTTGATGTTTGGTTCATTACCGATTATTTAAATTGTCTTCAATATTTACAAAAACATTTACGTACAATGCAGGTACTGTATATCATAACTTTTACTTTAACTGAAGTAAACAAAAATTATTGTTGTATTGCACTGGAGAGGGGAGCTCTCTAATCTCGTTGCACTCTTGAGTACAATGACAATAAAGGGATTTCTAATTCTAAATTGTTTTTTATGTTCACAAAAAAATCTTACTTCAAAGACTCTTAAGAGTTAGTGATGTTTACAAAAATGCACATAGAGGTAATTAAGTACTGTGATTGTCTTTGATGTTTAGAAGAACCCACAACATTGTTTACAAAATTCTTACATTCGGCACATCAGAGACTCTTCATTGTCTTTTGTATTTACCAAAAGTGTATGTTTACAAGCACCCACTTGAATCTTTTGTTGAGGACAAATTAGTCTTTGACCTCTAAAGGAATGCATATTTTAGGTACATAAAAGAAATTTTCTTTGGTAGACATGAATAAAGTACATCACAGACTGTTGAATTGATTTTTGAGAACCCAAGTAACTTATTAAAGCTATGATGTTGTTTCTGGTTCTTGGCTTGTTAGGGAGGCCTCCGCGCGCACACGTTCGTGCACGTGGAGATCCAAGACATCAACGACAATGCACCAACGTTTACCCCCGAGCACTACGCCACCAGCATTAGCAGTCACGCGTCACCTGGCACCGAGATCTTGGGAGTGGTGGCCACCGACGTCGACGGCAGTCACTTTGGCCGCATCACGTACCACATCCTTCCCAGCAACCTGTCTGCTCTGTTTGCCCTCGATGAACGAACAGGTAATCAAAACTGCAAGATTAATCTGACGATTTAGTGTGTGCAAGTCCCCCTGACATCAGGAAGCAGGACAGACGCGTCCAGATTGGCATTCATTTGTACTAAGAAGATTAGCATATTTGGAGCAGCAGTCCAGATTCAGAATAATCCTTGGCTGCGTGTTCCCTATAGGAATGCTCTACCTCACATCATATTTGACTCTTCTGAGAACCACCAGCATCAAGTTGTCCATCGCAGCACAGGACGGCGGTGGCGTGACATCGGTCCGGCCGGCCGAGGTGATTGTCGATGTGTTGAAGAGTGACCATGCTCCAGCAGTGTTCCAGACATCTCGCTATGCCTTCACCGTGCCAGAGGATGCTCCACCAGGCACCAGCGTAGGCACAGTGCGGGCCACGAATCCATCGGGTAGGTTTTGTCAGCCAATTCACCTGTTGCCGCAAGCATGAAACACAACTTGGTCTTCACGTGTCCTTCTTTTGTTAACAATAAGAACAATGGAGAGACTTTGAGGTGGCAAACATTTTCTTGAAAACATTAAAGAAAACTACGTCTTTTACGATCCCTAACAAATACATTCTTGAAAACATTGAAAACTAAGAGTTACTTAGAGGTACCTTCTTAACGTGTATGACAATGATAATAACAATGTATAATTTTGGTACAAATTAAAGACAGTGTGGCACTTAGCAAACCTTTATGTATGTCTTTTCTGAACATCAATGATAATGAAGTCTTTGACATACCTACCCTACGCATTTTTGCAAATCTAAATGACAATGTGGCCTTAATATGGGTTTATCAGAACATCAAAGTCAATGATGTGTCTTTGAAATAGAATTTTGTAAACATCAAAGTTAGAATGTGCTTTATGAACCTTTACGTATGTTTTTCTTAACCTTAAAGAGAATTGTCTTGGACATAACATGCACATTTACGTAATCATCAAAGGCAATGCAGACATTAGAATCCCGACATATTTTTCCAACCATCAAAGATATGAGTCTTTGATGTATAATTTTAGTAAACATCAAAGAAAGCATAGCCTATAAAGAACCTTTACGAGCGGGTTGTTCTCAACATTGAAATCAATGACACGTGTATTGTTTAAAATGTGTCAATGTGAAGAAGCAAACAGGATGACTGCCCTCTAATCTCTAATGCCCTTAAAGTAGACCAACAGATGACAAACGATGGGCGACCATGCAGAGTGCCAACAAATTTAGGAGTGCTTATGTGTGTGACATAAGCAGACAAGCCTGGCAGTGTGTGAAGAAATGCTGAAGCTTAATGATCACAGAGCAGTCACACGAGGCCATTTCATCAATTAATGGATTAATGCCTTCAAGCTTAAATCAGAAACAACAAGGTTAGTCCTAGGCGTCATTAAGATAGTCTGTAATCTTATAAATACCTTGATGCGACAAACACTTAATTCAAGGGCTTAATCCACTGTAATTACTCTTTGCTAACACATGAACACATTGCAACACAAGAAAAAGATAAAGACATTCAACCCCCCCAGAAAAAAATAGATATTTCTCCCTGTTGAAAAAGTTAAATACTGAAGGACTGTGCTCTCTGATATAGTATTTTCCTGTGCTCCTGATCAACCTACGACCAGTGAGTGCAGCTGTCGAATTTTTAACCCCCTCACTGCTATTCGGGTCTCTAAAGGCTTTGATCAGCTTTGTGTTCTGGTGGTCCGAATTTTATCCTGCCAAATATCAAATCAACATCGTCCTAAATAAATTCCTATCAGTCAGGCCCTAGTTTAATATCTGATGTGAATGGACAGAGAGAGCTTTGTTTTCTTTTCCGCCTCTTTTTTTATCTTGATACCTTTTCCACGTTGCCAAAATCGAGCAAGAACTTACAGTTGGCCTAAAGGGTCCAAATTCTTCTTGTGTTTCACAGACTCGTTCAAATCCGTATCCTACCGCATCTCCTCCGGCGACCCACAGGGTCTGTTCACCGTGGATGCCAAGTCGGGCCTGATCAGCACAGTGAAACCTCTGGACCATGAGACTCTACCGTACACCATGCTCTTCCTCCAGGCCTACACTCAATCTTCCTCGGTCTACGGCGGAACCCGGGTCAACATCACCGTGGCCGACGTTAACGACGGGGCACCTGTATTCCCCCGATTCCGAGACGTCGTCTTCTTATCAGAAAACACCACACCGGGCACCATGCTGTACATCGCCCACGCCCACGACGATGATAGTGGCGTCAATGGGCAGGTGACCTATCACTTGAGAGGTCACTATGCCGGGGTCTTTGTGGTGGACCCAAACCTCGGAACGGTGACACTCAACCAAACCCTGAGGGCAGACTCTTGGGAAAGGTATGACTTTACCAAAAGAACCGTTCAGGTTACAAAATGGTTCTTTGTAATTTATTTTCCTGAAATTCCGAAATAAGGCACCAAAGCCTGGGCTAAAAGGAAAGTAGTAATAGATGTCAAAGAAATCCTGCATGTTGAAGGGTGCTCCTTTGAACCTTTCATCACATAAACCTATCTGAGTATATGTTGATTATCAGTAGCATAAATACAGTCATACTGAAATTTATATATATATATATATATATATATATATATATATATATATATATATATATACATATATATATATATATATATATATATATATATATATAAAATCTTTCTGCGTGGAGTTTATGTTGCCCCTGTGTCTGATTGTGAGTGGAATGGCTCTTTTACTTGGTGTGCGCTGCAATTAGTTGGCAGCCAGTGCAGGGTGTACCCTGCCTACTGCTAGAAGACAGCGAGGATAGGCTGCAGCATGCCCAGAAACCCTATGAGTGTGAGCGGCTCGAATATAATTAATAATTAATAGATGGATGTATATATAAAAATATATATATTTATATATATATATTAAATTTTTTTTCAGTATGACTGTACATCAAAATGATGTATTTTAAAATTTTAAGTGTGGTTGCCCTCTTTGTTGGAAACGCCCCCTGAGCATTATTAGAACATTTCTTTTCTCATTTTTTTTCAGTCCAATTCTATTGGAGATCACGGCCGCAGACGGCGGGGATCCCCCGTGCAGCTCCACCCTTACACTCACCGTGACCGTGGACCGGGCAGTTCCTGGTGACGGCCTGGTTTTTGAGACACTGATCTACCAGGTGGAGATCGGCGAGGGCTACCAAAGGGACTCCAGGGTGATCCAGGTGAGAGCCCACCACCTCCATGGGGCCTCCTCCAACACCACAACCCTGGTTTACTCCCTGGAGGAAGAAGCCGGCTTCCCTGAGTTTCCCTTTCGGGTCCATCCCCGAAGCGGTTGGTTGTACCTCTCTGACAATCTGGACTATGAGCGGGAATCGGCGTATCGCTTCAGAGCTGTTGCTACATTTGGCGAGGCCAAAGCTACAGCAGCAGTGGTGGTTCTCGTACTGGACATCAATGACAACTCGCCGGTTTTTGGTAGGGCCACGTATTACTGGGTCTTGCCAGAGGGGCCGTCGCCTCAGGGTCTGGTAGGACAAGTCATCGCCACTGACCAGGACTCTGGCAAAAATGCTCAGCTGTCGTACATCCTGCTCTCGGATGGGAAGTTCTTTCGCATCAATGCTGAAACAGGTGAAGCTCCAACCTACTAACCTCCAAACTACAAATGACTTACCTTTCTCCCAACACGACCTACTGACAACGTACTTAATACATATACACTTATTGGTACATACCCAACTTCCTACTAATTAGGGGTTCAACAATTAATTTTTTTTAATATTTGACACTGAAATGTTGCTAATAAAGTCGCTTTGACTAATCGATAAAGTAATTCTTAAAGTTTCTGTCATTTTTGGTTTGGTCTTTCGTCCCTGTGATCTTGTGAAACGTCATCAGTCGCAGCCCAAGTACTCTTCCAATTGAAAAAACTTGTAAAACAAGGGCACACTAAATACCTGGATGTTGTTCTTGTCTGCTATCTTAAATCAAGGTTTATCGATTGGATGCTAATATCCAAACTAATATCACAAGATGAATTTTGAAATACAAGTACACAGCTGTTTCAATTTACAGAGACTAGCATTCTTAGGAAGACTGTACTTGGAGCGTTAACGAGACTATTCTCTCTGTACTTGATATTGACAAACACGGTTAATTATTTTTCATTTGTCAACACCACATGCTGGCTCACTCACTTCCCATCCGTGCTCTGTTTCACAGCCCCCAAAAATGCTGTTTTATGTGTTTTTGTGATGCACTTTCAACTTCCTGTCACGTGCTTCCAACTTCATGCCGTACGCAGGCGAGATAGTCAACTGGGTGGAGTTGGATAGGGAGCAGCACAGCCAGCACACACTGGAGGTAATGGTTGCCGACCAGGGCAGCCCTCGCCGCAACGCCACAGCCAGTGTCCACATCCTGGTTAGTGACATCAACGACAACGCGCCGCAGTTCAGGCACCTACCGGCTAACAAGGAGCGCAATGTCCAGGTGAGTGCTATTTGTTTATCCAAATGGACGGACAGACAGGTAACTGTCGAAGCAAACCTGTTTTCTAGGTTTGGTTATGTGACGTTCGCCAGTTGAGCCATTAAGCACTGTGATGTCGTTTTCAGTCGCCAGCATGTGTCAATACAAGGCAAAATGGCAGCCTGAGATGGATAAAATTAGATGGTGGTTTTCAGCTGAATTCATGTTCCACAAATGCTATTATAATCAGAATAGTGTGTTCAGCCTTGCCGCATAGAGCATTTTATGGTAAGGCCAGTTTTTGACTTGACTTCTTCTTTGACATCTGTGCATTATTTATGTCAGATATCATCCAGAATATCAACAGGATCCTTAGTGACAAACGTGTTTGCCAAAGACTTGGATGCGGGTCAAAATGCAATGGTCACTTTGTCGTTGCTGACTGGTAAGTACTTTCTATTTAATTGGCATAAGTCATCGCTATTAAAGGCAGACAAATGCCATTTTTCTAACCCTCTTCTGCGTGTCTATCAGTCGGCGCAGAAGGTCACCGTTTGAGTCATTTCGATATTGACGCTAAGAGTGGAGATATCAGGACAACGTCCCTGTTCAAGCACAGCGCAGAAGCGACTTACATCCTTCAAGTGACAGCCAGGGACGGCGGATCACCACCACTCCAGGACACTGCACTCATTCATGTGCAGGTACACTTGTGACTTGACGAGACTTACTAAAATTTTCTGCACGTCAACCCATTGCACAAATTTGCCACCAGAGGGTAGCATATGACATTAGTTTCACTTTGGTGCAGGTAGTGTGGGTTCAGGTCAAGTGGGAATTGAGTGAGAGTTAATGTTTCTCAGCCACTTTATGTGCTCTGCCACTGACCGGCAAGTAGTCCAGAGTGTAGTCCACCTTTCAGACTCCAGCTCCATGTGAATCTGTACAGCACAAGTTGTATTGAAAAAGGATGGATGGTAGAGTATGTCGAATAGGGGTTATCAACCTTTTTAAAAGTGAGCTACTCTAGGGCACCGGTTAGCTGTGTTACATACACAATGAGTAATGAAATTGTAGCTGTGGAAATTAGTTTCGTAAATAGCTTCCCTCATACTAAACTGGTGTCCAGTTTAAACTAACTGATTAAATGTGCGTTGTGGTCCCGAATTTTGTGCCACATTAGGATACTCAGTAACTAATAATAGCACAAAAAAATTAAGAGTAACTTGTGACATTACTGCATTACCATTGCTTTTGTAACATGTTACTCCCATCACTGCTAATGACCTAGCTACATACTCTGGACCTTAATGTATGCCTACCTACAAACTACAACCTACTTAGCTACCTGGCAGATATAGTCCCTCCCTACCTAATTACTTAGTATACCTCCCTTCTGCTGACCTATTTACAACCTTTAAAGCCTGCATACTTAATCCCCACCTACCCAACGATCTACCTACGACAATTGGCAAATTAATTAAAAAAAAAACTATTTGACATAGTTACCAATTGTTTCTGACCAAAAGTAATTGAATTAGTATATGGATACAACTTTCATCAATGTAATTAGTTTCAGTAAAAGGAATCACAACTTTCTGTTTGACATTTCAATTTGCATATCTCCTTTATAACCTGCTTTTTAATTAAATCTATGGAGTATTTGTTCTAAGAATGTATATATGCTTAAAACATCACATTTTTTTCCTTTGTGCATTTGCTTATAGAGGTCACCATTTGCAGGTCTTTTCATTTTCACAAGAATGTGATGGGTATTTGCCAATTCCTACTTGCTTTGTTTATAAAGAAAACCATGCGCTTAGTAAATATTCATCATCAAGCAACATGTTCAATTTCATGACATGTACAAAAGCGACATGACGTTGTGAGCTGATCTGGATTGTTTTTGGGGCTCGCTTTCACATTAAGAAGTTGATGCCCAATACTCAGGGGTGCACATAATATTTTTCATGGGTTACTCACATGAGTAACAGGAGATAGTGTGGGGCACTCACGTCTTTTTTTTTTTCTTCCTCCTCGATGTCCTTGACGTTATAAAACTTACTACACAAAAGAGATCCCATTTTCTTTGCACAATTTCTTCAGTGTTTTTTTGCACCACCTTTCTGTAAATAAAACTGCATCAGCTTTAAATGTGACACAGTAAGGCACACCGTGATGAGCTGACTTGGCACAGTTCTCCAGTGTGTGCGGTGCACAAAATGTGCACCAGGGAGCCTCCAACTGCAGCGAGTTGCTTAAGTTTCGGCCCAATGCCGTTGTACGCTCCAACGTTAACGGCAGCACCGTCTGTGCACACAGCGACCAGTTTAGCGGCCCAGTTATTCAAGCCTGCGTCCTCGAAAAGTCTCACTAGTCCGTCAGTTATGGCTTGTGCGGTTCGATCAGCACCCAGTTCAATTAGTCCAACGAAGTGTGAGGTAAGTTCGCCGTCACTGGACACCGACACGACGTAAACGATCTCCTGCTCAGTTTTTGTAATGTCCTCCGATCCATCAAAAAGCAGACCCAGGTCTTTGAGCCTTTATAAAACACACCTCTTTTATCAGCTAGATGTGGATGTGAGCGGCAAATATTGCACCACATTTCAGTACGCTCATCATTAGCTTCAAGCCACGGCACATCTTGGAGCCATTTTTTTGAAAAATGCTCTCTTGTTCGGCTCAGGCTCGCTTGGCTGTTTGTTTTTTGGTGGTGAAACACCCAAAAATTTGCTTAAAGTCTATTGTTTTTTTTTGGCATTTTTCACCTCGTTCGTTGTGCTTCAGATGAAATAGTGGATTGATGGCAGTGTGTACAGGTACGCAAAGGCGCGTCGTGACGCACTTGACGTTACGCATCCGTGATTTCTGTTGCGCATGCGTACCTGCGTACCAGTTATGTGCACCCCTGCCAATACCTTTGCTTCTACTGATGGCTACTGCATGTTTTCCATCTCTGTTACCTCCATTTTGTCTGTGACAACCGTGTGGTGTGTTTGCAAGCAGCTCACTACTGTTCGATCTATTCCAGTCTGCAGCTGATAATGATGAAATCCAACAGGATGCCCCTTATGTTGATGCATTTTTAAGTTTGATTCTTCTACCAACTACCTTTCTACTATATACCAACCAACCAATAAATCTAAAAGTAATACATCTTTTCCAGGTGTATGGGTCAGAGGACCAGTCCAGACAAGCCTCTCCAACAGTCCTAAGACATCTGTGGGTCAGAGAAGACGACCCTGCGGGCACTGTGATTGGTTCTGTTAGCATTGTGTCTCCCGGAAAGAAAGTGGTCTACTCCATCACCGATGGTGATGAGGACTCTCACTTTGGCATCAATTCCCAGTCGGGCGACATCTACATCTACCAGCCTCTTGACTACGAGACGACTGCCCAGTACTCACTCACTGTGCTCACAGAGGACGATGCCGGCGGGAACGTAACAATGCGGGTATTTGTGACAGTGGAGGACGTGAACGACCACCCTCCATGGTTCCCCGACAAAATGGTAGCGTTCGCCTTGAAGGAGGATGCCCCCCTTGGATCCTTGGCATTTGCCTTTTGCGCCAGAGACGAGGATGGGACATACCCTAATAGCGCCCTGCGGTACTCCCTCGCCTCACCCCCGGGATTCCCCTTCCACATGGACTCTCGGACTGGTAGATTGACGGTGGCGGCGCCCCTAGACCGGGAGACGAGCCTGGCCTACACCTTCACTGTAACCGCCAGCGACCAAGCCGAGCGGCGGGCCGAGCGCAGGCACACGTCGCTGACGGCGAGGATCTTTCTGCTGGACGTTAACGATAATCATCCCACGTTTAAGTCGGCAGATGTAGTCCAGGTGGCAGAAGATGCAGCGGAAGGGAGTCTGCTCCACCATTTTGTGGCAGTGGATGCGGACGAGAAGGAAAACGGGACGGTTTCTTACGTCATACTGGCCGGAAACCAGAGAGGGTTGTTCACTCTGGAGGAGAAAACAGGTAGCTACTGACCGACTACTGCTCTATGAATTGACTAGAACTAAATTGAGTTGAGTTAAGTTGAGTTGAATTAGACTGACTTTAGTGCTTTTATCGCACAGGCCTCTTGCAGCTCTCAGCACCGTTGGACTTTGAGATGGCGCGTTTCCACCGGCTGAGCGTGGGCGCGTTAGATGCCGGCCTGCCTCCGCTCTCATCCAGCCAGACACTGACAATAGAGGTGGTCGACGTCAACGACCATGCGCCTGTCTTCGGTCGCGATGTGTACGTCGCCAGTGTGGTGGAGAACAGGGAGCCCGGAGAGACGGTGGTCCAAGTCTCCGCCACTGACGAGGATTCTGGTATTTACAATCACTGTAACACCATAATTCCTTGCCAGTAATTCATGATGACCAGAGGTGGGCATTTTAAACAAAATTTTGCGGGTACATTATTCTTTATCAGTCAGTGGCCTGGATTCCCATTTGTCCTTTGTCACTTTGTCATTTTTTTAAGCCGAACCAACCTGTAATTGTTTATTGGTCAGTCAGTGGTAACTCATATAGTATTATTACTATCATTATTATCATTATTCTTCTTATTATTATTTTTATTATAGTCAGTCAGAAGTATGTTGGGCCATCAGTCTATTTCTGTCAGTCTGATGAAATACTCACCTTGCACCTTGCTCGATGAAAATTAACAAAACAACTTGTCCATGTCACACACGGGCATATAGGAACTAAGCATAGATCGGCACGTTACCCTTTTTTGCTGGTCTATCCTCCGTCCTCGACCTGGTCACCCAGCTGTCATCTTAAGTGCGCAACACTCCAATCCAACATCAGAAAGTCAGTACACGCCATCTGTTTGGTGTAGCGCGCAATGTCGTAACGTCCGAGCTGTAGTTGGGGCGTCTCTTTCTCTCTTACTGTCGCCTACTCGCTCACTCACTTGGTCAGTTAAAGGGTCAGTACACGCTACAGCATACCACGATTTCATTCTGCTCCAGAATTCTATACTGTACTTTACCTGGTCCTGGGCAATTAAAGGGATGGACGAAAACTCACTTCCGCCCTTGCTTAGACCAACATTTTTTCGGTACTTCTCGTCCATCATCTTCCCTCCCAAAAATGGACTGTCCCTGGGACGAAATGTCCATCACTGCAAAAGAGCAGAGTGGCCACAGCTAATTCACAATAAAAAAAATAAATCACAAAACATTCACCCATGTGCACACATGTCATAATCAATGCAACGCTCCTGACAACTGATATTCATGAAAATCTCAACCATCACCTAGTACCATTGAAATCAGTAGACGTACAGTATAGTTGACCTAGTATAAATAACCTGTTGAGTAAAAAAGTCCTGCCCTCATCGAGTCGCCGTGTCATACAATTACTGCAATGCAATCTTTCCTTGCCAGCAGTTCATGAAAACAGTTCCGTTTGCACAATAGAAATAAACAGAAGGAATTGAAATAATCTCAGCCGTCTAACCCCTAATCACAGGTGTTTATTTTAACACGGGGAGGCCTTTCCCTATACCATTTATTTGGCCCGCTGCTGCCGACAGTGCCGCTCTGTTCAAATGCTGTTGCTGCTTGAACGACGGATTTGGTTGCCTTTTTTTTTCGACTGGGTGGTGGGAGGAGAACTGAAAAGGGGCTTCTAGCAAACATGCTAAGGGGCGAGTAGAGTCCAAAAACAGCAAGCGGGGGGCTTGAGGGAGCTTGCGGGGGTTGTGAGTGCGTGTGTTTGTGCGTGTGCATGTGTGTGTGTGTGTGTGTGTTGTTTGGGGTTAGATTGTGAAAGGTCTCCTCTGGTGATGATGTCGATAATCTGAGCCATCTGTGCCACTAAAGTCTGCGGTTGTTTTCCACTATTAATGACCTTAAATTTTGGGCTTACATTTGACTTTATTTTGATATAGAAAGCCTGAATTCAAAATTCAAAAGCAAGTAAAAGTTTAGTGTTTTTCATTTTTAATTGTTTTTAATAAAAAAAGGCATTCGTATTGAATAAAAATACTTTTTTGGACACAACTATTGCAAAAATTTGACTTTTTATATTTTGAACATGATTTCTTTAATAGGAATATTTAGAAAGAAGAGTAGTTATAAATTGGTTAAAGCCATTTCTTGAATCAAAATGAGAATTCACCTCGTCTGTATGTAAGCTGGCAGTTGACATTTTCTTTTTTACGTGATGTATGATTGACACTTGGCGAATGCATTCCAAGAGGAGAACGCGGTGGTGTGGTACAGTCTGTTACCGGGACCTGGCTACGAGCTCTTCAGCATCAACCCGTACACCGGCCTAATCACCACTTCGGCCTTTCTGGACCGAGAGCAGCAGCCACACTTCACCCTACGAGGTAGGACCACCCATCTCCGCTCCACCTTCACATTAATTTTACCCATGCAACAGCAAACTGTGTTTTCAGCTGTGTTATCAGTCAGCATAGTGGACCATTAGACCTGATCATGAAATGTCATAACAGGAAAGACCAAATGACGTGACGAGATGCCAGCGACATGGTGGGCTCTTTACCAGAGCGAAATACTCAAAAATGTGGAACAAAAGTGGTGGCAAAGATGAAATATGACAAACAGTACACGATGTTTAGCTGCTAATAATTAAAATTCACAACAGGCAGCTCTTTTCATTCGGGCGGCACAATAATAGTTATTGGGGAGACTTGTTGCTTTGTTATTCAAGGTTCTAAGGCTGAAAGATGTAAAGTGGTACCAGAATCATATTGGGCTTTTTCCACAACAAAATAATTACCGTATTTTCGCAGTCATAAGGCGCACTTAAAAGTCCCAAATCTTCCCCTAAACTAACACAGCGCCTTGTAAGGCGACTGCGCTCATTATATGGACAAAGTATCACTCGCGACCATCAACCCTTTTACTCATTGGGCTGTACGGAGTGCATGTTAGCACACCCTGCTGGACAAAGTGTGAGTCATCTATGCTTCAAAGTGACCATGACTATACATTATGTGACTATGGTGTTTGGGTGATGGTGTGGGAGAAAGCTGGACAAAAGGGCAGCTGTCCACAATGTTGTAGTCTGTCTTATCATTTATGTTATTGCAAGCAAGAAACGTCCCAGGTTTAGACAACAGACAAAAAGCCCAAAGCATAACAGCACATCTCTCTAAACAGCCATGCAAATGTCTCTAAACAGCCATGTGATTGGCTGAGTCTGAGTGGCTCCCAGAAGGCATTGCTCTAATGGCTCCCAAGAAGCCATTGCTATATCATTTTGTGTTATTTTTATTTCTTTTTGGAATGTTGATGGCATGAGAGATACATGTTTTGTGTTAATCTTATTTCTTTGTTTCATTGTTTGCTTGTATGCTGAGTTTTTTTTTTTTTTTTTTTGAAACCGTGACTCTAAGGAGTGTGGTGACCAGTGAAGTCCCTCCCCTGACGTAGTCTTGTAGACTATTGCCATGATACCCATTATTGGTTAGAGTCATTGTTAATGATAACGATTGTCAATGGTATCATGGCAACTGTCTTTGAAATGTGGAGATTGCTTATGGTGTTGAGGCAAAGTGAATTGCCATGGGCTGAGTCAGCGCGAGCAGCCGAGCTATTGCTATGCTAAAAGCAGCTGAAGGAGGCGCGCCCAGTGTGTGCTTAAAAGACAGAAATAGCACCCTCAACAGGTGTTGCGCCCTTTGAGGCAGCGCATCCTATGACTGCGAAAATACGGTAATTATAAGGAGAGAAGGTGAAGGCAAAGTTGAATTCTGAGGTTTTGCCATTATTAAAGCAAAAAGTCTCAACTAACAATGTGGGGTATCGCCCAATACTTGTGTCCACATTAGATGAAATAATGAAAAGGCCGAGAGACAAAAAAGTGCACCAGAATCATGCGGGATGTTTTGATACAGAAAAATAATCAAATAAAAAGTGATGGCAATGAAAAAATGTCTCAGAAAGTAAAGGTGGTTCAATTTGCGTAATCCTATGTCGACTCCTGCCCTCAGTCCAGGCCCGTGACAGCGGCACACGCCCACTTTGTGGCATCGCCACGGTGTTGTGTTCTGTGCTGGACGACAACGACAACCCGCCAAGCTTCTCGCAGTCGTCTTTCCAGATCAGCCTTCCAGAAAACCTGCCGCCCTCCGTCGTGCACACCGTGCGGGCATCCGACCTGGATGTCGGCGAGAACGGCACCATTCGCTTCTCCATTCTAGGTGTGTATAACGCAATTGTTGTAGACATCACAACAAACAGATTCTGTGGCACTGTATGAAAGTTTCCATGACAAGGATTGGAAATTTAACTCCTGACACTCAGTACTAAGTATGTTTTTTTTAATTGAAAGGTTGTGTAGAAGTCACGTTCTTTTTTTTTATATAAACTTTTTTTCAATAGTCATACTACATCTTAAGGCAAATACTCTCCGCTATCAAATGATGAATTATTTTCATTTAAAAAGTGATATAAAAGTTATGCTCTTTGATGAGTTGTATTTTTCCAACTTTTCACGATTTTTTTTAATGTTTATATGTTTTCAATAAAGTTACATTTAATATTTGGAAATTTATTTTCTCAATAAGTTTTTTCCCCCACAATATTGTATAAAAAATGTCATTTTTGATGTTAAGTTGTGTTTCATCAAAGATTTTTTGATTGATCATATTAATTCATTTTAAATATTCATACGTCATCTCTTATGTATTTTTTCAATAAAAAATTTTTTTTGATCAATTGATTAAAAAGTTGTATTTTTATAGATTATTTTGATCAATACATGGATATTTTCCAATTTAAAAAGAATCATAGCTATTGAAAAAAAAACACTTTTAGATGAAGTTGTGTTTTTCTGCAAGAAAGTATTATTTCGTGCAATTAACCAGTGTTATCATTTTCAGGCGAGGACCATGGTGTCTTTGCTATCGACAGCCACTCAGGGGCCATAAAGTCTCTTCAGATTCTGGACCGCGAGGACCATCAGAACTACACACTGACCATCCAAGCCAGTGACGGTGGCCCCGTCCCACTCAGCTCCACCACACAGTTACAACTTCTCCTCTTAGACCAAAATGACAACGCCCCAGCCTTCACCATGGACAGCTACCACGCTTCAGTCAGTGAGGGTCTTCCATCCGGTGTGGCGGTCCTGAGCGTCACTGCCCTGGACCCTGACCACGGGTCCAATGGTGACGTGACGTACTCACTGACGGACGATGGCGGCCAGGGTGCGTTCTCCATCAACGCCTCCACCGGTGCCATCCGGACTACCAAGACCCTGGACCGGGACACCAGAGCCCAGTTCTCCCTCAAAGTCCTAGTGACAGACGGCGGAAACCAAGGCCCCTTGAGCTCGGTAGTGTCCGTAACTATCCTGGTGGACGACGTCAATGACAACGCTCCCGTGTGTAAGAGCAATCCCATCAATGCAATTGTCTCTGCCGAGACACTTCCGAACCAAGTGGTCGCCGCGGTGGCGGCGACAGATGCTGACCTGGGCCACAACGGGACCATTCATTTTTTCCTTCCCAATGACGGGGAGAACCTATTCGACATCAACGGAGATACGGGAGAAATCTCGATGAGGCGGCGGGTTAGGGCAGGGTTCTCTGGCAGGAAGTTGCAGGTGGCGGTATCAGATCGTGGAAATCCTGCTCTGACATCAAGCTGCCTGGTGTTTGTCTACCTCAAAGGACAAATCGAAGACATGCAATTCACGCACAAGGTCTACAATGCCACCGTCGCGGAAAACAGCAAGGCGGGTAAGTGGTACTGTTATTTTCTGGGTTTTTCGTTTTTGCATTTGGGTGAACATATATTAGTCCAGTTTCAGAAACATGGAGTTTTTTTTTTTTACTAGACATGTCTATCATGAAAAGACCCATAAAAAGGTCTCAAGAAGTAATGCCTGACAAGTAGTTGCCATTCCAGCACAGGATTGCACTTCAGAATTTTTAAAAGAATTCATTTCTCAAAGTCTGCTCCACTTAGCAACATGAAATTAGGTTGTGACATCTATCATGAATAGACCCACAAAAATGTCTCAAGCCATGTCTATAAAGACACATGCAGTCTGCCATTTTGGGATGAAGCAGCAATTTTGCATTGTTGGTGGCGTCCAGAATTTATTTAAGTCAGCTTTCCCTCAAAGCCTGTTTCATGCACCTCATTAAATTTGGTCGACATATCTATCATGAATAGACCCATAAAAAAATCAAGAAGCCATGCCTGACAAGACACAGGAAGTTTGCCCATTTTGGTGCAGTATTCCCCTCCAGATTAAAAAAAAAAAAAAACATTTCAGCTCCCAAAGCCAATTTCATGTGCTATAACTCCATGAAATATTGTTGATATGTCTCTCATAATAAAGAAGCAATGCCTGAAAGGAGATGAAGGGATAAAAAGAAAGCCCCCAAAGCCAGTTTCACTTAGCAACATCAAAATTTGGTACGGATGTATATCGTAAGTAGACCCACAAAAAAGACTCAATAAGCCAAAACAGAAACACGTAGGAAATCTGCCATTTTGTTTAGACGAAACATCTTTGGGTTAGACCTACCAACTTCAGAGGTGCGGGGGCCCCTTTTTCGCATTATTACCACATACATTTTTATTTCCAGGCACGTGGATTGTGGCGGTTCATGCCGGTGAACAATCTGATGGCCAACTGGAAAGGCTCTCATATGCCATATTCCCCGAGGACGACGATGGCGTGTTTTCCATTGATCCCCACACAGGTAACGACATACAGCAGTATAGCGGCAACTGTGCCCTTCCTCATACTACCGCTGATATGCTAATTTCACATGCTCTTTCAATCAGCCATTTTATTTTCCATGACGTCATCCGCAAATACATCTTTGCCAGAATAAATTCTGTGCCATCTTTCTTTGCCAAACTCAAATTATCCACTTCATCTATAAATTGTTTCCAGGCCTCACAATTGGAGATCGTGTTCCAGCCTCCCACAACATCTCCTTGAAATGAGAGAAAATGAGATACTCATGTTGTTTTTGTTGGTTGTATTACTTCCCAGAGGTGGGGGGACTCGTGTCACATGAATTGACCTTAGAGTGAGACTTACAGTATGTTGTCAATTTCAGGACTTGCTTGACAGAAACATTTGAAAGACTCCACTAACTTTCTAAGTGGTATTGATGACACTCGCATTTTCAAGCTTGTGTGACATCTGATTTGTTTCTCAAATGGTGTGCAGAGTAAAATTGAGAAAAATGGGATGGTAGCAAGCATAGTGTGTGATTCGAAACCCACAAACACGGATAATATTTTTTAACTATACAGTTTAGCTGGCTGAAAGCTGGTCAACCACAATTTGGTAGTTGGAGTTGACCCACAAGATTGCAAGTGATCATTTTGGCTTAGTCGTGCCTTCCAGAACTTCAGTTCTCCACAAAGCCACTTTAATCTGCATGTTCTGACATTTTGGCGTAAAGCGGGTCATTTTGTCTCTGTGGTGGCCTACGGAATTTAAAACAAATAATTATACATATTTATTCATTTTAGATAGATGCACTGCATATGACTTGCGCATACGTTTGAGACATACTTCCATCTTTATTGCTTCCCTGAAACTGTATATTTAACAATGTAAACAATGTATCAGGTGAAATTCGAGTTCGGAAGGACAGTGCATTGGACTTTGAGATGAGCCCCCGACTGGAGCTGGTTGTCCTGGCAGAGAAAGGGGGGCAGACAGCCCACTGCAAGGTGGACGTCACTCTGCGGGATGCCAACGACAATGCCCCCGTCTTTGGACGTGATGCCTATCGGACCGCAGTGTGGGAGGGCCAAGTCCCCAACACCTTCGTCATGCAGGTAGGCTTCATTACACACACACACACACACACGCGCGCACCCATCCCCACACGCACACACATATATATATATATATATATATATATATATATATATATATATATATATATATATATATATATATATATATATATATATATATATATATATACACATTTTGTAGTATTCATATATACAATATACACACACCAAGGACATTGACAAGGATAAGTGGTAAATTAAATGGATGGTTTCCTGTCCCAAATGGTCTGAAGTCAATCTGTCCCAACCTTTGTAGAACCCCTTCAAGACAGTGTTTAGCATTCACGCTAACAAGTGCGTGTCCAATTTTTCATGTTCCCTGCAGGTTTTTGCCTCTGATGCCGACAGCGGGTCAAACGGTCAAATTGTGTTTTCTATCATATCTGGGAACCATAATGACGCTTTCATCTTGGACTCTGTCCGTGGAATCCTCACCACAAACACATTGCTGGACCGCGAGATCACGTCTTCGTACAAGTACGCTAACACAACTCAGAAGAGCAAGCTATTGGTCCAAGACCAGGGTGTGAATCATGTGTGAGGACCTTTGATGGTCCTCAGGTGCGAATGTGTGCTTTAAAGATTGTCTATAATACACCTGACTCTTAGGTAGCGACCCGTTCTATGCATGTTCTATGCTTCTTTCACCAAAGGTCAGATAGGATGGATGATGGAAGGATGCATGGATGACTTTTGGTCTCGTTTCAGGCTGGTGGTGCAGGCTTCAGACAAAGGAAACCCTCCACTTAGCAGTACAGCCATCATATGGCTCCAAGTGGTGGACATCAATGACAACAGTCCCGCCATCCCCCCCATGGAACCTGTGCTTATATATGAGAGTAAGACCACCTCCAACAGAGGAGACCTTCAAAAACTGAAGACCCACATGCTGTTGACTGTATTCCACAGATCTGCAGGCGGGGTACGTAGTGACGCAGGTGACAGCAAATGACGTGGACCTTGGCCCTGCCATCACCTTCAGCTTTGTGGGAGACGCCGCCGTGGAAGGCGCCTTTGCTGTGGACCGGTACACCGGCGTGGTCACATTGACTCGAGCTTTGGATTTTGAGGAAGAGGCAGAGCTCACGCTGACCATCTGGGCATCGGACTCTCTCCACCGGACCTCTGGCGAGTTGAAAGTCCAGGTGCTGGACGTCAATGACAACAGCCCTATCTTCAACCAGGTCTCATACCAGGTTTGTTTGAAAAAGGCAAGGTGTGATTACTATTTAATCAAAATTATGTTATTATTTGTGTCACTGTGCCAGAGCGGAGGTCACTCACTTGATGTGATAAGAGTCACCGTGTTTTATTAAAGTGGACCACACACAAATCTACCATACTGTATTTTGGGACCTCTGTTTAATGCAATGATTCTCAAATAG
Organism: Idiotropiscis lumnitzeri; assembly: GCF_059441095.1. NCBI lineage: Eukaryota > Metazoa > Chordata > Actinopteri > Syngnathiformes > Syngnathidae > Idiotropiscis > Idiotropiscis lumnitzeri. The sequence continues at coordinate 6,877,194 of NC_142398.1, forward strand.
TGGGGCGCAACCAATGGGAGGGCGCGGTGCGATGCTGAGGGGGGCGCGTGTGACCCTGGGGTACATGCTTTTTTTCCGCCGTAGTATGGCTAAATGATCGTTTTGGGACCGAAATTGCGATCTCAGGCAACGCAATTTTGAGATCGTCAAAGCTGCCGTTTGGGCCCAGAGTTTACGCAGTAGGTCATGCAGTACTGATTTTAAAAAAAAAAAGCGTCACCCTGCCGCTCGTTGTCCTGGAAATAATTTCTTTTGGCGCTAGTTGAATGCCAGCCGCCAAGCTATCTTGCGTCGCAGCAGTATGAGCTTTATTTCTACTATATGTAAGTCCGTGCACAGCAGCAGCAACAAGCTCCGTAATGACAAATAAACAACCCCACTAACAAGTAGCGTTCTAAACGAGGAGGCGAACGAGGAGGCGCTAAGCGTGCTAATTGTTAAAATGAATTACAAAGTAATAATTGCTTCGATGTACGCTCGACTTTTAATAGAAGTCAGACTCGAACCGCGTTTGGGCGGAGAGCCAGCAGCTATGAACAGAAATATATTGTATTCCAACCATTACGTATCAAAACATAAAATAAGACGACGGCTACATTAGCAATTTAGCAGACGCTCTCAGACCGGAACACAGAAACGGATGACGTCATCACGACGAAGAGGTCCGATGTCAAACGTATGTTAAATAATTTATTAACTCATCAATACTTGCACCACAGAGTACTGAGTTTCAAGATCCTCACAATAATAGTTCTCAAAATTACATTTCTTACCAATTTAGCTTTGCTAAGGGACATTTTGTTATCATAATCTAAAATCAATATACAAAGGAAATGTACATTAGTACAAAATGTAAAAAAAAATGGTGGGGGGTGACAATTGTTTTCTTCTTGGTAGGGGGGGGCGTGACGGAAAATAATTGAGAAGCACTGGCTTAATGTAAGATTTTTGGGGTTTTTATTTGCGGTTCTTCGGTTTTTAGAGTGGACAAAAATTTGTTTTATATTTGAGGGGACACTACATCGAAAGGAGCAAAGGCCACAATATCGAGTACATCCTCTAAGTACTTCAATGGATGACATGAATTGAGGCATGCTTTTAGGTGCGCAACAAGAGAAAATCTAGGGAATTGTGGCATTATTTCAGGTATGATGTTTATCAGTTCAAACCGAAGATGCATGACTCTTGAGGAATGGAGTTGAACGTATAAACAGAACAGAAATGAATATAGTCAAAAGAAAGAGAAAAAAAATCATCCAAGTGGATTAGGCACACATTTCAGCAATTATTTAGGGAGCACAGCCAGAGTTCAAGTAGACAAGACCCAACTCTATAATTGTTCTGGGCACAGCGTCTGCAAGCACAACCACAATTTAAAGAAACATGGCATGATTTTAGCTCTGGCATTCATGTGGATGAGGCACAATTATTTGGGGTGTCTGTAAGTGTGTGTCATGTGTCTGCTAATTCCTTTTTTGTTCAAAGTGTGTGTCATGTGTCTGCCAATTACTTTTTTTGTTCAAGGTGGAGCTGTCCGAGCTGGCTCTGGCGGACACATTTGTCTTGAACGTGTCCGCCACCGACAAGGACTCAGGACGGAATGGCAAGATCAACTACAGGCTGCTCTCGTCTCTTTTACAGGGCTTTTACATCCAAGCGCACACTGGTAAGAACGTTAATGAGCCTTGCTCAAAGAACTTTCTGCCCTTTGCCAGAAACACTATGCCAGTTGTGAAAAAGAACCAAAAGTTACAACAATGAACCCCCTATGCGAGTGCAGCAATGAGCCCCAATGCCAGTGACCACAATTGACTGCTAATTCTTTGTTCTGAGAAGGCATCCAACTTTCTTCTTTGTGTATTGGAAATGTTTTCAAAACACGCTGCAATGTGTGCCACACCAGTGGGGTCATTGGCCCTTGATAGCGAATAACCACCTAAAGTAGCTTTTTGTGTTTGGTAGGGAGTACTTTAGTCCGAGTAATTTTTCTATATGCAACTCTTTTTTTCGTTTATAAAGGTAATTCATGGGCTCAAAAATATAAACATGAAATATGAGAAGAATTGCGCAGCTTCCTCTTAAGGGGTGCAAAAAGTGAAACTAATAGCGCCATCCGATACACAACTTCCCTTGGCAAAATGGCCTCCTTATGTTTGCGAAACAATGAATAGCTCAGTGAAAATTAATCAAGCCAACATGTAGAAAATTCAGCAGAGCAGGGGACTGAAGCCGGATAATAAATCGGTCGGTGGGGTAATACGTTACTGCCACTCGACTGTGTTGTAATGGTGTACACATGGTTTTGATTTAAATAAGGGAGGCACTCGGGCAATGCGAACAAGAGAAAGGATCTGTTAACAGTTTATGTGTTATGGCATCATCTTAGCAGTCCTAACACGTCATATAAATAGACATTTTAGTAGCAAGTGATCATGTTTCACATTGAGGCATTCCCCTTTTCCTTTGGAGGGTACTATTTGTTTGACAGTGTTCCAAGTATGCCAAGTAGATACCACATGGAGGACGTAAACCACTGCTGGTAGAGCACAGTCGTATTATTGTAGCTTTTGTGGCAATGCGGCTAATATTACCTTAACATGTTGTTCTGACTGGACACTGCCATGTTAAGCCCCTTTTACACTGCACTTGCTCATCAGGCCAGCGTGCCCATATTGGGGAGTGATTGCGTAGCAGCCTACCAGGAAGTAAATATAGAGATTTTTTTCAAGAGGACAAGAAGTAGTCCCCGCCTCGACTAGATTTACTTTTCATTATTGCAAAGGAAAGCCCTGGCTTTGCTCATATTATGAAGGAGGAATAGGAGGAGGATGCAAGCAGCAAAAAAAAGGGATGGTCCATCCTTTATTAATGGCTTGACAGGGAGTTGGAGAGTTTCATGTCTTTGTGGGCTGAGAGTCTACATTTATTAAGACTTCCTACATTGACCTCATGGCGTTATGAGTAAATAAGTCCGCCAAAATAGCACTAAAATAGCCTTCTTGTAAAACAATGATGAACACTGTAATATGCTTCCCAAAGCCAAGCCTCTTGCCTTTCTACCAGGTTTGCGCTGCTAACCCTTTATTTTGTTTTTCAGGATCACTTTTCACCAATAAGCCCATCAAGGCCACTGCCAAGAGCAACACCGTTCGTCTTCTCATTGAGGCCAGAGACGAAGGAGATTATGTCCTCTCTACCGTTACCGCCGTCGATGTGCTGATCCAGGACACCAATGACCATGCGCCGCTCTTTCACCAGGACGTCTACACCATCACCGTATCAGAGGACACGCCCATTGCCACCACGCTCCTGACCATCTTTGCGTCCGACCAAGACTGGAGCCCCGAAAACACGCATCTGGACTACGCCATGGTGGCAGGAAACGAAGAGAGGCGTTTCTGCTTGGAAGTCAAAACCGCCGAGCTGGAGAGTTGCATAAACTATGTCGGCCAGCTGGTACTGTGTGGCCCGCTGGACCACGAAACCGTGAACAACTATTCGCTCACTGTGAGAGTATCTGATCGAGGAATGCCACATCTCAACAGCTCCACCATTATCATGGTGACTGTCTCGGACTGCAATGACAATGCACCAATTTTTGCAAGTACAGAGTATCATGTTCAAGTCAGCGAAAATAGTTACCCAGGCACCAGCCTGGTGCAGGTCAAAGCGACTGATCCCGATGTGGGAGTAAATGGTCTGCTGCACTATGACTTAATCTCGGGGAACAGCGGAGGACGCCTCAAGCTAGACCCTGAGTCTGGACTTTTGGTGGTCAATGCCTCGCTAGACTATGAGGAAGTTTCCGAATACACCCTCACTATCCGGGTTTCTGATGGCGACGACTCTATAGAAGATTGTAAAGTGGCGTTTGCTTTGGTTTTTATCAGGGTGTTGGACATGAACGACAACAGTCCCTTCTTCCTGTTCCCCACGTTTAACTGCTCTGTGCAGGAGAACCTCCCGGCGTTCACCCACGTTTGCTCCATTCGGGGTCTCGACAAAGATGGGGGAGCCTATGGACAACTTACCTACTCTGTTTTATCTTCCTGTTCCAAAGATTTTGGTGGGATGGACAGGAAAGAGTCCGCTTTGGCCATTGACCCCCGTAGCGGAGATATTCACACTCAGCAGACATTAGACTATGAACGTGAAAGTGAATATTGCTTGGTGGTGGAAGCCCGGGACAGAGGGGACAAGGTGGCGAAGGTCCAAGTGCACGTTTCTGTCAAGGGAGTGGACGAGTTTAGTCCCCTCTTCGCCCAGAATCAGTACCGCTACCTACTGCCGAGAAATGCAAAGCCAGGGGATGCCATTGGCTTTGTAATGGCGCTGGACCAGGATGGAGGTGTGGACGGGTTGGTGGAGTACTCCCTTCTGGACCCCTCGCCATTTTTCTCCATCAACAAAACCATAGGAGCCATCTATCCGTCAGGACCCATGTTTCGCAGACGGGGTGATGAGGACATCCTGGAGCTGACTGTGTCCGCCAGGAGTCCCCGACCTGGGTCCAGGACATCTTCTTGTCAGGTTTTTATCAATGTCTCCAGCTCAGGCGAGGCATTTGTTGGGCTGCCGCTCGACCGCCACATGCTCAGTCTGAGCATTTCACTTGCCGTATTCCTGCTGGTCCTTGTTTTCTTCGTCGGTCTGGTGCTCAAATCGAAAATCAAAGAGGCCGGCCCAAAAAAGATGGCCACCAACCTGAACCAACCAGACCGTGCCTTCTCTCTACAGGACATGAAACCTGGCATCTTAATGAAAAACTGTGACATGTCTAACCGTAACACGCCATCCAATTGGAGCGGCCGCGGCTCAGCAGAAGGCGAGACTGCTGAGGACCAGGAGATCAAGTGGATCAACGAGTACTCCCACTCCCAAAGAGATGAGAAACGCACCTTGGAAAACTCAGATGGGGATGCCGCAAACGGACACTCTGGGGATGTTGGGCAGGGACACTTTTTATCATCTGGTATATGTTTGGTCTCAAATATGGCCAGCACGGAAAGTCTGCATCCCTTCAATAAAGAAGGAGGAGGCGAGGGGCTAGTTGTAAGGATTAGAGAAAACAATTTAGAGGGGAAATCTGCAGTTTCTCTGTCCTCTCTGGAGTGCCTGGATGGGAGCTATACATGGGACTACTTGCTGGATTGGGAGCCTTGCTTCCAGACCCTGGCGTCGGTCTTCACCGACATCGGAATGCTACCAGACCAGGAGTTCCATGGGGGCAGCGAGAAACTGACCCAACCGCCGCCGCTCATAACATCTGTCGCCCAGCCAGGGGTGCGGACAGTGCCGCCCCGCAAACCATCGCGGGCACCCAGCCTGGGGCGGCGCCCCTCTTACCCCAGGTACGCCTACCCCCCCTTGGCAAGGAACTCAGGGCTCACGCCGACGGCCATGACACCAACATTCTCCCCTTCGCTTTCTTCGCTCACCAACAGGACCCCAAGGGTCTCTCCGATTGTATCTGACGGCAGGGTGGGGGGTATCAGACTGGACGCGGGGCCCCCCACCGCAAGCCTGCTGGAGGCAGAAACACAAGTCTAAACAAGTGTTCAACTTTTGTACATTTTGAACTCTAAAACACTAGCTTTGTAAATAAGGAAAAAGCCATTTCCAATAATGGAAAAGTCCACACCCTGAAGTATAACAGTGGCGCAAGCCTTCTATGACTGGAGAGAGAACCAGGTCACGGGTCATTTTGTTCACATTCTGAACTGTTATGAATAAAGATTGAGAAGACTGGTTCTTGGACTTTTCCCCTCATACTTGAGCTTTGATGGAATTCTCAATTCGGCCCAGACTAAATCTACAGTGGCCCCAACATAAGTTGAGTTTGAGGTCTCTGTTGTAGAATGACATATTGTGCAGGTAATTGCGATTTGGCTTAAGTGCTTGAAAGTCCTTTTAAATTAGTATGATAGCTTTAGACCTAAATCTTCTCTTGATTCAGTCAGTGGCGTGCAATCAGAGCCTTCTAGACTTCCTTGCTCTCTCAAACACTTTCAGGGGCATGGACGTAGCTTTACAACTTCCATGGAATAGTAATGTTTATTTTCCAAAAGTCTTTCATCTTTATACAACAACACTGTGCAATTTACAGTCATTTGTGCCTTAATTTGAATTATGTCCAGTCAGATTTAACTTCGACATGTTGACATGTAGAGACACGCCTAATTTGGGTGCGGGCAGCGTGGGATCAGTTCCTACTTGGTGACTGTGTCTGCCCTGCGACTGACTGGCGACCAGTTCAGGGTGTAGTGCGCCTTTTGCCCGTAGTCAGCTGGGATAGGCTCCAGCACCCTCCCGCGACCCTCTACAGGATAAGCGGTGTGGATAATGACATGACATGTTGACATGTAAATGTAATCTGCCCAAGGCCTTCAGAATCCTGAGTGCTGGCGTCTAACACCCCCCCACTGTTAAATTAGTTGGTTCTTGTTTAAATCAATTGGATTTTAGATTCACGACTCTGCATCTTCACACAAGCTGGGTGTAACAACAGCATTTTTCAGCTAAATAGTTTACCCCTCTAATTGGTTGACCTTAACATGCACACCAAAGATTTGTTTACTGCGATGGTGCCCAAACTCTGACCTCAACGGTCGCTGTCCTGCCTGTTTTCCATCTCCCTGCAGCAACGCATCTGATTCAAATGAACAGCTCATCAGCAAGCCCTGAAGAAGCTTGATAACAATGCTGATCATTTGAGTCAGGTGTGTTGCAGGATGGAGATGGAAAACAGACAGGACAGCGGCTGTTGATGAGCTGGACATGCCTGGTTTACAATGTCACACATGCACTTTTCAAGGATAGGTGGACTTTATGAGGTTAGGTCAACCAATACATTTTCTGGCTTGCTTGTCTCAACCTGGAAATTGATTTTTTTGGGCCACTTTGAGAGCAGCATGGATGGGCGCTACAGCTAGCTTACGCAGACTGGAGCAAACTAAGGAGGTCTCCATCAGCATCTCTGGTGAGTACGATGAATTTTCTTAAAAGTTTTTATCTTGATTAATAGTGATTGGGAATTGCTGTATAGAGGTTTGGAGCTGTTCAGAGTTGATGTACTAGAAGATAAAGTGTTGCTTTTTGTAATTATGGTATTCATCCTCAAGAACGCAAAATGCCTCTCCTTTAAAGTGTCTCCGTTATGTTTGTCGTAGTAAATGTACAAAAGTTATGTTACTCTGTAATATGAACATGATTCAAGAACATTACACAATGGTGGAAGTTCATCTAGCGTGCCTACCCCTGTTTTTCTGCACAAGCTAAGCAAATGTTGAAGCGTGTAGCTGCTGAAATCTCTACCAGACGTCTCGGCAGAGACAATAAACACTGCGGCCCTGACCCTCCATATAATCACCTCGAGGTGCGCCGTTATTTATTGACTCGTGTCCGTGTGCGACTTCTCTCTTTTTCTTCTATTCGTGATTCCAGGACGATGGAGGAGATCTCTCACCGTATCGAGTGATCTGGCCAAACAGAAAAAAAACTTTGGGGGGTGGAGGATAAGGATCAGGCGCACCCCTTCCCAAAACACTCTCTCACAGCTGGCTTAAAGTGGATCACTATCACACACTCAGTCAGTAGGCAGCATTTAGTAAAAGTGCTTGGCTGCACCAAGCACACTTGGGGGGGGGGGGGGGGGTGACTGGAAAAATCGAGTGCATGTGCCTTAATGTTGATGTTGATGACAAATGACCAAATACATAGTGCATGTACTTGAGTGTTGCCCAAAAATGATCATATAAAGTGAGAGTGCTTTAATGTTGATTGTCTGGGCTTTAATGTTCATGGGGTATGATGGTAAATATAGGGAAAGTGCTTTGATGATGCTGCCCATTGGATAACATTAACAGTGAGTTAACGTTGATGAACAGTGACCAACAGTGCGAGTTTTGTTGACGATTCATGCTGCAGGGGATTTCATGTTGCTAAAGCATGATGGAAAGCACTTGGATGTTAACGATAGCTATTGCAAGTATCTTAATGTTGAAGAACACTGAAAACTGCGTCAATGCTTTAATGCTGATGATAGAGTGAACATGCTTTAATGTTGCTTTTGACAAAAGATGATCCAAAAATGTGGATACTTTAATATTGTTGATGAATGACGAGAAGCAGAATCAAGTTCTTTGCTGACAGAAAGGATGGAAAATGTGGTGACATTGTAGGTGCTTTCATGATGAAGACAATTGATGGAAAAACCGTATCACTGCTTTAATATTGATGATGCATTGTTTTAACAATGAGAGGGAAAAAACTGTACAAGTGCTTTATTGTTGAGTGTGAATGACCAAATGCATGTTGCAAGTGCTTTAATATTAAAAGACTAAATAGAGCGTACCAATGAAATGCTAATAATTGTTTTTAACAGGCAGCACCACACATATTGTTGAATGGCTGTTTGAACAATACCTCCACAACCTTCCCTTCCTCCACTGGAGAGCATTTGCGCAATCCCACTGATGGACACGTAAACAAACAAACAGGGCGGAAAGCGTGCCTGACCTCCTTGGTGGAGGTAATTAATCACAGAAGTCCTTACCTTGCCTCTCATGAAAACCATGTGGAACATCGGCCTCAATGCTTTCCGCATGCCCCCGATGGCTTGTTATCGCTCACTGTCAGTATAAAATCACATCAAGTGCTTTTACAGCAGCTCATGTTCCAACCTCATAAGAGCTATTGTTCCTGTAGCAAAAATACATTATCTTGAGATTTTTTCGTTCAAAATACACGTCGGTTCGGTTCGCTGATGATCGGCCGTTTTAATCATTCCATATGTATTAAAACGTGTGCATTACCATTGAAGCATTGAAATGGCTGCGTTAGGTTTGGAGCCTCTAAATTAACTTCAGCACGTAGGAACACAAAGATGCTACGGTTGTCCAAGATTCAAAGCATCTTCGATATTTGATTCAATGAAGCCTGGTCGCACATTTTAAGAAAAGATGTACTGTGGAACCTTAATTTAGCTGACCTGGATTTAACGAAGTTTGGACAAAAAAATCGTGTCCAGTCCACTCGAAATGCCTTTTGTGTAGTACTGTACGTAGGTTTGAGTCATCTGCGATATTTACAAGAACACATTCTTCGTCTTCAGTGTTTGCGAAAGCGCATATCGAATTCCTTGTACTCATTCTCCAGAAGTGTCACAGGAAACCAAATGTATTTTGTTGAGCCATTAATGTGGCATTGACAAAGCGAGCGAGCCATTTTCAACATTTTTAGATAGGTCAACAAGTAGTGAAAAATGTGAAATTGACCAAATTTGGACAATTTCCCTTGTTAGCTTCAACCGAGTCTTCAAATGTTTTGCGGTCGTTTACTTAATCCTGGTATGTTAAAGACTCCAAACCATCTGCAGTCTGCGAAAATGTAAATTTGTTGAAGACTCTAAACTATCTCAGATAGTTCTAATAAACGCCCAATAAATCATCTTCAACACTCATGACAACAAGAATATTAAGTTTGCCACGACTCTAATTGGTCATCGAAGTGAACGGAAATGCTCATTTTAGCTTTGCTAATTTAATCCACTTCAATATCAATGAAAGAGCATGCTAGGTTTAGTGAGGACTCCAAAGCATCATCTATGTTTACCGAAATGCTGATATTCGATTTGAAGCCTCTCATTCGGCTTCAGTTTTTCACTACAACGTATGCTAGGCTAAAAAATGCTAAAGAATCTTCGTTGTTTACTTAAATGTATGAATTAGGTTTGCCATCAAATTCCCCAAAAACTAACAATACATGTTTTACAAAAAAATATTTAAATAGCTTTGAATCATCAAGTGTCAAGACTAATTTGTCCCCATTATTTGTGCAAACTCATGTCAGTTTCTTTGAAAATGTTAAAAGCCTTTGTTTTGGTGTTGTTTAAATTATCTTATATTGGTCAAGGAAAACGAACGGTTTGCAGTTTGTAAAAATTTGCGCCTCAGGTTCGTTGGGGACTCCAAAACATCACAGACGGTTGCGAAACAAATGAATGTAAAGTCTTCAATCTTCTCGACAAATATGTTAGACTCGTCGAAGATTCTTTGAAAATTAACTCTTCGGTCTACAAAAGCATACATATCATCTTTTATTTACACAAATCCTTCAAAATTAAGAGCTTTTTGAAAGGTAATTTCATCATGATTGTTACTAAATAAGTATATCACGCACCATTAATCTAAATTTTTGTAAATGTGAGCATCGATAAACCAGCTTTTGGACAATGGGGATTTGTTTAGTCCCGTCTGGTTCTTCTTTTTCATAGTTTGAACCCTGCCAGGGTTTCTGTTATGTTTTGTTAGAAACTTTAGTTGCCGGAATATAACCCGAGAGCCCGTTTTAGTTCTTTTTATCCAAGGCAGGGGTGAGGGGTGCGGGGGATTACTCAGGCGGGAATTAAGTTGGCATGCAAGAGAGAGAGAGAGAGAGAGAAAGAGAAGAGGTCAAAGTTGGGTACACGAAGCAGCCTCAAGCATCACATTTGGATTCAATCAAATCACTCATCACTCATTTCTTTTTTTTCTGCTGTTGATGCTACGTAATACAAAACAGACGGTCTAAATCTGGCAGGAGTGCAGATCTGATTTCACTGCCTTTATTTGTCTTTTCATGTATTATTTTAGCCCAATAAAATATGATCAAGAAAATGGGGATTTTTATTGTTAGATTTATACATACAAATGTTACTGAAATAGAATATGCAACATAAAATAAAAGTATTTTATTTAATTTCTTAAAATGTAAGTACATTTGGGGCGGCACGGTGGCTTCACAGTGCAGAGGTCGTGGGTTTGATTCCGGCTCCGGCCTTCCTGTGTGAAGTTTGCATGCTCTCCCCGTGCCTGCTTGGGTTTCCTCCGGGTACTCCGGTTTCCTCCCACATTCCAAAAACATGCATGGCATGTTGATTGGACACTCTAAATTGCCCCTAGGTATGAGTGTGAGCATGGATGGTTGTTTGTCTCTGTGTCCCCTGTGATTGGCTGGCAACCAGTTCAGGTGTTCCCCGCCTACTGCCGGAAGACAGCTGGGATATGCTTCAGCATCCCCCGCGACCCTAGTGAGGAGAAGCGGCTCAGATAGTGGATTGATATGAACAAATATTTTGACATGAACAAAATAAAATGTTTAAAAAAGGCTTTTTCTTTTTTCACAATCATATTATTTTAAATATATTGCCAGTTTACATGTAAATGAATGCAGCAGTAAATTAAATTGAAACAAGCAATTGTCTATATACTATTTTTATGTTGATTTTGAAATAAACGTTTCGTATTGTAATGCTATTGTCTCCTCACCCTGACATGTGACCCATCTGTAATGCGAGGCCTCCAGTGTGAATGCGGCTTCTTTAAAAGAGTGACTGTGACGACCAAGTCAAGTGAACTCTGAACCCTTGTGGAAAGCAGCAGGGTCTGTTTCGGGGATGGGAACAACGGGTTCGGTGACCCCCACCCCACCCTGCTCACTTACTCCCAAAATCCATCAGTGATGGATGGGGTCTAAAAGACACCCCCCCCTGCCTTTAAAGCAGCATAGATGATGGATGCCCCTCCCAAACTCAGGTCTGACGTTTATTTTCGCCTTTGACGACATGTCAGGAACCAAACAACTAGTGGGCCAAATAACTTGAGGGTCAAATTGTTCCAACCGCCCACCCTCAAGACCCCTCCTGTTTGTCCCTGACTCTAAAGCACCCTGGTCTAAAAATGGCTGGCCCTTGTACCAGGAATGACAGGGGACCCCTGCTGTTGTGTTTTTGGACAGGAAAATTAGGAGGTATTAAACAGGGCCCAATTAGGACCCATGTTGAGCTCATTTCATGTGACACACAAAAGCCCAAGTGTGAATATGCGAGACTTCAATTCCCAACTCCTCTAACTCTACAATGACCGTTTACTCAACTACAAAAAAAAACCCGCTACAGCCAAGGTTTCCACTTTTTGGGGATTTTGCGTACAAAAACACACTATACGTTCACTGAAGACTAAATTGCATTTAATGTTTAAAATTTACAGTTTCATTCTTGATTTTTTTGTTAAAAAAAAACATAGGTTACATTTTCTTTTTGTCTTTGGCAGAGCAGTTTTGTGATCAATAATTTGAGGAGCCATGACAATTTTGAGGAGCATTTTGAGTAATAGCTACTCCGCAACATATTTAGCCGCACTAGCTAGCCAGCCAAAACTTGTTGCTTGCTAACTGGCGCGGTATAAATAGGACCTCGCAAACTGTGATGCAAAACCGCTTATTTAGAGCCTTAGATAAAGTCTAAGACTATTTTTGTGTCTATCAGAGTAAATCATCTTTGATATTTACGAAAAATGTGTTAAGTTAAGAAAAACGCACTTTATCTGTGTAAAAAAAAAAATAGTCTTAAATCTTTACCCAAAAAAGACTTTATTGAACGTTGTAAATTAAATCATCTTAGATGTCTCTAAATATTCGCCAAAGACTATTGTCTATGTCTTGACTATCTTTGATTTTTGTTGCAAAAGCACATATGTGCATCAAACACTAAATTGTCTTCAATATTCACTTTAAACATGTGTATTAACGAGTGTATATGATCTTTCGCTACAAAAATTCATACATTATTATCATAAATGTTTTTGGAAAACACATTAAGACTGTTGAAGATTATAAATTGTGACGTGAAGTGCGTCAAAATCTAATTTGGCTTTCATTTTCACAAAGAAACTAGTTTATTGAAGATTTGTATTTTTATATATCTGTAAAAAAATCACTTTATATTTACAAAAATGCATATGTGCAGTTCTGCAAATTATATTTGACATATAAATTTTACAAAAATGCATTTGTGGGAGTCAAAGAATAATTGGCCTTGAAGGATTACGAAGAAAGTTAGGATTATTCAAGATTGATCATTGGTGTCTATGAAAAAAAAAGTGAGCGTTTTCACAGCCAGTGAAGACAAAATGTTTTGCGGACGTGGAAGTTTGCGTGTCTGTATGAGTCAGGCAGACGATTGACAGGTGATCCGTCAGCCTCTCGCCTGTAGTTGTCTGGAAGGCTAGAGAAGAAGGACATCTACATTTTATTCTTCCGCTCCGTTGGCAGAGGAACAAAAGCTGAAAGTGGGCCAGCCTTTGCTCTTTGTGTCTTTGACACAAAGCTAGTTGGTCATTTTTCCGTTTCAACTCTCGAGTCGTAATCACCAGACGGTGATTGCGGTTAACGACTGCATTGGGGCGTAAGCGGCATGCAGCCGACATTTTGTTTTCTTCTTCTCGTAAGAATGACAGGCCTCACGCCAAAAAACGATTTTCAAACGATTACATTGAAAAAAAAGCAGCAATATCCGTGCATGTTTCATCTCAAAACCGCAATTTTAATCCTGTTGGCATTAACGAAAATCTTCATATTGGAGGTGAGCAGAGATGTGAGTTACAATTTTTTTTTTGCCACAGTTGAAACTGTAAAGAACAAGGTACTGCATGGTAAGGGAGGTGGGGCTCTTTGGCAAGCACCTGGTGGTCAAACCGACACCCATGGGGAAAAGCCAACCTCAGCCCAAAGAGGCAACGTGGGTGCCCATTTACCAAGCGCTCACCACCTGTGGGAGGGACCAAAGGGGTTGGGTCCATAGAGATCTTGGCGACACTCAAAAGCTGTCCGATCCCGGGCTACCGATGCTAGCTCCAGGGACGTGGTACGTCACTTCTCTGGCAGGGATAGAGCCAAAGCTGATGTGCGAGGCTGCAAAGTTCAAATTTGACAAAGTCGGACTTGCCTCCTCACACAGCCTCTGCTCTGGTACTGATTCTCTCAAGAGAGGTTGCACTATCACCCACTCTGGCGTTGCCCAGAGATTTTTTTTCTTTTTAAAGAAAGTTTTATTTACCAATGAATATCCAATTAAGGATTTTCAAGAAATTTGGTGTTTTTTTTTTTTTGTTTTTGTTTTTTTAAGTCAATGCACTTTTTAGAAACATAATAAAATTTTTTCGAGGGGAAAAGTAGTATCAAACACATAACATAGATTCAACATTAAAACAACTTTATTAATATAGTGCATTTCACAACAGCTGGAGCTGCACCAAAGCGCTTTAATTAAACATTTCAATTCAAATGTTTTAATTCAAGCAAAATTCAACGTAGATTCAACTGCATCCGTCATTCACGAACTTCATTGTTGACAAAATGTTGTTGAATCAACGTTTGACCATCAGACTTCACCCATAACCAAAAATCAACCTTCTTAACCCTAATTCAACATTTATTTAACATTTTTTTTTCTGAGTGCTGTTCAACAAAACTCAAAACCTTTTGCGTTTCCACAACAAACAAAGCTGCAGTTCAAAGCCAAGCCCACACGTTGCAAACATGCAAAAGCCGACACCACGCAAGACCAATGAACTGCGCTGTTTTTTGTTTTGGGGTTTTTTTCAGGAAGGAAACAAAGAGTTGCCGTCAGAGAAGAAGCAGAAGTGTGGGGTCCGGATTGGGTTACCTCAACTTATACCCACCCCACCCCCGGCCGGGTGCGCTGAGGTGCACCACAATCCTCCTAATGATGGAAAATGAACGGTCTATTGAGCGGACTGAAACTCGACGGTTGACGTTTCCTGACTATTTGCAGCGCGCCTCGGAAAAGTGCCCGGGACAGACGATTGACCTGCTGACTTGGCTAATTTGGCTGCAATGAAGCGAACACGTCAAGCCCGTTTTGTTATGATTTCCACGATGAAGGCTGGGAAAGAAGATTGGGACAAAAATAAGACTTGAGCTAAAATTAGCTGTCACTCAATATATTTACGTAACATTCGACACGTGTCAAATAACTAAATGCTGCATCAAAAAAAAAAAGTTGTAGCTTTTTATGAGAAAAAGGTTATATTGTAGGAGAAAAAGTTGGATTTTTTTTTCAAGATACAATTCATAATGTGAGGAGAAGAAAGTCATACTTTTTGGAGCATTAAGCAGGACAGTGGACCTTTACTTTTCGTGAGGGATATTTTCACAACATCTCAACAGTTATGTTTCAGACCATTCGGGCAATCATTGAAAACCTTGATAACATAAATACACTAGTTGTGATCTCCCTTTGCATGATTTTATAGCATTTACGGAACTTAATTTTTAAAATCTTTCAACAATACATACGAGGACTGCACAAAATTGGAACAACACGTGACATGAGTGTTGAATATTGAAATAATTGAGATATTTATCATGTACCTAAAGAAATGACATTTTTGTTTTGTCAAGATCAGGAGGCTTCATTCTTAGCTAGTTAATTGTAAAAATTAAGTTAGAATAATCCCACGAAATACTGTTCACCTATAGGATGGCAATTTGTATTTAAGG
This sequence comes from Idiotropiscis lumnitzeri, assembly GCF_059441095.1. Classification (NCBI taxonomy): domain Eukaryota; kingdom Metazoa; phylum Chordata; class Actinopteri; order Syngnathiformes; family Syngnathidae; genus Idiotropiscis; species Idiotropiscis lumnitzeri. The sequence continues at coordinate 6,892,533 of NC_142398.1, forward strand.
TTGCATCTGATTGTTCAAAGTCAGATAAAAATATACAATTCCACACATAAAGATCCATGCCAGCCGGCTGGCCGCTGTCAGCCGCCGTCTGCCTCCTTAGAGTAGACACGACTTTAGCCAACTATAAGCAGCCGGGGTTCGTGTGCGCATTCATGCTCTTGTCTGCTTCAGCCTGTGTAAGTGGAGAATCGATCGGATCGGAGAATCAAATCAATGATTTTGTGGAGGTGATCACATGAGCTCATGTTTGATGTCAATAAATCCAAAGTATAGCGCAGAACGCTTTTATACTTTCACAGGTTGATGTGGACAAGAGTAGTGATGTGCATTTTAATTTTTGCGGTCGCCATTTCAGACAACTGAACTGACAAAGCAAGCGATATTACCCGCTTGCCTCCCTGCTGAAACGTAGACAGCTAACCCCCCCCCCCCAAAAAAAAACGAGCGCCAAAAGGGGCCGTGCAAATTTGTCATAAAACTCATTCCAAAAAAAAGCTTTAATCACTGCAGTCTTTTGGGGGGTGAATTTTAGTACTAATGTCATTTTTGCATGGAAACCTATTTAATAAGTGCCAATGTTCAGCTCAGCCAACTGTCCCTTCAATAACTTTTGAGATAGTTATTAACTAAAGCAATAAATAAATCTGAGACTGTGAACTCGGAGCCTACCGTGGAGGGGATTCACTGGATTAAAAATAAGAAATAAAAACAGATCTTACTTGACAGTCATGTTTTTAAGTTCAGAAAAAAGTCCTTCTCAGCTACGCCCCCGCCCCTCCAAACCCCCAACATGAGTCTGGACTCCTCCCAGAGTTTTGACCGAAGAAAAGTCTCTCCGAGTGGCCCACACTGGCAGTCAAGCACGCGCATGCACGATGATGCCGGCTGTGGTTTTGCCCGCGGCGTGGGCCCTGCTGCTGCTACCGCTGCTGCTGCTGACGTCATCGGCTCCGGCGTCCGGCGAGGAGTCGGAGGAGCGCCCGTACAAGCGCAGCCAGTGCAAGGCCATACCGGCCTCGCTGCAGCTGTGCCGGGACATGGAGTACAGCGACATGCGCCTTCCCAACCTGCTGGGCCACGAGAGCATGAGTGAGGCTGTGCAGCAGGCGTCCTCGTGGATCCCGCTGGTGCACAAGCGCTGCCACCCGGACACCCGCAAGTTCCTCTGCTCACTCTTCGCGCCCGTCTGCCTGGCCGACCTGGACGAGGCTGTCCGCCCGTGCCGATCGCTGTGTGAGGGCGTCGAGCGCGGCTGCGCGCCGGTCATGGCAGCCTTCGGCTTCCCGTGGCCCCCCATGCTCGACTGCCGGGCCTTCCCCGCCGACGACGGCGACCACCTCTGCATCCCGCCCTCCGACCTCCGCAACGCCGTACCTGACGCCGGGGAAGGTGCGAAGTGGGGCTTGTTGGAATTTAACTCTAAGAATGCAGCACTATGTCTGTCGTTCTCAAAACGCACTTTGTGATCGGAGGAGCAAACCAGTTGATTTTTCATTACATATTTTCGCAAGGATTTAAAAAAAATAATTAAAAGCCTTAAAAAAAATAGATAAGAAGCTTTTTCACGGGGGGGAGGAGGGGTGGGCTTTTTTCCAAACAACTAGACAGGGGATGAACGCAAATTTTCCAGGCATCAAACTTCGATATATTTTATAATTCAACTACAGTGAGTATTTAAGCTTTGCTGTTGTGAAAATTGGAATTCCCAGATTTCACAAAACAAAATAACAGAGCTTTTGTCTCTTTTATTGTCCCCCCCCCAACTTCAAGACTGAAGAAAAAAAACAAAAAGTAATTTTTGCGGGCGCAAACAACTTGTTTTGTTGTGCTAAATGGACAAAATAAATTTATTAAAGTTGTTCCTGTTTTAGCACCGCAAAATAATACAAGCTGTTATTTTACCTACTATGACTAAGAATTTTTTTTCCAAGAAAAAAGATAATCTCTGGCATTACATTTTCCAAGAGGAAAAATAAAACATTGTGATTCTTTCAGAATGAAGTATAGCAAAAAGTCATAATCTAATTTAAAAAAAAATTAGTTTTCAAGAACAACCACTTTTTTGAAAAAAAAATACATATATATATTTTTTTTCAGGGAAAACATTTTTCTTGAAAATTGTCATTTTCTGAGAAAATATTTCCTGATTTGCAACTGAGAATGAAGGCAACACTGGAAAGGAAAAACATAATTATTTGAGTGTACTGTGCATTTATATTGCCTTTTCAGAGAATAAAATTGCAATTTTTCCAGGATAGAACATTCATCAATTCTGAAAGAAAATCATTACATTTTCAGAGGTAGTTTTCAGATTTTCAGATGTCTTTTCTTAAAATTCATAATCTGATCAAAATGTTACTTTTCTCAGGAAACCTTTTTTTAACAGGAAAATAACACTTTTTTTGCTTGGCTGGGAGATTTGAAATGTAAACAACAAAATTTTTTACATTTTGATGAGAATTTAAGAAATTTAAGTTGGGTGGGGGAGCAAGAAGCCATAAATCAATTATACGAAAATAAAGGCTGTCGGAAGGAAAAAAAAAACTGTTATATCATGACAATACAATTGAAACGTTATTTTGAATAAAATATTGATTAAATCATTTATTCAAGTGTTTTTTTGGGGGGGTGAAAACACTTTTGGCACGTGTCCAGTATTATGTCTCGTTTTCCATTTTTACAGGCCAAATAGTTGAGAGCGACTCAAGAGCGCCACTACTGGTTGCAGTTGGGTAGTGCACGACATTCTCACCATGTTGTGACTGACACGTTGTTTGTTTCAGTGCCCCGAGTGTGTGACGCCTGCAAGGAGACTGATGAAAATGACAACGAAATAGTGGACAACTTGTGCAAAAACGATTTTGGTAAGCAACCTCTTGGACATTCATTAAATGTTTGCTTGCTACTGCATCAGTATTAAGTGCTGTGCTTGTTGCAACACCTCGACTTCCAGATTTTTCTGAACATGAGCTATCGCTTTTTTTTTTTTTTTGCGTTAACAAGCAGCAGTCTGGACGATGGTGAGCACTTCTTTCAAAAAGAATTCAAGTTTTATTGCCACTCCTATAGCTGAGCTTTGCCCATAATGAAACATAAAGCAAAGACATTTACAATTTGTGTTTTTAACTAAACCACATAACACATCAGTCCTCTCAATGCAAAATTCCATAGACGGGCTAGCACAACTAGCATTAATATTGCAATAGTTATAAACCTTTGAACAGTTTTTATTTGAACACAATTAGTTGCAACACATGAGGACAGACAACAATACTCTGAGGCATAGATTCTTTATCATCTGCGAAGTTCTATTTCATGATTAAAATGGAATTTCGAGTAAAGTTATATTTTTGAGGGGGAAAAGTTGTATTATACCGTGAAAAATATGTTGTACTTGGTTGGCAGGAAATTAGTTAAACGTCTAGTAGGCTGTTTGGATTTTAACAGTTTTTTTTTTGTGTTTTTTTTAGCTCTGAAAATCAAAGTGAAAGAGATCTCATATATGGACGGCGACATGCGGATCGTGCCGGAGAACAAGAGCAAGACCATCTACAAGCTGCACGGCGTCATCGAGCGTGACCTGCGCAAGACGGCGCTGTGGCTCAAAGACGGACTTCGCTGCGTCTGCGATGAGATCAACGACATCAACGCCGCCTACCTGGTGCTGGGTCAGAGGATGGACGACGGACATCTGGTGGTGACCTCACTCAAACGCTGGCAGAAGGGCCGCCGCGACTTCAAGAGGATTTCGCGCAGCATACGTAAGCTGCAGTGCTAAAAAAAAGACAAATAAACATTGTGTCAGACTGTTTTAGCCATTTTGCCCGATTTAAAATAAGCAATTTTCACAGATTTTTACAGTTTAGAAAAATAAATAAATAAACTAGGAATATGTACAAACGTTTGTCCATTTTAAACGTTCAAATAGTTCACTGGTCGTGTAAGTAAGTAGTGTCAGAAAAGAATTCTAGAAAATTATTGTTAGCTCAAACTATTTAGAATCAGCAAAAATCCTACAATAATTTCACACATATTGCATTTAAAATTTTGAAGTCATCTACATTGCAAACATATACAAACCGTTTCCCTTTTTACATGTTTGAATGGCGTACAGGTCATGATGGAAGTGAAAAGCATGAAAGGAGGCTTACAAACGTTCGTAAAACATCCGAAAATGTTTCCATTTAATGTAGCAAGCTCAAGCAATTCAGAATTTCCAAAACTCATACAACAATTTTGAATCAGAAAAACTCGCTTCAATTTCAAGTGGTTGACATACTGTTTTTACGACTGAAAGAAAAATGTATGAAAAACAAAACATGCATTCAAACTCATGAGTAAGCAGTGTCACCTTAGCGCAAAAGAACATGCATAGAAGTTTGTAAAACATCAGGAACAAATTCTAGAAGAATTCTCTTAGCTAAACCGATTCAGAATTCGCAGAACTCGTACAATAGTTTTGTGTGAATTTGAGCTTAAATTTCAAGTCTTACCATTGTGTACATACATAGATGAACATCCATCCATCCACCCATTATCTGGACCGCTTCTCCTCATGAGGGTCGCGACTTGGTCACCCTTCCATCCTTACACTTTTTTTCCTTACTCATAAAAAAATAATCAACCTCTATCCCCTCCCCTCACTGAACAAAAAAAAAAGGTTTCATAATTGTCTACAAAACACCTGATTTAAAGCCACAATAGCTAAATTCAGTCAAAGAATGGATTTGTACATTTTGTTGCTGCTATGTTGTGACGCTCTCGAGGCACTGAGGGACATTTGCACTTTCATTATTGCATCCAACACAATAAACGTTTCGTTCATGCAAGCACAAAGTGTATGAAAGTCATTTGTTGACTCGCCATTGTGCATGACGGTGTCACGTCAATACTAAAATTATTACACAACAGCAAACTGAATAGCATACTCACAAATAATGAAACATTATGAAGAACTATAATTCACGAATGGACTTGGACCGGGGTGGCACTGTGCCGATGGCTGGATTCATTGAACTTTATCCCTTTGCTCAAACTATGCGCAACTTAAAATGCTTATTTTGGCTCTCAATTGCTTCTTCACACAACCCCTCTGCTGTTCGCTCAATCACTGGAGCTCCCAAATGCGAGAGATAATAGCATGGAAGGACGTCCACAAAATTTTACTTCGGTTTTAATGTAGCTAGCTCAAACTATTCAACTTTCCAACAACAATGTTGCTCAAAATCAGAAATATGAGCGCAATTTTCAAGTGGTGGGCTGTGCATTACCCACCTAGGCCTTCAGTTTAGTCCTACTTAGTCTGACTTGAATAAATTGCCCTCATAATCATTTATGACACCACGGCTGGATAAATAATATAGGGAGAGACACTTACGCACTGCTGGATGTTGCACCACTTTGACTCACTATTCATGCTCTTGAAAGGTCCGTCTTGAAAATGTCCTTGCAATAAAATCCACTTTTTCCCCTCCTTCGTCCATTGTGGTTTAAAAAAGCAAAAATATATTTTATATTTTTGAACAGTCGCCAGTTACGACTTCCGGGTGTGTTGATTCCGCATAGCGCTGCCCCCCTCACAAGTGAGTATCCAATCATAATTCGTGTTCATCACCTTCCACGTAAGGCCAGCAAGAAGGCTCACTGTAACCAACTTGTGATCTGATTGGCTATCGCAACTGTCAATTAACCTGCGAGAGCAATTGACATACAGGCCAGCAGAGAAGGCCTTTGAAGGCCTTGACCGCCCACCACTGGTCTACGTAATGTGTTGACACGAATGAAAGAAAACGTATGAAGCAAAACATGCCCAAAAAAGTTTTTTTTGTTTTTTTTTAAATGTTGGTGAAAATATTCCCATTTCAAGATTCACTACGATGAAACTTTTGGATCAGAGTCCTTAAAAATGGAGTCAAATTATCAAGATACATTTTTGGTTCACTTTGAAAACTTAAGATTTCCTTGAACTTTGACATAAACTTTTGAAAATGTTTGTGCTTTTTAAACATTTTTTTAACAATCAGTATAAGGTTTTAAATTGTTCTGGCTGTGATTTCCTTGAAATTTTGCATAAAATTTGACCAAATTCTTGATTTTTAAGATAGATTTTTTTGTTACATTTTCTGACAATGATTTCCTTTTTGGGAGCATTTTTTGGTTTGTGGTCTAAATTCTTGTAGAATTTTGGGACCATATTTTCCTTTAAAATTGCAATTTACATTTTTGATTTTCTAGCTAAAATGTCTGAATTCCAAATTGTCTGCCGAATTGTTTGAGTTTTAAGGTTCCACTCCCAGCTTAATTTTGTACGACTTTTGAGTTTCTGGAAATCCTCAATTCACTGAAGTTATTTTTTAAAACACATTGCAAATGTTTTGTAAAATTAATCAGATGAAATGATCATTGAAAAATGCCAATGATCATTATTTTTGTAATCGCAATGTTTTCTCAATCCAAACATGAGAGATAGCTGGCTATGTTCTCACTTTTTATATTGATACAATTTTTATACTTGAGCACTAGGCACAAAAGCAAACATTTTCATTTTGCGACTTCATTTTTCATAAATGGTCTCCTAGCTTTTAAGTGTTACATTGTTGTAAGTGTTACATTATAAATGTTGATTTTGCTAATAACCACGCTGTTGTGTGTATGTGCAATATTTGTTTTTGTTTTGTAAATATCAAAATTTGATCATTTGATTTTGTATCCACTTTTTCGGAAAATTAAATGGAAATAAACATGTTTAAGATGACTTTTTTCTCTAGTTCTGATTATGATTAAATTTTTAATATGAATAAATACAATTCATGAATAAAATATGATTGCATTAATTTCATATTGAAAGAAATAATGACATGCACAAGGTGGGTTTATGGATTTATTTTTGTCTTTACTAAAATACTGGTTAAATATGTTTGATATTTAAAACAATAAATATATGTAAGCAAGAAGTTTTGTTAATATTGACAAAAACTGCAGTTTAGGTTCTCTCCCTCTCTCTCATCACAACCCTTGTAGGAATATATATATATATATATATATATATATATATATATATATATATATATATATATAAATTATGCAGCTATTGCATTGAGTATAACAAAAAGACGAGCACACACCCCATGTGACAACATAAACAGGGAGCTTTATTGTTTGTTGAATCATTTCCATTCTAATATATAGTCCTGTATATAGTAAGTCCATTTTCAACAACTATACATTCATCAAATCTTCCACACGTGTACAGTCTGATATACGTATGATATTTTGCCTGCATTCAAATTCGTGTCAAGCACATTTAAAAATGAAATGAAGAAAAGCTTTCTTCACAGTTCCTAAGTATGTGCTGCACCTACAAAGGAATGGCTTTGGGTTTGCTTTTTAAACATTACAAAAAACACACTAACATTTCTTGCTTTAATATAGTCGATAAATACAGTTGAATATATATATATATATATATTTATACTGCATATATATATATATATATATATATATGTATATATGTATATTTACATAAATATATATATATATTTATACTGCATATATATATGTATATATACATAAATATATATATATATATATATATATATATATGTATATATATATTTATATATACACACATTAGTGCTGTCAAGAAATATTTTTTTAACTAATTAATCGCAAAAATTTTTTAGCAATTGTGATTAATCACCTTTTTTAACTATTATTTTTTGTGAAGCTTGTAACAGATATTTACTTGAATAATATCGTGGAATTAAAGTCAATATGAAGTATATTTTAATTCAAAGACCGTTCTAATAACTTTCTTTGGTCCTTGAATATGATCTAAACACAGTAATCTTTACAGGCATTTTCCTTTCTTTTTTTTTTTTTTCCACAGAATTTATACAGTACATTTAGTTCTGCCCACAAGCACCACGCTCCAGCAGTGTTGGTTTGCAAGGCCCAGTACAGTATTTTGCTCTGAGATGACGTGCTAAAGATGTACAGCTAATATGGTATTGTATCGGATTTGGCCTTGCAAATCATGCAAATAATTTTTGAAGTAAATAAAACTGAGTTCATTGGTTTAAAATATTAAACTGTATTAAAAATATTCAAATTAATCTCCAGAGTTAATGCTTTCATTTTGACAGCCCTAATATATATGAATATATAAACAGAATCATTTTATGCTCAAAACCAAGCTGTGCTGCAATCATTGATGATAATAGTGCTTTTATTTTGTTTTGTCCTTCATCATCACTTCTTATGATTGAATCGTATTTGTGCGTGTGTGTGTGTGTGTGTGTGTGTGTGAGTTTCTCCTGCTCTCATTAGTTATAGGGAAGGTTGCCGTGGTTACCACTCACGATGAACAACAAAATGACACGACAGCAAACAAGTTCCTCATTTGTGTGTGCGTGCATGCATGTGTGTGCCCACGTGTGTGTGTGCGTGGGTGTTTGTGTGTGTGTGAGTGTGTGCACACAGTCTATTCAAACATGAAAGAAGAAAAAAGGAATAAAAGGACTGATGAGAGCAGATGTGTCGAGCGTCGGTCGGGTGTCCAATTTAGAAGTTGAGCGTCTCAGACATCATCTTCCACCAGTCCATCAGCTCCTCCCTCTCCTCCTCCTTGCGCTCCATCAGAGACTCCAGCTCAAAGTCCACCTGCACAGAAACACAAATGGCATTCGAGGTGGAAGGGGGGACTCAAAACAAACAACATACTCGAACTTTCACTTCTTTGCATTTTTCACCTTATTTTTTCAGTGCATACTTGTAGCATTGTTTGGTTTTTAATGGACATTTTTAAAATCAATTCAACAAAGCTTGTTGTATTTCATTATGCAATATTTTATATCTGTAACCATTTTTCATTTAATTTCATTCATTCTTGACTATTTATTTTTTAGGTAAACAAACAAAAAAAGGGAAATACAAATATATTATATGTATAAATATTTTTACATTCTTTTTTATTTTGTTTTATCACATGCGTTTATAGAACAAGTTGTGTCTTTATTTTCCTTAATTCACAGCATTCATGTCTCTTCTTTGGCTAAAATAGTTTAAATCTTTATTTCCGAAAATTATTTTTTATTTGCATTCTGACTTAATAAACTGACTAAAAAGATAATTTTGATGGAATTTCTTTCTGTTTGAATTGAAGAAATAAAATCAAATTACTTTATTGTAATATTAAGTAATGAAACATACATGTTAGTGCTGTCAAGTGATTAATTTTTTTAACTAATTAATCACAAATAATTCCATGATTAATCGCAATTAATCACATTTTTCAACTCCTATTTTTTGCAAAGCTGGTAACAGATAATTACTTGCATAATATCTTGGAATTGATGCAAAATCAGCAAATATGATCGTGGTAACTAGAACACAGTGTTTTGTTATGAGACTTGCTAAAGATGTACAGCTAATATGGCACAATATTTGCAAAATATGCAGATTATTTTTGAAGTAAATCAAACTGAGTTAATTGAGTTCAAATATTTAACTGAGTTAAATTTTTTTGGATTAATCACCTGAGTTAATGCTTTCATTGTGACAGCCTAATACATATATATATATATATAACAAGTAAATATAACACAAATACAACTTCAGTTTAAAGTAATGCTTAAAGTGTGGTACTCGCTATCGTAATACAAAAGTTCAAACTGTCATCTGGAAAACAATAGCTTCATTTCTTTAATGCACTGCAACACATTTATGAAATGCGAATCAGTTTTTGTTTAACTTTAATGTACACTTCATTGCATTTAGCTTTTAAAAGTCTTCATAGCCCAAAAGTGATTTTCACTATTTATTCAATTTATGTGCAACGCATTCAGTTGGGGTGGACGCGAGGCTGGGTTGTTCGTACCCTGGTAGCAGGGCTGTGCGGGACAGCCACCTTCTTGATGACACTCAGATAACCCGGAGCTGATGCCGCCACCTTGTAGTTGCCGGGTGTCAGCAGACGCCAGTAGTCGCCATCTTTGGCTGGAAAAAAAGCAGAATTGTGCCATCCAACAACAAATGAGCAGCAGCGGAAGATAGCTATACCAAATGTGTCCACTAGATGGAGCCATGCATCCTACTAACATAATTTAATGCGCCTTTGTCAAGTCTAATGGCAAAGTGCATCTTTGGTGCATCTTTGCCTTGTTTGGGTGCTGATTTAACTCAACATGGGGATGAATGGGGGGGAGATTAAATGAGCTACTAAATGAACGCTGAGTGGAATGGACGTTGAAAAAGAGAGAGGCGCTGAAGACTTGGTGTCTTAGTTACATTATTCTCAAAGTTATTCTTTTAATTGTTATGAAAAACACATACATGTGTATTGTATATGTTCGTTTCCCGTGCAAGATATGCTTGCTGATGATTTCTTCATACAATTGATGTTTGGAAAGGTGTTTTTTCCTGGGAGTGTGACGGTCCTCCATAAATGAACATTATCGTCATCATCATCCATCAGCCATCAAAGGACTCCAGAGTCCAGACTAGCTTCTTTTTTTTTTTTTTTTTAATTAGAGCAATGTGGCATTTAACCTAAAACTTTAGAAGTGTAAGTAGAAGATTTGAGAAAATTCACACTGCAAGTCAACTTGTGAAGTAAATATTAACGCCACTCATTTTCACAATCTATCCATTTACCCTCACGACATTTTTGAGGTTTTTCGTTTGTTCGCTACAAAAAAATAAAATTCAAGACAAGTAATTTTTTGAATCATCAAATTTACTGGTCGAATATGTGTGAGTCTAGAGAAAATTTTACTTGGACCATCTCAAATGATCAGAGCCAAATGCCACCATTTCAAGGCAGTCTTTAACACACTATGCACTTTTCTGTGGGTTTTTTCATCATTAATGAGGCATGATACAAATTTTTGTCATTTCATTTTTGTCGTGCACATTTTAAAGAGAGATTCAAATGCGTTTTTCCAACACACTTTTTGTTTAACCAGGTCGTGTTTGCTGGCATGGGGCGGTCACAAGCAAAGTGCAATTGGAGGCATTGTCTTCACGACTTTGCCGGAAGAATTCTGCAAACGCAGGTGAGCGGTCCGCAATGACTAGAGAAACTGCCCAAATGATTTACGAACATCCTGCCAGCTTATCCAAGACGGTCATGCATTCGCTGTGGAACACAGGTCAGCCACCGCTGGACCACAAAGTGCTCCAGGGGGCACCTCCAGCAAAGTCTTGAGGTCAGGCCACCCCAGAACGGGATGTGTTTTTGACATACAGCCGTTTTAACTCTCTTTGACCCAAAGTTTCCACTTTGCATTTTGGTGGCTGCAATGGATGGACGGCCTTTCCTTGTGGAAAGATCTAACCTGACGCACAAAAACATGCAGTGTGGTAAAAATACGTCTGATGATTGATCAACTTTAAGTGGATAGAAATCAAACATGTTGATTTACTGGTGAAATTTTTACTGGCCCAGTTGGGGCAGTGAACTTCTGGTGGCCATAATGTCAAATATTGTGTGTCTAACACGATCAATTCTGTGTAGTTGTTCCTTTTTTTAATGTTCATTGAATTATTTTTTCTCATGTTAATTCTTATTCAATGTGATGGTGCAACATTTTCATAACAGGTATGCCTTGACAAGTTTTCTTTTGTCTTTGCATTTTTTTTAACTTGACACTTTTGTTTCTCATTTATTTTTAATTTAGCATTTTTATTTCATTTACCCCTGATGAGTCCAACCGGATGTCTTGCGTCAATAAAAATACTTGTTTAAACTTGAATTGTTATCCGTTTTCCTTTTTCAGCGTTACCAGTTTACATTAAACACAATAAAGCCCAGCGTATGCATTTAATTAAAGGCTATTTATTAAAATAAAGCCTAATTTTAAGGCGATTAAAGTGAAGTTTGAAATATAGTCGATTACATATAAAAAGTAGAATAAAAGCTAAAAAGCTCCACTTAAAATCATTAGAAAATTTGCAATAAAATGACAAATGTGTGTAAAATGGATTTTGATTTGTATTGAGTTTTGTAGTATTTTGACAAGATTACAAAACTACAAATATAAAACAATTTAAGAAAATCCCTTTGGTCACGCCTTCAAATTCTTATTAAACTTAATTTAGAATGTTCAAAAATCTGCATGAAGAAATTCGTCAAAAAACTCACCTTATTTGTGCTTCGCTCAGGATTTTAACGAGGGTCAGATAAGTATGAATCTGTGCTACAAGGCTGATTATTCAAATTTCTTTTTGTCAAATGTATGATAACTTGCAAACAGTTTGGAATGTTTTGTTCGCTGCGCATGTGCCACGCGTCATGTTTCCGTGGCTACCTGTGGTGATGTCGTGCTCGATGCCCTCCACAGAGATGGTGGCGTTGCTAATGGCGTTGCCCTGCAGGTCTCGCACGAAGCCCTTGACGCCACGATGAACCTGATCAACACACCCATGAAACGAGATCAACAAATCAAATCACGTCCTTTTGGTTTTGTTCACAACCGAAGCTACTTAGCGTATGTCCGCCCACCTGCTCGATGTAGCTGACCAGTGAGTTGCGGTTCTGCTCCCAGTAGCTCTTGAGCAAGTCCTCGGCTGGGAATTTGTCGCAGCTCAGCTCCAGCGTGATCTCGAAGCAGTTGCTGCTCAAATAGTTGAAGTCCTGCATTCCTACAACACCACCACAACAATTTTAGTTAGTTAGCGTATTTTGCTTTTGCTAAATGCGAACACCAGTTATTCACGTTCCTGTTCCGGTATCCGAGCTGATCCCAAATTCCTATATGCAACGAACGCAAGGTGATTTAAGGTTGCCTTGTTTTTTTTCAAGTGATGTGAAACAAACGTGAGCTTTTAAGGTTCAATTGTTAGCCTGCTTAGTGTAGCTACAAATTGAGACTTTAATTTTTTTAGAGAGAATATCATCACTATCAAATGAAAATTATTTATTCTCTTTTTGTGAAACAAAATTCAAATAAATACGTTGGAACTGAATATTTATACTATGAATATTTATATTGAATTCATCCACCCATCCATTATCTGCAGCGCTTCTCCTCACTCGGGTCGCCGGGGATGCTAGAGCCTATCCCAGCTGTCATCGGGCAGTGGGCGGGGGACACCCTGAACTGGTTGCCAGCCAATCGCAGGGCACACAAAGACAAACAACCATCCGCGCTCTCACTCACACCTTGGGAAATTTTGAGGGTCCAATCAACCTGCCATGCAGGTGTTTGGAATGTGGGAGGAAACCGGAGTACCCGCAGAAAACCCACGTAGGAACCGGAAGAACAGTCAAACTCCACACTGGAAGGCCGGAGCGGGAATCGAATATACCAAATTCATTACAATAAAAATATGTATAGATATATGCATTTTAAATAACATTTTAAAAGTAAAATAATTATTATACAATTTTTATTCAGTTAAATAATTGCGATTAAAACTCAAAATATTTTTCTTTGAATATATTTAGAATGTTTCTTGTTACATTTTAAAGTTACATTTTATTGTAAAAAAATTGAAACAATATATTTATGCATTAAGCTGAATTAAAATTTAATAATTAATAAAATGTAATCGTATAACATTTTTATAAATGTAATAAAAATTTAATAATTACATTGAAATTATTTTTTTGCAATAAATACAATTTTATTAATTTATTTTTTAATCAAAATCAAATGAATAGTATGTACTGAATTTCCAAAATGCCTTTTTCTTAAGTGAAACACAAACCCACTTATTATGAAATTATATTAAAAAATTATATAAAAATGTAAAAAAAAAAAAAAACACTGAAATACAAAATAGTATTCATTAAGTTATATTAAAATCATTAAAATTCAGTTTAAACACAAAATATTATTTGAAGAAATTAATTTATGATATATATATGTTGCGTCACTGATGCTGTAGTGGTACACTCGCCCGAGTTGTGTGCGGGCAGCGTGAGTTCAGTTCCCACTCAGTGACGGTGTCTATGTCGACCCTGTGACTGGCTGGCGACCAGTTCAGGGTGTAGTGCGCCTTTCGCCCGTAGTCAGCTGGGATAGGCTCCAGCACCCTCCCACGACCCTGTACAGGATAAGCGGTGTGGATAATGACAATGACGTGACCTATAATCGTTGCACTCCAACAACATGTGGATATCAAAGTGAATCAGTATGAAAAATATTCATGGATTATTAACTTGGCGCCATATTTCATCATCTTGGTGCTATGGAACTATGTTGAAGTGAGTTAAGCAGTTTCATTTTCACAAAAGTGGCAATTTTAAACCATTTAAGGCAGACGTCACTGATTCACATATTGTTATTGGTGACAGGGCTGGGTCGCCGCACCACGCTGTACTTTGATTTCAGAGTCGCAATCCCGTTTCTTACCTCCTGGCACACTGTACCAGGCTCCTCCGTTGGTGATGCCGTCCTTGAAGCTGGAGTCGTCATCGTTCTTGCGGCAGGGCGCGCGCTGTGGGTCGGACATGACGGGGTTGTAGATGGAGTAGGCCTTGGCCAGCGACTTGAAGATGACGTCGTCGGGGCTGGCGCTGTACTCGTGGGCCGAGCCTTTGACACCAAACAAACGGTTACTTTCTATACCTTCTCAAAAACAAATTAGCATTAATAGAATATATAAAAGATTTACCACTGCGGGTTTCATCATAAGGGTAATTGGCCACCACATCCCCGCCGTGCAGGTTAGCAGAAAGGACGAAGGGGATGTCCATGATCCAGTGGATTACCGCCTTGGTCTCTGGAGCCAGCTACCAAGAGAATGCAACACTGACTTACGGTGCATCATTCGTTTGTATCTTCATGAGAGATGATCAATGACTCAATTTGAAATCGACATCGCACTGTAGTAGAATGCGATCTTTAAATCGCAAAGGCTGCAATTGGGGGCAGGCTGGGAGGTTTGGAAGAGAAATAGATTGTCAAATCCAATCAATTTTGCAGCGTTATGTTCCTGGTGAGTCAAAAAAATCTGATTGTGGTATTTGTTCAAGTAAATAGCTTACATTGTTAGAACAAGTTGAATAGTTCACCTGTTTAAATCATGTGAGTTGTGATCCTGAATTTGTAACGCGTTACCAGACTCAGTAACTGTGATAATATTCACCAAATTTTACCGTCACGACGTAATATATTATTGTACCGTGTTACTTTTGTAACGCGTTACGCCCAACACTGGAAGTTTGGGCCACCTTTGACCCACCTTGGTGTTTTCATCCACAGACTTCTTCATGTTTTGCAACAGATGGTTGTTGGCTCCTCCCTCCCGCTCATTGACATAGACGATTCTGTCCAGGTCGGGGAAGTTGCGGTTCAGATCCACCCCCTGGGCGTTGGTACGGCCCACGAACCAGTCTTTGATCTCTCCGGACTGAACACAAGACCGGCACGGTGACGCTCGCTGTCATTCTAAGGCATTATCAGCCCGGCCGAGATTACCTGCGAGGCGGCTTTCTCAAATCCGTCTGGGTTCATGGAGGGCATGAGGTGAATGCGCGTGTTGTGGATCAGGTCTATGATGGTCTCATTGCCCTGCTGGTACTGGTTGCACAAGTACTGGGCCAGGTAGACCAAAAGCTCCCTGCCCACCGCCTCGTTGCCGTGCATGTTGGCGATGTACTTGAACTCTGGCTCGCCTGCGCACACAAACGCACACTGTCAGTATCATCGGCTTGAACTCAAACGCATGATCCATCGGACTGAAATCAACAAAGAAGTTGAAAACAAACAAAAAAATAAATAAATCTCAGTTTCGTTTGTGCATGAGTTACTTAGTCAGTCTGTTGGTTGTTCGGTTAGTCAGTTGGTAAATCACTTGGTCTTTCGTTTTGGTTAGCTGGTCAGTTAATTAGTTAAAAGTTGAGTTAGTTGGTTAGGAAGTCAATCAATCAGTTCATCATTTAGTCATATAGTCAGTTGATTCATTAGAAGGTCAATCTGTTTGTTGGTCAAGCGATTGGTTAGTAGGTCAGTCAGCAAGTTGATTATTAGGTCAGTTAGTCAGGCAATCGGTTAATTAGTAGATCAATTTAACAGTCAGTCAGTTATATAGTAGATTAGTTAGTCAGTTATTAGTATCCGAGTGATTGATTTATTATGTATAAATATATAAGTCACTACATCAGTCGGTTGGTTACTTGGTCTGTTAAGTTAGTTGGTCAGATAGTCAGTCGGATTAGTTAATCCGTCACAAAGTCGGTTCATCAGATGGTTAATGGGTTGGTAGGCTAGTAATTAGTCACTCAGCCAACTAGTTGGTCAGGCAGTTAATTAGCCAGTCTCTCAGTCAGTCAGTTAGTAAGTCGGTTAGTTAGTTTCTAGATCAGTCAGTTACTCAAAGAGTCATTGTGTTTTTCTCAGTTAGTCACTCGGTCAATTAGTCCACTCATGAGTCAGTCAGGCCATCAGTCAGTCAATTTGTTGGTTTGTTAGTTACAATATTCTAAATTGTTTTGGAATTTAAAAGATGCAAGCGCATCAAATCCAACTGAATCGTTCCACTTTGAAATATCTCGAGATACATGTCAAATTGCTTTTTATTGGAGAGCTATATCTTTTGAAAGGAAATGGCACATTTACAGTACTGACAAGTTCAATCAAATATATATAAAATGACAAGAAAAAAGTCATGACATCGTACCCATCGTACCCCATACTCATAACTGAGCCGTACTATGTCACAAATAACAAGACACACACACACACACACACACACATCCTACATTGTATCCACTAGTGACACACTGACTCACCAGCGGAAAAGGTTAAATGGGATTGAACGTCACAGCCCGGAAATCTATTTCGGCAATCAGGATAACACACGCACACACATGCAGTGGATTGATTGCTTGATATCAGTAGGAGCAACCGGAGCTGTTTATACAGAACAGCGACTTCGGGAAAAAAAAAAGTGGGATAAAAGCAAATTTCTGCATTCAGTGGTCGTAAAAGGAGCTTTGAAGGGTCACTTCTATGAGCTTAACATTGTCGTTTATAGAGACGTCTACATACATTTTGGGGCGGGTTCGTCCCATTATTTTGACGGTATTAGCAACATATTCACAATCATTTTTAATGAACACAAATTGTGATCGGTTCCTCCGGAGGGAGCGGAGGGTGGCGTGGCCATAATGCTCATTATCAGGAGTTTTTAAACTCCTTAGTTTTGTATTGATTTCTCTAAAACAAATTAAGAATATATAAAATTCAAGCTAATATAATTTTCCTGAAAAAAAGATACATAAATTAAACTTGTTATTGAAAAATGGACCAGCCTGACTGAATGATTCCTTTAACGGAAGCCCCTATCACATTGTAAGAAGGTATTTTTCCGTCTTTTTTTTTGTCCTTGTCTATGTCATCCAAGCATATAGCAGTGACACAGAAGAAAATGTGGGAAAGAATACTGTTTCCACCTTTGGATGTAGTATCGATGTGTCAGGTTTCCCACCATGTCACGCGAACAGATCACACCAGATGCTGAAGATTTTGATGGTGGGATGCAGTGTGACTGTGAGTGAGTCTGCCGTCTTCTATTACAGGCTGTCTGCCTCAAAGGCACAAGCAGTGACAGTGTTGTTTTTGAGAGTCTTCACAACTAATAAGTCAGTCCCGAGTACCACACACAAGCTGAGCACATCTGGCGCTCAGGTTATTTTTAAAGCCGAAAATCTGGCTCACGTTATGACTCGTTACTAATGATTTTAAGGCGGGAATTAACTCTTGACGTCCTCTTGTGGGTTGAATGGTAACGGAGAGGAGGGTGGCGCCTCAGACATAGTGGATATCAAAAGTATTCACGCCTCTGTTCAAATGCTGTTTTTTTTTTTAGATTAATATGACCATAAAAACAAAGTTAATCATTGTAAAAAGTTAAAAACGATGGAAACATTAGGACTAAGCTTGTGAAGAAAAATATGGTGGGGCTGCAACCATCCAATATTTTTATTCTACCAATTATCACATCAACTAATCGATCAATCATTTCAAAATGAATTTTGTATGATTAAAAAAACGTGTACGTGAAGTACAGGTGCACTTGGGGTCGCCATTCTCACTTTGTAGTCTATGTTAGCTGTGACTTTGGATGTGTATGGCTTTAAAAGGGGGGGGCGGCCTGGTCAGTGACTTGGGGGTCTGCGATTGAAAGTCAAGTCGGCTGTTGTGGGCTCAGGTTAGCGTCTGGCTGTTGGCAAGCTAACCGTTAGCACTCGGGGATCTATTGTTATGTGAAATTTTGTCATGTTTATTTTGTCGTCGTTATACTCCAGAAGACCCTTTCAAACTGCCTGTAGGAATGTATTTTTTCGTGTCTGTAAAAGAAAATTCAATTTTCACCTTTGGAGGACGTATTTTGTTGTTGTTTTTCTTAACAGGTGGATTTATTTATGACTTGCTACCATTTTCAGACAGTAAAAAAAGGGATTAAAAGGACCTTATTTTCAGCTCAGAAGGTGGACGTTTTATTCTTTCAGACTTTTTTCCTCAGCGATAAATAAAACTGTATGAGGTATCAATTAGAACTGGAACAGAAACCCCTTTCACACTACTACATTTTTGCCATTTATACAAAACAGGGATTCTTTTTTTTTTAACTTTCCTGAATAACCCGTGAATCGTTGAATTGTGGAATGAAGGTGATGAAGTCACCTCTGCAATATTCAGAACCATTACAGAAGCGCAACAGAAGAGGATCCTTTCACGCTGTCTAGAAGATGTTTTTCCATCTTTTCTGTGTGTGGGCCACATTATACAGTACAGCAACATGGGAAAAGACAAAAAAAAAAAAAGAATAACAATTCCGCTTTCAGAAGCTGTAACAGAAGACACTTTCACTGGGAAAAAAAATCCACCTTCTTTGCCATTTATACAGAACAGCAGCAAAGAAAAAGGATGTAAACCACCATATTATACATACTGCCATGTGTTTTTGTGACATGTTACATTAACATCTACAGACCATATATGTCCCATAAAGTATGTATATGTATAATCCACGTATTGGCTACTATGTGTCTAATATGTAACATCAGGTGAGTCAGCTCTTTGCCATCGTGTCATTTTGCACACGGCAGCTTGTCATTATGGTTTCCGCAGCGACAACATCATGACATCATCGAGGAGCGGAGTGTGATGATAGGGGGAAGGGCGGATTGCCCAGAGTTGCCGTGGCAACCATGAAAGGGTAGAGTAAGTTGTTAGGTGACCGGTGAAACCACACGGCTTGTTAACGCTGTAAGTGACTGTTAGCATGCGCGCACAAATGCAGGGACACCAAATGGACGCGGCCTGCAAAGGTAGTTTAAGAGCTTTTGGTAATGGTATTTTTCTTCCTTGCCTCTTTCACACTGCCTGGAAAAACTGACATTTTTCTACTGTTCTGCCAAAATAAACGGGACTGATGTCAAATGGTCAATCTTCCACCTTAGCGTTAGTGCCATTTAGAAGCCCCTTTCACATTGACAGGCAATATTACGCGTTTGAAGAGACTATCAGAACTATTACAGAAGTCCCTTTGTAAAAAAGGTTTTCTTTATGTGTAAATGGCACTGACTAAAAAATTGACGCAGCAATTTTTTGGGACGTGGTTTAAAGACCCTTTCACAACACCAATTCCCCCCCCCCATTTCATTTCTCTAACACAAAATTGATCCATTATCTGTACCGCTTGTGAGGACAAGCGGTACAGATAATGGCTTGGGAACACCCTTCCTCCGATACTACCCAGTAACACGCCACGCTGTTATTTTGAAAGCAATCGTTGCAGTTGCCCTACCTCCGGCACTGGCATCATTTATTAATCTGATTGTGGGACACCATATCACAGTGTGAAATTGCACAAGAAAATATCTTGCCTTGGCTGGGATCATTGCAAAAGGCAAAAGTCTCAGCTCCGATGCAGACATTTTGCAGGATCTCTGCGTGAAAAAGGCAATAGGCATGATGCGAAGGCAGATGCAGGTGGCTGTTTATGAATAAAAAATAAGTTCTGCCTCCCCTCTCGTCCTCTTTCATCTTCCCACTTTTCTACGCTATATCATTAGAAGGCGCTTTCGTATTTTATTCCTCTAGTTTTCCATTTGTCATTTGATACGCACACATTAGACATCTGCATTTGTGCTCACACGGGGATTACTTTCTTACGTCAGCCACCATTTAAAATGCTCATTCCAGTAACATGGCAGACTCCCTCAAGGGCCACAATGAATACCACTTGACTTCTTCAAATTATATTTCTAAATGATTACTCTATCATTAATGTATCCTCAATTCAACAAGATGACATCAAATGTCTAGTGGGCATCAACGTCTCACTCTATTGTTTAGTCCCCAAAGCCAGTTTCACTTAGCAACATGAATTTTTGCAGGCATGTATGTAGACCCACCAAAAAGTCTCGAGAAGCCATGCCTGAAAAACACAGCAAGTTTGCCATTTTGGTTCAGAGTGGTGATTTTAGGCTCAGAAATTAAAATAAATGAATTAATCAATTATTCTGACCCTGTAAGCAGTTTTACTTAGCAACATGAAATTCAACTGGCATGTCTATCAGGAGTAGAACTACAAAAAAAAGACTAAAGAACCCATGCCTGAAAAAAATAAAGGAAGTCTGCTATTTTGAGTTGAAGTAGCCATTTTTGCTCAGGGGTGTGCTCCAGAATTTAAAAAATAATTCAGCCCCTCTCAGCAGTTTCACTCAGCAACATGAAATTTGGCTGGCATGTCCATCATGAGAAGAACCACAAAAACGTCTTGAACCCATACCTGAAAACACAAAGGAAGTTGGCTATTTTGGTTTGAAGTGACCATTTTAGATCAGAAGCTTCCTCCAGATTTAAAAAAATATATAACAATTCCGGCCCTGCAGTTTCATTTATCAATAAAGAACAAAATTTGGCTGCCAAGAGTGGGGCCACAAAAAAGACTCAAGAAGCCATGCCCGGAAACTCAAAGGAAATCTGACATTTTGGTTGGAATTGGCCATTTTAACTCGGTTGCACCGCTCAAAAATGTGCAAATAATTCAGCCACGCAGGGCTTTTACTTAGCAACATTCAATTTGGTAAAAATATCTATTATGAAAAGACCGACAAAAAAGTCTCTCAAACTCATGTCCCAAAACAAATAGGAAGTCTGCCACTTTTGTTTGAAGATGCCATTTTTGCTTAAGCGCGCTCCAGAATTGAAAAAATACATAATTCAGCCTTCAAAGCAGTTTCACTTAGCAACATGAAACTTGGTAGACATATGTATAATTACTGGGCTGTTAAAAACAAAAAAAGTATCACGAAGCCATTTCTGTCAAAACACAGGCACTTAGGTTGAAGCAACTATTTTAGGATTATTAGGATCATAGTCTACTCGTTGTCTCAATTTCATCGTATTGCTAACTAACAGCATATTCGGAAACATTTGGCCAGCTAGATGCATCCTCTTCCGATTCCTAAACAGAGCGCAAACACGCTCCAATTCAATCCAAGCATCACAGCAAGTAATACACTGCATAGAGTTGTCACGTAACGGCACACTGAAGAACCCTGACAGATGGCAGGTTCCTAACAGATGCAATATCGGGTGGGTGGTGATGGACGATGGGGTTGGGGGGGGGGCGGCCCTACTCTCTCCCGAGCCAACCACGAGCCGGCGGTCGGCTCAGCACGCTAAGCCGATCTGTTGCCATGGCGACCGCTATTTCCGCCCCGCCTTAGGCAGGCACCTTGAGGGGAGCTGTAAAAACATGGCTGCACTATTTTTGTTGCAGCCATGTTAGGGGAAAGACATCTGGTAGCAATGTAGAGAAGGAAAAAAAAAAAACTCCACAACTCTAGCACACTTTTATGAGCTTATTTGTGCATACACACAGAACAGAAAAATCTATGAATGAACTTGTTTACATATATTAGTCCACTAAGTCGTGTTTTATTTGGTTGGTTGCGCTTTTCTTGTATACGCCAGCTCAATTAAATAAAACACTGCATTGCAAAAATTCTAATCGGATGACTATGAAATGCAACAGCTCTACTTTTTGCTTGAGTGTCTTGCTTTGAGGGCCTGGTTTCTGTAATATACTTTTAAAATATAAAATCTGTCTGCCTATGCTGTCGAGCATCTTCGATATGAATGCTGAACATGCAAGTGAATAAGATTTGAATTGAAGCATCAATTAAAGCTCATGTGAAGAAATGCATGAAAAAATAGTCCTTACTCGCCTGTTGGAAGTCCGCAGTTTGTTTATATTAAAAAAAAAGCTTGTTAAGAAAGACTTAAAAAAAATTTACGGATGGATTGATTATTATTATCATTATATTATTAATTGCATTTGATTAAACAAATATATGAAATAATAAAATGTTTAAATTGAAATGATACTTAAAAATGTGTGGTAATTAATTGAATAAAATATTTCAAAAGGTGGACTGGTTAGCAGGTCCACCTCACAGTACAGAGGTCGTGTGATCGATTCCGGCTGCAGCCTTCTTGTGTGGAGTTTGCATGTTCTCTCATGCATGGGTTTTCTCCGGGTACTTCATCCCACGTTCCAAAACCGTGCATGACAGGTTGATTGAACACCCTTAATTGCCCTGAGGTGTGTTTGTGAGCGTGGCTGGTTGTTCGTCTTTGTGTGCCCTGCGATTGGCTGACAACCAGTTCAGGGTGTCGCCCGCCAACTGCTCGAAGACAGCTGGGATAGGCTCCAGCACGCCCCCGACCCTCGTGAGAAGAAGCAACTCAGATAATGAATGGATGGATGGATTTCAAAAGGTCAAAGGGTGGAAACACATAATTATTTATTGTATGTATTTATTCTTTTTGTATATATCCCTGGTGAGGAGTTCAAGGCATGTCCCACTGGGAGGAGGCCCCGAGGAGGACCCAGGACACGCATGGAGACAACACGTCATTGGAGCACTGGAAACATTGCGAGGGTGCTGTCTGGAAAACATGAAGTGGACTCCAATGCTCCGTGGCCAAAAACAAAAACACGGAGAGGGTTTCAGTCTACTGCATCCACGAGAGAGACATACTCCATCACCAATAGAGCTCTTTAACGTTCAGTCCCTGGCAAATTGATCTTCTCCCATACACACTTACTTTCTGGACAAGGGCATTGATCTGATGTGTTTTGATGAAACCTGGTATCAGGCAGAGGACTACACCAGCATCAACAATGGCTGTCAAATACTTGAAGAAGGTGGCATTGCCATTGTCCATGAAGATGTTATTTTTGGCACCAGACCAATCAAACACCAAGTCAAAATTAAAGTAAATTCAACTGAAATAGAAAGAGTGAAATTCCTTGGAGTACTAATTGATGCCAAATTATCCTGGAAGTCACCAATAGATAATGCAAAAGATAAAATGTCAAAAATTATAGGGATCTTATATAAAACCAAGGATGTATTAAATAAGAAGTCTCTAGACCAAACGGAGTGGGAGAGAGAGGGAGAAAGAAAGAGAAAGAAGAGAGAGAGAGAAAGAGAGAGAGTGTTGTGATCGATCCAGAGGATTTGGAGGATTTTTAAGTGGACGCAGCCAAGCAATTTTTAATATTATTATATATTATCAGATTTTATATGGACAATCTATTGTATTCATTTAAATTAAGTAAAATGCACAGAGAACAGGGGGTAGAACTAGATAAATTCTCTACTTCTTCCCACTCCCTATTGAACAGACTGTGCTTATGTGCTACATTCCTTTTTTCTTTTTTTCCTTTTAAATATTTTACTTATGACTATATTCATTTCTGTTCTGTTTATATGTTCAAAAAAAATAAATCATCACCATCAAGTCCACCTAGTCCTGTCCCCTGTCCCCTCTGCCACCACTGATCACCCCCCTCTTCCATGACCCTACTCCTCATCTACCAGCCACACAAACAAATGTTGACCTTCATTTCTGAAATTCAGGACCTCCTCACAATTCTCTCTACTACCTCCACCAATATTGTAATTTTCTGCAATGTAAACATTCATGTGGGCAACCGTGGCCACTGGGCGAACTGTCCAAAAACTGGCCTAGAGGAAGCACTAGGAGGCTGACTTAAGGTCCCTCAGGCAGGCGCAATTCCGCGACTACTCCGACATCAACAATACCCCGGGCAACTCCAAAACACTTTTTTTTCCACGATTAACCACTTTGAGAAACTACAAATCTCCAAAAACAATAACACCACAGAGGAATAATGCAATACCTACCTTGACTATTTCCGAACCAAGATGGACGACATCCACTCTCTCCTATCCAGCGCCTTCATTCCGCCTGTCACAACTGTCATTCCACCTTAATGTCAACAACCTGTGTGAAAAATTTCAATCTGGTTTGATGGCGACCGATGCTGCATCGCCCTTCAGGCTAATTCTCTTGGACCTTGCAGCGGCGTTTGACCACAGGTGTCAAACTTAAGGCCAGGAGGCCAGCTCTGGCCCGCCACATCATTTTATGTGGCCCACGAACACAAATCATGTGCAAATTCATGTTTCTTGCTAAAATAACAAAATTGCAAATTGTCTTCAATTTAATGACGTTAAAATATTGCAAGTAATTTTTACCAATCCCACTTTTAAAATGGATCGGATAGTAGTTGAACAAAGAGCATTCTCTTGTATTCTGACTTTAAGAACTGGATATCCAACAGTTTGTTGTGAATATGTCATAACATGATGATGATGATGATGATTTATATGGGTTCACTGTCATAATGGCCCACCGAGGGAAACCAAAACTATTATGAGGCCCTCGAGAAAAATGAGTTTGACACTCCTGCTGTAGACTATGACATCGTCCTCAGCCTCCTCCACTCCACCATCGGACTGAACAATACAGCACTAAAATGGTTCATCAAGTCATAAGTCCCCGGCTGGTCAGATTACGTCGACATGGGAGGTTCCAACTCATGCACCCCACCTGTCGCCTGTGGCGTCCCCCAAGAATCTGTCCTCAGCACCCTTCTGTTGACCCTATACCTCTTTTGACGCCCACATCAATCACCAGAACAAAACCTCATTCTTCCACCTCAGAAACATCTCAAAACTCTGCCCACCACGCACTCAAGCTGAATCCAAAAAAGTCATCCATGCCTTCGTCTCTTCCACGCTTGACTACACCAATGCGCTCCTCTGCAGGATCTCTGGCAAGAGCCTGAAAAAGCTCCAATGAATGCAGAACAGCGCTGCCAGGATCCTGAAGAGAGTATGAAAACGTGAACATATCACACCCATTCTGAAACTTCACCGGCTTCCCATCACTTAACGGACTGAATACAAGATCTCCCTGCACACCCACCAATGTATCTATGGCAACACCCCCTCCTACCTCAAACAACTATAGTATACTTTCAACCCTGATCTCGCAACCTCCGCTCCTCAAATAGCAGCCTCCTCAAGCCTGTGAGGACCAAGCTAAGAACTATGGGAGACTGGGCGTTTTGTTCCGTTGCCCCTAAATTATGGAACGCTCTCCCAGCACACCCAAGACCAACACAGTCAGTTGACTCATTTCAGAGAGGGCAAAGCATTCTCGTAGCTGCACCGGCTTACGTGCCATTGTGCATTTTAAACGGCATGTCTTTTTATTCATTTTGATAAATGTGATGATGTTGTGCTTTTTACTTTCCATTTTTCTGTACTTGCTCTGATAGCACTTTGAGATTCTCGCAAATATAAAGTTAATTACAAATTAAATACATTATTGTAATTATTACTATCATGGGATGCCCCAAGAGGAGCTGGATGGGACTCTCGGCTTGCCTGCTTAAACTGGTGCCCATGCGGATTAGCGGAAAAGAATGAATAAATGAAATGAATAATAACTGTAAGCGTATACACGGCAAATATATTTTCATTAACAATAATAATACATTAACAATAATAATAATAATAGTAAATAAGATAATAAATCAATCAATAAAACAAACGTTAATTTCGTAAAATAAAATCTCACATGATCCAAGGCAAGACTTCTATCCAACCATCCATTATATGAGCCGCTTGTCCTCACCGGTCATCGTGGGGATGCTGAAGCCTATATTACAGCCGAAAAACGGGCAGTAGGCAGTGTACACCCGGAACTGGTTGCCAGCCGATGGCAGGGCACACAAACAAAAACAACCATTCACACTCACAGTCACACCTAGGAACAATTTAGTGCCTATCATGCATGTCTTTGTAATGTAGGAGTAAACTGGAGGTCGTGGAGAAAACCCACACAGGTACAGGGAGAACATGCAAACACCACAAAGGAAGGCCAGAGCCAAAGTCAAACCCTGCACCTCTGAACTGTGAGGCAGACGTGCTAACCAGTCGCCCGCCGTTCTGCCGCAAGACTATGATTCGCGATCAAAATTATTTCAATTATATATATATATATATATATATACGTGTGGGTGTGGGTGTGTGTGTGTGTGTATGTGATTCATATTACCGCTAATAATGTATTTAAAAATACGATTATTAGTCATTATTATTACGCCTATTGGAGTGCCAGTAATTATGGTTGTGCTCTGCACCATCCAATGGTTTGAAACGCTGCACCTGCTTCAGGCTTCGCAATGGTGCAGCAGCCTGGCCGCCTGCGGTTTGTTTGAACTCACAATCACGACATCGAGCATCATCGTCGGTATCAAGCTGCAAAATGGCGTCTGAACACTCATTCGCTTATTCTTTTTTTTGGGGAGGGTGAAGGTGGATAAATGCACTTTCACGCACGGCTCACGAACGCATTCACACCTGCATAACGAGCATTTCCAATGTCACCCCACTGCTATGCGCCAAAAACAAATGCAGCGAGAAACAGCTTTCCTTCTCATAAGTCCAAATTGACCAAGCGGACTGACCCGGTTCGTGCGAGCCGGGGTTGTCGGACATCTCGAGGACGAGCAGCTCGCGGCCCTCGAAGCTCTCGCCGATGGTGTAGATGCGCGCGATGGTGGGACACTGCAGCCACACGGACACCAATGCCTTCCGCAGCTCGTCGTAGCGGTGGTACTCAAACGAGATGTCGCCATCCGCTGACAGCGCGCGCGACGTCGCGGCCGCCAGCACCAGCAACAGGAGAGCCTTCATGGCCGTCGTGTGATGGTGTGCGTCGGCGTCAAAAAAATTGAAAAGGATGCTGGGCTCGCTGGGTGGATAAATGGCGGCTGGTACTTCGTCCTCCTTCTGCGCTCCTAGTTACTGCGAGGATGCGTACCTGAGTGAGGCAGAGTCAAGTTAAAAGCAGCACAAGAGCACGTCCGCTGTGTGTGTTCACAATAAAAGATAATGACGTGCTTCGCGACAGTGGCTTGAAAGGTTCTTTGTGGGAGGAGAGCGCCCCGCCCGCATCCCAACACGCGCACTTAGACGAAAAACAAACAGTTAACCTTTGATTTTATTTCAATATTCAGAAGGCGTAAGGTGCAGAAGCATGGAATTTTACAACGTGGAGTGAACATGTTTGACAGGGCTATGTTTTTAGAACGTACTGCAAAGTCGTTGGAACGTCCTTTGAACGTAGTAGTTTGAATAAATTTGGTCAAGTCCTGCGTACCACTTTACAGTATACATTCTAATAGCCTGGCCCAGTTTTGGTAAAGTCGTTCGAACCAATTGGTAAACCGTATGCAAAAGGATAAAAACATAGCATTTTTTTCCCTATGTCACAAGTTACAGTAAAAGGTTCAGCTGCATTCAATCAAGTCTCGTTATTGAGTACCCCAACAACAGTGGAAAGGGATGGCCTAAAAAATTGAGTGTCTACTCCATACACGGGGTGAGGAGCATTGTCTGAGGATAATTAATTAATCGCCGAACGTGGTGACTGAGACGAAGCTAAGCGCTAATTGCTAACAGAAGCAAGCTACATTAAGTGAATGCGAAGGCATCGCATATACTATAGATGAACTGGTTCGAAGCAGATTTGAGTGTAGCCATAATGTTATCCATCCATCTTCTGTAGCGCTTCTCCTCACTAGGGTCGCGGGGGGTGCTGGAGCCTATCCCAGCTATCTTCGGGCAGTAGGCGGGGGACACCCTGGACTGGTTGCCAGCCAATCGCAGGGCACACAGAGACGAACAACCATCCGCGCTGACACTCATACCTAGGGGTGATTTCGAATGTTCAATCGGCCTGCCATGCATGTTTTTGGAATGTGGGAGGAAACCGGAGTACCCGGAGGAAACCCACGCAAGCACGGGGAGAGCATGCAAACTCCACATAGGATGGCCGGAGCCGGGATCGAACCCACGCTCAATGATGTTTCTCATTGTGTGGCCATCGTGCTAACCAGTCGGCCACCGTGCCGCCCGCCATAATGTTATTCAAGCAGAAAATGTGTCTCTATTTGGACGGCGAGGGAAAAATGGATGAGGTTAAACGAGCTAGGAAACTATGCCGAGGCATCGGGGATGACGTGCTAAGAAGACTGAATGCTAGCGGCCTCAGTGATGATGACAAGAAAGATTAATGCTTAATGTGAACTTTAAGATTCATCGACGCCATTTAATGCAATTCAGACAAAAGTTGTATGAAAGCATTCATGACTTTGTGACCAGATCTAGAAACCTGGCACTGAAATGTCAATTCACTGACACAGAGTTAAAAGAAACGCCTCATTAAACTCATAATTACAAGTTCCCGTATGATGCGCTGAGGAATGACCTATATGGAAAACCCCAAGGCTATTCCTTGGCTGATGGACGAAAATGTGAAGCATTATCAGCCGTGAATGCACAGTTTCCAATCATTCCAACCTGTACCCTTAATGTCTACTCCTAAACCCTTCCCTTCAGTCCGTCACCTGGGTGGCCGACTGCGCTCCGACGATGCTCCGGCGGCACAAGTTCAGCGGCCACCCTCTGACTCTGCTCTGTCAGTGCAAGCCCAGCTGCTGCCCTCGGATTCTGCTCCGGTGGTGCAAGTACCGCGGCCGCCCTCAACCTTGCGCCGGCGGACCAAGCCCTGCGCCCACCCTCTGACCATCCTTTGGCAAGGCAAGCGTTCCAATTCTGCTCTGGCGGTGGCCACCGTCCAAACCTGCGAAGGCGCAAGTTAATTACACATCTAGTTACACGTCCTAACACCTGATTAGTTGCGCTGCTCATCAAGTGAAGGCAAATCCAAATTCATGAAATACTGCAACAACATGGGACCATGAAATAATTTAATACAGATAATTAAATGCAGAATTATATATATATATACACATATATATATATATACACATATATATATATATATATATATATATATATATATATATATATTAGGGCTGTCAAAATAAAGCATTAACTCAGGTGATTAATCCAAAAAAATTTAACTCAGTTATATATTTTAACTCGGTTAACTCAGTTTGATTTACCTAAAAAATAATTTGCATACTTTGCAAATATTGTGCCATATTAGCTGTCTTTAGCACGTCTCAGAACAAAATACTGTGTTTAAGTTACTACTGGGCCTTGCAAACCAACACTGCTGGAGTGTGGCGCTTGTGGTCAATTTTGAGAAATGTTTCGAAAATAAATGTCTGCAAAGATGTCTCCATTTAGACCGTATTCAAGAATCCAAGAAAGCTATTAGAACAGTATTTGAATTAAATATACTTCATATTTGGTGATTTTGCATCAATTCCAAGATATTATTCAAGTAAATATCTGTTATAAGCTTCGCAAAAAATAATAGTTGAAAAGTGTGATTAATCATGATTAATCATGGAATTTTTTTGTGATTAATTACTGAAACAAATTAATCACATTGTCATTATCCACACCGCTTATCCTGTACAGGGTCGCGAGAGGGTGTTGGAGCCTATCACAGCTGACTATACATTATATTAATGACGCACTTTAATTAAACATTTCGTGGAAGATTTATCCGATTCATTTAATTCCGTATTTAATGAATTAATGAAAACAAGTACTAGGGAATTGTAATTAAACATTTTGTGGAGTAGTCATTTAATTTTGGCGCTTTCAGTCTGAGATAAAAATTCCTCTCCCCACGTGAGAATTTCAACCAACACCTGGCTCCCATAGTGGTCTGAACCGGAAAATTTTGCTTTGTTTTGCTGAAATGAAAACTTTGTCATTGTTTTTACATGATAAGTCGTCACTCTCGCATATTAAACATAATATGGAAAATGTGAAACTTACCACGTAATAATGTGAAACGTAACGCATTATGAAAATTACCACATTCAAATGGGAAACATATCAAGTTTCATGATAACCATCAAACCTATCACGTTACGTATAAACGTTATCACGTCGAAACGTAAAAATAATGCCATTAAAACATGCAATTCACCATTATATTGACATTTTTCTGACGCGGCAGATCTTTTGTACAAATGCATATGAATATATTAGAAAGCAAATAATGAGTTGCCTACAAACAACTATTACATTCATGCCAATGCATAAAAAGGAGTCGGATTTTTTCACACTTCCGGTTTGGTAGCTGCTGCTGCATGCTGCTCTGACGCAGCAGACTGTGCATGCCTCTGTGCGTGTGTGCAGGACATGGCTGCAAGGGTGTGTCCTCGGTGCGGCAGCGGACGTATGAAGGAAAACCGACAGTACATCAGGTACACATGAGAAAAGAGAACGTAGTAAGACATTCATATTTTTATTAAAATAGAAACACATATCTCTGATTTTCTTGGTGGGATGGATAAAAAAACGGCTTTACTGTATCTTCTGTGCAGAAGCTTACAATTAAAATAAAAGTGCTTAGTCTATACAGAAGCATCAAATAGTGGACATCCCTGCAGTTAATATTAATAAACGTGCTTCTCAGCACAGCCTTAAAAAGTTGATCTTATGTTAACTGATGACTGTTTCAACTACGTTGCTAATCAAAACAGGAGCATATAAAGTGGTTAAGTGCTGTCACGCTGACATTGTTTAATGCATCTCTAGGTTCCATTTGGGTATTTTTTTCCTCATCAAGAGTCCTTTATATGACTCAAATTTCACTCACATATTTGTGTTTCAACATTTGCAAATTAACGACTTTCACATGGGGAAAATGTTTTCTCTGTTAGTTGCTGACAAACTCACGGGTAAACTGTTTTTCTGTGCAGGTCTTTCAAGTCTAATATACAAAAAACAATTTTGCTTTTGCGCCATCTTGGGGCCAAGCAACTCTGTTTAAGTAAAGGGAGGAGAGTCATTATTCAGGCCATAGCCTTGGGAATTGCAAACCTTTTTGTGTGGCTGTCACTTGCACATTCTCTATTTGCGGTAGCATTGTTATCATATTTTGCAAAAATGCCTTCCCTGTCTGCAGTTAAGTAGAAAAAAAACAGTACTTGCAGAAATACAAAATACTCGGGCCTGACCGATTAATCCACTGGCCAATTTAATTTTCGATTCGTTCCTTTAAAATTGGATGATTTTTTTCCATCTTTTTGACACTTGTTTTTTTATTTACACATTGCAATCTAAACCAAAGATAATGACTTACAAACACACACAAACAAAGTCCTCATCGGCTGAATAGTTGGTTGTCAGGATTTGACTCTGCCAAATATCATAATCGGCATCCGTCTCAAAAGATCCATCGGGCCCTACTAAATAATATTTCAAGACCAAACAGCAGCCAATAAAAATAATCTTCATGGCTGAATGTCTGGCCACTGAGAGGAGCACAATACTCGCAATGGGAAAAAAAGGCACTGACGCGTCAATCCGGCTTGAAACCAGATTAGAATCCAGACATGCTGCTGTTTTTATTGGATCTTCTTGTCCCCTCCTTCTTTGTGCATATATTTGTTGTACTGGTTGTCGGTGTTGAACAGCTTGTCCCACCAGGTGAAGGTGGAGGCGTAGTTGCCTACAAAGTTCATGTGGTGGAAGTCGTGGAAGCGAGCACCGGCGTAGAAAGGCAGCAAGTGCAGCGGGTTGATGGGGATGTCGTACCCGCTGGGGACGGCAAAACAATTTTAATGTGTTTACTGTACCTTATTTTTATTTTTTATTTTCATGAGGTCAGTGTCGCCTGTGTCATAACCTGGGAAAATGTGAGGTCAATGTCAGACACGTACCTGTGCACATCGATGGTCTCCAGCAGACGCACGGCAACCCAAGCCCACAGGAAGAAGACGTGGTTGCAGAACATCATAATGCCGATGAAAAAGCCCGCCCCCAGGATGATGGTCTCGGCGGGGTGGGCGTACTCAGCCTGCATGCCAAATGGCGCCTGGAGGACAAATAAAGGCGGGCGTCGGATCAGCGGGGGTCGCCGGATGTTGATTTTGAGTGTGTTTCCAGGACTCACGGTGAACTCATGGTGGACTTTGTGGATGTGCTTGTAGATCCTGCGATGGTGGAGAAGTCGGTGGAGGAAGTAGTGCCACGCGTCTTCCACCACTGCGCAGCCGAAGCACTGAGACACGATGTACGGCCTGGACACACCCATGCACACCAGAGTTATAATAAATTGGGATTTTTCATTAGATTGATTTTAATTTTGTTTTGGCTTTTGTTTTTAAAATTCAGTTACTTTTCAATTCAATATCTTTCTCAAAAATAATGTTTTATGCGGAATCACTGGTCTAAACACAGCATTCTGACTAATTATTGTGTTTTTGGAATATAAATTAAGCAGCAAAATCCAACCTTTTTGATTCATCTGAGAGCGAGCGGCCATTTTTTCACTTGCTATCAAATGAAAATGATATCCCGTGGCTCAGGGCTCAAGTAACGACCAATCACGGCGCACCTGATTTCAGCATTGGGTCACATGACCTTCGCAAGATTAGCCCTGTCTTCCCTGAGTCTTTAGCAACTGTTATGTCATTTTCAGT
The DNA here is from genome assembly GCF_059441095.1 of Idiotropiscis lumnitzeri. Taxonomy (NCBI): domain Eukaryota; kingdom Metazoa; phylum Chordata; class Actinopteri; order Syngnathiformes; family Syngnathidae; genus Idiotropiscis; species Idiotropiscis lumnitzeri. The sequence goes on from NC_142398.1 coordinate 6,925,302, forward strand.
TGACAGCAAGTAGCAAAATGGCCACCCCCTGTGATGGATGAAAACGGCTGGATTTTGCAGAGTAATTTATATTCCACAAAAAGTAATACGAATCTGACTGCCGTGTTTAGATTAGTGTTGGCACATAGAACATATTGTATAGAACTTTTTTGACTTCACTTCCCCTTTATTGCTTGAAAGACAAAGCAAATTACAAAATAATTAAAATATTTACTTTGCATTGACATTCCAACAATGCAAAAGCACAATGTAGATTATTTATTTATTTTAAATTAATGCCAGCGGTTCACAAACTTTTTAGTGCTGTTGACCGTGTGTAGACAGTTTCGAAGACTGGCATTAAAACGGATTCAAAATATCACTCACCAGATCACTCACCATTTAATGTGTGTCGTTTTTAAAACATCTACATTGAATAAAGTCATTTGTACCAAACAAAAAGATTTGGTGACAAAGCGTCACTTGGCATCGCTCTTGCATACTGTGTACCCGCGGCCGCAGGTATAAATCTAGTGGCGATTGGGCTAGATGAAGCTAGCGACATGAGGCTGATCCCTGATTCTTGCCCCTTGCGTTTGCATCTTTTGATCATTTTCTTTGTGATAAAACACTTTTGACCCAGAGCGTGGGGAAGACGTTTGTTAGCAACAAAATGATTTAATTAAAAAAGAAAAAAAAAAAAACATCAAATTTACCAGTCCGATTTGCAAGACTGGATGAAATATTTACTCGCGCTGTCTCAAAGGCGAAATGTGACCATTTAAGGCAGTCTGGAGAATTGTGCTCACAAAATCATCTGTCTGGCCATACGCATACTCAAAATATAAACATCAGTCTGAAAAGACACTCCATATAAACGTGAAGATACACAAACACACAGCATGTAAATATCAGCGTGTCCATTCACACAACACTGACCATCGCGGCATGGAGGCCCAGTCGTAAGGGATGTTGAAGAACTCGGTGAAGTAGTACGTGCCGCAGATGAGTGGCAGCTGGATGAAGAAGTGGTTGAACAGCAACATCTTGAAGCAACGCCACTGCTTCTCCCATGTCTCTGGCTTGTCCTGTGCGCACACACGTGCACAAGCACACACATGACTCGCAATAGTCACTCGCACAATCAGGGTTTACAATTTGCGAATAAGCCTATTTGTGTTTTTTTTCTGCAGAACCTTTCCTCCATTATTCGCTGAAAATCTATTTGCTGTTTAAATGCTCATCCCAAAGCAAAAACAATTACTTTGGCACTGACTGGAATTTTGGTGGTGTTGTGTGATTTAATTTGTTGATTGATTCAGTGATTTTTCATCTGCGTTTGAGATGTCCAGTTATGTTGGTGGCACTTGAGTGCACATCATGCACCAAAAATTGATGAGACAAAAAAAGGACATCATACAAAAAGTCAAATGATGGTCTGGGGCTGCTATGTCTCTTCAAGACATGGACAACTTGCTGCTGTGATTGATGGATCGATGAATTGTGCTCTTTACCAGAAAGTCCCGAAGGAGAATATTTGTCTTCAAACTGAAGCATGCTTTGGATTCTGCAGCAGGATTTATCCAAACCATTCAAATACACTAGCAAATTAACTTCTAAGTAGCTTTAAAAAAACAAACACACAAATTAAGGTTTTGTTGTAGCCTAGTCAAAGTTCAGACTTGAATCCAACTGAAAAAATGTGGCTTGACCTACCAATAATTGGTCATGCTCAAAAATCTTCCAGTCTGGCTAAATTCTAGTGCTTATTATCTCGCTTCAGAAATGGAAAAAAAATCATTGCCAGTTAGAGAAAATGGTTGCCTTCAGTTGATGTTGCTAAGGGAGGCCCAACCAGTTCTTAGGTTTCCAGATTCAGTTCTTTTTATGTTCACTTAAGTTATCATTGTCTAATATTAACATTTGTTTGATGAGCTTTAATATTAGAGTGGAGAAACAATGCAAAAAATGAATTTGAGGAGAGGGCAAATGCTTTTTCACAGCACAGTCCTTGTTTGTGACAGCGTCAGTTTGGCTAGAGCCCCAAGTGAAGGTGGTTTGTTCGTGTTGAATAATTTAACAAATATATGCAGTCGTTTATGTAATATAGTATCATAGTTGCACACATGCTAGATGCACGCTGTTGATTAGAGCTGAAAGATTGATCATTTTTGGACCGAAATCACTATCTCAGACAGCGCGATTCCGAGATTGTCAAAGATGCGTTTTTTTAAAGGGCTCTTGTGCGCCACGTTCACAAAACAGGTCACACTAACCTACGGCGTACTGATTAAAAATAAAAGCGTCACACACTCACGCATAACCCCGAAGGTAATTTATTTTGCCGCTGCTTGAATGCTAGGTGCCATGCTATCTTGCACAGTAGCAGCAACGACCTGCGTGAAGCGGATCATCTCCTGTGTGGTGACAAAAAAAAACTACCCCACTAATAAGTAGTGTTTTAACCAAAGAGTAGTCACTAAGCGTGCTAATCGCTAAAGTGAAATACAGTCAGTGCTTTGGTGTAGAGTCGACTTTTGACTGAAGTCTGGTTAGAACCGCGTTAGGGTTTCGAGACGTAAAATAAGATGACGGCTATATGAGCAATTTAGCGGACGCTCTCAGACCGAAAAACGGCAATGACTGACGTCATCATAACGAAGAGTACTGAGTTTTGAGATTTATGCAATAATACGTCTCAAAATATATATTTTATTCAATTTTGCTTAGTTAAGGGACAATTATTCTTTTGACAAATAATCTGACATTTATGTACAAAGAACATGTACATTTGTACAAAATGTAAAACATTTCTAAAAATGCATTCTCAAAAACACAATTACAAAACAAATACACTATTATACTTGACAAGTAGTTTTTAAAAACTTGAGGAAGAACTTCCCCCTCACAAAACCTCTTCAGCGTTCTTGAATCATTGACGTAATCGTTTTTGTTTTATTTAATGGTATTTTCTGCAAATTTTAAGTGGCCATTGTGAAGAAAATCGTAATAAAATCAAAATTGCAATATTTATCAGAAAAATGGCAATACAATTGTTTCCTAACATTGTTCAGTCCCAGTGTTGATAAAGTGTTTATAGTGTTTATAAAGCTCTCTTTTTAAAGTGTTTTGCCGCCATCTTGTGGAATTTTAATACAATTCCAAACCCCTTTTAGGGAGGACAAGATAGAGAAGAAACACACACTGACCGGCTGAATCTTGTACTTCTGCATGAAGGGTAGGAACTGGAAGAGGAAGCCAGGGAGGCAAAAGAGGAAGTAGATCAACTCGTGGACGATGAGGGAGCCCCAAGTGGCAATCTGGAATTTGGTGTAGTTGTCCAGCATGTAGTCCCACGCATGCTTGAATGGGGACTGCAGAGGGTTCCTGGGCAAGAAGGCATCCACGTATTCCGCCGCCAGGTAGGCTGAGCTAAAGATGTTCGCTGTGCCGTTCACCTCCATGACTTTGACAAAAAGAGAGGCATAAAAAAAAAATTTTCTTGAAAGGGGTACATATTGAGTTAACAGTGTCAAATTGGCATGAGGATTATGATAGTGTCTTTTTAATCTCACAGTCCCTGGACACAAAAAGTTTGACAGATCCTAATTTAGATGTCACAAATGCCAACATTTCGTCTGGCCACCATAAGAGCGGTAATATGACAACTGGGTACTCACAATACAAAACACACCCAAAAGACTATTTCCAAATGAGATAACGTGACAAATTGACCTTAAATACACATTAGAAAGGCAAGTGCTGTGCTTACATTTGTTATCACACTGCTATGATAAAATGTCCATTCACTTAACATTGCATTGTGTCATTGCCTAAAACACTTTTTTTTGTTAATTGCATACCTAGCAGCTCAACTTCTGATAATGTTTAATTTCTAATCACTTTAAACAACTAATAAATGTTATTTTGATCATATTAATGTAATGCAGCATATATTAGACGATCATTAAAAGTATGTGTATGTCATCTTCAACACGGCTTATCCTCTACAGGAGAGGCCGACTTCACCCGAACTGGTCGCCAGCCAGTTGCAGAGCACTCACAATCAGAAATCACTGAGCTGGAAGCAATTCCACGGTGCTCGTGTACAACTACACTATTGCCAACCCTCGTTAACAGCATACTAATATCCATCCATTTCCTAAGCCTCTTCTCCTCAATAGGGTCGCTGGAGCCTATCTCAGCTGAAAAACAGGCAGTAAGCAGGGTACACCCTGAACTGGTTGTCAGCCAATCGCAGGGCACACATTGACAAACAACCATCCGTGCTCACACTCATACCTAGGGACAATTCAGAGTGTTCAATCAACCTACCATGCACATCTTTGGAATGTGGGAGGAAACCGGAGTACCCGGACAAAACCCACACAGCCACGGGGAGAACATCCAAACTGCACACAGGAAGGCCGGAATCTAACACACGACCTCTGCACTGTGACGCCATTGCGCTAACTCGTCACCCATCGGGCCGCCCCGCATACTAATATATTCAGTATTATATGTTAGATAAGCACGTAATACGGGTGTCCATATTTTTACATACAAAATATAATATTACAAAATATTACAGAAAGCAAGTACTTATATAAAGATTTTTTTCAGAGATTATGAACATTTTTTAATTAAAATACATGTTCCACGATTTAAATTAAAGAAAAGGTTATATGCGAAGACAAAGATTTTTTTCCTTAAATACACGGTAAAAAATTATTTTAAGAAACAACCAAAGTCAAATGTACATTTCAGTTACAGGTGTAAAATAAGCCCTTTCACTACACTAAAACAGCCATTTTGACCGATTTTACAGCAAATATTTAACTTTTAATGACAAAGTCAGGCTCAAGTGGGTGCCCTGCAGTTCAACTAGCGGTGTTCGTATCATTCTCCATTTCACCATGAACGACGCTAGTTCGTCATTTTATCCGTCGCTTTAGTCTTTAAATAATAAATCCACGTATAAAAGTTGAGCTAACTGTCCGCTTGTTGGCATTAGCACTCACCTTCGCACTGGATTGTGTATAGTGTGATGTGGGTGCGTGCGTGAGTGCGTGTGTAGAGTACCTGGTGGCGTCGCGCGTCAAGTAGTCTAGTGAGTAGCTTTCCGATTGGCCAGGGGGGAGAGCAACCCTACGTCAAGGGAGGTAGCGGCGTCTCTGATTGGTCGGCCACATGAAGCGATGATAGTGAGATTGAGGCTCTCCACAGCGACAGCCAATCAGAAGCCGAGTGCGGCTTTCATAAGGTTTTCATACGTGGGGAGGTTGCGCCTTAATAAATACGTCGTGGACAGATCACCAAACTTAAGAAACGTCATAAGAAAATGGACAGAATTTTCGTTGATAGAAATGTCTAATCACATACTGAGGAGGGGGAAAAAAGTTAGTTTTGGTTGTTTTCTCAGAGACGAGGCATATTGTAATGTCATTTTGCCTAGATTTTTTTCATTTTGGGATTTCTTTTAAAAACAGTTTTTTTTTTTTTTTTGAAAAAGTAATGCAAAAATGGATTTTGATTTTTATTCATCTTTTTGGGAAACAAGTGTGATTTTGGAAAAAAAATCATTTGACAAAGGACATTTTATCAAGCAAAGGGAAAAAAACAATTTTAATTCAGTTTCCGGTTCCTCTTTTTAAAAAAAAAGTGCTTATTAGAGCAGATGTACAAGATATACAGTGAATATAAAAAGTTTAGACACCCCTGTCAAATGCCAGTTTTGGCAATAAAAAATTAGACCAAGCTAAATTTCCAAATTTCTTATATGGTTAGTTCCACACATTCTGTACAATAACTGAAAAAATCTTCTTGAGAGAGTACCATATGTACAAAAATGTGCGCACTCTCATATGTTGGGGCTTTGGTCAGAATTGACCAATTCAATTCAAACTCGCGCTAAATAGGAGTTAAAACCAATTTGCCACTATTTTAAAGTGCCGCTGATGAACCACAAAGTTCTAGTAGGCCTGTCCAGACATTTTTGTAGTCGCATCTTACCGCATGTCATTTGAGTTGTACAAGTTAAAGGTCATATTAATGTGGGGAAATTTGAGGTTTACGATACCACACAAAAACCTGACACTTGAACAGGGGTGTGTGGCTTCTTGCAAAAGCTAAGGGGGAAAAAAACACAGTGGACAATCCATCCATTTAAATAGTTTACTAATTTGGCAAATATTTTTAAAAACATGTCACTGTATGTCATTTCACAGCTTTTTCATTTGAAATACAAGAAGCATATGATTTATTAATAATGCTCTACAAAACATGTAATGAGAAGAAACATATCCAAAGTCAATATAACCTACAACGACAGTCCTCCATGTACAGTTGACAAAAAATGCAGCGAAAGCAGTCACTAAAAAATGGAGGCGCGGGGCAGGGACGCAAATAGTTTGGTCACTTTCTGGAACTAAAGAAGATGCTGTAAAATTGGCACATTCATAATATCTCAGTTTACAGGGTTTATCCGTAAAGGAGTTGAGCTCAGGGAAGCGCATGCAGTGTGCAAACATGGCTGCCGGGCAACAGTAAAGCACGTGCAATACTGTAAGCCCCCCTCACAAGATGAGCTAGCTAGCTAGCACCCCTGTTCAGGCCAACTTGCGTTTGGCAACCTCCTTCCCTAAGGCTTCTCTCTAGATATTATACAGAAAAAAAAGTCTTATTTTTAAGCAAAGAGTTGGAGGGTACTTTTTTGGCGGAAAAATTGTACCTTTTTAAAGAGGGGTATATTCCTATTTTTCTAAAGAAAAAAACTGAGAAGAATGCTAGAATTGTTGGTGGGGTGACCTGTACTAAATTTATTTTTGAGAAAACAAAATTTGTTTAGTCAGATTTTTGTTGTCTATTTAAAACGAAAATTGTTTTTAGGATTTTTTTAATACTACAATCTGATGAAATTGTAATTTTAAAAGAGATATAGAAAATAAGACCCCTACAAGAAAAAAAGGTTTTAAAAAAATATCGCTTATTTAAAAAAAAGGAAATTGGGTGTGAGTATATTTTCAATTTTGGTGTGTGTGTGTTTGGTTTTATAACTTATTTAATTTTTCATGAAAAAATAATTCAAGAAAAAAAATGCCATATTTGAAATAAAAAAAAATAGTTTTGATCCCCAAAAATGGAGTGGTTATTTTTTTCCAAGAAAAAAAGTCATTTCATCAGAAAGTCAAATTTTCAAGAAGAATACCCTTTGAGGAAGTCATTTAGCAAAGGAAAACGTAAAAAAAAAAATGTAACTGCGCAAAAAAGTATATTCAGAAAAAAAAAAGGCCAGATTTTCTGTCGGATCCCCCAAAAAGTGTTCCTCTGTAGAAACACCCACTAACTGTTTTGTCACTGTGTCCACGAAGGGTGCGAAAGGCATCGCGAAAAGGAAAGACAAAGCAGCCTACCGTTTAACATTCAGGCGCTCTTGAACGCTCTCAAAAAAGATCAGCGGCCAAGCACAGTGCATTCATGCAGCCGTTGACTCAAAATGCACACAAACGCACACAAATAACGGAGAACCTTTGAAAGCAAGCGCACAAATACGCACAGACACTCCAGCGAGGAGAAGATTTTCATAATCCCACTTCTAGAGCAGCAGCCTCCCCTCTAGTAAATGTTAGCACTTTTAGTAGCATCATGTCAGTAGTCATTTGGCGGCTGTGTCTGCCCCGCCTCCCCAGTTGGCCAGGTCAGGTAGGGTCACCCATCCACCCGCCCACGACGGGATTAAAACACGGGTTCAAACCCTTCCTACTCTCATGTTAAGTGCAAAAAAATCTTCCCAATCGCCAACATCATCATCTTGGTCGTCCTGGCTTCCGCCTTGCAACTTGTCGGCGTCAGGGACCAACGTGCAAACGTCGCGTGAGACAACGACAGATCTCACGTGAGAATTCGGCAGTATGCAATTTCTGCTTCTAATCGGCAGCAGGCGGTGCCAGCAGTCATAAGGGCTTGTCGATCACAGTCACACCTGTGGATTCAAACCAGTCAGAAAAAATAAAACGAAAAACAGTTTTATTTTTCTCAATAACAAAAAAAAAGGCTTCTATGTTGACATGATAGTGTTTCCTTTCCCATGATTAAAGCCCCTCCCCAAAAGGTTGCATGTTTTTAAATTCAGATTTTTTTTTTAGAGCAGTGATTCTCAGTGTGGTACTCGGGCTCCCACTTTTGGTAGAAGACCGAATCACAACCCAAGTACAATTCAGTTGTATTTAGCTTTGGAATTATTTTATTTTATCTTCAGGGACTGTTGTCTTTTTTCATATACCTTTTAAATGCAATATATTTGAATTATATTGATAATTAAATATTTTTTTTTCTATTTTCTTTGCTTTTTATATTTTTACTGTTTATATTTATTTTCTGGTATTTTAACATTATTCTCAATAATGGCAAATGTTTTTTCATGTAGAAATGTCTTAATTTCGATTTTTGTTTTCTTTTGTGGTAATTTTTTTTTATATTTCTTGTAGTATGGCACTTTAATTGCCGATCATTTAAATTTTTTTTTTTATATTTAACTTTAACTTTATTCCTTTAAACTTTGGGGTATGATTTCTCTTACATCACCTGAACTTTCATTACTTGATTTATGTGTAATTGATTTTTCTTACTCCAAATTCTTTTGACTAAATTCTTTGATAATGGTCTTCTTTTTTTTCTTTTAATATTATAACTTTTACTTGTAATATTCTAAACAATACAGCCCCTGTCTTGTTTTTGATAAATACTTAGGCCTGCTGAGCTCCTGTAATTTATTGTGGATCATGAAAGTGGTACTTTGAAACCAAATTACTTTTTGGCATGGTACAATGTGAGAAAAGATTGAAAACCACTGTTAGAGACAAAAACAGATTATAAAAGAAACAAATTCCAAGTTGTAAAAAATTGCAACTGCTGTGCCTTTTTGTTGTGTTTGTTGGCCCAACCCACCTGCATAACTGCGTCCCGTGCTCATGCAGCTGGGGAGCAGTGTCCACTTGTCTGAGTTGGGGTTGTAGAATTCCACCGACGCCAAATTGCAGCTGCCGTCATCCCCACCCACCACGTAGAGCAGGTTGTTGACGGTGCACACACCTGAAAGAGACACGACACGTCACATCAGGCAGCGTGAGAGGCCGCTTTTTTTTTTATTTTGGCGCGTTCTGGAAAGATGTTTAAGAATTGATTATCTATTATCATTTATTACGCCCATGAACTAATATGTTCTTTGTCCTCACCAGTAAAGCAATTCATCATGGGTAGAAAACGACTAGAACGGTATCATGTCACTATTGGCGCTAGTAGTTGTCAAATAGTGCACTCTTTTGTCTCACTGATAACATAGTCATTCTTATAGTGTGCCCTAGTCGTTCTACTAGTGTGCAAAAAAAAAGCCTGACTGAAGTGCAGAAGCAGTTGTGGGAAAATAGGTCTGAACAAAATCCGCATTTATTCCGTAATGTTCCAACGAGATTGTGGTCCATCCTGACGAGCTCACCTGCGTTTCGGCGACACATGTTCATATCGGCCACCTGCCGCCAGCTATTGGAGGCAGGGTCGAATACTTCGCAGCTCTTCCTTACCAAGGGGCCGTCATGGCCACCTACGGCGTACAGCAAACCCTTTAGCACGCCCACACCTGGCACCGGAAGGTAAATAAATGTTTAAAGGGTGAATCCCCACAGAAGGAAGATAAAAAAAGAAAACATCACCTGCGCCGCTGCGCCTCGTTCCCATCTCAGCGATGTAATTCCACGTGTTGCTTTTGGGGTTGTAGGCTTCTACAGTACTCAGACATTGCCTGGTGGCGCCGTCGTACCCACCGATAGCATACAGGATCCCTGACAAACGCACAAATTAAACAGTTAGTCTACCATGATTTCATGCTGCAATTCCTTTTGGTTTGCGCACCATGGCCACCAGGCGGAGTATAATATATACATAATAAACACATGAAGATCATTAAGACGCAGTAACAATCATTTTTCGAAGAGGATAAAGAATAAATGTGTTTGGGTATTGTTACATTATCTGTTTATATGTGTTTTTATATTTTTTGTGTTTAAATACTCGTTGCTTAAATGGTTATAACTACCGTAGTGTGACATTGATACTAGTTTCAATCACCCTTCAAATATGTTTTGCATCGCGTTTTGGTATTAAACAAGAGGACTTTATATGCTTTGGTGAACGAAACAAGTAATTATTTTTGTTCCATGCTTAGTTTGGCAGTAAATATAACCCAAGTCGACAGCCTCATAAAATAAGAGCCTGTTGATAAAAACATAAATAAATAAAATACATTGATTGGAAATGAGAAATAGATAAACATGACTTAAAATGTGTTAAAAGGTTAAACACAGGCAAATTTATTATTTTATTAATGTTTTTTTAATTCTTGAAAATGATTCAACTCTATATCGAGACTCTTACTTTGAAGGGCACGTAGGGATGTTATGCCATAACATACAGGACCATAAATGCGCACTTTATATTATTTTTTTTGTTTCGAGTACTTAGTGATGAAGATCAAGGTGCAGTCTACTAAACAAAAGAGAAAATTTGAGGGAAACCGAGCTATTTAATGCTATGTTTGTACTTTGAGGTAGTTATACCTGTCCTTAAATTGATGATGTACTTATTACTGAACGGGATGTGTTTTGTTTTGTTTCTGAACTAAATAACCGAGCTGGATTCTTTGTGCAAGATGCAAGAGCACAATGCACTTGCTTGATTATATTATATATATTATCTCATCAAACTTTGTAGGATCTATGCGTTTTTACTCCCCTACACCCCAGTGAATTCCCAAAACAGAGCATTGTCTATTTAGGACAGTCAGAAGAACACGAATGACTGACATTAAATGTCAAGAGACATTTAAATATTTGGATTCATTCAGTGTTTTTTTTAACTGCTTTGAGTTTTGTACATTGTGTCACTTATTTTTGTCAACCATAAATAATAATGCTGTTACGGTATTACTGAAATATTCATTGGTTTACGCAACAGGGAAGTGGACTTTACTGTCTCAAACGAAATATTTGCCTTCAATAAACTTTATTAAAAAAAAAAAGAGAGGTAATGCAAATAGATTTTAAATTAAAATTAGAATTAAAAAAGCAACAATCTGGGTTGAGAACTATATTGTAAATGCAATAATACTTATAAGAAAAAGGGATTGATAACAAAAAATGTTTTTGTCAGAAGAGCGGAAATATTTTCCCGAAGGTTATTTATAGGTAAAATTGTGCGTCAATTGTATGTATAACCATTGTCTTTCCACTAAAGTAAGCCGGCAGTTCAAAATTATTCTTTGGTCTGTGGTCATTTATTTGATTTATACCATTACCACTACTTCAATTGCTGAACGTTATACTGGTCCAGGATTCTAGTTTACTGTAATCACCCAAGAAGTGTTACATAAACTTCACCTAGGAGGAGCAATTAAAAGCTTTTGGTTTATTTTTCTGCCAAACTGCATCTTATTGTAAAGTTTTAGCCCCGCAACACAAAGAAAAAACAAACAAACAAAACAAAAAAACAAAACCAAAAAACAAACATAACTTGCAACTTGATAAAGTTGGGGCACTTGAATGTGAATACTGACCATTAACAACACCAACTCCCACACTGCTACGTCGCGTGCTCATAGGCAACACGTGGAACCATTCATCCGTCTTGGCGTTGTATGCCTCAACGGTGGACAGACCTGCCAAAATGCACAGCGGCAACAAGTCTGAACAACAAAGCCTCTGCACACTTGGCCATTTGGATAGAATAGAATAGAATAAACCCCATAATTTTAATTTAGGGCTGGGGGGTGGTTGAGTCGACCAATTTGGTTAAGTCGACCACAAAAAATGAGGCAGCATTTTTGAGGACAATAAATTTAAAAAAAAAAATAAATCACTAGAGATAGCCATAAAATTAAGTTAGAAAAATAAAATGATAAAGGACATCATATACATTTTGCAGTTAAGCAATTAATTAAAAATTTTTTTTTAAAAATGGGTAATTGTGAATTACATTTTCTGCTATTCTGAGAGTACAAAAATTTTTTTTGAAAAGGGTGTTATTGCAATTTGTTGAAGTAAAAGAATTAAATGTCGAATTGTAAATTAAGTTAATAAAAAGTCAAATATTTGCATTAAACACATGTACAAAATACATTTGTAAAAAAATTGAAATAAATAGCATTTCCATTTAAAAAAAATAAAAAATAATGTCAAGTCTGTTGTAGTTCTTGAAAAATGTAAAGCATTATTATAAAACGACAAAAAAAAGCACATTCGATTTCAGTAGGACTACCACAAGTAACTTGGGGGGAGAAAAGTATAGTGGGAAAAAAACAATGCAGAATTAAATGACAAGAAACATCTAGCCTGTTAAATTCTTTCTGTCCTTAATTCAATTAAAGTTCTTAAAAAGTACAAAAAGAAATTTAGTTAAACATTTAAAAAACTAAAATAATGACACTCATGAAATTCTAATAGTCTTTTCAAGCTTTTGCTACCCCCATCCGACAAAAAGTAAACATGACACACACAAATAAATGGTGGTACCTGTGCTTCCGTCGAAGCCCCCCACGGCGTACAAAAGTCCGTTGAGCACAGCGGCCCCTAGCGTGGATCGGCGGTCTTGCATGCTGCTGACGCTGGTCCAGCGGTCCATCATGGGGTCATAACAATCCACCGTACGCACGCGCAAGGAACCGTTAAAACCCCCCACAGCATACACGCATGTGCCCACATAGACCACGCCTGAAAGCAACACAAAAACAAAGGTAAACAACAAATTTGAATGCAATTTCAATTGAATACGGATGGAAAATGTGTTTGAACAAATTTAGCTAATATGCGTTTTATATTTAATACACTGATGTATTAATTTGATACAAATCATTGATTTGACCACCATTGTTTAACTAAACTCGTCTCATATGTCCGTATTTTCATGACCATACAGGGCACCTAACAGTCTTAAATTTCCCCCAAAATAGCCTTATAATGCGCCTTTGCGTGGATCAAGTTCCAAAATCTGTAAATGTGTGACTTTCATGAGCGCTCTGCTGGACTGACTGGCAGCATTTCCTGCCGACACACTGCTTACAGAAGAAAAGGTGGATGTTACAGACAACAGCATCTGGAAATTAAAGGGTGAAGGGTGGGCAATAAAGACGACACAAAAGGCACACCTAGTTGGAAACAAGACGAGGTTGCCCGAGATGGAAGACGAACTCGGGAAATGGAATAATGATCAAAGAACAGCGGGGAGAAGCGTCTCTACAGCCATTATTGGACAGCGGCCAATAACGTTGGCAAAAAAATGCTTTCGTTTTGTGAAACGGTGCCTTCTATCCATCCAGGTAAAGACGACAATTGTGCAGCAACTTCCAGCGGATTACAAATAAAAGATGACCATCTTCCTCTTGTCCTGCAGTACAAAGATTGCATCACCAACATGGACGAGGGGCCGCGCACTTTCGACATCCAGGTGAACCACACCGTAAAGAATAAGGGGACCAGCACAGTAGCCGTACGCACAACGGGGTATGAGAAGTCGGCTTTTACTGTTGTGCTGGGTTGCCATGGTAACGGACAACCTGCCATCTATGGTGATTTTTAAGATAAGCTGCCTAAAGAATAGTTTCCATCCGGAATCATCATTAAGGCCAATCAAAAGGGCTGGATGGAAGAGGAGAACATGAGGAAGTGGCTGAGTGAGGTGGACATAAAATGCCCGGATGTTTTTTTCCACGCGGCAACCTGCCTGTAGATCTGTGACTCCAAGCGCGCCCATCTCACAGCCGCTGTGAAAAAAACAGTGAAGTAAATGAACTCTGAGCTTGCCATAATTTGGGCAGCCTTGAAGCAGGAACACCAACCGCTGGACTTTGGTGTAAACAGGTCGTTCAAAGTTAAGTTGCGTAATGTGTGGGTGCGTGGATGACAGATGGCGAACACAACTTTACTAAGACTGAGAGGCAGCGCAGGGGAAGTTATGCCACAATTTGTGAGAGGATTGTGCCTGCTTGCAATGTTGTTCAAAGCTTTCACAAAAGCCGAAACGGGATCGGGGGCCGACAATTTTTATGAATAAGGCGGGAGGGTCGAGGCCGGAACGGTACAGAGAGTGCGGGGCACTGACCGGCAAAATAAGGTCAAGTGCCCAACTCTGCATTTGCGTTGTGTCAAAGCCCAGGTTTATCAGGCATGCATTCTAGTTCCCCTTTTTATGCATAAGTAAGTTACTATTCTGATTTATTATGAGCATTAGCTTGGTGAGCTTTCTACCTGCTCTGCACCTGCGGGTGGGCAACTCGGCCACCTGGTACCAGCGCTGCTCGTCAAAGTCGTAACATTCAACACTGCGGATGGCTTTGGGCGCCTGGCCGCCGACCACCACCATCACCTGAACACAAGGAGCAGCTGGTGTGAAGATGTTTCATTTCCCAAGATGTGACTGTTAAACAGGTCTATTTGATACCTTTGGGCAGCAGGCGGGAGTCCGCACGCGCGTGCGCGCCGTTTTCATGAGCGCTCGCTGGTCGGCAGGCAGCAGGTGATACTTCATGGCCTCGATCAAGTAGTCCTTGCATGCGCTGCTGTTCTTGATGAGGGACTCCTCCTCCACGCGCTGACATCATAAACAAGCGTGTCCAATCAGATGCCAGAATGTATTTTCAGGAACAGAGCATCGATTGTATTGCCCCTCACATGTGGGCAAGGAGAGCCAATCGCAAACACACAAATTGTTAGTCTAAAAGCAAACTGTCCAAGTCATTTTTTAACTTACCGTCAAAATATTGTTAAAAAATAGAAATGTGCTATTGCCTTTTTTTTTCCTTCATAAGAACGGGACCAAGTGTTTTTGCTTGTTCAATTTGTTGTGTTATTTTTTTGTTCTAAAATTATGTTCACTTCAATTATGTCACTTGACTAACGAAATACAAAATGAGAAGATTCACAAGGACATTGCATCACATACAACAATTAAACTTTATAAAGCCCGATTTATTTTTTACAATATTGTTAATTGTATTTTTACACAAAATAGTGATTTACTAAAAATTGGGGTTTTCCAGAGGAGACAGAACGGATTAATGGCATTCAAATCCCGCAGCCAAACAACACAAACACGAGTAGCACTTTAAAGTTACAATTAAAAATCTTCAAAACAAACCAAACTAAACCACATCCAGGCAGGCAAAATGCAGCAAGTTGTCACGCAAGTGTAAAAAGAAGTTAACTACTGGGGTGGTACCTGCACCAGGTATTCTCTGGTAAGCAGGGGCAGGCGTACATGCTCCATGAGGTGGGCCAAGTGCTCCTGGCGCACATCCTTGTCGTGGTTGACCCATGCGATGACCGATTCAAAGACCTACACGTTCACAACAACAACAACATCAGCTGTGTCGCCAGGCAAGTGTGCGTGGGAAGGTGTTGTGTGTGTACCTTCTCCTCGGTGGGAATGGTGAGTTTGTCGCTGGCGATGAGGCTGGAAACCTGCTCCATACCCAAATTGAGGAACTCCTCGCTACCGACCACCTCGGAAAAGTGTTGCTCTGAAACAACAACGACCTTTCATCACGCACTATGAAACGACAAATAAACGCCTCCCTCAAATAGACGAGTTCCTTTTCGCCGTGCAGAAAAAAAATTGGGAGACTTAATTACAGCTGGCCGGAACACTTATTAACATATATTACATCATCACTGCAACAAAACCAACAAAAACAAAAACATGAACATACAAACTTCAACTACTTCAGTTAAATGCTTTACATTTACACAGTTTAAATTGTAATATACAGTATACCGTTACTGTGAATGACTTAATATATACTGTGATATGAATTTTAGGTCATATCGGCATTTCATCCCTGGGGACGGAACGGTGTGTCCCTCTCGCCCATATTTGGGACGGAGGACGAGAAATTTATAAAAATTGCCAGACTAATCAAGGCCGGAAGTGGTTTTTTGTCCGTCCCTTTAATGGTCCCGAAGCAGGTCAAGTACCACGTGTATAGAATTCAAATATTTGCAGAATGAAATCTTGGAATGTTGTTTCGTGAACTGGCTCTTGAGCGAGAGAAGCAATGTGCATGGCTATGTGAAGAATCAATTGAGAGCCAAAGTAAGCCTTTTAAGTTGGGATTCATTTGACCAAAGGTCCGAGCTCATCTGTGAATTTGAGTCTCAAGGCCTCTACACACCAATCCGACATCATCCCTTTCTCACTCTCTCTCATAAAAAATAAAAAAGAACAAAGAAAATCCAAGCCCACACCGCCAGCCCAATGACCTGCATAGCAGTTGGCCTGCGTGAGTAGTTGCGAGCAGGCGTGCAGGTCCGCAAAGGCTCGTATGCCCAAGCAGTTGGACGGGTGCAGCTGTGAACTCAGGAAGTCGCAGCACGCCTTCTTCACCTCGTTTAGCTGCAGAAGCCCGGCAGCCGGCAGCAGAGCCTGACACACACACACACACACGCACAACACACACACGCACAACACACACATGCAATTGAGTATATCTAAACCAGGCATGGGCAAACTACGGCCCAGGGGCCATATGGGGCTCGTTAAGCGTTTTCATCGGGCCCGCTGAATTTGAAAAAGATTAAATGAATAAACCTTGTTAATGTTTTATTTTCTAAACGCTGTGGTTTTTCAAAGCCATATATATTGTTGTAATGCTTTTGTTCACTTTTGTTTAAAATTAAATGTATTTTTTTTTCTCCGATGAGGTGAGGTTACCAAAACACTCCATCTATCTGCTCCTGGTCCGGCCCCTGTGTCAAATTTTAGAACCCATGGTGGCCCGCCAATCAAAATGTTTTCCCACCCCTGATCAAGACAATATGCGATAAACTCCCAAGATTGTTTTTTCTTTATTTCCACAGCACGAGCAGTAACAGTAAAACTAGGTTTACAGTAAAACTAAACTGGGAGTGACAACAATCATGAAAAAGTGTGTCATTTTCGGTGAATTGTACTAGTGAGTCTTTTCGATCCATCAAAGTGATCTTAGGTCTCCCGTTTCTTGATTATTATTTTTTTAAATCAGCCATTTTCCCCCCTTTACTATTATTATTATTATTATTTACACATTCCAACATATATTAACATTTACATTAGTTATATATTTTTTGTAATCAGACAACTTTGAGTATTTTCCTATTTGTTGTAAAGTTAAATAAATACTAAAAGACAATGTATTGTAAAACAGCATTCTGCCTGTACTTTGTATAGTTTTGTTTTAAGCAATAAGGGATCAACAAATGTTATTTTTATATTTTTTCTAAATTCATCGGCCAATTAATCACTGGTAAACAGCAAATTTTAATCAAATTGCCTAAATATGTTCCTGAACATACATCGAAATGTCTACTTATTTTCTAGCACATCAGATTTTTTTACATATTGATTTTTTTTTTAGATCTATAAAAAGCTTGTGCAATATGTATTTTGCCGTGCGTTGTCATTTATAGCTAGGACTATTCAGAAAAAAAAATTCCAACTGTTGCTGAACCTAACCCTTAATTGTTTAAAAAAAGTTTAACTTTGTTTAAAGTGTGTAAGGGTAAAACTTTTTTTGTTTAAGGGTTTCTTGTTCACCATGTAGTATGGTGTATGCTACCTGTACATTCTCCTCTGTGACTTGTATCTCAGCAGTGTAGATGTAGTCCACCAGGAGTCCCAGAGTCCAGCCATCCATCTCCTTGATCCTCACGCGCTTGGCTCGACTCTCAGCCATCTCCCCTGGTGCACACAAACCGTTGTTTTTCCTTGTCGGAAATTTATTAGGAGGCGTGTCAGAGGAAGGGGAGGGCACCTGTGAACATGGCATGGAAATACGGGCTTCCGGCGGCGAGTACCACGCGGTGAGCAGCGATCTCCACGTCCTCCGCTACGATGGTGACGTCACACAACAGGCTTTGACTGTCGGTGAAGGACAAACACAGCGGATATAAAAAGTCGACACAGCCCAGATCAAATGCCAAGTTTTTGTGATGTATAAAACCAAAATAATAATTTAACAACTTTTTCCACCATTGTGACTTCACAACTTACTATTATAATATATTACTATTATTATTATGAACGATTATTTTGGCAGTTGACTAATCACCACCAGTAGTCACTATTAGTCGACTAATCAGATCACATGTAAAAAGATCATATGCATAAATCGAAGGCAATTTTTTGTAATTGCTTAGTGCATTTTAAAATGCAACCAAAATTATACACTATGCAGAGTTGCACTAATTCTACAAAACTATACTAATACTAATGACGCACTTTACGGCCTTCAAAACGAAGGTGCTGTTTACCCGAAGAGATCTATGTACCTGGAATCCATTGCTCATCCTAGAGGCCCCCTAAAGTTCCCGTATGTCTGTCACAGAAGTTTGAATTTTTACTCGGCGAATTGAATGTGAGCATATGCAGTATTGAATTTTTAGTGAGGTGCACTATTTTTTTGAGCAGTTAAAAAACGCATTAACACTGGACACCTTTTCAGTTCATGTTTATTTTTCGCGCTAAATAACCTTCATTGTGTAAGATAAGCATATCTTACACGTATTCAGCCAGTTCTTTATTCTTTTATTAACGTTATAACGTGCCTTCTAAGGTGAAATGTCTGTTCTTGATCAAGTATTTGGTCAAATAAATTACCCGCAAAAAATAGGAATTATACTGCAGTGCGACTTGTGTTTTTTTTTCTACCTCATGATGCATTTTTGGGCTGCTTCGATTTATACTCCAGAGCGACTTGTAGTCTGGAAAATACGGTAGGTAAATGTAATACATAGATTATACACAATGAAAAAATTTTAATATATAACATGTGCCATCATCAAGCTGGAGCCTATGCTAGCTGACTTCGGGCGAAAGACGGACCACATCCTGAACTGGTGGCCAGGCAGTAGCAGCGCACACACAGACACCGTCACTGAGCGGGAACAGAACCCACGCTGCCCACACACGTCGCGAGTGTACCACGGCACTATCAGTGACAATATGTATATAAAACATGTTTAAAATATACAAAGACGGGAATTAAGTCAACCCACCAACAATTGCACATATTAAGGTCCTCTGATTACAGATTAAAGAATGAGGTGACATTTTTAATAAATGTAGTGGAAAGCAATTGGAAAATTTATATTGGGTGTTAGACGGCATGAGAGTTTGCTTCCTTTGCTCTGTCAGCACACCTTTGAACAAGGTACTACACAAACAATAGGAGAAAAAGACAAATGTGGAGTGACTCATAATTATATTACCTGCGCAGCTCATTCATGACTTTGAAAGCCTTCCTCATATGTCGAGGGTTGAGTGTGACCGCACTTTGTCGCTCCCCGCCGTCCTCTTTGTCCAGAGTGTGTGGACAAAGTCTTGTGCACCTGTGACACACGCGTGTGGTGAGCCACAGTAATGACATACAACTTTATTTTTGACCTTTTTAGTTAGTCAACACACACGCCAGACATCATCCATGGACGGACGGACATTTTTGTTAACAGAGGAGCACGTCTGTCAGCAGCAAATGACTATGCGGAAATATGGAGGGGTGAATCGCAAATATGGTTTTACAATTATCCATCCATCCATTACCGGAGCCACTTCTCCTCAGAGGGTCACGGGCGTGCTTGAGCCTAACCCAGGTAACAAGGGGATGTAGGCGGGTACACCCGCGGACAGGTTGCCAGCCAAACGCAGGGCACACAAAGGCGAACAACCAGCCATGCTCACAAACACACCTATAGTGTCCAATCGACCGACAATTCAGAGTGTCCGATCAACCTACCGTGCATGTTTTTGGAATGTAGGAGGAAACCGTAGTACCCGGAGGAAACCCTCGCAGGCACGGGGAGAACATGCAAAGTCTACGTAGGAAGACCGGAGCCGTAATCAAACCCTGCACCTCTGGACTGTGAGGCAGACGTGCTAACCAGTCATCCACTGTTCCACCCGTTGTTTTACATTTATTCATTAATTATTTATAATCATTATTCACTCACAGACACATGCATGGACACACACAGCCTTGTGATTAGTGAAATTAAAACAACATGGGTCACATATCAATCCGGTCGGTGGGAATCGAAAGGTATAAAACAGTTTTATTTTTTATTTATTCGGCCGCACGTCATGTGTGCGGCACCTGTGTGTGACGTGGCACCGGTAGGTCAGTTTTCAACGGCATTTGGCTGACTTGGACCAATTAGTATCATACTAATTCAGGTAGCCTAATGAACCATGCCTTCACCCTCTGGTAGTTGTCTGAATAATGGTTGATCAAGTGCTTGCTTAGATTGTGCAGCAGAGCCCACATTTTAAATGTAAATATCACTAATGAGCAGGTAAAGTTTATGGTGGCAACATAAATTGCATTAATTTGTCAGAAAATGACAATTATTTTAGGCATTTATTTGAGAATCATTCATGCAATATTTTCACAATTTGGTCCCTGACAGAGTAGAAAGTTGAGGAAATCATTTTTGTTTATCAAAACTAATTCATCTTTATTCATTTTTTTTTCTTTTAAGCATATGCCACGAGCCATATAAAAATGGACGGTGGGCCACAAATGGCGGCCGGGCCGTAGTTTGCAAACCAGTGCTCAAAGATCAACTCAGTTTATTGCGCATAATTAACGGGAAGTGCTTTGCTCACGTGAAATACGTGGAGATATGGGTAAAATGGAAGTAAAAATAAATTTAAAAAAAAACATTTTTAAACAATAACAATCAACGGCGAGCACTAATTACAAGGCTGTGGAAGCACTCGTGTCATTGAGTTGCCTTCAATTATATCGTATGGCACACCCACGCAACCACAAAAAGAAAGGCAAAAATCATAAGTAGAAAATATCCCGGCAACAACATTCTAACGCAGCTTTTCAACCACCATCACCACCTGCGCCCCCAGTCTCCCCTCACACAGCGCCTGTCTTAATGCGGCAACATTCGTCACACCAGCTAACGTCAACACACACATTCTTCGTGATTTCTTCATTCAATTCCGTTCCTACTCACAGTGGATGCGTGTCCATGGTTCCGCTTGTATTCAACGGCAGCACACTTGGTTCAGCGGCATGCACCATTCCATATCCGCGCGGTGTTTTCGTCCTCCTGGTCGGTCGCGGCGGGTGTGGTGGCGGGGAGGGGGGTTAGCCACACCGGAGCCCGAGCGCGGTGACTCTCCGAGCGGAGGCGGATGCCGAGGCGAACCGGCGAGTCAGGGAGGAATACAGTGCTAGGTGGTAGCCACTTGATACGCTAATCACTGAGGACAAAGGAAGTGACGGGAAAGCAAAGGGAAAGTTTTAGGAATGTTATCCCCGTGCGACCCTCCTCGTTACTGGGTGTTGTGTGAGAGAAGACGGGCGAAGCTATGTGTTTTTCTTTTTTTCCTCCATTCTCCTCGCTGCTTGAGACGTACAAACAAAGAGACGTGAAAGATAGTCTTTCATGACCAGTAGGAGTCACCAAAAGAAACAACAGCGCCACCTAGAAATGGAGGACCAACGAGGAGGTTTCTCGTTAGGACGACTAAGTTTCTGCTTCCGACGAGAAACATATTACCCCCCTCCCATGTCACTTCAGGGGCGCTGCCGTTTATGTACACTTGAGGAAATAAACATTTTGAGTAATTTATTTTGAGTGGCTGTTTGTTCAGATTTACTTCTTATTTACTATCGGATTTTCCCTGGATTTTTTAAAATATATTTTTCGGTCATAAAATGTATACTTAAATACACACAATAAAAAAAGTAGTCAGAAACACTGAAAAAACAGTAAACCAATTATTCCATGAAAGGGGAGAGTTAAATTAATGTAAAGAAAAAAGAAAACATCCTGAAGAACAAAGCATCAGCTTTTGTTTTTCAGATTTTTTTTAATGAAATAAAAAACTGCTCAGAAAGACAAAAATATTCAAAAACATAACATAACAGAACCCTCCCCCCCAAAAAAAAAACCTGAATGCAATACACTTCTGTACATTAGAACAAAGATGGGATATTCTAAAAATTAAACTTTCCAAGAATGCGATACTAGGATACATTTTGTTGAATAAGAAAGGAGCTGAAATATTAGACAAAAAAACTGCAAATCTTTACCTGTAAAACGGCTAGTAAATATATACAAGGGAAAAACTTATTCTAAATACAATAATGTAAAAGAACAGCTTACATTCAGGTAGCAAAAAATGTTGAATGACATATCACAAGGGAAAAAAATAATTCATAAGAAAAAAGGGAATTGCATAAAAATTCATGTGAAATGAGAAGAAATTTAAAATGACATCACAATTACGCATGAAAAAAGTCATTTGATGAGGACAAACAAATCTGAATATTTTGAGAAAAAAAATCATAAAATTATATTACTTTATAAAATTATAATATTACAACAAAGTCATAAAAAAATCAAATCCATCCACACGCGTTCAACTGAGGCCTAAACATGACTGGGAAAGAATTTTAAAAATGCACACTAGTGAGCTAAGACAGTCCTTATCCACACACAAAATGGCAGCCAATAATGACAACAATGTATACAGACAGGCTTGAGCTAAACAAGAAATTTTACAATGCATTGCACACGCATCAACGACTGTTGCTGATAAAAGCAGTCAAACTCAGTTTCTTTCATTTGGAGATTAGCTCACCAGAGCCTCTTTTTCTTTGTCCTCTCTGCCATCTGTGAGTACAAACTGAGACAGACGATAGCTGTGAAGACGGCCAGTAGAAGTCTGTCATGGTGTGAAGACATCCAATCCATCTGAGGTGGCATGATATCAGAAAAAGAAAACATTTAAACATACACAGACGCTCTATGTGTTGATGTGAGCTTGAGACGCGGCAGACGTTTGGAGTGAGGCACACTAAGGATACTGGCCTTTAAATATTAGTCGTTAATACATGCACATATGTATGTATTCATTTATAAACAAATATCTATGAACAGCAAAGAATATTTAGAATTAAGTTAAAAGAACTATTAAAAAATGAAATGAGATTTTGCATTTCTCCCTAAGGCCCCTACCCTGTAGCTTTTCCACAGGTGACTCCACAAGGGGACGCAAATTCAACAAAAAATGCCAGTGGTTGGCTTGTCAAGCCATTACACAATGAAAAAAAATCCCGTTTTAATTTTGTATCGTTATTTTGGGGCTGCACATAGTGCACATGCAGGAAACTGCCACCGTAGATGCACAAAAATAAAGTCAAAGTAAACATGTTTTATTTTATATTAATTGCAAAGAAACACGGACACAAACTAATGACAAAAATAGTAGTCACTCTGTTATATGAAGGCAATGACATTTGTAATTTTGTTTTTATTTCAGAGTAAAGTTGCAATATTGTGAGGGGAAAAATTTGAATTTTACAAGAACGTTGCAATATAAAAAATGTTTTAAGATAAAGCTACAATATGAGGGGAAAGGTTATTTTGCAGGAGAAAAATAAGAAAAAAACTCTGTGGCAAAATAAAGCTACAATATTATATTTACAACGTTGTCTTCTAATATTACAACCTACATCTTCTGCCTCAAAACATGTCCATATTTTTGCTCCTCACTTAAAAAGCCTTTGCGCTGAGTGGTCAATACTGTTTTACTCCAATCCTGTAGGTGACTGTTTTGCGTATTGCCAATCAGGATCTAACTGTCTTCTACTGTGTTTTCTTTTTTTTTTTTTAATAACTCTACTTCCATCTTCTGTATCTAGTAGGTCATGCCCCACTTGGCTTCAATGCAACTGAAACCGAAACCATAATCAGCCAAAAGTCAAAATTCAACCAGCACCAAAAAATTTTGTGAAATTTCCATTATCTTGCTCAAAACACAAACCAACAGCGATCACCTTGAATGATTTGTTCTTGGCAGAGGTAAGAACTCACACAGTGAATCTTCAGTTCCGCGTACTCCATCAAGTCTGCAGCTAGATTTAACTAGTAAGAATAGTCAACAAGTGTCCCATTAGTTGGGCTTTAAAGGGGCGGGAGGCAAACTGGCCGAGGCCTGCTCCAGGAAGGCCAGGGGTCCGGGCGGCGGCAGGTCACTGGGCTTGCGGTGCTGCACGCTGACCTCCTCCAACACTTGTTGCCAGTGATGCAGCTTGGACAAGTGCTTCTGCACCAGCATCTCCTTCCTCTGAAGCTCGTTGCGCAACTCGGACACGTCCTGGACAGCACACCAAGAGTGGGAATGTTTTATGCCTGATTGCCAATAATCAATTAAATTCTAACGCTATAATATACAGGTAGATAATATCACCAAGGCCTACTGCGACACACTGTGTCATGTTGGGAACACCCTGGTTCCCACTGGATTCTTCTCACGGGTCAACTAAACGCTGACAGGAATGCCCAGTGGGCGTTCTTGTGTCCGAAAGGGAACGCCCCGACTGCAGCTGGACCCTTCTCCTTAATTGCCTAACATTAGACAGTTTGTATTTTGAGTGACTCTGTGTCGGTTGAGTGCCAAAGAAGCTCGGGTATGAATGTGATTATTGCTAGGTGTCGACCGATTTATAGCAATTGCAATATATTGACAACATTCCCTGCCTAAACTAATTTAAAGCCTAAAATGTAAATCTCTATCAGAAAAGATGAGGTTGGATGATTTAATTATTAGTTATAATCCAGTACCTCTTTGACCACCTGCTCCGGTTTCTGCACAGACAGTTGTAGCCTCTTCTGCAAGAAAAAGCACTCCGTTTGACGGGCCACGTCCAGGAACTTTTGTATGCACTGGTCTACGCCTGGAACAAGCAGAAACGAATATTATCTAGTTCCTATTAAACATAGAAACGAGAGATAAATGCTACATGTAAAAAAATGTGCGTTCACCAACCGGTTCGGATCTCCTCTTGGTCAGTTCCGTTCACGTAGTCTTGGCTTACCAACGATGCGAAACATGCCTAAGAATGAATTTAATTATTATTATTATTATTCTTAAATTTTGCAGTCAACTAAAGTAATTTAGTCACAGCAAAGTTGATAAAGAAAATGCTAACACCAGTTAGCACTCCCGGCTAGCTTTTTTTTTTTAAACAAGTGTCCTACCTCGAACGAGGCTTCCAGTTCGTCCACCAGCGTGTTGCTTCCCTGGTTCCGGTTCCCTGGAACGGGGAAACCGGTTTGGCCCGGGCCACCCGCGCCGGGTATAGGGTGCGCGTTTGGAGGCTGCTGTCCGGGGAACATACCGCTCATGGACGACGCCATTGCCAAAACAGTGTGAACCAGGGTTCCGGATTCAGCATGCGCATGCGCGAATATGCCTCCTTGGCCGCCATTATGGTGGGGGCAATGTGTGATTTTATTTTATGTGATTTCTATAATAAATATATATAATAAATGTATATTTTATATATATATATATATATATATATATATATATACATATATATACATATATATACATATATATATATACATATATATATATATATATACATGCACATCAAATAAACAGGTACCTGAGGCAACTGAGGCAAAAAAGAAATACTCAATAATTTTATTTTATTTATTTTTTTAATCAAGGTACTCAAATTAGCCTAGGAATTATTTTACCCATATTCAATACAACGCTGCAGTTGTAAATTTGTTCATTTATTTTGTGCCAATGCAGCTGCAAACTCCACCAGGGTGCGCATGGGCCTTCCAGACATGCCCTTCTTCAAGTAGGGGATTTCATCCTTATTGCTCATCACTCCTGCGATGTCAAGATGAGCCCAGTGCGGCGAAGTGACAAATTCCCTCAAGAACGCCGCCGCCGTGCATGCGCCACCCGACCTACCAGGAACCAAATTGGAGACCGTTAAAAAATATAAGGCTTCCTACTTATTTATTTCGGCTACGTACCTGCTGTATTTGCCAATGTTGTTGAGGTCAGCCAGCTGGCTGTCCGTCACCTGTTTGGTGTAATGCTGGAACAAAGGCATCCGCCACACTCGGTCACCTGTCACAATACTGGCCTACATACATACACATTTTGTCAAGATCAAGAGCATTCCTGAGTGTGTGTGTGTGTGTGTGTGTGTGTGTGTGTGCGAGCGACCTTGTGCAGCTGCTCCCATAGCCAATCAGAGTTGGTGAAGACTCCAGTTGCCGCCGAGCCCAGCGCGACATCCATGGCGCCTTAGCAAACACGAACACAGTTGTACTGAATGTGTATCATTTGAAGATGTGTGTGTACCAGCTGTACTGTTAACGACGTAGGACTGCAGAATAAATTGTTATAATTAGGGATGGGTGAAAACCGATAATGATATTGGTGTTGATACCAGCTTTATTTCAAGGTATCGGAACTCGTAATGGGAGCTGATAAGTAATTATGAGCTGTTTTACAATCAGTAACTAGAAATGAGAAGAATAGGACATTGGCATTAATTTAAAAAAAAAATAATAATAAAATTTAAAAGAATAAATACATTTAAAAGAATTAAAAATAAAAAAAAAGGAAAATGCTATATTGGGATATATGGGTCTTTACACACCTCAACAAAACTTGAGCTCTGGTACAAGTCCTCTTGAGAGAGGTTGGACACTCTTCCACTCTGGAGTTGCCCAAGGTGAGAGGCGCCGAGCAGGTGTGGGCATACTTATTGCCCCCTGGCCAGGCGCCTGTACATTGGTGTTCACTACGAGGATGAGAGGGTAGCCTCCCTCCACCTTATAGGGTGTGGGGGACGGTTCCTGACTGTTGTTTGTGATTATGCACCTAACAGCAGTTCAGAGTACCCACCCTTTTTGGAGTCCTTGAAGGGTGTGCTGGAGATTTTTTTTTTTGGAGCATACTGTATTGAGCGCTATGCACATCCAATTTGGTGTTGATGAGTAAATATTGAGGTTGATGCTGTGGGGGAAACCTGAAATCTCACCTGTTAGCGTAGCAACGTTGACAACAGCTCTGGGGTTGAAAGTATGTGCGTAACAGAGCGCGTCTGCGAGGATAAGACGGCCTTCTGCATCGGTGTTGTCCACCTGTGCGAAAAGAGAAGCGTGCAAGACTTTCACAGTAAACAATTACCATCCACTTTCTAAATATTTCAATGATTTTGCTCCAAAATGTCTACGCACCTGGATGGTTTTCCCATTCTTTGCCGTGACAACGTCACCCGGTTTGGTCGCTTTTCCGCTGGGCATGTTCTCGCACAGCGGAGCCAGGCCTGGTTGAGGAAAAAAAAAAAAAGCAGTATACGTACTACAAAAGTGGAATTATTATGGAAACTTTAGTTTAATATCTGTACATTGTGCCTGGCCAACTATCAAGTGTAAAATTAAACAACCAGTTATATCAATTTCTAAAAATGTGTCTGTGACAAAGCGCTTTTGAAATTTGCCAGATTATGATGTCACAATATGGTTAACATAGTTGAGTTTCTCTGTACAGTAAGACTGATTGGAAACTCACCATGGTCATCACTACATCAAAACACTATTTTGTCAAAAGTTAAGCAGATCTACAGTGCTAGATTTATTACGTCTGCATGCGCCAGAATGTAATTCGGTATCTTGTTGAGAAAGTGCTGCCGCTACAAGTGAAAATACAGTGCAATTAAAACTTTATGGGTGCTTGGTTTATCAGGGAGCTACGGTTAAATTTATGTAAGTGACATTAATTTGCAATCTGGACAGAAAAGAGTAAAACATCCATCCATCATCTGTACCGCTTCTCCTCACTAGGGTCACGGGGGGTGCTGGTTGCCTGACAATCGCAGGGCAACACATAGACAAACAACCATCCACGCTCACAATCATACCTCGGGGCAATTTAGAGTGTCCGATCAACCTGCCATGCATGTTTTTGGAATGTGGGAGGAAACCGCAGTACCCGGAGGAAACCCACGCAAGCACGGGGAGAACATGCAAACTCCACACAGGAAGGCCGGAGCCGGATTCGAACCCACAACCTCTGCACTGTGAGGCCTTCGTGCTAACGAGTCTGCCGCCCAAGGGTAAAACAAACTACGGTTAAACTAATAGCACAAAATAAAATGTTTTCATGTTTAACTAATCCATTATAAAATTCAGCAATAATTATTAACGATTCATCGTTCTGAGACCTAGTTTAATTCTAAATTGTTCCTCGGTATTTCGGATTTCTGTAGTCCTCCATGAAAGCAGACTGTCTATTTTTGTATTTTTCTTTATTTTTTTTCTTTTCAAAATAAGACAAGCATCTTCTTTTATTTTGGAAAACATTTAGAACCATTTTTGCTAATTTTGTGAGGACTGTTATGGACCAAACCAGTGACTGGATTACATGCACTGTCAATTTGAAATTATGTTCTATTTCTAAATAAAAGGAAGGAAATCAAAATATAATTTAACTCTGATTTATTGTTTAATCGACTGAATTAGCGACAGATTAATAAATCCTTAACACAAAAAACCTGTTGTGAAATGCGCTATACAAATAAAGTTCTATTGTATTGTATTGCGGCAAATTAGGCAAGACTGAGAATCTATTACATTCTCTCAAAACCAAAGTGCTGGCACTGGTCATCGCAATAACTGAGCCCTCATCCAAAACAAGTGGATGAAAAATGGGATGTAATTCTTTATCCTTTGTGTATATTCATTCAGATCCTTGTATTTTGAATTTTTAAAACGTTAAGTCTCTTTTCATCTAACATGCATGATAGAGAGAGCGAGGCTCACCGATAATGTTGATGGGCAGTTTAAGTGCCGCCGCCGTGACGAGCGCAGCGCACACAGTGGCGGCTCCACCCATATCTGCTCGCATCATATCCATGGAAGTGGAAGGCTTCAGAGAAATACCGCCGCTACAGAGACAGAGGAGATAAATACAAACTCACCAGTCGTCAGGGTGTGTTTGTGACGGTTTACCTGTCGAAGGTGATGCCCTTGCCGACGAGAAGCAGCGGGGCCTGGGCGCTGTCAGTGGAACCGTTGTAGTGCAACTCCAGGAAGACAGGGGGCTCATCCGAGCCTTTGGACACACTGAGGAACGCGCCCATCCCTTGCTCCTTGATCCACGCCTGCGATCTGAGAGTAGGGAACACTCAAGTTATACAATACAATTCAATACAACTTTATTGACAAAATAGGTGGATTATATCATCCACAATGCAACTCGACAGTTGACATTTCAGTAGGAATGCGAGGCCTTAAAAGTGAAAACTAAATGAACAACCTGTGATTGTAAATTGCTCTATCGGATTTTACATTTAATACAGAACAATGGTTGAGTTTTGAAATTAATGCATATAAATTAAATTAAACTGGTTTACCAACAGCAGAGCGGGTATGACTGGCATATGTATTCTAACGTGTAGTAATGATTGCACACCGTGAATTCCGCCAAGCAACTAGTGGTCAAGCCAACAAAACAGAAGAAATGCAGGACTTTTTAAAGAAATGTTAAAGCTACTTTAATAATTTTAGGAAGGATAAAATGAGCGCTTTTATTATGGAAATTATTATTAGTAGTAAATACACAAAAAAGTGAATTTGAAATAAAATAGGAAAAATAATCATAAATCCACCAAAAAATTAATTGGTAAATAAATAGAAAATAGCTATCTACAGCATTGTTCAATCACCTACAAATACTGCATTTTAAAGACAGTTTTTAGTTTTCCTAGTGTGTTACCTACATCTTTCATCACTGGTACAAACCACTGACAACAATAATCAGGAATAAATATATTGTACCTCTTATGGACGAATACCCGGTCGCCATACGGCGCCAGTCTCTCTTCAATGGTCTTGGCAAAAGCGGTGGGAGTGATGTGATTGGCTGGGGCTTCCATGAGGAGGCGGGCTAGGTTTTGGCCATTGGCATACAGCACTCCTTTTTCCCACGCTTCCTCTTGGGCACTAAACGCCAACACACGCACGCGACCATTTCATACAGATGTCTGTACTCTCTGCTGTTAAGTATAACCCCAACCACTGCATGAGGAAATACTGTTGTATTAAAAAAATACACTCCTGTTCATACCTGGCATGAGGCTGCACAGTCACTTTGGGCTTTTTCTTGGATTTCAGCTGGTCATACTGAAACAGGCCCAGTAGGGCGCCCTCTGCTGCCGCTTGAGGGTCACCGCAGCCGTCCACCTCCACATGGGTCACCTCCAGGTCCTGGAGAACCCTGCATCCCGCTGACACTGCCGCCCGGATGTTCTCCTTGGCGGAGTCCCAGTTCTCTGCCTCACACACACCCGCCGAGACATCATCAAGACCGATCACAGCAACACACGGGTAGTCCTGGATGACAACAAACAGCAAACAAGTGACTAATCTCATTGTTATAATCCTCTTTTTCTTCTACAAATGTGAAATTCCCCACCTTGTGGACTCCATAGAATACTCTGCTTTTGCCCTTCTTGAGAGTCGGTCCAGAACTGCAAAGAAATATTGTGTGATTGTAGTAATCACAATGAAGCAAGAAGCACAAATAAAAATGTAAATGAGGATACTTAGATTGCACAAAAACCAAGGACAAGTAATTGCAGTTGAGTATGCACCAATTACAAGAACCAATACTTGATGCTATTACGTCTTGTAATTGTGCTGAAAATGATTTTGTGACTCAATCGCCTGCCGAGCAGAGTTCATCATCCATTTTGAGCAGCACGTTATTGGTATATCCCTAATATTAAAAGAGGCAAAATATATATATGTATATATATATATGTATATATATATATATAATATATATATATAATATATATATGTTTTTCAAAATAAAAGGAGATGCTTGTCTGTTTTTTTTGCCTTTGTAATGTGTTAAATTGTAAAAGGTCTTTAATGAAGCTGTCATACATGTTTTGGGGCTTTTTTTGTAGAAAATAGAAACAAAATGACATATTCGGAATATTACATTTGTAACGTAAGTCTGCGACTCAGGAAACTAATTAATTGACTAAATGTAAAAAAAATAATAAACGTATGTGTAGAGAAACTGACATTTTCAGTAATTCGGACAGCTTTCCAGACACTTTGCGGTCAAAACCTTGAGCTGCTTCAGTCAAATGAAGACTCCCTTGCTCTTCCTTTTTCTCATAAGCTCCCAGAACCAAACCCTGCAAAGGGCAACAACAAAAACACTCTAATTTATTGAAAGTTGACAGTTCTGCAAAGACAAAAAAATGTGTTTTTGAAATGCTGAATTTTGTTCTGTCACTCACTTTTCTTTCCATCTGGAGATTTTTCGAGTCACAAAATGTCCGACTGCAGTTGGTCCGCGAGCGTGGCAGAAAGGCAGCTCTCCTCATAAGGAACATATTCGATATCTCGAGATCATGTGTGGGGACAAAGTTCAAAATGTAAACAGTGTGCGGCGTTTAAAGTCACACACAAGAGCTGCAAAAATCCCACCACAGGAAGGCGCTTGTTTATTGACGTCATCAACAAGCGACTCTGTCAACCTTTTTTGGACTGTCAGTCTACAAAGGAGATAAAATAAGCCCATATAATAATACATAACTAAGATTTTAAATTAATTAAGTTGTTAAGTAGGTTAAAAAATGTTATAAATCAAACCATATTAAATTTATTTAAATTGCATTTACCAAGTACTGAACATCTCAATTAATTTTCTTTTCTTTTTTTTTTTTTCGATTTTCTTCTTGGTGTGGATTTTTCAAAAATTATGGCACATTATGCTCGTAACTCTAGAGAGATATAAATAATAGCTGTGAGTAACTCCCAGTGGCGACACCTGATGGGGGAGCAGAAAGTCGCAACATTTTAATAATAATAATAATAATATAATAATAATAATAATAATGTTATTAATAATAGTAATAATAATAATAATAATAATAATAAGGATAAGGGTCAAGATTCTTAACCCAAACATCAGAAATTCAAGCTCAGCACTCATACTCCCAGGTCAATGAAGATAAAGTAAGTGATGATAGAATTCTATTTTGAACTCTTTCATCAGCCAATTTAAGTCACTAAACTAACAACAACAAACCCAATGAACGTATTTCTTTTATCAGATACACAGAGGCCTAATAGGAGGAATAGCCTCATTAAATAAAAGATACAGCAGTTTGGAAAATGGGAGGATGGATTCATGCATATAAAACAAATGTGCTTTACACTTACAGTATCAATACATGAACAATGTGCAAAACTAGACAAAAAAAGTGCTTTGTTTTATTTTCTATCTCATGTAATTATGTGATCATAAGCATTAATATTGGCTATTATTTTCATGTTTTAGTATTCAGATCATGAATGTGATCCTTTCATAGTCAGTCTCCACAAACTACATGAGGAAATCAGATCCTGTTCTCATGTAACATAAAGCCAACTCTGCAAGTTTCCCAAATGCAAACAATCACTGGCACCATCTTTACTTCAACTGTCAGTAGAGCAGGTCCATCGACGAGATGGTTGGATGCTCTGGCATCTTGACCTCCGCTTTCGGCAGCTTAATTCGGCTTATGGCGACCACGCCACACACGGCCAGGTGAGTGGTCACACTGGCCACGCTCAGCCAGAAGGACCAGTCAAGCTCATCATCCAGGACGACCAAAGCAAAGAGGTTCTCCCGGTAGTTGACCACGCGCTCGGTGAGGCTGTGGTGCCTCACGGCGGCCAGGAAGCAGACGGCGGCCAGGGTTCCCAACACAGCTGGTGACACAACAGGAGAAGATGTTTTGGGATAAAGAATGGCTGGAAGATTTTGAAAAACTACATGATTTGTGATATTTTTTCCCTCAATGTTGCGATTGTGATTGAATATGCAATTCTTTTTTCAAGTGTATCTTTTTGACAGACACAAGCAATAAGCATAATTGTTACCCTTGTAATGGTTTATAATTGCCTATAGAGTCTCCCGAATCTGGCAGCAAAACAAAACTAGTGAAGCTCCTAGACTTACTTCAACATAGTTCCTATATATATTCAAATATTTTCACTAGGTTGGAAGGATGCGCATGTGAATGTACAGATACACTTCACAAATTTTACTCAGCCAGAAGCAACCATTCAAAACAGCTGTCACATGAACACGGAAAACAATGCCAAGATGACATACCGGCGATAACATTCCACAGGTAGAGTCCCTTGTGACCCTTGATGCTCTGGTAGGGGACCTTGCGTGCGTTGTAAATGCTGAAGGACAGACTGACCAGTGCGAAGAATACGGCCGCCAGCAGGAAGAGGATCACCATCACGTGAAGACCGCCATTGAGTGTGCGCACCAGCTTTGGGAAGACTACAGTACACACCAGGATTATTATAGTTTGGGAATTTTAATTATAATTAGTTTTTATTTTGTTTTGTTTTCCTTTTTTTTTAGTAGGTTTTAATTAGTTTTTAGGGTGGGTTTGTTAGTTTTTATTAGTTTTTTTCCCCAAAACAGTTTTAGTTGTGTTCTAGTTAGTTTTAGCATTAGTTTTCAATTCAAAAAAAGTTTTGCATATGTTCAAGATTTTAAAAAAAGAAAAAAAAAAGATAAAGTATTGTGCAGCAAAAATTCAACTAAAATATTATTTCAAAACATTTTGATAACTCAGGATAAAGTTTACGGTTTAACATTCCACAGACTTTGAATCACAATAAGTGCCGTGCATATGGCCTCCAAAGCTAATAAAGATGCCTTATTTGCCTTGTGGCCAACTTTAAAAGTTGATTTGTGTGTTGAATTCCTGTGGAGAAGTATTAAACTTGGGTGTACAGTTTTTCCATTTTTTTATATACTGTAAATATTTTTATCATGTATGAAGCAAAAAAGAAAGGTACTTTTTACCTAGCGTTGCATTTGAGGCTGAGCTAAATGTCAAGAGCAGGTGAGCCATTCAAGCCAACGTCACACACAAACTCGTCCGAGTAGCGGCATCATTTACTGGCTCTTTTTCATTAGCTGCTGCTCGATGACGTCAATTCTGTGTGACAAACATTAAGAGGACTACAACTCGCAGATGACCGTTTGATCTTCTCTTCTTCTGGGAAACGGCCATCCCGTTAATATAAAAAGAAATGCTTTCAACCCCAAAGGCTTGTGTATTAAATTATTTGCCAGCGATGAAAACAAAGCACATTTTCCGTACAATTATAGTTAGTTTTAGTTACTTTTGTAGACTGTAGTTTTGGTTTCAGTTTCATTTTCATTCTTCTAAATCATTCAATAATGTAAATGTTTTTTCTATTTTAGTTTTAGTTATTTCATTAGTTTTTGTGTGCTAAAATCCCCTTGGTGCACACACACACAATCGGTTATACTTTCAATAAAATTGCTTACTAGACCAGATGAAATGCATTTGGTGTTAATGAGAGACCCTTCAAATAGGGGCATGTGTATGCTGACTACCCTGAATATAAATGTTGATTTCAGTACAAAGCCAGGTCTCCATTTATAAGAGGGTGTGCACTGCATTATCTTAGTTGTTTATTTTTACATTCCTTCTCAAAAAGACTTGATTTTGTTTCATAATTGAGGAGTATGTGTGATAGGTCAAATTAATGTTGGAAAAATCCTTCAGAATATTTTATCTCAGATCTATTATCTGTTCCTCTTCTCCTCACGAGGATCGCGGGCTTGCTGGAGCCCATCCCAGCTGTGTTCTGGCAGTAGTCGGGGGACAACCTGAACTGGTTGGCAGCCGAGCACACAAAGACAAACAACCATCCGTGCTGGCACTCATACCTAGGGCCAATTTAGAGTGTTCAATCAACCTATCATGCATGTTTTTGGAATGTGGGAGGAAACCGGAGTACCCGGAGGAAACCCACGCAGGCATGCGGAGAACATGCAAACTTGCCTGTTTTCCATTTCTCCCTGGTACAACTCATCAGACTAAAAAGATCAGATAGCAAGGGCTACAGAAGCTGGATAATGATTTTGATAATTTGAATCAGATGTATTGCAACAGGGAGACATGGAAAACAGGCTGGACGGAGAACATCTGGCAACAGGACTGAAGACCCTTGGTATACGTATCAAATATTTTAGACTAGATTATTCTATCCATTAGTCCAGAAATTAATTGAATAATCAGATAAAATGTACTTTTGCATTGTTTATTAACCGGGCGGCACAGTGGGCAACTGGTTGGTATGATGGCCTCACAGTACAGAGGTGCAGGGTTAGGTTCCGGCTCCGGCCTTCCTGTGTGGAGTTTGCATGTCCCTGCGTGGGTTTTCCCCTGATTCCCTGGTTTCCTCCCACATTCCAAAAACATGCATATGGTGATAGGTTGATTGAACTCTCTAAATTGCTCTTAGGTGTTATAGTGAGTGCGGATGGCTTGTTGAGGGTGTACCCCGCCTACTGCCCATGGTCAGCTGGGATAGGCTACAGCACCCCCCAGACCCTGTGAGGAGAAGCCGCTCGGATGATGGATGGATGGGTGTTTTGGATGGATACAACAGTTAATTTTGTTTATTTTGTATTGTTTAGTGATAAAAAAGGAACAGTTAAACAACAATTAAGCAATATCATACACGGGGGATTGATATTGTACTCACTAAGCTTTTTTTAAACTGTTTCTGGTTTGGAGATTGTTTTCCAAAGTAAAGCAGATTTTAATAAATGTCTTATTTTGATTTAAAAAAGATAATTAGTCCCCTTTCATGTAGGAGTATCAAAATCAGAGAATTAAATATACCGTTGAGAGGCAGAAATTAGAGGATTTGTACAATTTTAAATTAAACAATGGCTCTAAACTATTACTCGATTGTTAAAATAGTTTAATTTAACCATCCATTAATTCTCTGACGCATGTTCGTATCAATCACCAAATGTGACAGAAATTAGACCCCGAAGTTTGACACGCATGCACCCCTGCTTGAAAGCTTCTTAGCCTACTGTGGATTTTGGAGTGCCTGGTCCCAAGCCCGCACTTCTTGGTCTTGCCTCCGCGGAACAGACCGTAGTAAACGTCCCCGGTGAACAACTCCAGCTCCAGGTGGGATGCATTGACGATGTCAACGCCGGTTTTGCACAGGATGCGCCCGGTGACCCACCGTTCCGTGGACAGGGCCACGAGCAGGAGGGCCACGGATCCGATGCAGAGCACCGAGGCCGCCGAGAAGCTTATCCGTTTCCACAGAGACGGCATTCTAGGACAACTAGCCCTGAGTGTCGCCCCGGGAGAGGGAACACCGCGCCGGGCAGCGACCGCAGCCGAGCGCCGCCGACCACCTCCTGCATCAGTTTATCCGGCGGGCTGAAATAGAAAAAGGAATAGTGGTCATAAAAGGAGAGGTGTTGGCACGCTCGTAACTAGGGAGGGAGAAACCGAATCTATGGCGGTCAAAGGGATCCCTTACTGGGGTGAAACTCTATCCTGCCTGGCCCGTGCTGCTCTTCATCCGAGGCAATAAATAGCAAATTGCCTTTGGGAAGTGTCTAATTGGTGACCTTTAGGCATGGCGCCGAGATAAAAACCATACACCCGAGGGTAATTGCGTTCACTTGAAGAATCCTAAAGGTTACCAGTGTATTGCTCACATCCCCAGGGGATCTATCTATCTATCTATCTATCTTAAATAAGAAAATCAAAACTTATTACAATGAA